>NC_135238.1:35655200-36348533 GCF_051348905.1 Ranitomeya variabilis
GAACTTTGAGGCAGATGGGCTACAGCAGCAGAAGACCACACCGGGTACCACTCCTTTCAGCTAAGAACAGGAAACTGAGGCTACAATTTGTACAAGCTCATCGAAATTGGACAGTAGAAGATTGGAAAAACGTTGCTTGGTCTGATGAGTCTCGATTTCTGCTGCGACATTCGGATGGTAGGGTCAGAATTTGGCGTAAACAACATGAAAGCATGGATCCATCCTGCCTGGTATGGAGCATCTTTGGGATGTGCAGCCGACAAATCTGCG
Source organism: Ranitomeya variabilis (assembly GCF_051348905.1). Classification (NCBI taxonomy): domain Eukaryota; kingdom Metazoa; phylum Chordata; class Amphibia; order Anura; family Dendrobatidae; genus Ranitomeya; species Ranitomeya variabilis. The sequence goes on from NC_135238.1 coordinate 35,655,471, forward strand.
GCAACTGTGTGATGCCATCATGTCAATATGGACCAAAATCTCTGAGGAATGCTTCCAGTACCTTGTTGAATCTATGCCACGAAGAATTGAGGCAGTTCTGAAGGCAAAAGGGGTCCAACCCGTTACTAGCATGGTGTACCTAATAAAGTGGCCGGTTAGTGTATATATATATATATATATATATATATATATATATATATATATATATATATATATATATATATATATATATTTATTTTTTTTTAATTACAAACTTCCACGTAATTGTGATCCCTCCTATTTTCCCTCTGCCATTCTGCACAAATACTAATCATCAGCAATATTTACAAGTGGGACGGAAAGTTAGCCGTGTGATGAGCATGGCTTCCTTCCAGAAAGACTTGTCAGAGACACATGATCTATGAGAACAAAAAAAAAAAAAAAAAAGCAAAATAGTCAGCATTCCTCCAAGAAAGGAATTTATGTCATGCAAACAGAGGCAAAAAAAAAAGAGACAGGAAATCTCTGGAGTCAAAAGGGAAGTGCATGACCACGTGGTGACTCCCAGACAGCAACACTCAACTCAAGCATAAAAACCAACATAAACTATATAAAAAAAAAAAAAATGTACACTACTTCTCACTGCGGTCATACTAACCAACAAACATTACACTCCTGAGATAAACATTCAGACTTCGTTCCCAATAACTTCTATGGCTAAAAACAATGCACGTGTGGCTGATACACGTGGATCAGAGCCATGGTGGAGGGTCAGAGGGTTCACACCCACCTATACCACAGAGTTGTAGCACTAGAGTACGCCATCACTTTATCATCTAAAGTCTGAACTCTGGGACCCGCACAATCCTGAAAATTAAGGTTGAGATTTAGCAGAGTTTTTCTGGTGCAGCCGCGTTTCCAGCCACCGGTCAGTGCGGAAAACTGCAACCACGGCTCTGTCACTTCTATAGCTTTTTGCCGCAGTTCCCCTGCGCAGTCGGTAGCCTGGGCGCCGGGGGTGCGGAAAACGTGCATGGGTGCAGCTCCGAACTTCTTGGTCTCTCACCGATCCTAAATGAGGGTGCTGCAGCACAAGTCCCCAATCATCTGCTGTGCAGGGGAACTGCAGCACGGCTTATGAACAGTGAACATGCCGGTGACAGCTCTCTGTATGCATAGGAGGCCGAAAGCCCCACTGTACAAGGAAAACTTTAAAGGGGACATAGTGCTAAATCATATCCTGGTTTAGTGAAGCACCATTCATTGTTTTTATTGCACCCTTCACTATTTTTATTTTTTTTTTAAACTCTGAACGAGCCCTCCTCTGTGCAGGGGAACTAAACAACAGACCTTTTTCAAGTGAAAGGCTCTATGGTGTCCCAATAAAAAAAAAAAAGGCACAGTAGAGGCCCCAAGCACCAATATAGAAGACCTACAGTGCCTTGAGAAAGTATTCGGCTCCCTAGAACTTTTCAACCTTTTCCCACATATCATGCTTCAAACATAAAGATACCAAACGTAAATTTTTGGTGAAGAATCAACAACAAGTGGAACACAGTTGTGAAGTTGAACGAAATTTATTGGTTATTTTACATTTTTATGGAAATTCAAAAACTGAAAAGTGGGGCGTGCAATATTATTCGGCCCCTTTACTTTCAGTGCAGCAAACTCACTCCAGAAGTTCATTGTGGATCTCTGAATGATCCAATGTTGTCCTAAATGCCTAATGATGATAAATATAATCCACCTGTGTGTAATCAAGTCTCCGTATAAATGCACCTGCTCTGTGATAGTCTCAGGGTTCTGTATGAAGCACAGAGAGCATCATGAAGACCAAGGAACACAACAGGCAGGTCCGTGATACTGTTGTGGAGAAGTTTAAAGCCGGATTTGGATGCAAAATGATTTCCAAAACGTTAAACATCCCAAGGAGCACTGTGCAAGCGATCATATTGAAATGGAAGGAGTATCATACCACTGGAAATCTACCAAGACCCGGCCGTCCCTCTAAACTTTCATCTCAAACAAGGAGAAGACTGATCAGAGATGCAGCCAAGAGGCCCATGATCACTCTGGATGAACTGCAGAGATCTACAGCTGAGGTGGGACAGTCTGTCCATAGGACAACACTCAGTCGTACACTGCATAAAGCTGGCCTTTATGGAAGAGTGGCAAGAAGAAAGCCATTTCTCAAAGATATCCATAAAAAGTGTCTTTTAAAGTTTCCAACAAGCCACCTGGGAGACACATCAAACATGTGGAAGAAGGTGCTCTGGTCAGATGAAACCAAAATTGAACTTTTTGGCAACAATGCCAAACGATATGTTTGGCATAAAGGCAACACAGCTCATCACCCTGAACACACCATCCCCACAGTCAAACATGGTGGTGGCAGCATCATGGTTTGGGCCTGCTGTTCTTCAGCAGGGACCGGGAAGATGGTTAAAATTGATGGGAAGATGGATGGAGCCAAATACAGGACCATTCTTGAAGAAAACCTGTTGGAGTCTGTGAAAGACCTGTGACTGGGACGGAGATTTGTCTTCCAGCAAGACAATGATCCCAAACATAAAGCAAAATCTACAATGGAATGGTTCACAAATAAACGTATCCAGGTGATAGAATGGCCAAGTCAAAGTCCAGACCTCAATCCAATCGAGAATCTGTGGAAAGAACTGAAAACTGCTGTTCACAAACGATCTCCATCAAACCTCACTGAGCTCGAGCTGTTTGCCAAGGAAGAATGGGCAAGAATTTCAGTCTCTCGATGTACAAAACTGATAGAGACATACCCCAAGAGACTGCAGCTGTAATCGCAGCAAAAGGTGGCGCAACAAAGTATTAAGTTAAAGGGGCCGAATAATATTGCACGCCCCACTTTTCAGTTTTTGAATTTCCACAAAAATTTAAAATAACCAATAAATTTCGTTTAACTTCACAATTGTGTTCCACTTGTTGCTGATTCTTCACCTAAATTTTACATTTGGTATCTTTATGTTTGAAGCATGATATGTGGGAAAAGGTTGAAAAGTTCCAGGGAGTCGAATACTTTCGCAAGGCACTGTATATCTGGAACAAAGAAACAAATACTAATACTTATTTGTCTGTAACGGAAAGCCTGCGTCGCTGATTGATCGTGGGTGGCAGGCCGCGACTAATCAGCGACGGGCACAGTCCAGCCGTGAATTCGCCCTTCCTACTCTCCGTCAGAGCCCCCTACATACTCCCCTCCAGTCAGCGCTCACACAGGGTTAATGCCGCGGTGTAACGCAGTCCGTTAACGCTGCTATTAACCCTGTGTGACCAACTTTTTTACTATTGATGCTGCCTATGCAGCATCAATAGTAAAAAGATCTGTTAAAAATAATTTTAAAAACTTTAAAAAAAATCATTATATTCTCACATTCCGGCACCTTTCCCGCTCCTCACGACGCTCTGGTCCTAAGAACGCATTGCGGTCTCGTGAGATGATGATGATGATGTAGCGGTCTCGCGAGACTGCAATGCATTCTTGGGACCGGAGTGTCGCGTGGAGCATCATTAAACGCCTGGGCTGGATCCAGGGGCCGCCGGAAGGTGAATATATAACTATTTTTTTTATTTTAATACTTTTTTTAAACAGGGATATGGTGCCCAAATTGCTATATACTACGTGGCTGTGCTATATTTCTCTGCTGTATCTGTGCATCATGAATTGTGGTATGTGTTAAAGACGGGGGCCCACTGAGACTCTTTCGCCCGGGGCCCTCAAAAAACTGGAGCTGGCCCTGGCTTCACTGATTGTTCGCGGCAGGCTGCGAACAATCAGCGACAGGCCGAACAATCAGCGACAGGCCGCGAACAATCAGCGACAGGCCGCGAACAATCAGCGACAGGCGCAGTCCGCGGCACGGAATTTGAACCACGCTTCGCTAATTGGATGCGCCCGGCCGGCCCAATCCTGTGTATAAATTGCATTATTCTGAAAACTTCATAAATAAACTACATACATATTCTAGAATACCTGATGCGTTAGAATTAGGCCACCATCTAAAATATATATATTATATTTTATAGATTTTTTTCCCCCTATTATTTTAGAAAATTTTTAAATTCTCCAAATTTTTTTCAACAAAACCGTTTTGAGCAAAAGGAAAGACGACGAGTCCCCCGTCCTCCGCACACACGCAATCTTCAGCTCAGCTATGCTGTATGTAAACACGACATCCGCATTAGTCATACAATCGCTCTAATGGAGCAATTAAGATAAGATGCCGACTGCAACGTTAATTATTCATAGAACTGGGGAATCTGTGCTCAGACTTTATCACAGGCTGAAAAGCGGACACCTGACAGGGCGAGAGCACTGTTTAACTGCACGGCAGCAAAGACCCTCCTAATGTGGCTGGAGAAGATTAAGTTTTAACTAGCATGGGGCAAAAATATGGAACTGAAGCCAATGATCGACACATCTGCCGCGCTTATCGTGCACCCTGGGCAACCAATCAGAGCTCAGCTTGCTTGTGTTAAACAGCTCTGGGAGAATGAGAGCTGCACTGTGATTGGTTGCTAGGAGCAGCGTGGCCGGTTTGGGTGTATTATTTTTTTTTTCCCTTAGGTGTTCCAAGTGGAACCTGCTTCAGGATACATTTTGGGGCTTTTTTCCCTAAAGAAGTTTTGAAAAGTTTTTTTTTTTTTTTTCTTCCTGAAATGCTCTTTGCAGCCTTTGGACAGTGGACAGTGTCTAGTTTGGAGCAGATTCCAACTAGATCCACTTTAAAGGGAACCTGTTACCCCCTACCTCTTGAAACTCATCAAGAGAATGCCAAGAGTGTGCAAAGCAGTCATCAAAGCAAAACGTGGCAACTTTGAAGAACCTAGAATATAAGACATAATTTAAGTTGTTTCACACTTTTTTGTCAAGTATATAATTCCACATGTGTTAATTCATAGCTTTGATGCCTTCAGTGTGAATGTACAATTTTCACAGTCATGAAAATACAGAAAAATCTTTAAGTGAGAAGGTGTGTGCAAACTTTTGGTCTGTACTGTGTATATAATACATATATATATATATATATATATATATATATATATATATATATATATATATATATATATATATATATATATATATATATATATATTTATATTTATTTTGGGGGCTGAAAGTCCCCCTCTCAGCTTATACTTGAGTCATTCCCAGGGGTCGGCAGGGGAGGGGAGCGGGGGCTGTCTAATTATACTCACCTGCTCCTGGCGCGGTGCAGTCCCTGCTTCCCCGGCACCCCAGCTTCTTCCTGTACTGAGTGGTCAACATAGTACAGCTCATTACAGTAATGAATATGCTGTTCCACCTCCCATAAAGGTGGAGCCACATATTCATTACTGTAATGAGCGGTAACGGTGACCACTCAGTACAGGAAGAAGCTGGGGTGCCCGGGAAGCAGGGACTGCACCGCGCCAGGAGCAGGTGAGTATAATGGGGAGGGGAAACGCAGCGCTGCGCGATATTCACCAGCTCCCCGTTCCGGGTGCAGCTCCGTCTTCAGCAGCGACGCTCCGGTCAGAGGGCGCGATTACGTGGTTAGTTCGCGCCCTCTGCCTGAACGTCAGTGCGGAAGACGCTGAAGATGGAGCGGCGCCGGAAAGAAGTCTGGTGAATATTGAAAGTGCCGGGGGCCTGAGCGACGGAGAGGTGAGTATGTGATTTTTTTTTTTTTTCTTCTTATCGCAGCAACAGCAAATGGGGCAAGAGTCTGTATGGAGCATCTTATGGGGCCATAATTAACATTTGTGGAGCATTATATGGGGCAAGTCTGTATGGAGCATCTTATGGGGCCATAATCAACATTTGTGCAGCATTATATTTGGCAAATGTGTCTATGGAGCATCTTATGGGGCCATTATTAACCTTTATGCAGGATTATATGGGGCATATTTTAATATGGAGCATCTTATGGGGCTATCATAAACTTTATGGAGCATTATATGGGGCTCCTGATTCGATATGGATATTCAAAAACACTTAACCTACTGATGTTTCTATTAATTTTACTTTTATTGGTATCTTTTTTTACTTTTGACATTTACCGGTAGCTGCTGCATTTCCCACCCTAGGCTTATACTCGAGTCACAAAGTTTTCCCAGTTTTTCGTGGCAAAATTAGGGGGGGCGGCTTATACTCGAGTATATACGGTAGATCTGACATTTTATTATACATTATTTCCTTTTTTCCTTGGTGTGCTGACCATTTAGGCTTACATATACGGCATATATATTTTTGTATGTTTATTTAAACTTGTACTAGCGCTTTATGTCATGTGCTTCAGGGCTGTGGCTCTATTGTATAATATTCGCCATTTTTTTACTTTTTAAATGTTTTTTAGCTGTTTTGTAGCACTAAACAACATATCATTGTATAGTAAGGTGATCCCTGCTCACATGGCTTTGTCTCTTTTCACCTTTTCTTTTGATTCACGATTCTTGACATGCCTCAGGTGTATTCTCCCTTTTATTTTGTGGTGCCCTCCCTTTGTTTCTAGTTATGGCACGTGTACAATAGTTACCACTCGAGATCCGGCTGATATCTGTTCACATCGTGTCCCCTGCTCTGCACAACTCCTCTGTGGATGGGATTACCCCTTTAAAGCCCTTTTACACAGGACGATGCAGACAGTGTCGGGACGGAACAAGCATTAGTCCCCATATAGTTTGCATATTGCGGGGGGAGCACTCCCTGCTGATTCTTAGACCTGCGACAAGACGGGAACAAACGCTTGTTTTGCTTGTCGTTACCCATTTAGAGGGGCCGATGATCGGGAATCATCGTACTTGTGGACCCCTTTAGAATACATATTACCTAGAAACTTGAAAAGACAACCCTCACCAGAGGCAACCATTGAAGAAAGTCAGACCTCTAACCTGCTAATAGCAAAAGTTTATTTTTTAATAGCAAATGTAATGGCGTACATGTTCCTAGAGAGGAGCGAGCCGCTGAGCAGGCACTAGTAGACGGAGGGGGTAGGCTAGCCGGAGGGAGGTAATTAGAGGGTGGCTCCTGCCTGACTTCCTTCTCTATTTTCAAACACCTAGAAAGCATGGCTGGAGGGGTGTGCGCTCCGAGGGGTGTGTGCGCTCCGAGGGGTGTGTGCGCTCCGAGGGAGGGGGCTGCGCCTGTCCTGCCACTGCAAACAAAGCACAGACTGCTCAGAAAGAACCCATTACTGCTAAAACAGGAATTCATGCCAAAACTATGAAGCAATCCAGCCGGAGAGTGCAGAAATGTTTATGGCAATGACTTTAACCCATCTACAAGGAAGAAAACAGCTGTTAACTACTCTACACACCGACTTATTCGTAGCAAGCTCTGCACAGTTTATACTGAGTAATCCCGCCATTGTGAATTTATAATATTGTATAATACATGGGGGAAAAAAAATATATATATATTTATTTATTGATTGTTCTAGTGTCTCTTCCAGCAGCATTTGGGGCAAACACGCTGGGAGTTGTAGTATTGCAGATATAAATATTTCTTCTGCAAAAATTTATTCCGAGAGCAAATAACCAGGAGTGACACTCCGGATAAAAGCAGAAGTTTTTTGTTTTCTTTTTTTCCCAGATCACCAATCTTCTAGCAGGCAGCTCCTGCAGTTTGCCTTAAAACTCAGATCATGGAGTAACCTGTGCAAAGAATAACTACAATCTTTGCAAGCACCCTGAGCAATTTGCTATAAAAATTTCTCTAAAACTTCAAGAAACTAACGGGTGCAGACTAGTGATGAGCGAGCGTCTTCGGTGTGCTTGAATAAAAAGCTCGAGTCCCTGCGGCTGCATGTTTGTTAAACAGCCGCAACACATGCGGTCATTACCTGTTTGTTGGCCAAACCCCACATGTGTTGCAGCTGTCTAACAAACATGCAGCTTCAGGAAATCGAACATATTCTGTGAGCACGCCAGAGATACTCAGATAACACGATATCAGAACAATTTCACTAGCAATCAGATATGATTAAAAAAAAAAAAAAAAAAAAATCTTCCAGCATCCTGCATAAAAACATATCTCCAAACACAAGGCATGTATGTAATGGTTTGTCTACATGTAGTATTTTTTTGAGTTTTTCCCGTGCGGACTAAAGGCAGCATTTTACAGCAGCAGCCATAAATTAGATATTTACAGTCTCATTCACACGGTGCGTTATATTTCTGAGCTGCAGCATGTCAATTATTTCAACGTTTTTGCTGCGTTTTTTTTTTACCCATTCAATGCATAAGAAGAAACTCCTTAAGAGTACGACCCAGCTCTTCTGAACGGCTTATGGCGTGAAGAAGCAGCAGGGAAACATGTGGCCACACATGAAGAAATCCAGAAAAAAAAAAAAAAGGAATGAAATCCAGTTTCTAAAATTCCCAGCTTTTATTAAACAAGGTTTAAAAACCATGATCGATCACCATGAAATTTTCTCTAGGAGTAACGCGTTTTAAACGCCCTTCTGACGTACTCAAAGCTCTGAGAAAGAAAGCCGAAAAAGTTGCTCCCAGATCGCCATGAAATTCTCTCTATCGTGTTTTTAAACTTTGTTTTAATAAAAGCTGGATTTTATTCCTTTTTTCTAAATGCATTAAAAAAAAAACCACACATTAAAAACCACAGATCACCAACAAATCAAAACATACATAATGTACTCTGCGTTTTTCACGTAGAAATTTAAAAAAAAAAGGCTGCAGAAGAGCATGGCGTGAACATACCCTAAAAGTGATGTATCGCAATCAAAAATATATTTTTAGCTCCAGATCGCTAATAAAATAAAAATAATCTAGGAGAAAACAATCTTGGCATTTCCTTATTAGTACGGCGCTAGAGAAGCCTAATTTTAGTATCTAATTAACTAGTGACAAAACAACACATAACAAAATAAAAGTGGCAATTAAATTAATTACAGACGCAAAAATCCGTATCACAAAATAGGCTCCACGGAGCGCAGCGAGCACCAAGCGTTCAGTCTCCATGGAAACGCTTTGTGCTAAGAACGTAATCCATACTCCGCCGCTACGATCCGACCTCACAGGTTCATTCATTATCGGTCTATACCAGTCATCTGAAACCTGCAGCTCTATAGTTGCTGTGGAACTACAACCCCCCAGCATGGCATGACAGCTGGCAGGAGTTGTTGTTTTCACCCTGTATAGTTTTACTATGGAGCCAAAGTTTGCAGTTATACAATCCCGGCATGTGTTGCAGCTGCCGAACAGCCACGAGACATGCAGCCGTGGGAACAAGAACATATTTTTCGAGCATGCTGAACACACTTGGTTAGCACATGAGCATGCTCAGATAACACCTTATTCCAGCACGTTCGCTCATCACCAATGTTGATCCTTCTTCTCACCTCTGCAGTAGGGGGAACCTTTGGACACAGATGATTGACAGCTCCTGCCAGGATTAATGGGCTCAACTGATAATCATCTAACGTGTATGGGCACCGTCAGACCACTAGCAGGGGGACTTGGCCCACTTTTACACTAGTTTTCATTCTTCTATATGGAAGGTTGAGCAAACAAAAATAAAAGGAGAAGAAAAGATGCTGGCCTCCTGGAACCTTGACCCAAAAGGAAAGAAGCAGATGGCAGATTGGAATGATAATTGCTGATTAAAAAACACAATTTCTGCACAAGTGCCCAGTGCCAGAGGCAATAGAGGGGATGTAATAAAACTAGTGCAGGAGAAACGGTGCAGCATTACCTTGTCACGACTAGATACCAGAAATGTAACTGGTTACTATGGACAACTGCTCCAGTTTTCTGTGCTACCTCTACGGCAGCGATATTACACGGGTCATCGTACCTAGATTATTTCATTCGATGCTTCATTGGATCGCATCCACGGGATAAGGAATAAAGGGACAGCATTATGGGACGAGTAACGCTAATGTGATGGTCCAATGCCATGGCCAAACAAAACAGAAATTTACTGCTGGTCGCACAACTGCACTTTTACTACAGCGGCTTTTCTGAATGAATGAATTAAAATAAATAATTAATAATAATAATTGCTTAAATCCTTACTCCCAGATGCCATTATTTAAGCATCAGGTGAGGGTCCGACTTCTGTGACCCCCAAAAACCTTGATAATAAAACTACTGCAGCAGGACAGGAGCTATGCAGAAAACTTCTCATACAAGTGAAAAGGATATGTACAAACAATTGTATAAAAAATAAATAAATAAACGTCAAGGACTAAAAAAAAAAAAAAAATTAACTAAATACTCACTCATCTCCATCGGGACACATTCCTGTGGTTTCATCGTATTTTGTACAATAGACGTCCGGACTGTAGTTAAACGTCCCGTCCCGTCTTCGGATGGGTCTGCGACGTCGTTGGTTTAGGAAATGCCAGTGAAAGCAGGTGAAGGGTCTATGCTGGGTACATTTGTGCTGCAAAAACAGCGGGCACTGCTCGGTCCGAAATTCCTTAAGATACCTTTAAACAGAGGGAAGGGGGGGGGAGAATTATGTGATTAGACAGTTTATATGATTTACTAGACAGATTTAAAGAGTCTCCTAAAAAAAAAGAATGCACCCCATAATTCGCAACAGAGAGGCAGTTCATAAAGGGGTATTTCCTGTGTAGTAATAAGAGGAAGCGAAATTGTCTGATTCTGAAACCACTTTTCTTAGAACTCTACATTGTGCCGCTCATCTGTTCCTCTTGGAAACCTATAAATATAATGGACACTTTGCTATTCCTGTTGTTGCAGGGGTGTGTCCCTACAGAGACTGAAACTGGCAGTGCTGATTGGACAGCTTCAGATATGTGCAGAGACACGCCCCTACAGAGTCTGAGACTGGCAGTGCTGATTGGACAGCTTCAGACTGTGCAGGGACACGCCCCTACAGAGTCTGAGACTGGCAGTGCTGATTGGACAGGCTCAGACTGTGCAGAGACACGCCCCTACAGAGTCTGAGACTGGCAGTGCTGATTGGACAGCCTCAGACTGTGCAGGGACACGCCCCTACAGAATCTGAGACTGGCAGTGCTGATTGGACAGCTTTAGACTGTGCAGGGACACGCCCCTCCTGGTACTGCAAGCTGTCAAATTGTATCATACATTTCCAGGAGGAATAAATGAGGATTTGCACAAAGCAAAGTTACAGAAAAAAAAAAAAAAAGGCTCTTAAATTCTCATTTATTAAAAGGGAAACACCGGAATTTCTCATAGACCCTCTTTAAACCATGGCGAGCACTTCCCATATTTCCTCCCGGTAGAAATGCGTCAGTATACGTTGACTTTTATGCAGTTTTGGATAACAGACAAGGTGGAGCCAACTGCTCTACTGGCGACCAAACATTCCTGATAGCAGTCAACTAGTGATGAGCGAGCATGTTCGTATCCTATCGGGTATTTTCGGACTGCTCGGGAAGGAAAAAATAAATAAAAAAAATATGATCGAGTCGCCACGCCTGCTCACCAGCCACAACACATGCAGGTAATCCCTGCATGTGTTGGGGCTGTCGAACAGCCATGGGACGTGCAGCCGCGACAAATCAATCATTTTTTCATGCACAGCAAAAATACTCGAATAGGACACGAGCATGCTCAGATAACACCTTATCCGAGCACGCGCGCTCATCGCTACTGTCACCTAAACACTCATTTGGTAATAGTTACCACCCACCACCAAAACACATGCATCTCTGGTTTGATTGAGAGCCAGACCTGAGAATAAAAAGGATCAGGAGTGTTGATACAACATGCTCAATCCTTCTTTCCACTCATTTGGGGAGGGGGCAGCACAACCCCAAACAACTCAGCATTGAAGTCATGACAAAAATCAAGCTACAAAACATCACTCTTCCATGCATGCTTATGTCATATCCCCAGGCGATCCCCGGGTGAGCAGGTGCCGACACTGCTGGAACGCAAGAGGTGAGTGTAGGTGTTATTATTTCACAATGGGGAAACATAGGGATTCAGAAGGGGGTTGTCCGAGTAGTTGGAAACCCCTTTATTAATTGTGACAGCCGCATATGAAAGGTTGGACATGTGGTGACGATGGCACTGTGACTGCAGCTAGGGTTTTACTGTAGGACCCCCGTGTGTGATACCCCTATGAAGCCGTGCCTATGGCTGCAGCAGAGCACACAGACAGTACAGGCCCCTGTGCCAGAATAAAAGATGGGCTCATTACAGTTCAATAGCTGATCAGAACGTACAATTCCACCTTCTTCAGAGGTGGTCATGGCCCCTGTAACTCTTGGGCCCCTGCGCTGCTGCATGGGTTGTCACAATGGTACGCCCGCCCGCCCGCCCGCCCCTGTATGGCACAAGCAATCACAGGTACAACCCCCCCCCCCCCAGGCAATCTGGTGATAACTGTTATATACAAGTTAAAATCTCCTCCCCAACTTTCCTATAATGTTAGTAAAATCTACAAATCAACCACTTGGCATCAGTGCAAGCCTACGATTGGTGGAGGAAAGTCAAACATGACGGACCTGGGTCTTTTTTCAACCTATCTAACTATGTGAATTTGCAATCTGATAAACCCCCCCCCCAAAAAAAAAAAATATATATATATATATATATTAGAGCAAAAAAATTTAAATGGCAGAAAAGTTGTTCTATGGTAGTTTCACCCCCACCCCTCCGTAAAACTAAGAAAAAGTTGATACAAACAGAAAACCAGCACACATGCCCCTCTTATTAAAAAAAGAAGTTATAGCTCATATTAGCACATAAGAAGGGCCCCTCGCCACCCAAGGGCCACATTACGCACCCCCTATATATCTAAGGGGTGCACTACTGCAGCTAGCCCCGGACTCATCGATGCTAGCCACATGGTTCACTACATGAGCGGCTGCAACTCCGGGGACCGAGCAGAGCTGCACGGTCTCCACCAGCGGAATGTGGAACCGAGAACACTGGCTGCTGACGGCCAGGACCGAGGAGCCCCCCACAGGGGGACCGAGGAGCCCCCCACAGGGGGACCGAGGAGCTCCCCACGGGGGAAGGGGCACGGAGCAGCCCCCCACGGGGGAAGGGGCACCGATGAGACCCCCCCACAGAGGGCAGGGGCACCGAGGAGACAGCCAGGGGGGGGGGGGAAGGGGGACCGAGGAGCCCCCCCACAGAGGGCAGGGGCACCGAGGAGCCCCCCACAGAGAGGCAGGGGCACCGAGGAGACAGCCAGGGGGGGGGGGGGGAAGGGGGACCGAGGAGCCCCCCCACAGAGGGCAGGGGCACCGAGGAGCCCCCCACAGAGGGTAGGGGCACCGAGGAGACAGCCAGGGGGGGGGAAGGGGGACCGAGGAGCCCCCCCACAGAGGGCAGGGGCACCGAGGAGCCCCCCACAGAGAGGCAGGGGCACCGAGGAGCCCCCCACGGAGAGGCAGGGGCACCGAGGAGCCCCCCACGGAGAGGCAGGGGCACCGAGGAGCCCCCCACGGAGGGGCAGGGGCACCGAGGAGCCCCCCACAGAGAGGCAGGGGCACCGAGGAGCCCCCCACAGAGAGGCAGGGGCACCGAGGAGCCCCCCACAGAGGGGCAGGGGCACCGAGGAGCCCCCCCACAGAGGGGCAGGGGCACCGAGGAGCCCCCCACAGAGGGGCAGGGGCACCGAGGAGCCCCCCACAGAGGGGCAGGGGACGCGGCTGCACAGCGCTGACATTTTGCAGAAAGACAGGAGGGAAAGGCTTTTATGTGGAGGGAGCAGCCGTCCGGGAATGAGCAGGCGCCGCTCGCAGCGCTATTCTCAGACGCGTCCTGCGCTCTAGTGGAGCGTAGCGCACAGCGAAGAGGCGAGTCCCTGCCCTACGCAACCTACGTAACGGCTCTGCAAACAGCAGACGGGGCATGCGAGCTACGATAACAACGCGCCGGAGCAGCGGAAAGCGGCCAGCGACGTCCCAGCAGCTCCGGAACCGCAGCGTAAAGCCGCACACAGCTATTACTGACCAAAGTGCAGAAAAACAGCCCGCTCCTCACACAACCAGACAATGCTGCCCCCAATACCAGGAGCCGCCTCCCGCCCCGCGCCCGTCACTTACGTGTAATGAGTCGGTTTCTCGGTCTGCGGGGAGCCGTTCAGCGCCGTTTTCGAAACCGACGGCATTTTCAGTCAAAACAAACATGAGCGCATGCGCGGGAATCCGAGAGAGCCAGATCTAAGCCACGCCCTCCATTCCTGAGTGACAGAACCCCGCCCCCGGCCACTGCCCTCTCTGAATGACAGAATTAGCCAGAGCCCGCCCACTTTCTCTGTAATAGCTCCGCCCAATGCCTATCCTCGAGTCTAATGTGAGAGGGAACTGTGAGCCACGCCCCCTCCTGTCTGGCCCCGCCCTTGTGTGTTGAGTTTTCTGCGCTGGCTGCACACAGCCACAGTCAGGTCCACGGTCACTGGATCGCTGTCACGTCCACACGAGTCCGTCAGTCTGCAGATCTGCTGTAGAGCTGTCTGTATGGGAGATTCTTTACCATAGGGTATCAGTGCGGTTGCATTAGGACCTATATGCGTTCTTTTGCGGTTTAAGGGGGACTTTTTGGGGACAATGCTTAAAGGGGTATTGTAATCACCCCTCCAGTCCAGCAGACAGGCCCCTGGAATGAAGTTTTGGACGTGTGGACATGCTGTTGGTGCAGCACAGGGGCCCCCGAGATCTTGGGGCCACATCTGCCCCCAAAGCAGGCGGAATTGTGCATTATGAAGCTATATTGTCCCTGCACAGGGGCCCCCATGTGTCTGTGTCCGCCCCCCATGTGTCTGTGTCCGCCCCCCATGTGTCTGTGTCCGCCCCCCATGTGTCTGTGTCCGCCCCCCATGTGTCTGTGTCCGCCCCCCACGTGTCTGTGTCCGCCCCCCACGTGTCTGTGTCCGCCCCCCACGTGTCTGTGTCCGCCCCCCACGTGTCTGTGTCCGCCCCCCACGTGTCTGTGTCCGCCCCCCACGTGTCTGTGTCCGCCCCCCACGTGTCTGTGTCCGCCCCCCATGTGTCTGTGTCCGCCCCCCACGTGTCTGTGTCCGCCCCCCACGTGTCTGTGTCCGCCCCCCACGTGTCTGTCCGCCCCCCACGTGTCTGTGTCCGCCCCCCACGTGTCTGTGTCCGCCCCCCACGTGTCTGTGTCCGCCCCCCATGTGTGTGTCCGCCCCCCGTGTCTGTGTCCGCCCCCCATGTGTCTGTGTCCGCCCCCCATGTGTCTGTGTCCGCCCCCCATGTGTCTGTGTCCGCCCCCCATGTGTCTGTGTCCGCCCCCCATGTGTGTGTCCGCCCCCCATGTGTCTGTGTCCGCCCCCCATGTGTCTGTGTCCGCCCCCCATGTGTCTGTGTCCGCCCCCCATGTGTCTGTGTCCGCCCCCCATGTGTCTGTGTCCGCCCCCCATGTGTCTGTGTCCGCCCCCCATGTGTCTGTGTCCGCCCCCCATGTGTCTGTGTCCGCCCCCCATGTGTCTGTGTCCGCCCCCCATGTGTCTGTGTCCGCCCCCCACGTGTCTGTGTCCGCCCCCCACGTGTCTGTGTCCGCCCCCCACGTGTCTGTGTCCGCCCCCCACGTGTCTGTGTCCGCCCCCCACGTGTCTGTGTCCGCCCCCCACGTGTCTGTGTCCGCCCCCCACGTGTCTGTGTCCGCCCCCCACGTGTCTGTCCGCCCCCCACGTGTCTGTGTCCGCCCCCCACGTGTCTGTGTCCGCCCCCCACGTGTCTGTGTCCGCCCCCCATGTGTGTGTCCGCCCCCCATGTGTCTGTGTCCGCCCCCCATGTGTCTGTGTCCGCCCCCCATGTGTCTGTGTCCGCCCCCCATGTGTCTGTGTCCGCCCCCCATGTGTCTGTGTCCGCCCCCCACGTGTCTGTGTCCGCCCCCCATGTGTCTGTGTCCGCCTGTGTACATAACTGCACCTCTCCGTTCTCACAGCAGCATTTCAGGGCCCCGTTTTCAGGCCTAAATAAAGGCCCCCCCTCAGATACATAAGTCGCCACCTATCCCATGTATAATATGAAATGTTCGCTTTAAAACGGATCTGTCCCAGATTTCACCATACAAACTGCAGACATTATTCAGATTTCTTAAGCTGATGAGGCCGCTGTGCTTACTTTGAAAATCCATTTCAAAATGTCTGTGTAATCCTTTATGAAAGTTTAAATTTCCATCCAGCCTGATTGATGGTTCCTCAGTGTCCCTCCTCCTTGCAGGGATCTCACACTGCTCAATACAAGCTGTCAGGCTGGGTGGGCAGAGGCTGAATACACTTGGACTCATGACCGCACTCACTGTTTAGCTGGACTCATAAGATGTCTATCTTAAGGGTATGTGCGCACGTCAGGATGTCTTGCAGAAATTTTCCTGACAAAATCCGGACATTTCTGCCAGAAATCCGCATGCGGTTTTTTTTGTGTGTTTTTTACGAGTTTTTTGTGCGTTTTTTGCAGATTTTTTGCGTTTTTTTCCTGACACTCCAATTTAATGGGAAATCTGCAAAAAAACCGCAAAAATAATGAACATGTTGCTTCTTTTTCTGGAATGCGTTTCTGTTTTTTGCGAAAAAAACAAAACACAACATGTGCACAAAAAATGCAGAATGCATTCTAAATGATAGGATGCGTTTTTTATGCAGAATTATAGCGTTTTTATCGGGAAAATCCGCAAAAGAAAAAAAAACGCAAATATTCCTGAAGAAATCCTGACGTGTGCACATACCCTAAAGGGGTTGTTCAGGCTTGAGTCTTTAAGTGTGCACTGTGTATGCTTTGAGGATTCACAAGTAGACTTGGGTTTCATAGAGTGATACAGACTTGGTCACATAGACAGACTGCAGACTTGGGTCACATAGAGTTACTGCAAACTTTTGACTGCAGACTTGGTCACATAGAATGACTGCAGACTTGGGTCACATAGAGTGACTGCAGACTTGGGGCACATAGTGTGACTGCAGACTTGTGACTACAGACTTGGGTCACATAGACAGACTGCAGACTTGGGTCACAGAGTTACTGTAGACTTGTGACTACAGACTTGGATCACATAGACTGCAGACTTGCGTCACATAGAGTGACTGCAGACTTGGGTCACATAGACAGACTGCAGACTTGGGTCACATAGAGTGACTGCAGACTTGTGACTACAGACTTGGGTCACATAGAGTGACTGCAGACTTGTGACTGCAGACTTGGGCTCCAAGGCTGCACAACCCCTTTAATGTTACGATTATGCAGCCACTCCAACATGGATTTTCAAAGTGAGTACACAAGCCTCATCAGGTCTGACAGCCATATGTAATAACATGCAGTTTGTATTATGAAATCTGGTGACAGATCTATTTTAAAAGAGCACTTTCATTAAAAAAATAACTGTATGAACTGTGTGAATGTGTATGCAATGTGGGGGTACTAATACACTCACTGATTGACATCTTCTCTGATTTCCAGCGCCTTTCTGCTCCTCTTCTTCTCCCCACTCTCTGGATCACACTGGGGTCATATATAAGCCAGAAGTCACTTTTGTAATGTAAGTCTATGGCACCTTGTTCTCATGCTAAATAGACTTACATTGTGAAAGTGACTTGTGGCTCACCCATAGATCCCAGTGTGATCCAGAGAGTCAGAACCTCAGTCAGAGATTTTCTGTGCAGAAATCCACAGCCTGTCAATTATTAGTGCAGAATCCATGACAGATTTCTACTAATGCACAGGGTTAAATCCGCAGGAAAACTTACATCTGGATTTTGCTGCAGATTTGCCACTGTTTTGTGGCAAAACCCTCAGCGAACTGACCCCTCCTACATGCAACTCATGTATATATACTCTTGGGGGGAGACAGACATTATCTGCTGTGGATTTTCCGCACCTGATTTTGTTGCACAAATGCTGCAGATTTCACGCACAGCATTTTTTTGCAGCATTTTCCAGCATTTTTTTTGCCAAGTGTTTGATAGAAGCCAATAGTGAAATATAGAATACCAATTAAGAACAGTTTGTTTGTTTTATCCACTTTTGTTTGTTTTTTTCTAATTTTCCCATTTCCTGTCACCTTAATTCCACCCATAGGCAAATCCACCCAACACACCTGCGGTTTGAGGTGCATTTTTTTTTTTTTTTAACCAAAGCCAGAAGAGATCCAGCAGGAAGGAGAGATATAAGGGTATGTGCACACTGAGTTTTTTTGCTGAATTTTTGGAACACAATCTAGCGAGAAAATCCCATGTTTTAATTTTTAAAAAAGGATTTGGAGAATTTCTGCTCATTTTCTGCTCCAAAAACTCCATGGGCACATAACGTAAATCTGCCAACGGGCAGAATGATTTATATATTTACACCAGTTTATCCAGAATATTTGGCATCAAAAAGCATGGCACAATTTTTTTTGTTGCTGCAGATTTCAACAAAATCCAACAGAAAAAAAATATTCCTCATGCAGGACATATAGATTCAGATAGTTGTCGGCTGAACATCTAGCCAACAACTGTCTGTCCCGACTCCTCCATACACAGGAACTCTCAGAGGGAGAGAGCAGCTGCCAGACTTTGGTGGTAGAGGGTTATTGCTGCGGTTGCTGAAATTTAGCAGATTGGATCCTTCTCTACACCAACATCATCTGTTGGGGGGAAATCAGGAGGCTCACATTAATGGCTTCGTTCACACCTGTGTTTGAAGGTTCCGTTACAGATTGCTAAAAATGCAAGAAATAAAGTAGTGCAACACTACGTCTTCCCATGAAATTACGGAATCCAAGAAGGAAACCTGGCGGATATTATTGTAATTAGTAGTGTCCGGCGGGCACCGATGTGATGCATCGCTCCATGTCTTGTACTCCGTTTTTCAGCTGCCATGACGGCACGCTTCTTAAATCAAAGGCAAATTGACCAGCGTGCGGCCGGCTTTGCCAACAATGGAGGAGTAATCCGGTACGAGCATGCTGGTGGTACAATTACTGACATTGGTTATATTCACATGTCTGGGAATCCACAGGCTCAATCACTCCCCTATCCCTGACACATAGAGACGCCACTCCTCCAATACTGTGGTACGCCTCTCCGCCTCCATGTTGCCTCCAGCTCCTCTATTGTTACATACCCTTCCCCTTCTACTCTTACATTCCCACCCTTTTCTCTTCTCCGCCTGCTCTGAACCCAGCAGATCTTATTCCCACTTCTTGCCAGACATTATCCCCCTCCATTGTTAAGCATCACCCCCATTCTCCCAGAACAATGCGACAGCACAAAGATTTCTGTGCCTAGAGCTTTAAGAAGCACACTTCTCTGACTATGGGATACACAACTGACAGGAGGAAACAATGTTTTATCAAAGAGACCTTCAGAACTATCAATGTTTTATACTGCCAGGCCATAAATCCTGCCTGCAAAAGTGAGAAAACATTGTACATGAAGTGGGGGCAAGATATAATCTGAAAGTGGTCTTTCTGCAGATTCTATTCCTGTATCATCTTTGCACTGCAATATATACTATTAACCAGACCATGGTAAAATATTGAGTGATCTAGGTACAAAATTACTGCTAAAGTCCACACATTAATATCCTAGAGAGGGTCCACTCTCGGCCCCCTCTACGAGCCATAAGTGGCCAACACTCCTGGACCCGTCTACGAGCCATAATGGGCAAAACTCTGGCCCCCTCTATGAGCCATAACGGGGCAACACTCCTGGACCCATCTACAAGCCATAATGGTATAATACTCTAGACCACCTCTATGAGCCATAACGGCGTAATACTCTACGCCTCCTCTACGACCATAATGGCGTAATACTCTATGCCCCCTCTACAAGCCATAATGGCGTAATACTCTAGGCCCCCTCTATGAGCCATATCGGCGTAATATTCTAGGCCCCCTCTATGAGCCATAACGGGGCAACACTCCTGGACCCATCTACGAGCCATAACGGCGTAATGCTCTAGGCCCCCTCTACAAGCCATAACAGCGTAATACTCTAGGCCCCCTCTATGAGCCATAACAGCATAATACTCTAGGCTACCTCTATGAGCCATAATGGCATAATACTCTAGGCCCCCTCTATGAGCCATAACGGGGCAACACTCCTGGACCCATCTACAAGCCATAACGGCGTAATACTCTAGGCCCCCTCTATGAGCCATAACGGCGTAATACTCTAGGCCCCCTCTATGAGCTATGACGGCGTAATACTCTAGGCCCCCTTTACGAGCCATAACAGCATAATACTCTAGGCCCCCTTTACGAGCCATAACGGCGTAATACCCTAGGCCCCCTCTGTGAGCTATAATGGCGTAATACTCTAGGCCCCCTCTCCAAGCCATAACGGCGTAATACTCAGTCTCTAGGCCCCCTCTACGAGCCATAACGGGGCAACACTCCTGGACCCATCTACGAGCCATAATGGCATAATACTCTAGGCCCCCTGTACAAGCCATAATGGAGCAACATTCCCTGCCCCCTCTACAAGCCATAATAGGGCGACACTCCTAGCCCCCTCTACCAGTCTTAATGGGGCAACACTCCTGGCCCCCTCTACCAGCGATACCAGGGCAATACTCCCGGCCCCCTCTACCAGCGATACCAGGGCAATACTCCCGGCCCCCTCTACCAGCGATACCAGGGCAATACTCCCGGCCCCCTCTACCAGCGATAACAGGGCAATACTCCCGGCCCCCTCTACCAGCGATAACAGGGCAATACTTTCGGCCCCCTCTATGAGCCAAAACAGGGTAACACTCTCGTCCCCTTCTACAAGCCATAACAGGGCTATACTCCCGGCTCCCTCTACAAGCCATAATGGGAAAACACTCCGGCCCCCTCTACGAGACATAACGGAGCAACCATAATGGCCATTTCTATGAGCTCCTGGCCCCCTCTACCAGCCATAATGGGGCAATACTTCCGGCCCCCATTACGAGCCATAACGATCAACAATATGTTAGAACAGACTTTTACCACCTGTATTTCATAGATATGCTGTCTGGCCCGGACTTCCCCCAATAGCTTTAATCTAAAGCCTCCAACAGTATTTAGATAACTATCGGCCAAACGATGGTGTGTCCAATCTTTCGCCCAGAAGCTATCTCGTCAGATTCTCCCACACATGGGAGCTCTCACTCTGTCAAGTGCTCCTGTGTTCCCTTTGAGAGAGCCATTGCCAGACATGGCGGCCGCTTATCTCAAGGAGAACAAAGTGATTGTCACTCCGAAATCAGACATACCAGATATTTATTTACCCCAAAAATAATCTGTCATGGAGCCCTGTACAAATTGTACTGTCAGCCGAATCCATCAGTATAGACCAATGTTCGGGGCATTACGAGGGGTGGTCTCTGACTGTTAATTCCTCTTAACAGAGGAATCACACAAATGGCATATCAATTGGTTTTACCATAAATGTTTGACCGTGGGGTCAGTGGCGTAACTTGAAGCTCATGGGCCCCAATGTAAAAGCTTCAACGGGGTCCTCAGTTATTGCACAGCTTTAATAGTATTGGTCTTTTTTTTATAATCGGGTCTGTTTTGTTTCAATTAAGGTGTCCTGTATTTGTCAAATACTCTAATGGAAAATAAACAGACCCCCATTGTAAATAAAGGGATACGTCTGATGGTTTTTGCGTCCTTCATGCAACAAATACAGCTTGCACAAAGCTGATGGTGGTTCTGGTGACATATTCATGTATTGATGGTTCTCAGTAAATTTCATTTAAGTATCCAAGTAATGTAGCTTAATGCAAAAATAAAATCTTTACATCCTTTATTTAAAACATATACAGTAGCTTTATGATCAATAGTTAATTCCAGGGTTGGACTGGCCCACCAGAGAACCGGAGAATCCTCCGGCGGGCCCTGGCTTCTCCTTCAGAAGAGTTCATAGTGCAAACCTTGCAGTTGCTATGGGGCTCTTCAGTGGGGGAGAAATGTGGGCCCTCCGAATCAAATCCTCTGATGGGCCCAATGTTCTCCAGAATGACACTGGTTAATTCTAAATACAATCTTTATCAGGCTATTACCTGGATAATGCAAAGGAAGAACTTTCCCAATTCTGAGTGCCCAAGTTCGTCCTTTGCATTGGGTTGGTGTTCGGACCCTCCTTGAGCACCAACTTAGTGCCATATTCTTTAGGAATTGTTTTTATAGTTATGCAGAATCTCCTAGTTACAATATACATAAAAGAGGGTGAGACACATAGATATCCAAAAGGTGTGAAATAAAAACTTCATTGTTGTATATCTTATCTCGTTAGCGGGGGTTGGGGGGGACATTAACTATGAATGGATGATAATTAGATTCCACCTGTAGACTCCACGACTATTTTTCATGTGTCCACAAATATAGAAAAGCTTCCTTTTGTGTAGGACTCTGTAATGTGCCAGAACCCCTACTGTGCTATTGAAAGGATAACATCTCAGTTGACTCCTCCATACCCAGTAGCGCCCATGAGAGACCCTATATTTTCTATGAGAGCCATTGCGAGACATGTCTATCAATGCCTTATCTCCAGAACAAAGCAATCACATTCCGAAAATTGGGCATGCCCGATCGATATTTCCCCGATGACCAGTTGGGTGCGCCCCC
Source organism: Ranitomeya variabilis (assembly GCF_051348905.1). Lineage (NCBI taxonomy): Eukaryota > Metazoa > Chordata > Amphibia > Anura > Dendrobatidae > Ranitomeya > Ranitomeya variabilis. The sequence goes on from NC_135238.1 coordinate 35,677,971, forward strand.
ATACACATTAGCGTGTCAATAGAATCCGTTGATAATGCCAACATTAGTCTGTGTTTGGGGGTCTTAAGTGGATTGTCGTGGTCTATAATCTTCTCTCCTCTCTCCATCTCTTTCTCTTCTAATAGTGAACCAATGAAAGTCATGTTTGGGTTCCTAAGATCCTGCTTAAACCCCTGATGCTTAAAGGTGTCGTCCAGCGTTCCTCACATAATGGACTTGTGACTGCTGCAGACACTTTATAAATATTTGCACAAATGTGGAGGAAACAGATATTTAATCCACATTGCTAATATAATGTTAATCACTGGTGGACACAAAAGGGTCCCTGTGCAAGAACAATATATGGGCCCTTTGCAGCCAAAGAGCTCCTAAAAATGCAAAATTTCACCTGATTTGGAGTTAGAAATGGGCCCCCTTAGCTCTTGGGATGTTACTACCAGAACGGAGATGGGACTTCATGTGTAAAATGCCACCCCCCTTGTTGAGTACAGTCTATCTCTGGCTTATCCCACCATACACATGGACACCTGTCTCTGCCGGCGCTCACGTATATTCAATGGAGAGCAAGAAAGCTGCTGGCAGGCTCCTCTCTTATCTCTCAAAAAAATAAAAGGGCTGGGCGTTGAATTCAAACCACCCAATTTTTATCTTCCCAATATCATCTGTCACTGTAGAGTCTGGAGGCCCCGTAACCATTAGAGCATTGACCAATATCAACAGCATGTGGATCAATTCAATGTTTGTGGGGCCTTAAAGGGAATTTGTCACCAGTTTTTGTTACCTAATCCGACAGCAGCATAATGTAGAGGCAGAGACCCTGCTATCAGTGATGTGTCACTTACTGGGCTACTTAGTGTAATTTTTTATAAAATCACTGTTTTATCAGCAGGAGATTATCATTGGAGCACCACTTGGCCTGCTGTCAGATAGTCTAACCCCACCCCCATCACTGATTGGCAGCTTTCTGCCTATGCAAAGTGTACACAGAAAGCTGCCAATCAGTGGTATGGGCAGGATTATACCAGAGCTCAGCATTCAGAGAACTGCTATATCTGCAGCAGATAAATCAATGATTTTATCAAAACTCAAGCAAGCAGCCCAGTAAGTGATATATCGCTGAAATCGGGACCTTTTCTCCCTCATAATACTGCTCTCAGATGGGGTAGCCAAAACTGGTGACAGGATGGTGCACCATTCCACAATATAGAGGTATATGACAAGATGTATCAGCAGCCTATTTATTTTTACATTTTTGGGGGGATCAAGGAAAGTCCCGGCAGTTGGTCGCACAGAAATCAATAAGTTATCCCTTACCGTATGGACAAGAAAGAGCTTACAATCTTAGGTCAACCCCTATAATAGCTGCATGAGTATGTACATGTATACAGGACGGCACCAATCATTGTATGTGAAGGCTGCTACTGTATTTCTAAAGCCACGTTCACATGGTCAGTAATTGGTCGGTATCTTATATCAGTATTTATAAGTCAAAATCAGGAGTGGAACAATCAGAGGAAAAGTATAATAGAAACACGTCACCACTTCTGTATTTATCACCCACTCCTGGTTTTGGCTTACAAATACTGATGTAAAAAACTGACCCATTACTGACCGTGTGCACGTGGCCTATGGCTCCGAATCTACGCCAGGGCTATATTACCAGGATCTTTTCTCACGTTGTTGCTTTTTCTTTCCATCGTTGCATCTCACTGCCCGTAGGGATCCGGTGTTGCTTGTTTTCCCCCTTCTGTGTGATGTTTCAGATCCTCCAGTCTTCCCCCATGATAATGAACACCGGCCCTGGTGTAAGCGGTATGCTCTATAACCCTTGTAATTAATTCATCAGGAACACAGATCTGGAGTAAAGTACGCTTTATTGCATCGCTCTCAGAATGGTGGAACCTCGCCAGCAGCAATAAAGATACTTGGCAAACAGCGGTCTTTCTACGTCAGCGGGATTCACTACTAAACTAGAAATTCCCTTCAGAGTGTCACATAGTGTATCTGTGCTGATAATAATGGCAAATGCTAAGCTGTACTCAGACATTAATGGGCCCCTCTAAATCCATTCCTCCATTGGATCTGAAACGGAACATGGAGAGGTTCAGGAACCATTCAATCTCTGCAGGATCGCAGGAGAAAGCCGAATACAGGGAATGAATGGAGGCGAGGTTGGGCATGCTCCATTCTTAAACGGATAAAAGTTCACCATTTTGGCAATCGGTTGGTCGAACCCCCACAAATCTAAAGTCAGACAACCCTTTTAAGCAAGTATCCTAGATAAACTAAGACTGTTTTCCTAGAAGGTCTGTTTGCATCCTAAAAAAATAGAAATTTATCTACTTTGTATATGCACAATTCTGACATTGTAGGATCACTTGGAGTTGAAGTCTAAAGCCCCCCATACACATTTGACCACTTTCGGCCGCACCTGACGATATCGATGGATTTGGCCGACCCTCTAATGTGCATGGGGTCGCCGTTCAGCTGATTGCTGGGGGAGATGATGATCGGACATGTCCAATTTCGGACTGACAACCGCTTTGCTCTCCCGGAGATAGGAGATGTCTGGTGGCGTCTTTCCTGTAGGGAGCACAGGAGCGCTCGGCTGAACAATCGCTCCTCTATATTGGAGAGACGGCCAAGATGGCTGTCCGGCAAATAATCAGCAGAAGCATAGTTTGGCTGACAGCTGCAATAATTCTGGTGATTGTGATCACACATGTTGTTTTAATTTTTGCCAGGTGCCGTTTTGCCTTTGAAACCTTGTGTCCATACATATAACTATAGAAATCAGTACACTGTGTGCACGATTATTAGGCGATTTGTATTATTGATGATTAAACAACTCCAGTGCTGTCAGTCAGTCCAAAAGGTTAACAAATCCAAAACCTGAATATTTAAGAAAGTAAAAGTGAGGTTTTGTCTTTCAGAATATCTATGTGAGCAGAATTACTGGGCAACTATTAGTGTGCAGAATTGTTATGCAACTAAATGTTAATTTTCCATCTCAATTTTTATTCTCGTTGTGGAGAAACGGGGTCAGTGGGTGCTCTCGTCCGCTGGCCCGGCTGTCTTTAGCAAGACTGCATGGACCACGGCTCATACCACTGAACGCCCGCTCTATCTCCCCGTGGGCAATACACTACACAGACAACACAAGGTTAAGGTAAAACAGTGTGGCAATACTTTATTGAACCACAACAAACAATATCAAACAGAACAATCCCACCATGGCTGGAATTGTTTCGTTACATGGGCGCATATAAAAGATCACTGCGTCTCCACGTATTTCCAGTATGACATGATGTCAGAGCTCCCAGGGTCGCTGCTCCATCTGTGGATGCACGCACAGAGAAGAGGTAACGACAAGCATAGGGAGATGACCAAGAACTGTCCATAGAGTCCATACAAGGTCCAAAGCCAGTTGACACGAGAGTCACCACCTGGCTTATCTGACCATCTCCATGGAACCAGGCGACCAGCGGGTCCCAACCCTGGCTTTCTCCAAACATATCCATGGTTCAGAGATGGTCACTGGATCAGATCTGTGTCCTTCCAACCGGAGCCGAAAACCCCTAGGTTGTATCCTATAGAATCCTAGATCAGTGTCCCTCGTGATGGTGCCATGATGAATTGGCTGCAGTCCTTTCTCTTGTCTGTTGGGTGGAATGTCTGGCTGGTAGCTCTGTATTACTTCAGACTCTCAGGATGTGATCTCTGAGTCTTTTTTATACCCAAGGCATGTAAGCTATTTTTAGAATTACCAAGGGTCTTTCAGTCCAACATCAAGATAAGGTAAACAATGGTGATGGGATTAAGTAGCACTATTAGCATATAAGCACACATCAATAAACAAAGCTTAACACGCTCAATGTACAGTCACTATTACAGACTTAGGGTACCGTCACACATTGAAATTTCCATCGCTACGACGTTACGATTCGTGACGTTCTAGCGATATCGTTACGATATCGCAGTGTCTGACACGCAGCAGCGATCAGGGATCCTGCTGAGAATCGTACGTCGTAGCACATCGTATGGAACTTTCTTTCGTCGCTTGATCACCCGCTGACATCGCTGGATCGTTGTGTGTGACAGCGATCCAGCGATGTCTTCGCTTGTAACCAGGGTAAACATCGGGTAACTAAGCGCAGGGCCGCGCTTAGTAACCCGATGTTTACCCTGGTTACAAGCGTAAACGTAAAAAAACAAACCGTACATGCTCACCCGTCGGTGTCCTTCAGGTCCCTTGCCGTCTGCTTCCTGCTCTGAGTGCCGGCCGGAAAGTGAGAGCAGATCACAGCAGTGCTGCGATCTGCTCTCACTGTACGGCTGCACTCAGAGCAGGAAGCAGACGGCAAGGGACCTGAAGGACACCGACGGGTGAGTATGTACGGTTTGTTTTTTTACGTTTACGCTGGTAACCAGGGTAAACATCGGGTTACTAAGCGCGGCCCTGCGCTTAGTTACCCGATGTTTACCCTGGTTACCCGGGGACTTCGGCATCGCTCCAGCGCCGTGATTGCAACGTGTGACCGCAGTCTACGACGCTGGAGCGATATTCATACGATCGCTGCGACGTCACGGATCGTGCCGTCGCAGCGATGAAAATTTCAATGTGTGACGGTACCCTTACACAGTATGTTAGATAGTATATCAGTGGGCAAGTCTGTCTTCTTGACCCACCAGACATAAACACTTAAATTCACAAGCCAATATACAGATAAAAAGCCAGTTCTTTTGGTTTTGCAAAAACATGGTTGTCTGGGAAATTAAGATACAATCTGGTTTCTTCACACTCGTCTATTAGGCTGGGTTCACACTGCGTTAGCAGCAGCCCGATCAGCACATACGCTAACTGGCTGCTGTTAACGCAAGTGCCGATGTTACATCCCGCTAGCGCAGATAGAGCATCTGCTAGCTCTATCTGCGCTAGCAGTGACGGACCCAGAAACACTGCAGCCCGCGTCTTAGGGTCCGTCACTCAATGACGGAACATCCCTAGCGCACGCCCATTGTGGGTGTGCACTAGCGATGCGTCCGACATTGCAGTTAATTGCGGCCGTAACGGATTATGTTTCACCACGTTTATGCCACGGTGTAACGTAGTCCGTTAGACGGACGACCATAACGCAATGTGAACCCAGCCTTAAAGTGAGAACAAGAACCAAACAACTCAAAATATGCAAAAATTCATTTCTGACATTCCTCCAAAAATATCAGTGATCAATATGTCAATAACAGGCATGAGCTCCGTCCATGGAGTCTATCAGTTTCTTTATCTGTTGACGATCAGTTTCTTGGGCGGCACCATCCACGGCCTCCCAGACACTGCTCAGAGAGGTGATGGTTTTCCTTCACTGTAAATCTCCTGTGTAAGAAGGGCCCACAAGTTCTCAGCAGGGTTTAGGCCCAGTGAGGAAGAGGCCATATCATTATTCATTCATCTTTAAAGGGAACCTGTCACCCCGTCTTTTGAAGATGAGCTAAAAATAGCGTTAAATAAGGGCAGAGCTGGGCGTTACATTAGTGTCTTTGTGTGCCTTTATTACCCACCTATGCTGCCGAAATACCTTTGTAAAGTCGCCGTTTTCTGCTGTCACTCACGCTGGTCTGGTCCTATGGGCGTGGTCACAGCGCTGTTTCTCCCCCAGAATCCTGCTCATCATTACGTTGGTGGCGTAGTGGTGTGCGCATGTCCAAAAGGCGAAGCCACTGCTCAGGTGATGAAAAACAGCGCGATCTGCGCTATTCAGCCGTTTACCAGTGGGCGCAGCCATCTTTCCTGTGGCCGCGTGAGCGCAGATGGAGCGCTCTGCTGCCCGGGGCTTCAGGAAAATGGCCGCCACGATCTCCATCTGCGCACGCGCGGAATTCCGCAGCCATTTTCCTGAAGCCCCGGGCAGCAGAGCGCTCCATCTGCGCACGCGCGGCCACAGGAAAGATGGCCGCGCCCACCGGTAAACGGCTGAATAGCGCAGATCGCGCTCTTTTTCATCACCTGGGCAGTGGCTTCGCCTTTTGGACATGCGCACACCACTACGCCACCAACGTAATGATGAGCAGGATTCTGGGGGAGAAACAGCGCTGTCACCACACCCATAGGACCAGACCAGAGTGAGTGACAGCAGAAAACGGCGACTTTACAAAGGTATTTTGGCAGCATAGGTGGGTAATAAAGGCACACAAAGACACTAATGTAACGCCCAGCTCTGCCCCTATTTAACACTATTTTTAGCTCATCTTCAAAAAACGGGGTGACAGGTTCCCTTTAAGGCCTTTACTGGCAGCCGAGCAGTGGAGACTTTGTTGCTATGATGGAGCTTGTCCAGCATAAAGATCATGCTTTTATTGAAAGATGCAGACTTTTCCCTTTCTCACTGCTTGAAGAAAATGTCTTCTATAAACTGGCAGTAGGTTTGGGAGTTGATTTTGAGTCCATCTTCAATCCGAAATGGTCCAACTAGCTCATGTTTACTAATACCAGCCCATAGCAATACTCCACCTCCAACTTGCTGGCGTCTGAGCTGATGTGGAAGTCTATGTGGTTACTGATCCAGCCTCGGGCCCATATATTTGGTCCATCAAGAGTCCCTCTCGTCTCATCAATCCATAAAACCTTTGGAAAATCTGTCTTCAGATATTTCTTGGCCTAGTCTTGTCATTTCCACTTCTGTGTCTTGCTCAGTGGTGGTCTGGTTTCTGCCTTCCTTACCTCGGCCGTGTCTCTGAGCACCTTGTACTTCTAGGCCCTCCAGAGATGTTGCATCTCTGGACTAAGAGAGGATAATGGATTCCTGGTCACTCCACATTTGAGCCTTCGAACATCTATTGAGTCTCTATATTTGAACCCATTTTTTGTGACCCTGTTGACTATTTGCAACAAGTCTTCTCGATAGTTCTGTGATCGGTTAGCAATTTCCATAGTGCTGCATCCTTCCGTAAGACTTTTCACAATTTTTGACTTGTCAGAGTCAGTTAACTCTTTTTCGGCCCATTTTACTGAAGAAAACAAGCGGCCTAATGCCCACTTTGATAAAGGGCATTGTATCATTAGGAAACCTCATCATGCTTGGATTTATTGTGAGTGCTAATATTTATGATATGGAATAAAAGTTTTTGAAATATTTTAATTAAGAGTCGTCTGGAAAATAGTTTATTTGTTATAATTAGACCTCATCCCCCTCGTTAAACAAATACCCATCACCTAATCTGCTTGATCCATATGAAGCCATCTTTGCATAGAAATGAAAAGGTCCACTCACTTTAGTTTTAGAGCTCCCCCCCCCCCCGCTTTACAATGAAAAATACCCTATTACTTTGTATGTGAATGCCTATTTACAAAGATGACAAAAATCTTTTAGGCCACATAAAGGATGTGATCTGGTGAGCCTTCTTTGGCTGACATGTTCACATAAGATAAACATCCTTTTAAGAGTTTGTTTATGTGCTTTTTGGCCTTTATGATGGATGTCCTTTTTTTTCTCTTATTTTAAAGCATGTGTTTTTAGCTAAAAATCATTGTTGTATTTAGGTTTCATTAAAAATGTTGCATCATTTGCCCACCATAGCCTTTGTGTAGCACTGTGTATTGCTGGCTATTGAATGGGCTAACTGAGAATCTGTCAGTGAACAGGTTCTGACACTCCTGTAGGAGGGTTTATAAGCACTATCTGTCTTTTTCTGAGCGCCTCTCAGCTGCTTATGGCCGCAGACCACATCCAAGCAGAATGTGCGGGAAATAGTGTTGAGCGATACCGTCCGATACTTGAAAGTATCGGTATCGGAAAGTATCGGCCGATACCGGCAAAGTATCGGATCCAATCCGATACCGATACCCGATACCAATACAAGTCAATGGGACTCAAGTATCGGACGGTATTCCTGATGGTTCCCAGGGTCTGAAAGAGAGGAAACTCTCCTTCAGACCCTGGGATCCATATAAATGTGTAAAATAAAGAATTAAAATAAAAAATATCGCTATACTCACCTGTCCGACGCAGCCTGGACCTCAGCGAGGGAACCGGCAGCGTTGTTTGTTTAAAATTCGCGCTTTTACTTGGTTACGTGAAGTCCCGGCTTGTGATTGGTCAGGGCGGCCATGTTGCCGGGACGCGGACCAATCACAGCAAGCCGTGACGAAATTACGTCACGGCTTGCTGTGATTGGTCCGCGTCCCGGCAACATGGCCGCCATTAACCAATCACAAGCCGTGACGTCACGGGAGGCTGGACACGCGCGCTTTTTAAAATACGCGCATGTACAGCCTCCCGTGACGTCACGGCTTGTGATTGGTTAATGGCGGCCATGTTGCCGGGACGCGGACCAATCACAGCAAGCCGTGACGTAATTTCGTCACGGCTTGCTGTGATTGGTCCGCGTCCCGGCAACATGGCGCTGTGACCAATCATAAGCCGTGACGTCACTGGAGGCTGGACACGCGCGCTTTTTAAAATACGCGCATGTCCAGCCTCCCGTGACGTCACGGCTTGTGATTGGTTAATGGCGGCCATGTTGCCGGGACGCGGACCAATCACAGCAAGCCGTGACGAAATTTCGTCACGGCTTGCTGTGATTGGTCCGCGTCCCGGCAACATGGCCGCCCTGACCAATCACAAGCCGGGACTTCACGTAACCAAGTAAAAGCGCGAAATTTAAACAAACAACGCTGCCGGTTCCCTCGCTGAGGTCCAGGCTGCGTCGGAGAGGTGAGTATAGCAATATTTTTTATTTTAATTCTCTCTTTTACACATTATTACATTAATGTTGTTGCGATACCCGATACCCGATACCACAAAAGTATCGGATCTCGGTATCGGAAATTCCGATACAGCAAATATCGGCCGATACCCGATACTTGCAGTATCGGAATGCTCAACACTAGCGGGAAAGTAAAGAACCTGCAAAAGCCAAATGATGCCATATTTGTAATAAAATTGCAAAAACAATTTTTGGGAAAAAGCCAATGTCCCCAGAGATGGACAGTCTCTGAGCTAATGAATATAATAGCTCACACTGTAATTACTGGTGAATTGCTGTGGAGACATTGTAAGGGGCACAGGGCGGTGGTCATGGATGAGGGGCTGTGTTCCTATGCCCTAGGACCACACCACTAAACAGTGTTCCTGTCCATCAATGCTGTGCTGTATACAATGCAGTGTAGTCACTTTTAGGCTTGATGCATCTGCTGCATCCACCTCCTTTGTTCCACTATCAGCCGCACACAAATCGGGGGACACTCGCATCTTAACAAGCAGTTCAACTTTACCTAACAGCCTGAGTTGAATTGATCACAAAGCACAGTACGTTGCCATGTTTTCTGAATATATTCACCCTGAGCTATCCCTGAGCTTACTGGCTCCTTCAGCCCACGAGATACTCTGTCCGGCTCCGCAGCACTCACAAGACCCGTCCTGTCTCCCTTCGGCTTTTCCCGTCCAGCTTCCACTTGTTAGTAGGTAATAAGGCACACTATCCAGTGCCTAGTTTCGGGCCGTAACCCCCGGACATTACAGAAAAGTCAATTGAAGACAGTCACCGATGTTCTCATACTGCCAGAACAGTGCGTACTTCTCGTGCCCCCCAGAACACTTACTAAAACTTTATCTCTCAATCTAATCTAACCAGGAAGGGCTCCTCTTTTTATATAACCAACCCCCTCCCATGCTGGACTGGTCCCAAACATATTAACCGTATCTAACCCTGTGTACTACTTCCTGCAACTAATATGCCCATCTCTGCATATTTTCTTTTCCTAATCTGAACTATAAAACCCTATACTATACCTTATATCCTAAACCTATTTCTATTCTCTCCCTATACACTACACCTTAATAACATTGTTCATTAATTACCGTACATTAGAAGAACCGCATACATTAGTGCCTATAAGGTTCCATGCACTTTACATTTTACACTGCTAATACAATAAAATCACATATTTAAATATACTTCTTCTAGCAGACGTTGTTTTCAGGGGAAGGCGCATAACGGTTCCCTGTCACACCCTTACAACACATAGGCTACATCCCGCAAAAAAAAATTAAAATAATGTGCGACAAAAATATGTAATAAAAAAAACGCATTGATATTTTGGCCCAAACACACAATCTCGCAATCCATGGGCCCTTAGGGTTTGTCTATCTGCACTTATATAGTACTGGGCAGCTCACCTGACCGAATAGTATGGGCCTGACCAATAGTCTGTAAGCCGGCATGGTGCACTATACGTACCTGTGTGACTGGTGCCCTATACAAGCCTCATCTGTACGCATTAATAATACTAGGCGACCATATTCCCCATGGGTGCTCATGGTGTGAGTGATCATTTATCAGTATTTTGTACCTATGTTTACCCCGGCCTTTATCATGGGCATTAGCATTCTGTAAATATGGCTGTTTTTTTTTTTTACACGGACCCCTTGACATGCATTGCCGCTTTTGATCCAACACTCAGATCAAAATCGGACATGTCTTTGATTTTTATTTTTACCATGGATCACTCGGTCCGAGGAAAAAGTGGTACCCGATAAAATATCACAGGTACGAGTGCTTTCTGTGAAAACCACAAATAGCTCTTGTCCGAGAAAATCGGTCGTGTGTAGGACCCCTTTTAGTGAGTTGCTCCTAACTGCTCATTTTAGGGGATGTTCATTCTGAGGTTTTTGAGGAATTTTTTTTTGAGCGGGAACTGATCAGAACTCTCCAAATCCTCCTTCAAAAACTGCGTTTTGAGAGCCTGACTTTTTCAGACTGAAAAGGTGCCACGTAAAAGGAACATATGGAAACAATGGAAAAACCACACGGCTGTGCACACGTCTTATGCCGCTTCTTCTTACCGCCTCAGGGTACGGAAGTGTTAAAAAAAGTGAGGTGCTTATTCTTTGGGTGTCTTCACTTTGGAGACCGTCCGCTCTCTAGGGTGCAAGACCCCGGCAGCGAAGCCCCCGCAAAGACGTCAAAAACTGCGGTGATCTTGTAACTTTTAAAAAAGATGCGATTCATGAATCAGACGATAATATCTGTGCACCCCTAAATTCTGTCCAAGATGGAGGACATAAAGGAAAAACAGGTCGCTACTTTGCTTCCTGGGAAGGGGATAAATCCTAATTTTCCTTCCTTCTCCCCTGTCCTAGGCCCCATCCTGCAGCCCCCCGATGACTAGCCTTAGGTGGTCACACAGTGAGCGCCGCACGTAACCGCACGGTGGAGCGCCATAAGGCCGGGTGATAATCCTGTATTATATATATATATATATTTATTAACCCCTTCCCGTCATGCTTTTACATACTGTTCCAGAAATCCGAGCACCGATTTTAGTCAGACTGGATTGAATCTGGTGGTCGAAACAAATTTCGGACGATTCGCTCATGACTTATTATCATTGACCCCTTTATCGCTCCTGACTACCAGGAATGTGACCGTAAGGCTGTGGGGGGCTGCACGGCAACAAGTCGTGTGACCCCTATTTTTTTTAAAGAGTCTTATGAGCGAGCAGGGACAGTAAATGGAAGCCATTTGTCACCCTGAGTGGAGTCATGGTGACTATAGAGAGGCCATACATGGCGAGTACGTTTATTTTTGGGGTGGTCTCGGCGTGTTTCCCTCCACATGTGCGGGGTATTATTGTTATGGCCGGGCTTTCCTCACACGCCCGCCGCTCTCTCATCTGATTTCTTAGGATACATTGTGCTCCTGTGAGACCGCGCGCGCACACAGCGCTGGGGGCATGTTTCCCCGCCTTTTTCTAACCTACCAATCACCGTTCGCCTCTCTGCTCCACACCCAATCACCATCCGCTCCCAGGGAAACAAAGGCGACGAATCAGGGGGTGACGTGGCGCAGACTATATAAAGCGGGGTGGCGGGCGCAGACGGACGTTATTACTCGCCTCGTCGGTTGTGTTGGGTTCGCGCTCCGGGATAGTTCGGTAAGTGGCTCTTTACATTCTTTTCCTTTTAACTCATCCGGTAACTATTTGCGGCTGTTTAGTCAATGGGGTACGATTTTTCTGGGCTTAGGTTAGTAGTGGTGACGTCATTGTACCGATTCGGTATGTTACCGTTAATATCCGGTAACCGCCATTTTTGACGTTTAGTGACGTCAGCAGTCGTTATTGCTGTGACTGGAAAATCTTTAGTTTGGCCGTTTTCCGGTGGAAAGGTCGGGCGGTAAGTTCACCCCTCCCCCGCTAATTTCCCGGAGCTCGCCGGGCGCCATGTTGTCTCGTCGCTTGTGGGGGGAAGAGAAGACGTGAGGAGAAGCTGCCGTGTAATGGAGGCCGGCGCCCCGGGATGAGCGGGGACCCCGGGCACCGCCGTGTGCCGCCCCCGCAGGTGTCTCCCGCCGTGTGGTGCCGTGATTCCCCCGGGGCAGGGCCCGTACACGGCGGCAGCATCTTCTCCTCCGCTCGGTAATGGCTCCCGCATTTTTCTCCCTCCCTGGTGAGGACTGACAGCCCCACAATGAGATCCGCCATGACCGGCCCGGCTGCTGTGACTCTGGCGCCGTTAACGTAAATGGAGACGGTTTCCGTCCGCGGTGCCGAATTTCTGCTCTTCTCTCTCATTTCTGCATTTGTTGTTTGTGTGAATATATATATTTTTTTTGTGCCGGATGATAAAGCTCACATAATGGCGGGTGTCTGAGGTGCAGTGCGCCGAGCGGCCGCCGGGGGCAGAGCGGAGCACTACTATGATGCGACATGTGCTGCTCGGCTGATGTGAAGGGGTTAATGAGCGGCAGGCTGGGAACTCCTCAACTTAGAACTGGGTCAAGAGGAAAGCAGTTTTCATTTATTTATTTTTCTCCCCTTTAGTCACTATCTGTCATTTCCTTTGGGTCACATGGCTTGGTGTGTAATCACTTATGTATTTTTGGCATGTGGCTCATGGACAGTTCATAACTAACTTTCTTTAATTAAAAGGTTAACACACACCCACACCCTCCTGGTTAAGTTGGGGCGCAACAGGTCCATCTGACAAAATGGGCTATTGCCAGCTTTCCACTTAAAGGGAATCTGTCACCCCCAAAATTAACGTGAGGTAAGCCCACCAGCATCAGGGGCTTATCTACAGTATTCAGCTGTCCGATCTGATGGGCGTCAGTCTGGGGCCTCCCATCTTCTTACGATGTCCTCTTCTGGTCTTCACACTGCGGTGCAGGTGTACTTTGTATGCCGTGTTGAGGGCAGAGCAAAGTACTGCAGTGCGCAGGCGCCGGGAAAGGTCAGAGGCCCGGCGCCTGCACACTGCAGTACTTTGCTCTGCCCTCAACAGGGCAGACAAACTATGCCGGAGCGTGAAGACAAGAGGACGTCATCTGATGAAGATAGGAGGCACCGGACCAACAGCGGGAACGCCCCTGGGTGAGTGTTATCTAACCTCTTTTTCTCATCTTTCAGGTTACGGGGGGGGGGGTTTATCTACAGCATTACAGAATGCTGTAAATAAGCCCCTGATGCCGGAGGGCTTACCTCACCCTCGATTTTGGGGGTGACAGGTTCCATTTAAGATAAGCCTGCATAGACTCTGGACTGTAGATTGTGGGGGCAGCAACCAGTGGAAGTCACAGCAATCTGTAAGTTATCACTTACATGTGGCTGCCTTCCACAAGAGATAGATACTGTATATACTCGAGTATAAGCCTAGATTTTCAGCCCATATTTTTTTTTTTTTTTTGGCTGAAAGTCCCCCTCTCGGCTTACACTCGAGTCATACCCAGGGGTCGGCAGGGGAGCGGGGACTGTCTAATTATACTCACCTGCTCCTGGCGTGGTCTCTGCAGGTCCCTGGTTCCCAGGTGCCTCAGCTTCTTCCTGTACTGAGCAGTCACATGGTACCGCTCATTACAGTAATGAATATTACTATGGGAGGTGGAGCCGCATATTCATTACTGTATTGAGCGGCAACGGTGACCGCTCAATACAGGAAGAAGATGCGGCGCCTGGGAACCAGGGACCGCACCAGGAGCAGGTGAGTATAATAGGGTGGGGTAGCGCTGCGCGATGGTCACCTTTCCTCGTTCCGGTGCCGCTCTGTCTTCAGTGTCTTCTGCAGTGACGCTCAGGTCAGAGGGCGCGGTGACGTGGTTAGTGCGCGCGCCCTCTGCCTGAACGTCAGTGCTGCACCGGAATGTGGAGCAGGTGAATATAGCAAGTGTCGGGGGGGCCTGAGCGACAAGAGGGGAGTATGTTATTTTAGTTATATTTTTTTTTATCGCAGCAACAGCAAATGTGGTAAGTGTCTGTATGGACAAACCTATGGGGCCATAATTAACGTTTGTGGAGCATTGTATGAGGCAAGTGTCTGTATGGAGCATCTTATGGGTCCATAATCAACGTTTGTGCAGCACTTTATGGGACAAATGTGTCTATGGAGCATCTTATGGGGCCATTATTAACCTTTATGCAGGATTATATGGGGCATAATTTAATATGGAGCATCTTATGGGGCCCATCAAACTTTATGGGGCTCTTGATTCAATATCAATATTCAAAAACTCAACCTACTGATGTCTCAATTAATTTTACTTTTCTTGGTATCTATTTTTACTTTTGACATTTACCGGTAGCAGCTGCACTTTCCACCCTAGGCTTATACTTGAGTCATTAAGTTTTCCCAGTTTTTTGGTGGCAAATTTAGGGAGGTTGGCTTATACTCGGGACGGCTTATACTCGAGTATATACGGTAGATGGATTTTATGATCATGGACATTTTGCACCATTTTTCAATCTGGTGCATACTGTTTATTTGGTGTAGTTGCCATGCCTTTTTAAAAATGTGCAAAAATGTATTAAATTGAAATCATTGCTGCAGACCAGGACTTGGAGTTTTTTTTTTATTGTCTAGGATACAGTTGAGAGAATCAGTACTTTTAGGCTATGTGCACACGTAGGTTCGGGTCCCTGCGGGTTCTCCTGCAGCGGATTTGATAAATCTGCAGGGCAAAACCGCTGCGGTTATCCCTGCAGATTTCACGTTTTGTATTGAGTTTTCCGCTGCGGGCTTTGGTTTTACTATTGATGCTGCATATGCAGCATCAATAGTAATGTTAAAAATAAAAAAATTGGTTTATACTCACCCCCTCTGACGTCCCGATCTCCTTCGTTTCGGTCAGTTTCCAAAGATGCTGTGCGAGAAGGACCTTCGAGACGTCAGTCATGTGACCGCGGCATCATCACGGTCATGTGACCGCGACGTCACCGCAGGTCCTGCTCGCACAGCAAACCTGAGACCGGACTGCTGCGTGCAGCGCTGAGAGTTGAGTATAGCACTATTTTTTATTTTCTTTTTACCCCAAATATGGTTCCCAGGGCCTGGAGGAGAGTCTCCTCTCCTCCACCCCGGGTACCACCCGCACATTATCCGCTTACTTCCCGCAACGTGGGCACAGCCCTATGCGGGAAGTAAGCGGTTCAATGCATTCCTATGGGTGCAGAATCGCAGCGATTCTGCACAAAGAAGTGACATGCTGCGGGTTGTAAACCGCTGCGTTTCTGCGCTGTTTTTCCCGCAGCATGTGCACAGCGGTTTCCATAGGGTTTACATGTAAATGTAAACGCTATGGAAACTGCTGCGGACCCGCAGCATCAAAATCGCGGATCCGCGGTAAAACCCGCAAAGTGTGAACATGGCCTTAGAGTGGGGAAAACTGGTGCTGGCTTTGTCATAAAGTAGGGGTATGAATTTCTTTTTTTTTTCTTTTTTATACACTGCATGGATAATGCCTCTTAACCCTAGCATGCATATTGGGGGGCCTTTTAGGCTATTTAGGCCTTTCAGGCTATTTGTAAAATTACTTAAGTTAGAATTTTGAAACTCCAGGTAATCCTCGAGTATCTCGTTGTTGGTAATATCCAGTTGTTCATTTAATTTTTTCATAGGCATTTCAGTGTAACAATGCTTTTTTGGTGAAAACCACATCTGTACGGATTGGGGGCCATTTAGGCCCCCAGGTTTTTTTTTTTATCATGTTCTCAGTAGTGTTTGTGTTCTCGAGTTACTTTATTTATATTTGGTAATGCTGTTGGAGGGGCCAGGGTGTGGATAATGCCATATGAGGATGTCATGTGATTTTTGGAGGGAGAGGTAAGGCCATGACATCATCTCAGGTCCTTCTGAACGCAGTAATGAGGACAGTATACACTGTGAGCTAATTGTCAAGGACCTGAGATAAGACAAGATGTTGAGAGGAAGTCTGATTCTGTTTCAGTTTCTCTGATTCTAAGAAGCCTGCAAAGGGTTAAGCTATTGAGCTACAGACATCCAGCGAATTGTACAACACCTAAAAGAAAGTTAAGAGGTGCTGAGGGTGAGAGGGGGCACTTTACACTTAGTGTGTCACGCACAAGCAAAGAGTGGACAACCCTGAGGCCATGTTCACACTTTGCGGTTTTTACTGCGGAACCGCCGCAATTTTGAGGCTGCGGGTCCGCAGCAGTTTCCATAGCATTTACATGTAAACCCTATGGAAACCGCAAACCGCTGTGCACATGCTGCGGGAAAAACCGCGCAGAAACGCAGCGGTTTACAACCCGCAGCATGTCACTTCTTTGTGCAGAATCGCTGCGATTCTGCACCCATAGGAATGCATTGAACCGCTTACTTCCCGCATAGGGCTGTGCCCACGTTGCGGGAAGTAAGCGGATAATGTGCGCTCCTCCAGGCCCTGGGAACCATATTTGGGGTAAAAAAAAGAAAATATAGTGCTATACTCACCTCTCAGCGCTGCACGCAGCCGGCCGGTCAGAGTTGCTGTGCGAACAGGACCTGCGGTGACGTCGCAGTCACATGACCGTGACGTCACGAAGGGTCCTTCTCGGCACAGCATCTTTGGAACCGGAGCGCTGCGGAGATCGAGACGTCAGAGGGTGAGTATATAAACTTTTTGTTTTTAATTTTAACATTACTATTGATGCTGCATATGCAGCATCAATAGTATAGGTGGAAACCGCAGAACAAACCGCGATAAATCTGCAGGGATAACCGCAGCGGTTTTGCCCTGCAGATTTATCAAATCCGCTGCGGGAGAACCCGCAGAGGTCACCCGCAAAGTGTGAACATGGCCTGATTGTGTTTTTTCTTTTAGTTTGCTAATATCTAGTCAGCAATGGCACAGTCTTCCTCCATGCGTCTGAGTGACCAAAAGATTGATGCAATTGTTTCAAAGTGACGATGAAAGTGAACTTTTTGTCCGATGACTAGTACCTGTCTCCAGAGAATCAAACATCTTCAAGTGATTCTTCTGATGAAGTGAATATATTGGATCCTCAAGAAGTGACAAGTGGAACATCCAAAACGAATGTTTTTTTGGGACTGTAATCCTACATTAGTCGAATGTACTGCAATCCAGAATATTGTGAGACAGGCTCAAGGAGCTGTGGGAAGTCCCAGTTACTTTTCCCCTGAAGACTTATTCTGTACTTATAATTTTTTTTTTTTCTAACAATATTGCAGAAGAGGTCCTTTTATATTCAAACCTAGAAGGAAGACTTGTCGCTTCTGCAAAAAAATAAGTCCTGGAAAAATATCTCAAGAGGAACTTTATGCATACATTGGACTTTTACTGCTGGCAGGGAGTCAAAAATCGTATGATGTTCCAATAAGAGAATTATTTCTGGACCCACTTTATGATCCACACTATAAGGCGACAATGTCGGTGGACAGATATGAGGAAATTAGAAGACACATTCAATTTGATAAGCGAACACGTGCATTGAGGTTTGAAACAGACAAATTAGCCCCTATCAGTTATATCTGGAACATATTTATCAAAAATTGCACAAAACTTTATAATCCTAGTACTAATATTACAGTAGATGAGCAACTTATACCTTTCAGAGGACGCTGCAGGTTCATACAATACATGCCCAGCAAGCCAGCCAAATATGGAATCAATCTTCTGGATGTGTGATTCTGCAAATTATTATGGCATAAATGGTGTAATCTACTGTGGCAAAGAGGTTGGTGTACCAGTACAGAAGGATCTGGGGTCTGAAATTGTCAACTCTTGCTGTTCCAATATTCAATTCAGGTAGAAACATTACCATGGACAATTATTTCACCAATGTTGAACTAGGCAATTTTCTGCTTCAAAAAGCTATTAGTACCAACAAGTGTATCAAGCCAACCCGACGAGAAATTCCAGAAGCACTGAAACACAATCGTCAGCAAGCACTTTGAGTGTCTTTAGATTCGATAACAAAGAGACTTTGGTATCTTACAAAGCGAAGAAGGAGAAATCAGTGATTTTCCTCAGTACCATGCATCACAATTGCAGTATTGACAGAAAATTAAAACCAGAAATCATCCTGCATTACTATAAAAACAAAAGGAGGTTTACACAAAATGGATGAGATGGTGGGAGAATATTCATGCAACAGGCAAACAAAACGATGGCCTGTAGTAGTTGTTTCAAATATGCTTGATGTAGCAGCCCTAAATTCATTCATCATTTATACAGAAACTCATCCAGAATTCCATGCACTGAGGAAGGACAGGAGACTCCTATTTTTGAAGGACCTTTGTCATGAACTTGGTATGCCTCACATGATACAGCGAAGCGACGTGAAAGGCTTGCTAAAGCAAACTAAAGAAGCAATGAAACAGTGTGGCATACAGTTTCAGATGATTCCAGGGCCAGGAGAAAGAAAAAGAAAGCTTTCAGTTTTGTTTTCCTTTCTATGTTTCTCGGACACATGAAAGATTTTGTTCAATTTGTAAGGAAAATGTCTGCAAAGAACGTTCTTCTGAAAAAATAACCTGTCAAAATTGTTTAATTTGATTAAAAGATTAATATACCATATAAGCTGACACCCCCCCCCCCCCCCCCAATTTTGCCACAAAAAACTGGGAAAACTTAATGACTCGAGTATAAGCCTAGGGTGGAAAATGCAGCAGCCACCAGTAAATTTCAAAACTAAAAATGGATACCAATAAAAGTAAAATATATTGAGACATCAGTAGGTTAAGTGTGTTTGAATATCCATATTGAATCAGGAGCCCCGTATAATGCTCAATACAGTTTGATGGGCCCCATAAGATGCTCCGTATTACAATATGCTCCGTATTAAAATATGCCCCATATAATGCTGCACAAATGTGGATTATGGCCCCATAAGATGCTCCATACAGATATTTGCCCACATATAATGCTGCACATGGCCCAATACAGATGCCCCATACAGATATTTGCCCCCATATCATGCTGCACATGGCCACATAAGATGCCCCATGCAGATATATGCCCCATATCATGCTGCACATGGCCACCCCATACAGATATTTGCCCCCACATAATGCTGCGCATGGCCACATAAGATGCTCCATACCGATATTTGCCACATAACCTGTTGCTGCGATTAAAAAAATAAAAACATTAACATACCTCTCCGGCCCCCGGCACTTGCTATAGTCACCTGCTCCCCGTTCCACCACTAACCGCCGCCGTGTCTTCCCATCCTCTGCACCGACGTTCAGGAAGAGGGCAGTGCGCACTAATCGCGTCACAGCGCCCTCTGACCTGAGCGTCCCTGCGGAAGACACAGCGTCGCAGACAGTGGAACGAGAACCAGGTGAATATCGCGCACTGCCCCGTCATACTTGCCTGCTCCTGGCGCTGTTGCTGCACATCTGTTCCCCGGCGCCGCATTTTCTTCCTGTAGTGAGCTGTCACCGTTACCGCTCATTACAGTAATGAATATGCGGCACCACCCCTATGGGAGGTGGAGCTGCATATTCATTACTGTAATGAGTGGTACCATGTGACCGCTCACTACAGGAAGAAACTGTAGCGCTGGGAAGCAGGGACTGCGCCAGGAGGAGGCGAGTATTATTAGACAGCTCCCCCTCCCCTGCCGACCCCTGGGTATGACTCGAGTATAAGCCGAGGGGGACTTTCAGCTCAAAAAAAGTGGTCTGAAAATCTCGGCTTATACTCGAGTATATACGGTAATTAAAGAAACATAATAGACATGTAGCTGCAGCTAGTTTGGTATAGATTTCTGTGCGTTTTTTCAGATTTGTGTGATATTTTGAAGAAATTTTTTTTTGTTCGTTGAAAAATTATGATTAAAATTTTGTTTACTAATATTTTATTTAACAGTTTTAAAATAAACATGTAAAAGTTATACAAGTGTTTTTTCCATATGATTTGCATGGGGCCCCAATAAGTTAATATTTAGATTTCTGATGTCACGCATACTAGTTAAAGGGAACCTGGTGGCTGATACATCCTGCCCAGTTCAGACACCATGTACCGTCAGACAAGCTGCATGAATCTGCCATGTATGTTCCATGAAACACAGAACACTAGGAGAAAAAGTGCAAATGGGGTCTTAGCCGATGATGGTGTCAAAATATCAGTTTGCGCTCACCTAGTCTTCCATATTATAAAAGCCCATAGGACTCCGAGCCAACAGCTGCTGCAGATCACAGGTCAAACCATTAGACCAATTCACAATACCAGTCAGTCTACCCCTGCTCATTCTCAGGCTGAGCCCTAACAAAGCTTTCTCTGTCCTCTCCTGCTTCTAAGCGGTAACATAATAAAATAATACAGTAATATCTAAAAATCATGGATTATTTGGATTTGGTAAATAAAGACCCCACACTTTTAGACCACGGGCTGAACAGATCTGACTTCAAGATTTTTGAATTGACACTGTAATAGTTATTTTTTTAAAATATGATCCCATCACGATCCCAACTTGTATTTTGGTACAGATGTGACTAGGAGCATAGCAGGCACATGTGCAGTTTTTTGAAATTAAACGCTTTTTTCGGAAATGCTTTTTAAAATTGTGTTCACATGGGTAAAATATTAACAAAGATACTCTTGTGACATAACTGGTTAGCCTGTACAGTTCTGAGTATAATGGTGGTTCTTTTGTTAGGAGGAGAAATGTAAAGGCAGGCAACACCGAAATTCGCTAAAATTTTATTTTTTTTTTCACATTTTGCATTCTCTTGACACACGATTACCAAATAACAAAATCTCAAAAGAATTAAAAATGGAGGTAAAAATCATGGTTCACTTGACATGGAATGACCCTTCCACAATTACTTTAAGATCTCACTAGAATACTGATCCTGTGTCATTTTTTTTATTTATCCACACAACCAGTCTGCTGTTGCTGCTGCAGTGCATATGCCTGTCAAATACTCCGCTCCACTCTTAATTCAAATGTAATTCCACACTTCTCCTGCAGGGGTCTCTTCAGGTCAGATGTGCAGCTGCCCACATCTTTCATTGTTTAGAACCAGTTGTGTCCTTCAGCCTCTAGTTCTGCAGTTACTGAATCTTTAGGTTGTCACCAGTAATCTTGTCTTCTAAATGCAAATTTGTTGCAGTAGAGGACAACCATTTAATACTGGCTAAAATATCACCAAACACCAAACTACTATGCCTTCTAACAAGGACAAGGTTGACTTTAAAAATGAATAGCAATGAGAATTTTCTTTTTTTTTTTTACTTTTTTGCTTTAGATCACATTCCTAAACAATGGCTCGTACAAAGCAGACTGCCCGTAAGTCTACTGGAGGAAAGGCTCCTAGGAAGCAGCTGGCCACCAAAGCTGCAAGGAAAAGTGCCCCATCCACTGGAGGAGTTAAGAAGCCTCACAGATACAGGTAATGGATAAAAATATTAGTCGTAAGCACTGTGCGTTTAGGGTATGTTTCCATGTTCAGTATTTGCTGCAGATTGGATGCTGCGTACAACTAGCAACATCCAGATGTTACAGCATAGTGGATGGGATTTTATGAAGTCCTGTCTCCACTATGCATTCAGATGCAGGTGGCAGACCTGCATATATGTTCATGCCGTGTGTCTTTATAGACCGCAGCATGTTGATTTATATTGTGGAACCAAACAGATAAGGCGGCACTCTGTATCGCTATAGCATGCTAACATAAAATGAGAATTGAATTACTGCACTTGAAATATGAAAAATTAAGAATGCTTAACACATAAATTGGCCAGTTCATGTGTACCTGGCAGCCACTGTAACGGGAAGCTGCTGTGATTTGAATTTGTTTTAATAATAAAATTTAATGAACTACTTCCATAGTCTTTTAGTTAACTTTTTTACTTTAGCCACTTAAGGCTGCCATTTTTTAGTGTGGGCACAACACTTGCACACCTCACAGCAGCCATGAGACTGCAGTCAGACTCTGACCAAATCTCTTTGAGGCTGCTCCTCCTGCCTCTTAGCTGTGACCTGGGCATGCCCACTGGGCTGTCCAGATCACCGCTGTGGGAGGATATCGCAGCCACTTTGTTGTAGCCCACATAGTATGCTGTGTGCTTTATTTTCCCCTGTCACACTGCTCAGTGTGTGCAATGACGGGAGCTGCTGGGAAGTGAGGATCTGGGGTAAGTATCTGCAGCAAGGAGCAGTGATCTTGGCCTGTAATTGGTATTACAGTACAGGCTGCAATCACTGTTGACCTTTTCAGAGCACAGCAGGGAGATCCTTACACTGATCTGAAGAGGATGCACTTCCTGGGAGGGAAGGTGAGTACTTTTTTTTTTTTTTTCCCCCTTTTTTTCCCCCATGCACCTGCCTCTATATATGCCATGTGTGTATATATCTATATATGCCATGTGTATATATCTATATATCACCTACCATTCTAATCACCAATGTCCAGATATAATGACTGGCACTTCTCAATACATACTACTCAAAACTCAGTCTAACCTAACAAAACAGCCGAAATGAAGCGATCCAGAATAGCAAAAATACTTTAAAGCTTTATTATAAACAATTTTTATCAACTTTTATCACATGCATAAATGCCCAAGCACCGTAACAAAGTGGGAAACAAATTAATGTTTATTACACTCAGTAGTCAATAATGCAGAGTAGTCAATGTACATCCCTTATGCCTGTACGGTACATTCCTAGCTGCTACAGCATGCATATAGTATAGATGTATATGAAACCAACAGATAAAAGTGATATCTACCTGCCAGTGTCCCACCTCACCCCAACACGCGTTTCGCAACCAGCTTCTTCCAGGGGCGTGGTTGTCTATCTCCCCTGTGCCTGGTTGCTCTCCTTTGTATGCACTCCTCTCCCTCCTGCATGTCTGCTTGATACAGCGAGCAGCACCAACTAACAGAATCCTTGCTGCCTGCCATTCTTGGTGACTGTAATTGTCAGTATAACTTTGCAATCGCCAACAAAATGGCTCCTTGCTGTGTTCCTAAATGTCATACTCTCTCATCCCTTAGCAAACACCCAGAAGGGGAGGAGAGGAGTGATGCCAGCATTCAGCCCATATTTACTGCAGTGCAGTAATGTGAGCTATTTGTACACTAGGTTTTTGTGAAATTTCAGTAGCTGCTCCCCCTAGTGTTTAAAAGTGTAAACACCAAACCTTTTAAAATTTATATTTCATATTTTACTAAATTATAAACAAAATGATACTATTGATGGCACCTTCCCTTTTAAGGTTTCTTGTTTGCTAGGATGTAATGCCAGTCTACATCTCTGTGGGAACCTAATATGAATCCTCAGAAGGCTACATACAAATATAAAAAAAACTGACAGTCTACAATCCTGTTCAGACCTCATTTGTTTTGGATGTCAGATTTTTTTTTTTTTTGCTATTTATACGTATTGGCCTTCTGACTGACTGAGCTCTGCCCCTTAGCCTTTGGTGTCTTTAATTGCAGGAGGATTCTACCCCTCCACAGATGCAGACTGTCTAAGAGGATTGGCATTAGGTCCTGGCAAATGAGAACTGCCTTAACATGGCTGCCAGTTACACATAAATTGGCCAGTCTATGCAAAAAGTTTTCTTAATTTTTCAAATTTCTAGTGCAGTAATTCGATTCTCATTTTGTTAGCGTGCTGTAGCACTGCAGAGTGCTGCCTTATCTGTTGTATATGAGTTGGCGACTCTAGTAAGCACCTATTTAGACCTGATTTATGTTTGGATTTTAGTCAGTGTTTTTTTTTTTTTGTTTTTTTTTTGTTTTTTATTTCTCTTGCAGAGATGTCTCCACATGGTAAATGGCACCGTCCTATGTATAGGATGTGGTGATTCTGCATGTGTTCAATGAACACATGCAGGATCACTGCGTGTACAAAAGCTGGAAGCACTTTGGATAGAGCTGCATCCAAAGCGCTGCCTTTACGGAACATGGAAACCTAACCATCTCTACTTATTTTACTCGTATAGCACTTGTCACCAGCAAAAAAATGCAATGAGCCTGCAGTTATGGGTATAATCTGCAGGTTAATGGCATTACTAACATGCTGAACACTGCAGTGAGAAAATGAACTTTATTTCCCCCTGTAGTGTTCTGGTTTCAGTCATGGGGTGTTGTGTGTTCAGATTAGAGCTTTTTCTGTACCCCCTGGCACTCTCTCCATTGGGACTGGTGTCAGTCAGGGTCATGGGTGCAATTGCATAATAAATGCATAAAATCAGTTTACATTGATATCTGAACTGTAAGACCATAAGCAATTTTACTTATATCCTTTAATTTTTTTTTCCAGGCCTGGTACTGTGGCTTTAAGAGAGATCAGGAGGTACCAGAAGTCAACAGAGTTGCTGATCCGCAAGCTTCCTTTCCAGCGTCTTGTGAGGGAAATTGCTCAAGATTTTAAGACTGACCTGAGGTTCCAGAGTGCAGCCATTGGTGCTCTTCAGGTAGGCTAATGGTGTCTCGAATTAGGACTTTTTTTTTTTTTTTAAATCAAATATTTTATTGAAGAAAACAATGGGACATTACATACATAAGCATGCACTTGTATACAAATGATTACTTCCCCATTTTCTTTTAAAAGATGCAACAAACACATCCCCCCTCCCATAACAAAGACTTGGTTTTTTTTTTTATTGCTACCTATTGACTTCTCAATATTTTATTTTTAGGAAGCAAGTGAGGCTTACTTGGTTGGTCTATTTGAGGACACCAACCTCTGCGCCATCCATGCAAAGAGAGTAACCATCATGCCCAAGGACATCCAGCTAGCAAGAAGAATCCGTGGAGAACGTGCTTAATTTTGCTGGGCAATTTGTTTTTTTATCCTAAATTTTCTTTTTTTTTATAAACTGTACACAAGTGTGATGTCTCGGGTTTGTTAACTGTAGAGTAGTTGACAGTAAATGGGTAGTACACATTTTATATGACATTCCCTCAATCCTCAGGTTTTTCAGAAATTTGTATCTACAGCTAGTCTTCTGTGACCTCCCCTCTTCAGAGTTTGCATGCCTCAGCTCAATTCTCTCCATACTTTGGTATCTTTAAGTGTAACTCCATTGTAAATAAACTTTCCACTACCTCAATGGTCTTCACTGTCTTTAGATTGACATGTGGGACAGGGAAACGTCCATTAACATGTCTGGTTAGCCTGGTGATGAAGATCCAAGGCTCTTGACTCAATGTGTGTAGCGGCCATTATGGCAAGGTAGTTAATTTAGTTTACAATAGAGAACATTTTCTGAGGTCTTGTCTATATAACGAGTCCACCACCCTAATCTTAAACACTTTTTTAATATGCTAATCAGTTCAGTGGGGGTCCCTGGTCTACTCTGCACCTCCTGACACTAAAATTGTGTAGGAGATGGCCACATCAATCAAGGCAGAAGGGACAGGTGTGGAGTACAGGCTAGAAATTGGCGTAAGCATTTTATAAGGTCGTTGGTTATGCTGGGGAGCTGGGCAATTGTGAACAGATTACTGATCAAGATGCCATAACTCGAGGATTTGTCTTATATAGATGGTGACTATTTCCTCTTAAGGCTAGATAATATCAGTGTTCATTTCTCCTAATCAAGTTGTGATTGGCTTGGATGGCTAATAATGTGACTTATGTTGGAGGCAGCTCTTTTATGTCAGTGTCCTTACCTGGGATTAGGGATGGTAATCCATTGGTGACCTGGAGGCTGTGATAAGTGGTCACTATTGGGGCGCTGTTAAACAGACTGTTGCATTGCACGGACTGGTCAGAGGCTCTCCCAACCTGAGTTATGGCTACATAGATACATGCTGTCGGGAGGGCTTCCAGTCCATGCAATCGGCATACAGCCATCTGACTGCTCCCTCAATGTGTGTAGAGCTCTTACCCTTAAACTGCTGGTTAGAAAGATACGTGCACACGTTGCGGATTTGCTGTGGATCCGCAGCGTTTTTTGAGGTGCAGAAACGCTGCAGATCCGCAATTGATGTACAATGTAAATCAATGAGAAAATGCTGTGCACACTTTGCAGAAAATGCGCTGTGGATTAAAAGTAGCATGTCACTACTTTTTTTTTTGTAAATCCGCGTTTTTGTACCCACTCCATTATAGAAAACCGCAGGGGTAAAAACAGCAGCCAAAACGCTGCAAAACCGCTACAAATCCGCAGGTGCGTTTTCTGCCAGGAGAGACAGAATCCGCACCAGAATCTGCAACGTGTGCACATAGCCTAAGAGCATTGAGGGTAATACAGGGGTTATTAATGTTTACCCTTCAACTGCTGTATAAGGAAGCCAAAGTAATGGTAGACTT
This sequence comes from Ranitomeya variabilis, assembly GCF_051348905.1. Lineage (NCBI taxonomy): Eukaryota > Metazoa > Chordata > Amphibia > Anura > Dendrobatidae > Ranitomeya > Ranitomeya variabilis. The sequence continues at coordinate 35,704,483 of NC_135238.1, forward strand.
TCTAATAAATGCAAATTGTAACACCTTAAGATCTAAGCTGTTTTCACTACTGTAAAGCATATATAATTTTCCCCTGAAAATAAACATGCTTGCCTAAAGGTATGTGCAGCAGAAAGTTCTGCATCTTTAACCCCTTCATGACCTTGCCGTTTTTTGCAATTCTGACCAGTGTCCCTTTATGAGGTAATAACTCAGGAACGCTTCAACGGATCCTAGCGATTCTGAGATTGTTTTTTCGTGACATATTGGGCTTCATGTTAGTGGTAAATTTAGGTCGATAATTTCTGAGTTTATTTGTGAAAAAAACGGAAATTTGGCAAAAATTTAGAAAATTTCGCAATTTTCACATTTTGAATTTTTATTCTGTTAAACCAGAGAGTTATGTGACACAAAATAGTTAATAAATAACATTTCCCACATGTCTACTTTACATCAGCACAATTTTGGAAACAAATTTTTTTTTTGCTAGGAAGTTATAAGGGTTAAAATTTGACCAGTGATTTCTCATTTTTACAACAAAATTTACAAAACCATTTTTTTTAGGGACCACCTCACATTTGAAGTCAGTTTGAGGGTTCTATATGGCTGAAAATACCCAAAAGTGACACCATTCTAAAAACTGCACCCCTCAAGGTGCTCAAAACCACATTCAAGAAGTTTATTAACCCTTCAGGTGTTTCACAGCAGCAGAAGCAACATGGAAGTAAAAAATGAACATTTAACTTTTTAGTCACAAAAATGATATTTTAGCAAAATTTTTTTTATTTTCCCAAGGGTAAAAGGAGAAACTGGACCACGGACGTTGTTGTCCAATTTGTCCTGAGTACGCTGATACCTCATATGTGGGGGTAAACCACTGTTTGGGCGCACGGCAGGGCTCGGAAGGGAAGGAGCGCCATTTGACTTTTTGAATGAAAAATTGGCTCCAATCTTTAGCGGACACCATGTCGCGTTTGGAGAGCCCCCGTGTGCCTAAACATTGGAGCTCCCCCACAAGTGACCCCATTTTGGAAACTAGACCCCCCAAGGAACTCATCTAGAAGCATAGTGAGCACTTTAAACCCCCAGGTGCTTCACAAATTGATCCGTAAAAATGAAAAAGTACTTTTTTTTTCACAAAAAAATTATTTTAGCCTCAATTCTTTCATTTTCACATGGGCAACAGGATAAAATGGATCCTAAAATTTGTTGGGCAATTTCTCCTGAGTATGCCGATACCTCATATGTGGGGGTAAACCACTGTTTGGGTGCACGGCAAGGCTCGGAAGGGGAGGCGTGCCATTTGACTTTTTGAATGAAAAATTGGCTCCAATCGTTAGCGGACACCATGTCGCGTTTGGAGAGCCCCTGTGTGCCTAAACATTGGAGCTCCCCTACAAGTGACCCCATTTTGGAAACTAGACCCCCCAAGGAACTTATCTAGATGCATAGTGAGCACTTATAACCCCCAGGTGCTTCACAGAAGTTTATAACGCAGAGCCATGAAAATAAAAAAATAATTTTTCTTTCCTCAAAAATGATTTTTAGCCCAGAATTTTTTATTTTCCCAAGGGTAATAGGAGAAATTGGACCCCAAATGTTGTCCAGTTTGTCCTGAGTACGATGATACCCCATATGTGGGGGTAAACCACTGTTTGGGCGCACGGCAGGGCTCGGAAGGGGAGGCGTGCCATTTGACTTTTTGAATGGAAAATTAGCTCCAATCGTTAGCGGACACCATGTCGCGTTTGGAGAGCCCCTGTGTGCCTAAACATTGGAGCTCCCGCACAAGTGACCCCATTTTGGAAACTAGACCTCCCAAGGAACTTATCTAGATGTGTGGTGAGCACTTTGAACCCCCAAGTGCTTCACAGAAGTTTATAACGCAGAGCCGTGAAAATAATAAAGGTGTTTCCTTTCCTCAAAAATATTTTTTTTAGCCCAGAATTTTTTATTTTTGCAAGAGTAACAGGAGAAATTGGACACCAAAAGTTGTTGTCCAGTTTCTCCTGAGTACGCTGATACCCCATATGTGGGGGTAAACCACTGTTTGGGTACATGCCGGGGCTCGGAAGGGAAGTAGTGACGTTTTGGAATGCAGACTTTGATGGAATGGTCTGCGGGCATCATGTTACGTTTGCAGAGCCCCTGATATGCCTAAACAGTAGAAACCCCCCACAAGTGACCCCATTTTGGAAACTAGACCCCCCAAGGAACTTATCTAGATGTGTGGTGAGCACTTTCAACCCCCAAGTGCTTCACAGAAGTTTATAACGCAGAGCCGTGAAAATAAAAAATAATTGTTCTTTCCTCAAAAATTATGTTTTAGCAAGTAATTTTTTATTTTTGCAAGGGTAACAGGAGAAATTGGACCCCAACAGTTGTTGCCCAGTTTGTCCTGAGTACGCTGGTACCCCAAATGTGGGGGTAAACCACTGTTTGGGCGCACGTCGGGGCTTGGAAGGGCGGGAGCACCATTTGACTTTTTGAACGCAAGATTGGCTGGAATCAATGGTGGCGCCATGTTGCGTTTGGAGACCCCTGATGTGCCTAAACAGTGGAAACCCCTCAATTCTAACTTCAACACTAACCCCAACACACCCCTAATCCTAATCCCAACTGTAGCCATAACCCTAATCACAACCCTAACCCCAACACACCCCTAACCACAACCCTAACCGCAACACAACCGTAACCCTAATCCTAACCCTAATCCCAACAGTAACCCTAATCCCAACCCTAACCACAACTGTAACCCCAACACACCCCTAACCCTATCCGTAACCCTAACCACAAGCCTATTCTTAACCCTATTTCCAACCCTAGCCCTAATTCCAACCCTAACCCTAAGGGTATGTGCCCACGTTGCGGATTCGTGTGAGATTTTTCCGCACGATTTTTGAAAAATCTGCAGGTAAAAGGCACTGCGTTTTGCCTGCGGATTTACAGCAGATTTCCAGTGTTTTTTTTGTGCGGATTTCACCTGCGGATTCCTATTGAGGAACAGGTGTAAACCGCTGCGGAATCCGCACAAAGAATTGACATGCTGCGGAAAATACAATGCAGCGTTTCTGCACGGAATTTTCCGCACCATGGGCACAGCAGATTTGGTTTTCCTTAGGTGTACATGGTACTGTAAACCTGATGGAAAACTGCTTCGAATTCGCAGCGGCCAATCCGCGGCCGATCCGCTGCGGATCCGCGGCCCATCCGCTGCGGATCCGCGGCCCATCCGCTGCGGATCCGCGGCCCATCCGCTGCGGATCCGCGGCCGATCCGCTCTGTGTGCACATGCCATAACCCTAACCCTACCCGTAACCCTAACCCTAGTTCTAACCCTAACCCTAGTGGTAAAAGAAAAAAAAATATTTTCTTTATTTTATTATTGTCCCTACCTATGGGGGTGATAAAGGGGGGGGTTTATTTATTATTTTTTTATTTTGATCGCTGTGGTAGAACCTACCACAGCGATCAAAATGTACCTGTAACGAATCTGCCAGCCTGCAGATTCGGCGGGCGTACTGAGCGTGCGCCCGCCATTTTCCAAGATGGCGGCGCCCAGCGAGGAGACGGCCGGACACCGGGAGGATCGGTAAGTATGAGGGGGGGGTGGATCGGAGCACAGGGGGGGGGATCGGACAGGAGCACGGGGGAGCGGACAGGAGCACGGGGGAGCGAACAGGGGGACGGAGAGGACCGGGCCACATAACGGACGACTGGGGAGGAGATCGGGGGCGGTGGGGGGGGGCCAGTACATGATTTCCAGCCATGGCAGATGCTATTGCAGCATCGGCCATGGCTGGATTGCAATATTTCACCATTTTCATAGGTGAAATATTGCAAATTGCTCTGATTGGCTGTTGCACTTTCAACAGCCAATCAGAGCGATCGTAGCCACGTGGGGGCAAAGCCACCCCCCCTAGGCTGAAGTACAACTCCCCCTCTCCCTGCAGATCGGGTAAAATAGGAATTAACCCTTTCACCCGATCTGCAGGGATGCGATCATTCCATGACGCCGCATAGGCGTCATGGGTCGGGAAGGGGTTAAAATGGAAAAATTGCTGTGTAAAATCGGTATAGCGTTTTTTTCATTTATTTATTTTTTTTTGTGCAGAGCTTTCCCCACTCATTCAATAGTATGTGTGAAATCTGCAGCAAGGACTGTGAAAGAACTGACATGCTGATCTAAATCTGCAAGGGAAAAAAAGTGCATGAGACTTCAGGAATTGTTTACTTGGCTTGCTAGGAAATTCTCTGATAATTGCACAGAAGAAAATGCAACAAGTGAACAGCCCATGTTTCCACAAAATCTTAAGTCACTCCAATGCATACTTGCCTAAACAGATGTGATTGGTGCTCTGACTTGTAACTTTAGTTCACAACACTCAAAAATCTGAGCACTGTTCTTTGATAATAACAAGGACTCCAAACTAGTTGACAGCCAATGTACGGAAGCATGGCTACAACCCATGACGATGCCTGGGAGAAGATGGGGCCTCTGAGGTCACGGTCAGTGTATCATCCCTGTGCTTGCAAGAAATTCTACCTGCTGTTAAAGTCCTCGGAGGCCACAGTGGTATGCCCCTCCCTGTTGACTCATGGTGGCCATGCAGCCTGTGAAGCACATCGGTGTTTAGGTATACTCCCTGTTGAGCACAAAGCAACCCTCCCCAAAGACGGATGGTACCTTCAAGGAGCAGCATGATGTTTTCTCCAGGTGGAGCGAGGTATGGGGGCAGCATTGGTAATGCTGTGCACGTGTCCTCGGCGCTCTACACCGCGTGGCTGGAATTGAGGTGGCATGTCTATGCGGCGCTCAGCTGATGCTGGAATCGGAAGCACATCGCCAGCTCTGGACCCGGGATCGAGCAGGGGCCGAGAGATCAGTGGCCACCCCGGAGGTGGTTGCCAGGGGAGTGCATGAGCCGCTATACAATGCGCACGCGCCGGGGCGCTAAGCAGCTGGCAGGTGAAGGGTCAGCCAGGCTGGAGGTGCGCAAGCGTCGCAGTTCGTGCACTGGAAGTGGTTGCCGGTTGTGCGCTCAGGTATGATTTCACTGCGCAAGCGTCACGCTGGGTGACCGGCAGAGGCAGGATCAACTAGGTGATTGTGTCTATGGGCACCGGAAGTGGTGCAGGCACGATCAGCCAGGTAATAAGATTAACATGACCGGTGTGCACATACACCTGGCTACTGAGTGACAAGTAAAGGCATGATTAACCAGGTGATTCATTAAAAAAAAAAAAAGGGAGGAAGGGAGTCTATTTAAAGGACTCGGAAGTGCTGCCTTGTGTCACTAACAAGGTCAGGATCATGGTGACTGCTCTTGTTACGTGGTAGTCAGTAACATGGAGTTTTTCGCCAGAGCATTTAATGCCACAACAAGAGGTGCAGGAGAGGGGGTCTCAAGTGAGAAGAGCCAGATCTGCCATGGCAGAAGCCGTACGGACGGATCGCCATAGCAAGGAGGGGTCCCTGGTCTCATTGGGAGACACGGAGAAAACCAGTCAACCTCCGGATCTGGTACCCGTACTTTGAAAGCATCCGAGTGGTGAATGAACTTCCAGAAAGTCCAACACTCTAATGTCTGTTCTTTTCTCTCAATCACTCCCCTCTTTTCTTACATACATTGGGGGGTGGAGTATAGGAGGTCCCCAAAAAATATAAGGCAAAAGCTAAAAATAAGGAATGTCCCTTGTGTAAAAAGCCTTTAAAGACATCCTGGAGTAAAAGACTGTGCCAGGAGTGTATTAATAGGACAGTGGTGGAGGAAACTCCATCGTTTACAGAGAGCCTAAGATCTCTAATCCAGCCTGAAAGCGTTACAGACAGCCGACACAGATACCAGATCTTGAAACAGATCCAGCCCTTCAGTAGCATCCCAGAGGGATTCTTCGGAGTCAGAAGTGCACTCAGATACAGCTCATAGCTCAGAGGAGGAAGATACATTTCCAGCGGAGGCTATGGATAAGCTTATAAAAGCTGTTCGCTCTACCATGGGGCTGGTAGACGAGAAAGCAAAAAAGACAGCACAGGAACATATGTTCAGTGGTCTGCAAAAGAAAAAAGGAACAGCTACAGGAACTGGTTAAGAGGGAATGGCAAAAACAGGAGAAAAAGTCCCAGATAATCAACTCCCTAAAAAGAAGATATCCTTTTTAGGAGGAGGTGTCCCCATCGCGGGATAGAGCTCCAAAAATTGATGGGGCGATTTAAAAAATTGCCAGAAAATCATCCTTGCTATTCGAGGATTTAGGTTCTCTAAAAGAACCTCTAGCTAGAAAAACGGACAGTTGCCTAAAAACAGCATGGGAGGTCTCGACAGGGGCACTAAGGCCAGGTATCGTGGCCACGTGTGTGGCCAGGTATCGTGGCCACGTGTGTAGCCAGATCCCTTAAAATATGGATAGATAACCTGGAGGATCAGGTAGAACATAAAGTTCCCAGAGAGACTATCCTAGAGGCAATACCGGCCATGAGAGCAGCGGCGGTGTTTCTAGCTGAAGCATCAGCAGGCTAGGCTGGCAGCAAAGTCAGCTTTAGCCAACACAGGGTGCCGTGCGGTATGGCTTAAATGCTGGCCAGGAGATACGCAGGCAAAGATGAAACTTTGCTCTTTGCCATGTGAAGGGAACTTCCTGTTTGGACCGGCATTAGATGAGGTGTTGGAAAAGGCCGGTGACAAAGAAAAATTTCCCAAAACAGCCATTTCGGCGTTCCTTTCAGAGAGGCCGAAAATTCCGAAGACAGCAGTATAGGGACAGAGACAGGAGCAACTTTGACAAGCGATCCAGGGGAGGAAAAGGCTTCTATTTTATCAAGTCCCCGAGGGACACCAAGAAACCCTCACAGTGACGGTCCTCAGGTGGGAGGGAGGCTCTCACTTCCTTACAGCCTGGGAGAGGATCTCATCCAGCGCATGGATCAGACAAATTATAGGATCGGGCCTAAAAGTAAAATTCCACCACTGGCCTCCAAGAAGATACATGCAGACTCCAGTACAGGCCTCCCAAGAGAAACAAGACAGTCTGGAAGGGGAAGTAACATCACTCCTAGACAAACACGTCTCGGAAGAAGTTCCAACAGAGGAAAGGATGGAAAGTTTTTATTCCCCCCTTTTTCTCATTAAAAAATGGACAATTCTTGGAGGACAATAGTAAATTTAAAAGGCCTCAACAAATATCTAATTCCATCATTCAAAATGGAAACAATAAAATCAGCAGTGAAACTTCTATATCCTCAGTGTTACATGTCAGTCCTAGACCTAAAAGGTATGTGCACACATTGCGGACTGGTGTGCAGATTTTTCCGCACTGATTTTGATAAATCCGCAGGGCAAAAACACTGCGTTTTTCCTGTGGATTTACCGCGATTTTTGTGCGGATTCTACTGCGGTTTTACACCTGCGTTTTTTTAATATGGAGCAGGTGTAAAACCGCTGCGGAATCCACACAAAGAACTGACATGCTGCGGAAAATGAACAGCCGCGTTTCCGCGTGTTTTTTTCCGCAGCATGTGCACAGCGGTTTTTACTTTCCATAGGTTAACATGGTACTGTACACCGCATGGAAAACTGCTGCGGATCCGCAGCGTCAAAAACACGGATCCGCAGTAAAAACCGCAACGTGTGCACATGGCCAAAGGACGCTAATTACCACGTCCTAATCAGACAACAAGTTCCTCAGAGTGGCAGTTCAGATGGGGTCCCAGCTACGTCACTTTCAGTACAGGGCTCTGCCCTTTAGGATAGCAATAGCCCCACAGGTATTTACAAAACTGATTGCAGAGGTCACAGCACATCTCAGAGAAAGATACTCTGATAATACCCTAATTAGACGACTTCCTGATAGTGGGGAAAAACTCTTCTCAGGCCATGTGCACACGTTCAGTATTTTTCGCGTTTTTTTCGCGTTTTTTCGCTATAAAAACGCGAAAAAACGCTATCATATGCCTCCCATTATTTTCAGTGTATTCCGCATTTTTTGTGCAAATGTAGCCTTTTTTTCCGCGAAAAAATCGCATCGCGGAAAAAAAAGCAACATGTTCATTAAAATGCGGAATTGCAGGGGATTCCGCACACCTAGGGGTCCATTGATCTGCTTACTTCCCGCACGGGGCTGTGCCCACGATGCGGGAAGTAAGCAGATTATGTGCGGTTGGTACCCAGGGTGGAGGAGAGGAGACCCTCCTCCACGCACTGGGCACCATATAATTGGTAAAAAAATAAGAATTAAAATAAAAAATAGTCCTATACTCACCCTCTGATGGCCCCCGAAGTGTTCCCGCCTCTGTGCTGCACGCTGGCTTCGGTTCCTGTAGCTGGTGTGCGGTGAAGGACCTTGCCGAATGACGTCACTGTCCTGTGATTGGCCGAGACCGCTCACGTGACCGTGACGTCATGGAAGGCCCTGCGCGCACACATCAGCTATAGGAACGGACGCCGGTGAGGAGATCTGATGTCTGCGGGTGAGTATAAGCATTTTTTTTATTATTTTTAAACGTTCTATCTTTTACTATAGATGCTGCAAAAGCAGCATCTATAGTAACAAGTTGGTCACACTTGTCAAACGCTATGTTTGACAAGTGTGACCAACTTGTCAGTCAGTTTTCCAAGCGATGCTACAGATCGCTTGGAAAACTTTAGCATTCTGCAAGCTAATTACGCTTGCAGAATGCTAAAAAAACGCAAAAAAAACGCAAAAAAAAAAATGCGGATTTCTTGCAGAAAATTTCCGGTTTTCTTCAGGAAATTTCTGCAAGAAATCCGCAACGTGTGCACATACCCTCACTGTTAGGAGCAGGTCAGAATAGTGATGGACACTCTACAGACACTAGGATGGCAACTGAACCTCAAGAAATCCAAACTGGAGCCAGCAATGGTCCAGAATTTCCTGGGGATAACGGTAGACTTGGCGGCGCAGGAGTGTCGCATCCCAGAGTAAAAAAAAAAAGGAAAAAAAAATCAAACAAATGGTTATAACAACATTAAAAAAAACTAGAGATGACTTTAAGAAGAGCCATGTCGGTGTTAGGGTCTCTAACCTCTTGCATACTGGCAATAACATGGGCTCAGTTCCATGCAAGAGAACTGCAATAGTGTATACTGCAGAACGACCTGGAACTTCAGGGGCAGCTAGAGCAGAAGCTCATTCTCCCGCTCTCTACTCCAATCACTCAGATTGTGGTTACAGATAGTCATCTCCGAGAGGAGTTCCCTGGACATATACAGCCTCCAAAGTAATCACAACGGATGCCAGTCCATGGGGGCGGGGAGCTCACTCAGACACACTATGGGTTCAAGACCCCTGGGATAAAGAGGAAAAAAATCTATCCTCAAACGAGTTGGAACTCCTAGCAATCGAGAAAGCGCTGAGGAAGTTACTTCCACACTTAACAGGGCATCATGTGAGAGTCCTATCGGACAACCGAACAGCGGTCGCATACGTAAACCACCAGGAGGGCACCCGTTCTCTGTCATTGATGAACATAACCAAAAGACTCATGACTCTAGCCGAAAGGCATTTCCTCTCATTATTGACCCTGCATATCCGAGGTGTGGACAATATAAAGGCAGACTTTTTAAGCAGGAACCACTTAAGGCAAGGGGAATGGTCCCTAAAAAAGTCAATTTTTCATTGGATAGTACACATGTGGGGAAGACCCAGGGTAGACCTCTTTGCCTCAAAAGCCAACAAGAAAGTTCAGAAGTTCTGCTCCCTGAACCCAGCAGACAGGCCGTTGGCAGTAGACGCCTTCAGCATAGAATGAACGTCAGGACTCTGTATGCCTTCCCACTGATATGTCTAATCCCAGCAGTTCTGAAGATCAGGGAGGACAAGGCCAGGGTAATTGTAATAGCTCCCTTCTGGGCAAAAAGACCATGGTTTTACTGGCTGAGAGTGATGTCGGTGACGGACCCGTGGGTTCTCCCGGAAGAACAGGACCTTCTAACACAGGGTCCCTTCAACCACCCGCAGAACTCCGGGCTACATTTGACAGCCTGGCATTTGAACGGTCGTTACTAGAGAAAGAAGGGTTCTCAGCTGGTTTAATATCCACCTTGCTCAGTAGCAGGAAACCAGTAACGACCAAGATCTATGGGAGAATATGGAAGAAATTCCTGTCCAGCTCAGCGCCAATATGGGAAGGGGAGGTCCCGATAGTGGCAATACTGGAGTTCCTGCAAACGGGCTTAGATTTGGGATTAGCTGTTAGTACCCTCATTTCAGCTTTAGCAGCCTTATTCAACTGTGACCTGGCAAGAAATGGGTGGGTGGTGAGGTTTATCCGAGCCTGTAGTAGAGCTGACTCCATCCCCTACTCCTCCACCATGGGATCTAAATTTAGTGTTGACAGCTTTGACAGAAAGCCCCTTTGAGCCGTTAAATACAACTTCTGATAAAGTACTAACATTAAAAACAGCTTTGTTAGTGGCACTTACATCGGCCCGTAGGGTTGGGGATTTACATGCATTGTCAGATGAACCCCCTTACACACAAATTACGGACGATAGAGGTGTATTAAAATTAGATCCGGCATATCTCCCCAAAGTGGTAGCGAGATTCCATAGGGCTCAGGATATAACCCTACCTTCTTTCTGTCCCAATCCTAGCAACAAGAAAGAGGGGAGACTCCATTGCCTAGATGTCAGGAGATGTATCCTGCAGTATTTAGAGATGACAAAATCCTGGAGGAAGCAGAGGGCTTTATTTGTTTCATTCCAGGGGTCAAGGAAAGGCCTTAAAGCCTCAAAACAAACTATCGCTAGATGGGTGAGAGAGGCCATTATTCTAGCGTATAGTAGTGCAGGCAGGGTTGCTACCATCGACCAAATCTGTAAGGCGGCCACTTGGTCCTCTGTAAAACAACTGATGTGGAGAGAGGAGCCGCCCCTTATATCTTAAAGGTTTCCTGTCCTTGAAGGGCAGATCCCCTCTCGTGGTGCCGTCATGTCTCATGAAAAAGCACATTACCAGGTATGTAATACCCGTTTCCTACTCTTGAAGCCCTAAATTACCCCAATAGTGTGCTAACTAAGGTGCCCCCAAATCATGATACCCTTATAGTGACTTCCTCCAAATGCCTTTGAAGCTTACTGTGCCCCTTCCACCCCTCAATGTCACTGGCAAAGTATGGTGATGTCTCAACTATGGTCCCCATCATGGTTCTCTGGCCAAAGGAATGGGCTCCACCAAAAAAAAAAAAATTCTGTTTGGCTTTGTGCAGTGAGCGCCCTAAACCTTCAGTCTGGGACAGGGGGAGCAAAGTAGTGACATCACTTCTGTTCCACTGAGACGGCAGCTTTCTTCAATCATTGCTTTCAACTACATTGACATCCAGGATGTGAATACGAGACAGGGTCTTCTGGTTCTCTGCACAGAATAGTACGACCGATGGCAGATCCCCCTGCTTTGATGCAGGCTCCGGCGGTGAGCCCGCATCAAAGCCAGGACATGTCAGCTGTTTTGAACAGCTGACATGTGCCCGCAATAGCGGCAGGTGGAATCGCGATCCACCTGCCGTTATTAACTAGTTAAATGCCGCTGTCAAACACTGACGAAAGCATTTAACAAGCGCTTCTGGCCATCGGGATGGAAATGTGCGCACCGCTGACCCCATCACATGACCGGGGGTCATCGATGAGTTGGTATAATAACCAGAGGTCTCCTGCAGACCTCTATGGTTGTTGATGCCAGATTGCTGTGAGCGCCACCCTGTGGTCGGTGCTCATAGCAATGCTGTTATTCTACATCGGAGTGATCTGAGCATCGCCCCTATGTAGCAGAGCTGATCAGGCTATGCAAGCTTCTAACCTCCCATGGAGGCTATTGAAGCATGGCAAAAAGTAAAAAAAGCTTTTAAAAATATAAAACTTCTAATCACCCCCCTTTCAAAATAAAACCATAAAAAAATAAAACCTACACCTTTGGTATCGCCGCATTCAGAATTGCCCAATCGATTTAAAAAAAAAAAAAAAAAAATTAACCTGATTGCTAAATGGCGTAGCGATAAAAAATAAATCATCAAAAAAACACAAGAACTACATTTTTTTTTTCAGTCAAAAGATCATTTCTGCACCAAAAACAGTATCATTAAAACGACAGCTCGGCACGCAAAAAATAAGCTCTCACCCAGCCCGAGATCACAAAAAAATGGAGACTCTATGGGTCTCGGAGTTTAGCTTTTTTTTTTTTTTGCAAAGTTTGGATTTTTTTTTTCACCACTTAGATAAAAAATAACCTAGACATGTTTAGTGTCTCTGCACTCCTAATGACCTTATATAACAAACATGACCAAGACACATGATCATAATAAACTGTAGTATATTACCCATAATCATGTGTCTATTAGGACTAGTAGACCCATCATCATATATCACATATAGACACCATAAACAAAGCAATGATGCAACTGGTCACTTTTATATAGAAAAACTCAATATAATCTTTATTAATAATAATTTAAAAACATAACATCACATCAAACCAAATTTGGGACAAAGGGTGAAATTGGAGCACCTATACACACTGTGTGCTACATAGGTGACGGACATCCATACCCGGAATCAGAACCCACCACTAAATACCTGTAACTGTGTATATGGTCCAACAATGTGGACTTTAGCCAGCGTTCCTACTTCAATGATATTGATATACTAATCACCAGTTAATATGAGCTCCGACTGCTAGCACTACCATATACCACACACCCACCCAGAGTTACCACCAAGGGAACATATACATGCCGAAAAGATCAGCTAAAATCATTACCTCTGTAGTGGGGGTATCGCGGTGAGACTGAAATCCGGGCAGTGGCGTCTGCCCCAACGCGCGTTTCGGACCTTATCCTTTTTCAAGGGGCCTGGCTATACTACCTCGCATTGATCTTTAAATAGTATCTTTCCCGCGTGTAAGGTGACGCTGTCACCGGAAGTTGCGCGCCCAGCCCGGAAATGACGCACCACGTCGTCAAGGCAACCACAGTAAACAGCAGGCACCGGCGTCACAGGAAAGGAAGGTCATGTGACCGAACTACCCCGTAAAGATACCGATAAACCCGCAGTCACCATGGCACCCAGACGGCGAGCGCGTACAGAGCAGGGACCGCAACTACCTATACAAGATGGACATTGCCCAAAGATAATTCAACACTTAAAAATATAAATAAAACAGAAGGCATAACTAGGATCATGGGAAACAAATAGCTGGATACTGCACCTCCTATCAACGGCATACCGCTGCATGGAACTAACAGACCACTGGTATACATCTATTACATATAGAGGGTATCAGAGATTTTACCTGAAAGGCAGATAATTTATACAAATACATATTATATATCCCATTATAGACACATGTCAAGTAATTATAATAATCACATATGATATAACACTGCCAATCAACCAGTACCGCCATAATACGGACAAAGATATTAACCACCAATCACAGCTATAGTCCATTCTTCACTTGTAAAGATGTCAGTCTTCTCATGCAGCTTTATAAGCTTCTCAATATATTATATCAAGAAGTATTCCATGCCGATACGCCATTCCTAAAGATCCACAATGTCTCCACGATCACTTATGGCTAAGATAAATGTAAATATAAAAACAAGTTAAAAATGTACACACAGAATGGACAATGCCCCATAAAAAACAGAGCGATGATCAGAGAAACGGGGTGAAACTAAGGTTCTCATTAAGTCCAGCTGGATGGACTGTGCCCAATGTCCATATCCACCTGGACTCTAACTGAGCTAACTTCCTAAACATCCCACCACCGCGAATATTAGTGTTGAGCATATCAATGCCCCTTACCCGAAATTGACTACTGTCACAATTATGGAACCTACGGAAGTGTCGAGGGATTGTTTTTAGTAATGTCTCATCCTCTGCAGTAACAGCTGCCTCGATCCCTAACACGTGCTCCCGAATTCTGATGTTTAGCTGTCGGGTAGTCATACCCACGTAGATCATATTACATGGACAGATACCGTAATAAATTACGTTTTTGCTTGTACACGTAATATTTGTTTTAATAGTGAATTCCTTAGAGCCTTCCTGATTTTTAAAATTGTCCGTACGATCCATATTAGGACAGGCCACGCAATGGCCACATGGGGTACTACCATGACGTCTCTTGAATTGATCCAAGAAAGTGGTTGTTGGCTCACCCGTATAGTGGCTACGGACCAATCTATGCCTCAAATTTCTAGACCTTCTAGCTGTAATCAGCCCTATCCGGGATAAATCTAGAAATCACTGGGTCCGCCTTCAATATATGCCATGACCTATCAAGAATTTTCCTCATTTTCGGGAAGTGTGAGTGAAAATTGGTAATAAATCTTACATCACCATTTCTTTTGGGTTGTCGAATACCATATAGTAACTCATTTCTAGAGGAACCCTTAGCACGGTTATATGCTTTCTTAATCATGCGGTTGCTGAAGCCCCGCTCCTTCAGGCGTTGTTTAAGGTCTTCAGCCTGTTTATAAAAATCATCATCTGTGGAGCATAGCCTCCGCAACCGCAGGAATTGTCCGGTAGGGACCGACTGGATCATGTGTCCCGGATGAGAGGATGTTGCGTGCAACAACATATTAGTAGAGGTGGGCTTACGGAAAATGTCCGTCTGTATTTCACCCCTCCCATCTTTCTTAAGTGTAACATCAAGAAATTCTAAAGTTAAGGGGTCACACTTATAGGTGATAAAGATATTCTGGTCATTGTCATTTAGTGATCTCATAAAAGTATGTAGATCATCACATGATCCCTGCCAGATCAGAAGAATGTCGTCGATGTACCGGGTCCAAGAAAGGACCCGGCACATTGGCGACGACTGATCCGGCAGGGAGAGGTCTCTCTCCTACAGCCCCAGGAACAGGTTGGCGTACGCCGGGGCAAAGGAAGCCCCCATTGCTGTTCCCTGGAGCTGCAGGAAGAAAGACCCCTGAAACACAAAAAAATTATGTGTTAATGTGAACTGTAATAACTCAATGACCAAATCTCTAATATCACCTGGTAAGTTAGACATAGAGAGGAAAAACCTAACTGCACGGACCCCATCAACATGTCTGATACTGGTGTAGAGGGACTCCACGTCCCCCGTCACCAGTACCATATCTTTCTCTAAATGCAGACCATCAACCCGTCTTAACAGTTCCCCTGTGTCTTTCAAGAAAGATGGCAACCCCTCAACTAGCGGTTGGAGCTTGGAATCAATCCATCTATTTATATGTTCGAGATAATTTCCTCGCCCAGAGATAATGCGGCGACCCGGGGGTGTCCGCGCGTCCTTATGTAATTTAGGTAATAAATAAAAGGTGGGAACAATAGGATCTGGTACAATTAGGGCATCAGCCAACTCCTTTGTAATTGTTCCCATATCTTTAGCCCCACCGATAATGGTCCGTAATTGTGTAGAATAAGCCGACAAGGGGTTGAACGTGAGTTTTTTGTAGCATGTGGCATTGCCCAATTGGCGAAATGCCTCTTTTTCATATAAGGCCTTAGGCCATACTACCACGTTCCCCCCCTTGTCGGCCGGTTTAAAGACCACATCGGTGAGATTTTGAAGGACACGCAGACGCTCCCGTTCACCCCTAGTAAGATTATCATTATAGATGTAGCGTGGTATCTTACATAGTTCATTACTAACAATTTGTACAAACAGGTCCACATTCGGACATGTTGCCAGAGGGGGGAATTTTTTAGACTTAGGACGAATAGACACTGGGATCTTACCTCCCTCTGTCATATTATGTTCAACCGCCAATTCCTCCAATGCTTGCAATGCTACTTGTTCTTCTTCTGTAGGGAACAATTGTAACAGGTTGCCATCAAAAAAGTGATTCTTGAAAATTAACGAGCGAGCAAACAGATGCAGATCCTTAATTGCCAAAAACGCATCAAATGGTGCGGCTGGTGAAAATGAAAAGCCTTTTTCCAATAATGCTAGATCTACATCTGTAAACTCATGTGTGCTCAAATTAATTACCTTTTTTCCAAAACGAGTAGACACAGGGGAAAAGTCAGACCTCCTATACGGATGGAACGTATGTTCCCTTTGGTTTCGTCTTGTCTGTCCGGACCCAGATGCCCCAGACGTCTCTGAAGCGTCTGACATATCCCCAAGAGAGGACACTGAGGAGTATGACGGAATGCGCTTCATTTGTTGACCTTTTTGCGCTAATTTCCTCCACAGGTAGACATGATTCGTGTCATAATCCCGTCGATCCCGGTTTAATTTATTCAACTGGGTGGTCTGGATTTTTTTGACCACTCTTTCTAAGATCTTATCCGTTTGACCATGAAAAGTTTTTACTTTTTCCGTCAAATTGGTCACATTCAGTTCATCCTCCATAGTCTTAATTGATGTGTCCAGCTGGGTCATCAACACCCCATTATGTTCACACAATAATTGCATCAATGTTTTTGAGCACATGTTGCACGCCTCCTCCCATCTAGACACAAATCCAGGGTCCTCCACCGGAAAGGTAGGAATTACCCGCACACGTAATCCCCTCGGTATCATGTTTTTACTCAAATATTTCTCTAAAAATGTGCGGTTCCACCATAACGTAGTCCTTTTTATAATCATTTTTTGCAAAACCGATGCTTGTTCATCCCATCTCACATCACCGCTCTGCTGAATGCTGGACCCCTCTCCTAATGACCTGGAGAATCACAATGTCAGGTCAGTTTTAGCATTTAGTGAACCTAGCAAAAAAGCCAAACAAAAAACAAGCGTGGCATTGCACTTTTTTTTTTTTTGCAATTTCACCGCACTTAGAATCCCCCCTCGTTTTCTAGTACACAACATGGTAACATTTTTAAAAACTGCACCTCTCAACCCTTCAGGTGCTACACAGGAATTCATGCAAAGTGTAATTTTAATTTTTTTAATTTTTCCTCTAAAATGTTGCTTTAGCTCCATTTTTTTCACACTTCACAAGAAATAGCACAACAAAATGGAGCTGCACTTTGTTACCCAGTTTCTTCTGAGCATGCTGATACCCCACATGTGGTCAAAGTTCACAGGCCTCAGAGCAGGAGGAGCAATATTTGAAGTTTAGAACACAGGTCACATTTGCAGGCCCCTTAACAGGGCCGGACTGGCCATTTGGCAAATGCCAGAAGGGCCTGTGGTTGTGGGCCTCCTTGTCTGTACGTTGTTAAAAGAACCAGTGTTCTCAAGACACCAATACTGTTAAGTGTTGTGGAGGAGTTATCATTAGAAATATCGGTCTTGTAGTAAATCTTCCTTTACTCCATGCAGGGTAATATCAGTAATATATCCCATCTGGTTCTTGGGGATGGTGACAGCATGGGCCTGTGTGATTTCAAATGCCAGGTCTGAGTTTCAGCCCCAGTCCGTACCTGGCCCTTAATGTGCCTAAACAGCAGAAAACCCCTCACAAGTGACCCCATTTTGAATACTAGACCCCTCGAGGATTTCACGCTGTTAAGCGAGCATTTTGGTACTACACGGAACTTGAAAAATTTGATAACATTAGGTCATATTGAAAATTTTCATTCTCTTCACAAAAATGTTGCCTTAACCCCAAATTTTTCACTTTTGCAAGAGGCAACACCAAAAAGTGGACCCCATAGTATTACCCATTTTCTGATGAGCACAGTGATACCCCACCTGTAGTCAAAAAGTTCTGAGCTAGGACCGGAAGGAGCAATATTTCAATGTTGGAACACACATTTGACTATTTGGAATAGATCGTCATATTTGCAGAGCTCTTGGGGTTCAAGAACAGAAAACCCCCACAAGTGTATTTTTTTTGGTGAATTCTATCCTCTAATGTATTTATCTAGGGAGGTAGTGAGTAGTTTGATAATCACTATGTTGATGCATTACAAGTTTGAAAAATTAGTTTGAAAAATTACAATTGACATTTTTCCTTTTTTTTTTTTTTTTTTTGTATGTTCTGAGAAAAAAATCTTATTCCTCTAGTTTTTCAGTGTTCAGATATCTATACATCCAATATCTCACCTATGTGAGTACTGGGCACACAGATGGTGCACAATTCTGGTCTTCAGAGTAAAATTGATGGATTTCCAGGAACCGTTGAAAACTTCAGTGAAAGAATCATTACTCGCATGCTCCTAAAAACACATTTGCGGAATATAACACTTGGTCTTGCTAATAAAAACACTTGTCTTACAATCGCAAATATTGTAGCAAGAAAAAGTGTGAAAGGTAAAATGTTCAAAATATGGAGGAAAATGCAGCCAACTATGTGGCAAAATGGAGTTTGTTCTAAAGATGAAAGATCATCAGCGAGGCTGGAACGACAGGTTCATTTTCCAAAGAGACTAGTTCTACAACATCCATTTAGCTCCATCAATCCCTATTTAAGAGACTTGGTACCCCATAACAGGCTCCGGCCCGCCACGGTAGGAACCGCTATGTGCGCAAAACAATTACAGAATTCTAAAAGTATCGTCCGGTACAGGAGGTTCAGCAACGACCACTCAGTAAAGCCCCGAGTGTATAAGTAAAGAGCAGCCTCATTAGTAGAGATTCTCCAATAAAGTGATGATGCCAGTATAAATAATATATGAGTGATATAAATCAAAACAAGATTTGAGAAGCAAGACAGTCGTAAAAACAGTCAGAATGGTCAGAAATGTTTGCGAGTGATCAAGTCCTGGAATTGTCAGATGACCTGACTTCAAGAATTAATTGTGAAATTGGGGTAAAATGTGTCTTACGGATGAAAATAGTCTTTTCATTACTTGTTCCACAAAAATTACTCTATTGGGGCCCACTAAACAAAAAAACTTAATTGAAAAAAACACCCCGTCAGGATTCGGTGTAAGGCTGGTTTCACACTTGCGTTTTGATCTGCAGCGTTTTAGCGCTAAAAAACGCATGCGTTTTTTCCAATACTTAACATTAAAAACGCATGCGTTTTGACGAGTTTTCGGCAATGCATGCGTTTTGTTGCAGAAATGCAACCTGTAGTAATTTCTAGCGGCGTTTTTTTGCCCCCAAAAAACCGCATGCGTTTATTCGCGGCAAAAAAATGTATTGCTGTCTATGTAAACGCATGCGTTTTTAAGCACATGCGTTTGCATGCGTTTTTAAACGCATGCGTTTCTACAGAAAAACACAAGAAAACACAAAAAAAAACAAGAAAACCCTAACCCTTGGGTTACTAGGGATCCTAACCCTAACCCTAAGGTTAGGATCCCTAGTAACCCTAGGGATCCTAACCCTTGGGATCCTAACCCTAACCCTTAGGGTTAGGATCCCTAGGGTAACGGTTAGGGTTAGGATCCCTAGGAATCCTAACCCTAACCCTTAGGGTTAGGATCCCTAGGGTTATGGTTAGGATCCCTAGGGTTAGGGTTTGGATCCCTAGGGGTAGGATCCCTAGGGGTAGGGTTAGGATCCCTAGGGGTAGGGTTTGGATCCCTTTATCAACTTGATGGTGGGGGGTGGCTTATCAGTGACCTGGTGACCAGGACATTCTTCTAATAAAAAGCTACCCCTAACCCTAGGGATCCTAACCCTATGTAATTCTATTAATAGTGGGTTTTCTAGTTGATTTTGATGATTGGCAGCTGTCACACACTTCTCAGCATGCGTTTCAAAAACGCAAACGCAGGATAAAACGCATGTAAACGCGTCAAAACGCCGTGTTTTTTTTCTGCATACAAAAACGCATGCGTCTAAAAAACGCAGCGTTTGCATGCGTTTTTTTACCACATGCGTTTTTTGGTGATGCCCGTCCCTGTCACAGTGGGGTCCGCGTGCAGCGTGGTCAGCATATAGACTGGAAGAAGTTGGCCACTTGCAATTAAGAATGACGCCCCCTTCTCCAAATGCCTGGACGCCAACTGTGATATGGAAAACCTACTCTTATTTCTGTCTCACAGGCCCCTGTATTTGCAGTATGGTTTTTTTTAGTGTAAGGGTTAAACTTTTTGAAAAAAATTTCAGGGACATTTGTGAGTATATCAGCAGGAATGGGTTTCAGGGAAATATATTGTCGGGCGTATAAATTTGTGTGGTGGGCAATCAATTGTGGGACTTCTGGGGGCAACAAAGATGTAGAAAAATTCAAAGGGGGGGTAAAATTGGTGGCATCTACTTTTATTCCAGGGTTTGCTAGAAATAGGGAAATTTGAGGGGAAAATGCACTGTTGGGGACACAATGGAGAGGGGACTGCAGAACCTGGTCCGGTGGAAACCATCATTTGCTTAACCCCTTCACCCCCAAGGGTGGTTTGCACGTTAATGACCAGGCCAATTTTTACAATTCTGACCACTGTCCCTTTATGAGGTTATAACTCTGGAACGCTTCAACGGATCTTGGCGATTCTGACACTGTTTTCTCGTGACATATTGTACTTCATGGTAGTGGTAAAATTTCTTTGATATTACCTGCGTTTATTTGTGAAAAAAAAAACGGAAATTTGGCGAAAATTTCGCAATTTTCCAACTTTGAATTTTTATGCCCTTAAATCACAGAGATATGTCACGCAAAATACTTAATAAGTAACATTTCCCACATGTCTACTTTACATCAGCACAATTTTGGAACCAAAATTTTTTTGTTAGGGACTTATAAGGGTTAAAAGTTGACCAGCAATTTCTCATTTTTACAGCACCATTTTTTTTTTAGGGACCACATCTCATTTGAAGTCATTTTGAGGGGTCTATATGATAGAAAATACCCAAGTGTGACACTATTCTAAAAACTGCACCCCTCAAGGTGCTCAAAACCACATTCAAGAAGTTTATTAACCCTTCAGGTGTTTCACAGGAATTTTTGGAATGTTTAAATAAAAATGAACATTTAACTTTTTTTCACACAAAATTTACTTCAGCTCCAATTTGTTTTATTTTACCAAGGGTAACAGGAGAAAATGGACGGTCCCCAAAGATGTTGTACAATTTGTCCTGAGTACGCCGATACCCCATATGTGGGGGTAAACCACTGTTTGGGCGCACGGGAGAGCTCGGAAGGGAAGGAGCAGTGTTTTACTTTTTCAACGCAGAATTGGCTGAAATTGAGATCGGACGCCATGTCGCATTTGGAGAGCCCCTGATGTGCCTAAACAGTGGAAACCCCCAATTATAACTGATACCCTAATCCAAACACACCCCTAACCCTAATCCAACGGTAACCCTAACCACTCCTCTAACCCAGACACACCCCTAACCCTAATCCCAACCCTATTCCCAACCGTAAATGTAATCCAAGCCCTAACCCTAACTTTATCCCCAACCCTAACTTTAGCCTTAACCCTAGCCCCAACCCTAACCCTAGCCCTAACCCTAATGGGAAAATGGAAATAAATACATTTTTTAAATTTTTTAATTTTTCCTAACTAAGGGGGTGATGAAGGGGGGTTTGATTTACTTTTATAGCGGGTTTTTTAGCGGATTTTTATGATTGGCAGCCGTCACACACTGAAAGACGCTTTTTATTGCAAAAAATATTTTTTGCGTTACCACATTTTGAGAGCTATAATTTTTCCACATTTGAGTCCACAGAGTCATGTGAGGTCTTGTTTTTAGCGGGACGAGTTGACGTTTTTATTGGTAACATGCTCGGGCACGGGAGATTTTTTGATCGCTTTTTATTCCGATTTTTGTGAGGCAGAATGACCAAAAAACAGCTATTCATGAATTTCTTTTGGGGGAGGCGTTTATACCTTTCCGCATTTGGTAAAATTGATAAAGCAGTTTTATTCGTCGGGTCAGTACGATTACAGCGATATCTCATTTATATCATTTTTTTATGTTTTGGCGCTTTTATACGATAAAAACTATTTTATAGAAAAAATAATTATTTTGGCATCGCTTTATTCTGAGGACTGTAACTTTTATTTTTTCGCTAATGATGTTGTATGGCGGCTCGTTTTTTACGGGACAAGATGACGTTTGCAGCGGTACCATGGTTATTTATATCCGTCTTTTTGATCGCGTGTTATTCCACTTTTTGTTTGGCGGTATGAGAATAAAGCGTTTTTTGCCTCGGTTTTTTTTGTTGTTTTTACGGTGTTCACTGAACGGGTTAACTAGTGATATAGTTTTATAGGTGGGGTCGCTACGAACGCGGCGATACTAAATATGTGTACTTTTATTGTTTGATTTCTTTTTATTTAGATATAGAAATGTATTGATGGGAATATATATATTTTTTTTCTTTATTTAGGAATTTTTTTTTTTTTTTTTTTACACATGTGGGAATTTATTTTTTTTTACTTTGTCCCAAGGGGGGACGTCACAGATTGGTGATCTGACAGTTTGCACAGCACTCTGTCAGATCGGCGATCTGACATACAGCCGTGCAGGCTTACCAGCGCCTGCAAGGCACCCGGAAGTAATCCCTGCAGGACCCGGATGCAGCCCCGCGGCCATTTTGGATCCGGGGCCTGCAGGGATAGGAGGTAAGAGACCCTCGCAGCAACGCGATCACATCGCGTTGTTCCGGGGGTCTCAGAGAAGCACGCAGGGAGCCCCCTCCCTGCGCGATGCTTCCCTGTACCGCCGGAACACCGCGACCATGTTTGATCGCGGTGTGCCGGGGGTTAATGTGCCGGGGGCGGTCCGTGACCGCTCCTGGCACATAGTGCCGGATGTCAGCTGCGATAGTCAGCTGACACCCTGCCACGCTCCCCCCGTGAGCGCGGCCGATCGTGCTGGACGTACTATTTCGTCCTTGGGAATTAGGGCCCACCCCACATGGACGGAATAGTACGTCCAATGGCAGAAAGGGGTTAAAAATAAATAAAATTGAAGCTTTATTAAGCTTTTTTTTTTTCTTCCTTTACAGCACTGGAGCGCTGCTTTAAACATTAAAGTCCCTGACCCTACCCCTAGGTTTTCATTTTTTTTGTGAAATTAGGTCCAATTTGTGTGTTTTTCAATACTAAGGAAAAAAAGCGTATAACAAAACGTACATTTGCAATAATTTTCTGGGAGAAATAGTTCCATTTTCTGGAACAGTTTCAAAGGTGCCAACACAGTCCACAAAGGTTTCAGTCACAAACCTTGCACAGGAGCCACGTGATGAACAGAGTGCAGGACTAGCAGGCGTGCGGCCCTCAATGAGTTTGGTATCTTTCAGGATATGTTCACACATCGCTTTTTTTTAATGCAAATTTCAGCTGCGTTTCACAGTACAAGCAAAGTCTATGAGATTTCAGAAGTCTCAGGCACACACCTTAGTTGTGCGTTTTTGCAGAATGGAGCATGTCACTTTCAGCGTGTGTGCCAAGTGTGAACTCACCCGAATAGAAACACGTCACCACTTCTGCATTAGTCACCCACTCGATTTAACGTGTGAATGTGGCCATAAACTGGTGTCTAAATATGGAGACCCTCTACTGATCGACACCTCCTGGCTATTCATCCACAAGCTTTGGGTATACAAATAATGCAATCATTCCCTTACAAACACATCTGAAAACTTGTATATAGTTAATACATGACATAGTTGATCACTGCTTGTGTTCTCTGGGGTCAGAGCTAGTCATGAATGAACGTGCTGGGATAAGGTGTTATCTGAGCATGCTCAGGTGCTAGCCTGGTGTCTTTGCCGTGCTCAAAAAAGATGTTCGAGGCAATCCTTGAATGCTGAACAGCCACGTGGACTCGAACATATTTTTCAAGTACGCTGAAGACACACGGTTAGCCCCAGAGCATGCTCAGATAACACCTCATCCCAGCACGTTCGCTCATTACTGGTCAGAACCAATTGTCGCCAACAAGTTTGTGATGTGTAAAAGTTCATTTCCTCTTATTAAAAAATAGGACGGAGAATATAGAAATTCCACAGGAAGCAAGTTCCTCCGGTAGACAGAGCGTTCTGCTCACGGGGACACGGTGGTGATGCATTCCCATGCCAGTGGCGAGATCATTTTGAGGCCTTCATACTGGAATAATCCTTGTAAACCAGTCTGAGGGCAGCCATTAATATCCATGGTCAGCCGGACACTATAACATCGCCAAGTCTCAAGTTTAAGCACCATTCACTCGTTTTTATCCTTTTTTTCATTTCTGTCAATCTCTCCCAGCAGTTCAGATATGGGTCTATAGATGATTTCATCGATCTCCGTTTCTTCCCTAAAGTACGCCCATACCAGCACGGCCGTAAGAAAAAGGCTCAGCGGCAGCACCTTCCACCATGGCCGCTGGTAGTCACTGCCAAACGACTGGGCCACAGTCCATCGCCGGTGGCTGCCTTTACTTGTAGAGAACTTGATGGGCCGGTCGTCTTCTTTCTCCTCTGTACAGTCCGGACGGTTTTGTAGATGAAGCACTCGAGTTTTATAAGTAACAAGCGACGGCTGCAAAACCCTGAAATATAGAAGAAGCAGCGTCATCCGGGGGCGTCCTAGTGAGACTGGAGGGGACCTGCCAGGAGATATCAGTGACATGAAGATTTACACTCAGGAAGTCTGCACACATCACACCAAGAACGCGCTGATACACTGTAACAAACCGCTCGCAGAACATGGACGGATGTGGGATGTAATAGAGAACATTACCGCTCACTGACAGCAAGCAGAGCTATGAAGGAATGGGAGCGGATCAGAAAGCTTACACCTCAGTACACCTAAGAGGGCCAGGAGCGTGGGCCCAGTGCCCCCCACAAGAGGGCCAGGAGCGTGGGCCCAGTGCCCCCTACAAGAAGGGCCAGGAGAGTGGACCCAGTGCCCCCCACAAGAAGGGCCAGGAGAGTGGACCCAGTGCCCCCCACAAGAGGGCCAGGAGCGTAAACTCAGTGCCCCCCACAAGAGGGCCAGGAGCGTAAACTCAGTGCCCCCCATAAGAGGGCCATGAGCGTAAACTCAGTGCCCCCCATAAGAGGGCCAGGAGCGTAAACTCAGTGCCCCCCATAAGAGGGCCAGGAGCGTGGGCCCAGTGCCCCCCATAAGAGGGCAAGGAGAGTGGACCCAGTGCCCCCTACAAGAAGGGCCAGGAGCGTGGGCCCAGTGCCCCCCATAAGAGGGCCAGGAGCGTGGGCCCAGTGCCCCCCACAAGAAGGGCCAGGAGCGTGGGCCCAGTGCCCCCCATAAGAGGGCCAGGAGCGTGGGCCCAGTGCCCCCTACAAGAAGGGCCAGGAGAGTGGACCCAGTGCCCCCCACAAGAGGGCCAGGAGCGTGGGCCCAGTGCCCCCCATAAGAGGGCCAGGAGCGTAAACTCAGTGCCCCCCATAAGAGGGCCAGGAGCGTGGGCCCAGTGCCCCCCATAAGAAGGGCCAGGAGCGTAAACTCAGTGCCCCCCACAAGAAGGGCCAGGAGCGTGGGCCCAGTGCCCCCCATAAGAGGGCCAGGAGCGTGGGCCCAGTGCCCCCTACAAGAAGGGCCAGGAGAGTGGACCCAGTGCCCCCCACAAGAGGGCCAGGAGCGTGGGCCCAGTGCTCCCCACAAGAAGGGCCAGGAGCGTGGGCCCAGTGCCCCCCATAAGAGAGCCAGGAGAGTGGACCCAGTGCCCCCCATAAGAGGGCCAGGAGCGTAAACTCAGTGCCCCCCATAAGAGGGCCAGGAGCGTAAACTCAGTGCCCCCCATAAGAGGGCCAGGAGCGTAAACTCAGTGCCCCCCATAAGAGGGCCAGGAGCGTAAACTCAGTGCCCCCCATAAGAGGGCCAGGAGCGTAAACTCAGTGCCCCCCATAAGAGGGCCAGGAGCGTGGGCCCAGTGCCCCCCATAAGAGGGCAAGGAGAGTGGACCCAGTGCCCCCTACAAGAAGGGCCAGGAGCGTGGGCCCAGTGCCCCCCATAAGAGGGCCAGGAGCGTGGGCCCAGTGCCCCCCATAAGAGGGCCAGGAGCGTAAACTCAGTGCCCCCCATAAGAGGGCCAGGAGCGTGGGCCCAGTGCCCCCCATAAGAGGGCCAGGAGCGTGGGCCCAGTGCCCCCCATAAGAAGGGCCAGGAGCGTAAACTCAGTGCCCCCCACAAGAAGGGCCAGGAGCGTGGGCCCAGTGCCCCCCATAAGAGGGCCAGGAGCGTGGGCCCAGTGCCCCCCATAAGAGGGCCAGGAGCGTAAACTCAGTGCCCCCCATAAGAGGGCCAGGAGCGTGGGCCCAGTGCCCCCCACAAGGATGGTGCTGTGAATCCTGGGGCTGCAGCACTATCACCCCCCAGTTACCTGCGCACAGTCCCAGGGCACAAGCTCCGGTACATGGCGCTGCTCCCACCCTGATGGTCAGAGCGCGCACACCGGCAGCCGCGCTACACAACACACATGCTCTGAAGGTCGCCGGAAGCGGAAGTGACGCTCAACAGGGAACTTCAAGCCTCAGCATCGAGGCGCCATTTTACCTTTGGGCACAGTGATTGGCGTGAGGGAAAAGGGAGAACACGTCCACGGAAAGCCGCTGCTCGTCTGATAGAAATTTACACTGAATTCTGTCCGCTGTGAACATCACGTGACTGGCGCTGCTGCAGCCGCGGGCGCTCACGTTACGTTACCAGCTGCTCTGTGAGTGTGAGCGTTTTAAGTCGCCCTCTGGCGGTGACAACGTGAAAGACAGTGAAATACGTGTTATTTCATTACCTGCAGAATCTGCATTGTCCACTAGAGGGAGACGTTCCACGTTTAAATACATACATTTATAAATTACTGTGTGTACTGGACCCCATTTTATTATATATAATATATAGATAATGATTATATCATATACTAGACTGTGACCCGATTCTAATGCATCGGGTATTCCCCTAGTATATGGACAATGATGATTCCAGAATTCGCGGCAGACTGTGCCCGTCGCTGATTGGTTGAAGCAACCTTTTTGACATCGTCGCCATGGCAACCATTATGACATCTACGTCGATACTGTGCCCGTCGCTGATTGGTCGAGGCGAATTCGCGGCAGACTGTGCCCGTCGCTGATTGATCGAGGCAACCTTTATGACATCATCGTCGCCATGCTGTGCCTGTCGCTGATTGGTCGAGGCCTGGCGGCCTCGACCAATCAGAGACGTGGGATTTCCAGGACAGACAGACAGACAGAAAAACCCTTAAGGTACCGTCACATTAAGCGACGCTGCAGCGATACAGACAACGATGCCGATCGCTGCAGCGTCGCTGTTTCATCGTTGTGTGGTCGCTGGAGAGCTGTCACACAGACGGCTCTCCAGCGACCAACGACACCGAAGTTCCCGGGTAACCAGGGTAAACATCGGGTTACTAAGCGCAGGGCCGCGCTTAGTAACCCGATGTTTACCCTGGTTACCAGTGTAAATGCAAAAAAAAACTAACAGTACATACTTACATTTCGGTGCCTGTCGCGTCCCTCGGCGTCCGCTTCCCTGCACTGTGTAAGCGCCGGCCCTAAAGCACAGCGGTGACGTCACTGCTGTGCTCTGCTTTACGGCCGGCACTGACACATTCAGTGCAGGAAGCTCTGAGCAGCAGCGCGGACGCCGGGGGACGTGACACACATCAGAAGGTGAGTATGTAGTGTTTTTTTTTTTTTACTTTTACAATGGTAACCAGGGTAAATATCGGGTTACTAAGCGCGGCCCTGCGCTTAGTAACCCGATATTTACCCTGGTAACCATTGTAAAACATCGCTGGCATCGTTGCTTTTGTTGTCAAACACGACGATACACGGCGATCTGACGACCAAATAAAGTTCTGGACTTTAAGCTCCGACCAGCGATATCACAGCGGGATCCAGATCGCTGCTGCGTGTCAAACACAACGATATCGCCATCCAGGACGCTGCAACGTCACGGATCGCTATCGTTAGCGTTGGAAAGTTGGTCAGTGTGAAGGTACCTTTAGACAATTATATATATAGATTATTTCTAATAGTAGAACTAGGTGCTCATAGACTTATATTGAGGGCTTGTGAACATTACTGCTGACTTTCGGTCAGAGGCTTCGATCACAAGATTGCGGCGCCTGGAAGAGTAGAAGATGGCGGCTGCTAAGTATATTACTAGGCGCAATGGACTGCTCTGGTCCCTCTCTGCCGTTTTATGACAACAGCTCTGAAAGGGTGGAAATCATTGTTAACAACAGTCACTTTCTCTCTAAGGCCAGGGTCACACAACCGTATATTCCCTCATCCGCAAAAATGGGGTTGATTATGTGAATGAGACTGATCAAACTCTGATCTGAGGGTCAGCCTAGTGTGAGCCAATAAGGGGTTAACTTGACAATTAATAGCTGTGGCGCAAATTACCTTTACTCCTCCTGGCAGCCTCAGGCTTTCAGTCATAGGGGTGTTTTTGTTTCATAAATTTCACCTGGTGACCAGCTGCACATAAAAACCTGTGGGTTAAAGCTACTAAATCTAGTATTACTGTAAAATAAAACATCAGAATCACAGATAGCAGTTATCCTCCTTATTTATCAGTACAGTACAACACTGAGATGCCAGAACACTTCCTGCTGTTTCTGCAGCCATCAGAAGAAAGCCCAATAAATATTTATATAATGCAGAGCCGTAACCTAGCAACCAGCGCCGCCGAATGTTCCAAAGCCGCGCACGCGCATGTTCTCTCCAGAGATTCTGGTTCCGTGCGCCCCTAGCGGTCACTCTGGGGAATAGGCGGAGATCTGTGCTGATTTGCGGCGTGGAGGAGGCGGAAGTTCGTGCTCACAGTAAGGACAACGTGGGTGACAACACGGGGATATTCACGTGTGGGATTATTTGTCACTCCTTCGTGTGATAAGGGATTTTGTATGATGGAGCAGTAGATTCCTCGGTTGTGTATCTGCCCCTGGTCTTGGATTGTGTGATGTCCTATATCAGCCGACTTCAGATGATCTGAGTAGCTTTGCTGCTAGGAAACATAAGATTTCTTAATAATTGTAATATTTGTGGTCCATATTTCCAGCCAGATCTTTGACCCTTGAGCTGATCATCTGCTACAATGTATCAGTGGAGGTCATCTGGATCAGTTGGAGTCCAGCCTTGATTCCTAATATCTAGAGACATAGTCGCCTTCCAGCGCCCCAATAGAGCCATCACGGCCCACTTTTGAGTCCAGATTCAGTGTTGAAGGTCATAGCACTGTTGCAGCGGTGCTCTGACTGTTGCAGCGGTGCTCTGACTGTTGCAGCGGTGCTCTGACTGTTGCAGCGGTGCTCTGACTGTTGCAGCGGTGCTCTGACTGTTGCAGCGGTGCTCTGACTGTTGCAGCGGTGCTCTGACTGTTGCAGCGGTGCTCTGATGCCCTGACTGTTGCAGCGGTGCTCTGACTGTTGCAGTGGTGCTCTGACTGTTGCGGCCGTGCACTGACTGTTGCGGCCGTGCACTGACTGTTGCGGCCGTGCACTGACTGTTGCGGCCGTGCTCTGACTGTTGCGGCCGTGCTCTGACTGTTGCGGCCGTGCTCTGACTGTTGCGGCCGTGCTCTGACTGTTGCGGCCGTGCTCTGACTGTTGCGGCCGTGCTCTGACTGTTGCGGCCGTGCTCTGACTGTTGCGGCCGTGCTCTGACTGTTGCGGCCGTGCTCTGACTGTTGCGGCCGTGCTCTGACTGTTGCGGCCGTGCACTGACTGTTGCGGCCGTGCACTGACTGTTGCGGCCGTGCACTGACTGTTGCGGCCGTGCACTGACTGTTGCGGCCGTGCACTGACTGTTGCGGCCGTGCTCTGACTGTTGCGGCCGTGCTCTGACTGTTGCGGCCGTGCTCTGACTGTTGCGGCCGTGCTCTGACTGTTGCGGCCGTGCTCTGACTGTTGCGGCCGTGCTCTGACTGTTGCGGCCGTGCACTGACTGTTGCGGCCGTGCACTGACTGTTGCGGCCGTGCTCTGACTGTTGCGGCCGTGCTCTGACTGTTGCGGCCGTGCTCTGACTGTTGCGGCCGTGCACTGACTGTTGCGGCCGTGCACTGACTGTTGCGGCCGTGCACTGACTGTTGCGGCGGTGCTCTGACTGTTGCGGCGGTGCTCTGACTGTTGCGGCGGTGCTCTGACTGTTGCGGCCGTGCTCTGACTGTTGAACAGATCAGACTCCGCTTCCGTCTGTGTTAGAGCCATGCGGTTGCTGGAAGGTGAATATGCCTCCAGCTTTTATTTTAAAGTCATCTAGGCCTAAAAAGAATATTTTCCTGTCGGACAACCCCTTTAAGAACACGTGCATGCTCTGCTGAATTGAGTGTGCATGTGTATAGGGGCGGTCTTGATCATCAAGCTTTTTCAGGGCTTTAATAATTTTGTCTAAAAGCAGAAAATATATCAATTGCCCATTCACAGTTGTTTGTTTCTTCCCTGCACTGACGATGTCACATACATCCAGGTGGCCATGCAGCCAATCATTGATTTCAAGAGGCCAGTGATTGACTGTGCATGTACACCTTTTTATATGCACTTTGCATCTAAAAAAAAAATCTTGTATACTTCTGTATGAAAGTAGACCGTTTTAGCCTTCATATGAGAACATCAGCGCTGTATTCTGGTCTGTGCCGAACGCATCAGGAGCAGGGATGGGTCTAATTTCACACTTTTATAATGCAGAATGGCAAAAAACAAGAAAGCAGAGAAAAAGAAGAAGAAGCTGCCCGAGGAGGAATCTGCAGGTCCTGTGATGAAAAAGAAGAAGGTCAGTCCTTAACTTTGTGATGGAGATTTGCAGAATGTGCGGCCAACATTGCAAAATATTGTTTAACATTGTGTGAAAAATATTTAAACTATTATTATTACCACAGTGGCAATATATATATATTGTGTTGTATAAATGAAGTGTGTTGATGTACTATATATATATATATATATATATATATATATATATATATATATATATATATATATATATATATATTTATATATATATATATATATATATATATATATATACACTCACCGGCCACTTTATTGGGTACACCTGTCCAACTTCTTGTTAAGGCTACGTTCACATTTGCGGCCAGCGCCGCAGCGTCGGGCGCCGCAGCGGCGCCGCATGCGTCATGCGCCCCTATATTTAACATGGGGGCGCATGGACATGCGGCGCACTTGCGTTTTGCGCCGCATGCGTCGCTGCGGCGCCCGCGTCGGGGCGCAGAGGACGCAGCAAGTTGCATTTTTGCTGCGTCCAAATTCAATGAAAAAAACGACGCATGCGGCGCAAAACGCAGCGTTGTGCATGCGTTTTGCTGCGTTTTTGTTTGCGTTGTGCGCTGCGGCGCCGACGCTGCGGCGCACAACGCAAATGTGAACGTAGCCTAACACTTAATTTCTAATCAGCCAATCACATGGCGGCAACTCAGTGCATTTAGGCATGTAGACATGGTCAAGACAATCTCCTGCAGTTCAAACCGAGCATCAGTATGGGGAAGAAAGGTGATTTGAGTGCCTTTGAACGTGGCATGGTTGTTGGTGCCAGAAGGGCTGGTCTGAGTATTTCAGAAACTGCTGATCTACTGGGATTTTCACGCACAACCGTCTCTAGGGTTTACAGAGAATGGTCCGAAAAAGAAAAAAAATCCAGTGAGCGGCAGTTCTGTGGGCGGAAATGCCTTGTTGATGCCAGAGGTCAGAGGAGAATGGGCAGACTGGTTCGAGCTGATAGAAAGGCAACAGTGACTCAAATCGCCACCCGTTACAACCAAGGTAGGCCTAAGAGCATCTCTGAACGCACAGTGCGTCGAACTTTGAGGCAGATGGGCTACAGCAGCAGAAGACCACACCGGGTACCACTCCTTTCAGCTAAGAACAGGAAACGGAGGCTACAATTTGTACAAGCTCATCGAAATTGGACAGTAGAAGATTGGAAAAACGTTGCTTGGTCTGATGAGTCTCGATTTCTGCTGCGACATTCGGATGGTAGGGTCAGAATTTGGCGTAAACAAAATGAAAGCATGGATCCATCCTGCCTTGTATGGAGCATCTTTGGGATGTGCAGCCGACAAATCTGCGGCAACTGTGTGATGCCATCATGTCAATATGGACCAAAATCTCTGAGGAATGCTTCCAGCGCCTTGTTGAATCTATGCCACGAAGAATTGAGGCAGTTCTGAAGGCAAAAGGGGGTCCAACCCGTTACTAGCATGGTGTACCTAATAAAGTGGCCGGTGAGTGTATATATACACAATCACACACAAGCAGAAGAGGACCCCTGTGCTTAGAACAAAATGTGGGCCCTCTGCAATCCCAAAAATTATTATTTATTTATATATCACCATTGATTCCATGGTGCTGTACATGATAAATCACCATAATACACAATTCCATCTGCTTTAGAGGTAGAAATGGGCTGTAGTGAGGTGACAGTGGTGTCATTGTAGGCTGTTGTGAGGTGACAGTGGTGTCATTGAAGGCTGTAGTGAGGTGACAGTGGGGGATTGTAGGCTGTTGTGAGGTGACAGTGGTGTCATTGTAGGCTGTTGTGAGGTGACAGTGGTGTCATTGAAGGCTGTAGTTAGGTGACAGTGGTGTCATTGAAGGCTGTAGTGAGGTGACAGTGTTGTCATTGAAGGCTGTAGTGAGGTGACATTGGGGGCACTGAAGGCTGTAGAGTTTCCTGAAGAGATGAGTTTTGAGGTTGCTTCTGAAGGTTCCAAATGTGCGAGACGATCGTTTTGGGACACTACATTCCAGAGGATGGGGGGCGCTCGGGAAAAGTATTGGAGGCGATACTCCATCAGGAGGTCTTGTGGGGATTACTTGTGGGTTATTGCAGTAGTCGAGGTGGGAGATGATGAGGGCATGCAGAACATTTTCGTAGATGAGGGGTTGAGGAAAGGACGAACTCTGGAAATATTTTTGAGTTGGATGTGGCAGGAGGTAAGGGCCTGGATGTGTACCTTGAAAGACAAAGCAAAGACGAGTTACAAACGTGATGTAATTTATTGTGATAGATCTGTAGGGCAGTTGGGTGAGATGGAGAAAAGATGATCCATCCGGGTTTGTCCACATTGAGCTTTAGGAAGTGATCAGAGAAGAAGGAGGATATGGCTGATAAACTTCGGGATTTTGGACAGCAGAGAGGTGACGTCTGGACCAGACGGGTAGATCTGAGTGTCGTCAGAATATAAGTGGTAGTTGAAGCTATTTTGTCTTTATGGGTTGTCCCTGGACAAAGATATAGATGGAGAAGCTTAGGGGTCCAAGTACAGAGCCTTGGGGGACACCGACAGAGAGAGGGCAGGATGAGGTGGTAGTGTGGGAATGCAGCTGCACACTGCTTCTCCTCGGTGCTGCAGGCCTCCTCACTCTGCTGTGTGCTTTCTGATAAAGATTGATAGATCTGAACATATAAAAAGATGAGTGGCTAAGAAAACAAATAGTGCTGTCCAAAAAATAATAAGAAAATGAAAGAACAAAATAAAAGAAATACACAGAGGGAGAAAGAAGGGGTAGGCAGAAGTGGTGTAGTAGGCTAGGTATTGTACTAGGTTATCGCTTTTAGTACAAACATGATTTTATAAAAATGTCATACGTTTTCTTTTCTAATCAATCTATATTTACATCAAATAATAAATGTGATGGGTAATCAGACTGATGGGCTGAATGACTCATTTTATTACGATATGCCCTTGGGTGTCCCAGTCTCCTCTCGCAAACTGGACGAGAAGGCTGGTACAGATTTTATTGCAGTGACTGTGACCCAGTATTTCACCAATATCCATAACAATTTATAAACTCTACATTTCATTGGTGGCTCATGAGGATCTTCAGAGCATGATTTTCCCTGCATGCAGAGCCGAGCATAGCTGAGCTGTGCTGCAACCTGGCTGTCAGAGCAATGGCCAATGCATAAGACTGTTTGGTGACTGTTTTATTAGGCAGGGTCATTAGAATGTCTGTTTTCCATGAATTAGGGAGGGTTGTTATGCTCATCTCCAGCTGATACCAGTGGGATCTTCAGAGTATGATCAAGCTCTAACCAGCTGGCAAAGCATAGCTGAGCTGTGCTGCAACCTGGCTGTCAGATCATTGTGGGGGTCTGGACCTTGTTTTATTAGACAGGGTCCTTAGGTGCATCTGTGAAAACTCAACCGACCGCATTAGAACGGATGAGGGATGGATCCAGTGGAAACAAATGGTAAAGATAGTCTTGGGGAGCATCATTGGGGGTGGGGAGGTGAGTGCAGACTTAAAACATAGGTTGTATATTGGCTCATATAATTAATTCTGTATGTACGAGCTACAATATAATTGTAGGATTAACCCTTTAAAAGATATCTTAACTCTGGGACTTTCACCGATCCTGTGTTTTTCAAGGAATTGTGACCTTCCCAATTTGCTTGAGTAGAGATGGGCTGTAGGGTCACTGCACAATGGGGGTCCGGAGAGCCACAGTGCAAGGAAAAGCTGAAGGAGCCATATAGGTAATGGGCACTGAGGGCCCTTAATTATTAGGATCGGTGGAGACCTAGAAGTCAGACGCTTACTAATCATTAAAGGCCAACACGATAACATTTTAAAGGGACGGCACCACTTAAGGCAGACTTGGCACTCAAAACGCTGAAAACATTGGTTTACAGCTGATTTCCATGCACCTACGAAGCTGAAGTTAGAGACCTTCACGTTCCTGCTGGATTTCTATGTCTAATTCCTTTTCTCACCAAAACAATGTCAGCTATGGAATGTAATCAATCTCCCAGGCCAGTGTGCATTGGAGAAGCCACCATTGTTTACATGTGGTTCTTTAATTTCCGCCAGTCATTTATTGCTCCATCTAAGCCTCCTCTTTAAAAACTTCTCAGCAGTGCAAGTAATCTATCCTCTTTAAGTCAATTAAAGGGATGGGTACAGGAGAGAGGATACAAATCAGTCTGTCCTTTATACATTTTCATGATTTTGGATCAATTCCTAAATTTAGCAAACAGAAAGCGGCATCAAAAGATCTGCATGTGTGATTCCAGCGCATTAGAAATGCATCATGAATTTCTATTTCCGCACTTTCCTACAGGCCGCCCTACACGAAGCTGCCTGAGGAGGGCGCACTGTCCACAGGCTAGGTGTTATACTTTTTATAATGAGTTGCTCCTGACCTTTAATTCCCGTTAAGAACATTCAATTAGCTGAAATTATTGAAATGTCCTTTTTAATGGCGCTGTTGTTTACTCGCTTTGACAAATCTGATTTTAATGTCTGTTGTCTGGGAGACCTTTAAGGCATGTTCCTGCGGGGATAATGATAGGCACTTTGGATGTCATCACTTAGGATTTGCTAATACTTTTGGATCCACCGTATGTCCTAAAAATCCATAGAGACTGTGTACTAGGCCTGGGGGCCACATGGACTGTGCAGTGCTGCCTGAGGTCCTATGGACAAAAAATGCATGTCGGATGGCTGCTTACATGTAGTCGGAGAGAGGAGCGGTGACCGCTCAGAGATGGGTAAGTACCAAAGGGCCCTGTGCAGACTTCTATGGGATCCCCGTATGGATGAAGAATGCTGTCCTTGACCCACCGTTTGGAGACGCTATCAAGCCATCTATGCTTGTGACACTCCATTGTAGTCTATGGGAGCTGAACATTGCTAGCCTGTTAACCCAACATCAGTGGCGTAACTACTGTAATATGGGCCCCGGTGGAAACTGTGGAGCTGGGTACCTGGTCAGATGGACAATGATACTGTAATAATGTCCTCCATCCTGGCCCCATTCCTGTATAATTTCCCTGTCTTGGCCCCTTTCTTTTATAATGTCTCCCTTCATGGACCCTATACTGTAATAATGTCCCTCTTCATGGACCCTATACAGTAATAATGTTCTCCATTCTGGCCCACATCCTGTAATCATTTCCCCATCCTGGCCCCTTTCTTTTATAATGTCCCCCTTCCTGTACCCTATACTGTAATAATATCCTCCATGCGGGCCCCCATCCTTTAATAATTTCCCCATCCTGGCCCCTTTCTTTTATAATGTCTCCCTTCCTGGATCCTATACTGTAATAATGTCCTCCGTCCTGGCCTCCATCCTGTAATAATTTCCCCATCTTGACCCCTTTCTTTTATAATGTCCCCCTTCCTGTACCCTATACTGTAATAATATCCTCCATGCAGGCCCCCATCCTTTAATAATTTCCCCGTCCTGGCCCCTTTCTTTTATAATGTTCCCCTTCCTGGACCTTATACTGTAATAATGTCTTCGGTCCTGGCCCCATCCTGTAATAATTTCACCATCCTGGCCCCTTTCTTTTATAATGTCCGTCTTCCTGGACCCTATACTGTAATAATATCCTCCATGCAGGCCCCCATCCGTTAATAATTTCCCCATCCTGGCCCCTTTCTTTTATAATGTTCCCCTGCCTGGACCCTATACTGTAATAATGTCTTCCGTCCTGGCCCCATCCTGTAATAATTTCACCATCCTGGCCCCTTTCTTTTATAAAGTCCGCCTTCCTGGACTCTATACTGTAATGCTTTCCGTCCTGGCCTGCATCCTGTAATAATTTCCCCGTCCTGGCCCCTTTCTTTTAGAATGTCTCCTTTGGTGTCCTTCATTCTGGCTCCCATCCTGTAATAATTTCCCCTTCCTGACCCCTTTTATTTTTTTATATAATGTCCCCCTTCCTGGGCCCTGTACTGTAATAATGTCTTCTTTCCTCGTCCTCATCCTGTAATAATTTCCCCGTCCTGGCCCCTTTCTTTTATAATGTCCCACTTCATGGACCCTACACTGTAATAATGTCCTCCATCCTGGCCCCTATTCAAGGGGACACATCTAGATGAAACTGGCACAGGCGTGCCCCCCTCCCACACAGGCCTGGTTATGGTCCCATCTTCGATGGTGCCCAACACCCATAGTCTTCAATGGAGGGGGCCATATGCATTCATGGCCTTCTCCTCTCTGGGGTGCTGAATGCAGGAGAGGAGGACCTCCATTCTTGCCAAAAATGTTTAATTTTTATCGTGGTTGTTTTTGGTACTGTGGCCACTGGACCGTAAGAGGATGTGCACCCCTGTTCTAGGCAGAAGTCGGACCCCCGCCCCACTCAATGTGCCATGACTTGGTAATGTTAATTTGTGGAATACCTGTCCCAATTATTTCCCGTATCTTGTGCTTGGAACGGGGGGCACCATCACCTCCGCCGGTGGTGTAGTAAAGATGGCTGCTGGCTGCGGCACATGGGAGCCTCTATATTACAGCCTTTGCTCGCAGACATAGGCAGCAGGCTCAGCTGATTTCCCAGGACAAAGTATTTGCAGCTGAGAAAATAGCTCCAACTTTGAAGACAGTTTTCCCAGACATTCCACCCCCGACTGTTCTCTAACTAAACAAGTTAGGGGTACGTCGCACTCCATTTACAAAGGTTTGCTGTACTGTGTCGCAGCTCAGCACCGTCTGTAATTGTCGCCTCCCATCGTGGACTGAACCTGTAGATGCGTCGTATCCTGTACAATGTATACCACAAGGCACAGCACACCTAGGCCGCGGTCACATGTCCAGTCCTCATCTGTCAGGCCGGATCCAGCAGAAATCCGTAGCCGATACAGTTCTGCAGACACAACGTCGTTATCCGTTTTTAAATAACTGATATCAGCTGGATCAGGACAGCGAATTGTGTCTGCATACATGTTTTGGCTACAGATTTCGGTTGGAACCCTTTTGACGGCTGATAACCGGACACGTGAACGGGGTCTTACGGCATTTTCACACATATTGAATGTGTCGCAGATTTTCAACCACAGAATAGCTTTCAGAACATTCACAATTACTGTACTAGCAAAGTGTGTTAGGCTACGTTCACATTCGCGTTCTGCGCCGCAGCGTCGCCGCGTGCGTCATGCGCCCCTGTATTTAACATGGGGGCGCACGGACATGCGTTGCACTTGCGTTTTGTGACGCATGCGTCACTGTGGTGCATGCGTCAGGGCGCAGAGGACGCAGCAAGTTGCAGGTTTTTTCTGCGCCCAAAACCATGCAAAAGTCGACGCATGCGTCACAAAACGCTGCGTTGTGCATGCGTTTACATTTGCGTTGTGCGTTGCGTCGCCGACGCTGCGGCGCACAACGCAAATGTGAACGTAGCCTTACACACCTGTCCCAGGTCCGGGATCTGCTCCCTTCACCCCGGTCCGCTAAACTCTCTTTGGCTCCACATCAGGCTTTACAAGTAGCCCGGCATGCTCCTACGTGATCATCTACCCAGGCCTATAGAAGACCTACCAAGACACAGGTATGTGTCTTGGTGTTAAGACTCTTAAGGTACCGTCACATTTAGCGACACTGCAGCGATCTAGACAACGATGCCGATCGCTGCAGCGTCGCTGTGTGGTCGCTGGAGAGCTGTCACACAGACAGCTCTCCAGCGACCAACTATGCGAAGTCCCCTGGTAACCAGGGTAAACATCGGGTTACTAAGCGCAGGGCCGCGCTTAGTAACCCGATGTTTACCCTGGTTACCAGCGTAAACGTAAAAAAACCAAACACTACACACTTACATTCTGGTGTCTGTCCCCCAGCGTCCGCTTCTCTGCACTGTGTAAGCGCCAGCCGGAAAGCACAGCGGTGACGTCACCGCTGTAATCTGCTTTCCGGCCGGCCGGCGCTTACACAGTGCAGAGAAGCGGACGCTGGGGGACAGACACCAGAATGTAAGTATGTAGTGTTTGTTTGTTTTTTTTAACGTTTACGCTGGTAACCAGGGTAAACATCGGGTTACTAAGCGCGGCCCTGCGCTTAGTAACCCAATGTTTACCCTGGTTACCAGTGAAGACATCGCTGAATCGGCGTCACACACGCCGATTCAGCGATGTCTACGGCAGATCCAGCGACGAAATAAAGTTCTGGACTTTCTGCTCCGACCAACGATGGCACAGCAGGATCCTGATCGCTGCTGCCTGTTAAACTCAACGATATCACTATCCAGGACGCTGCAACGTCACAGATCGCTAGCGATATCATTCAGTGTGAAGGTACCTTTAGTTTGTTAGTGCAGCATAACCTTGTCAGTATGCAGAGTCCGGGACCTCTGCTCCCCGTCTGCAGTCTCTGGGACCTCTGCTGCCAATCTGCGGCCACCGGGGACCTCTACTACCCATCTGCGGTCCTAGGGGACTTCTGCTACCTGTCTGCCCATCTTGGGGACCTCTGCTATCTGTCTGTTATCCTCGGGAACCTCTGCTACCCATCTGCGGTCCTAGGGGACCTCTGCTACCTGTCTGCTGTCCCTGGGAACCTCTGTTACCCATCTGCGGTCCTAGGGGACTTCTGCTACCTGTCTGCGCATCTTGGGGACCTCTGCTATCTGTCTGCTATCCTCGGGAACCTCTGCTACCCATCTGCGGTCCCCAGGGACCTCTGCTACCCATCTGTGGATCTTGGGGACCTTTGCTATCCATCTGCTGTCCCTGCACCTGTGCTTGATTTAAACAGTCATACTGTGCCCACAGATTCCCTTCACGGCCCCCATACTCATTAGACTGACACCCTACCTTGCTGATAACAGTTGGCTTTTGCCTAATGTATACAGAGGCTTTAAAGGGGTTCTCCAGGCTACAAAGAAAAGTCTGCTGTCACTCTAACTGCCGAATTGTAATCGTAACAGTGTGTGATATGCACACTGTCATGATTCCATTATATTGTCTGTCAAGTGATTTGCATACTGTTGGTCATGTGCCAACTAGACTCCCCACCGCTAGAACATAAGGAAAAGGTGGAAAGTCTAGTTGGCACATGACTTCAAGTATGCAGATTTCTTACATGTGGTCAGGAGACTGCCTGCTCACACGGGAAATACAGGGGGATCTTGACAGTGTGCACAATTTGACAATCTGGAGTCGCCTAGATTGACTGCAGACTTTTCTTCTGAGACTGTGCAACCCCGAATAGCTTTTCTCTCCACGGTGCCCATAGTCCGTTTAATGGGGAGAGCGCAGTCTTGCTTCTCATGTCTGTACCTGTAGATCTTATAAGTGCACCGAGGGTCTGAAGACTCCAGCTAGGGATCTTATATCCCAGAGGTGGGATGTTTCATAAGTGTCCACTATTGGGATGCCCCTTTAAGGCGAACCATTGCAAAGTTTTTCTACATTTTTATGAAAGTTTTAAGAGTAGAGTTTTCCTGTAGGACATCATTACGGAAAGCCTTTAATTACAGTGGTCTGGAAGCTTCTCACTAGATGCCCAATGACTTAAAGTGGATGCAGCTTCTGATGAGTTCAGTCTCCATAATAACGTATCGGTGACCACAGATCCAGCGATCGCCTGCCGCTCTGACATTGTGTTTTGGCTGCCGATGTCTCACTCATTACACATCACTTCTCCGGCACAAGAATTATTTTCTTTTCTTTTTTTTTTTCCTTTCTTTTAAAATAGCGATGACCTAAGCGAATGCCCAGAGACTCCACATTTCTGCACAGAAGCCAATGGAGGGCTGCTGCAGGGAGGTACAGCAAGAGGGGCGCTGTAAGTGCAGCACGTGGGAGAGTCCTGGCCCGTCCTAGTATTTCTCTCCACTATTTCCATAGTCTCCCGCACCATGGTCCTGGCCTTTCTGTAAATACGTGCGTCTCTGAGCCTTGGTTCTGGTCCGTACGGGTTTCGATGGTCAGAGCTGATACTAGTGCTGGACATTACTTGGATGTCGGTGAGATGCATTTTTCATGTGCTACATACCGTTTTTCAGGATCATCTGCCATTTTGAGTCCCGAATAACGATCTTGGATATGACCTTGATGATGACTATGCAGTGTCTGAAGTTTACCTGTGCCTTAACACAAAACATGAAAAAAACCAAGTCTATGACCCGGACAAAGACATTTATAGGTATTTTTATCTCATTGATGTGGTTTGTGCAGCAGGATGCAAAGGTGACCAGATGCACATTTTTAACTCCACCTCGCCGTGGAGAACATGGGTCACAAGTCTCCCATTTTGGTGACCAGTGGGGTTCCCATCAGTCAGAACCACACAGGTTGAACTATTAAGTTTTTTGCCTGGATTTTCAGAGATAGAAAACTTTGATATTGTATTTTTGTGGAGAGGCACAGAATTCCCAACTGAACCTCTCCCCCAAAACCTCATCCTAGTGATACTCCGCTCTCCTGGCATGAGCGCCGAGCCTAGCTCCTTTCTTGTGTCCTCTTACCTTTACAGTAGGGATCTTGGGTAACTGGTGAACTTCTTTGACATCCACATCCCAGGCATTTTAGAATTTAGAAAGTGTTCACATCGTAAAAAGCAATTTAGCAAGAATATGAAAAAAAAATCCTTTAAGGGGACGGAAGGCGTGACTGTTCATGAAGAATGAGTGGAGAATTATATATAAGGACTTTCGAGTACCTTTTGTAACCTTGAAGTGGGAACATCTGTCAGGATTAATGCCCATGCCACTGATTTCCTTACCGTTTCTTTTCATTTCCAAAATGCTGTTCTTGCAGCGCTTTGTTTTCAACCTCTGTAAAAGGTGGATTTCCAAGAACTGGCTCATCTAATCGTCCAGGATGAAGAACTGCGTTTTGAGCAATACATGTCTGCCTAGTGTCGCCAAGGATGTGGTACCTCGAACGAGGACAAAGGAACCACAAGGAATTTCCGTTGCTCAGACTCACGAGATTTATTTATCCTTAATATAAAATTATTTGCTCAGCTGCTTTCAAAGCCACCACATTTTTTATGAGAAATTATGTAAATTTCTCAGCAGGAGCATGTCTCATTTTTGATCGAAGCTGCCCCATGCTGCATTTTCCGCTTGGAAATGTTTAATGATTTGGGTCGAAATTCACAAACTGATTGGAAGACTGAAGACATTCCATAAAAAGACACGAAAGTGAGAGGTTAACGAGAGTGATGTGCATGTGTTTCTTTACCAGAGACATGTATCACTTGAACATTTGGTTGACCGTTATGGAATAGTTGCCTTCTGGTCTATACTGTGCCGTAAAAAAGTTTACTGTGAAGTAGTCAACGTTCAGCCCTCCCCGTAGTCTGATACCTCTAAATAAAAGCCTGAGTGGCCAATTGCCTCCAGAAGTCACATAATTAGAATTAGTAGATTGAGTCCCACCATGTGTCTAATTTCTTCTCAGTATAACTACTGCTGTTCTGTGAAGGCCTCAGAGGTTTGTTTGAGAACATTAGGGATCAAACCGCATCCTGAAAACCAAGGTTTTGGTACTGTGTTAACCAGTCGAAAAAAGATTGACTGTTCTTGGGCAGTAACAGAATAATAATCTCGTAGTTATGATATGTTTTAATTTCTAAAAATAAAATAAGTGATGTTACAAAGCAAGCTTTGGAGACGTCTTGGATCTCTTCATCAGGCATGGTATAACAAAGTATCTGAAGGAATACAAATATAGACACAAAAGAGTAGAGACATGGCATAGCAAATGGGCATTTAAAATCGAAGAGCACACCAGACAGGTCAAGAATAAAGTTTTGGAGAAGTGTAAAGTAGGGTTGGGTTATATATGAAAAAAAATAGACCGAGCTCAAACATCTCACAGAGCATCGTTCAGTCCATCATCCAAAAATAAGATGAGTATGACACAACTGAAAGCTACTAAGACATGGCCGTCCACCTAAACTGAGTAAGGAGAGCACTAATTAGAGAAGCAGCCAAAAGGCCCATGGTTACTTTGGAGGAGCTGCAGAGATACACAGCTCAGATGGGATAATGTGTCTACAGGACAACTATTAGTCATATACTCCACAAATCTGGCCTTTATGGAAGGGTGGCAAGAAGAAAGCCATTTTTAAAAGCAAGCCATTAGAAGTCCCATACTAACACTGCACTTCACCCTGAAAACACCATCCCCACCGTCAAATATGGTGGTGGCAGTATTATGCTGTGGGGAGGCTTTTCTTGAGCAGGGACAAGGAACCTGGTCAGTTGATGGGAAGATGGGTGGAGCTAAATGGCAATCCTGGAGGAAAACTTATTTGAGGTCCCAAAAGACTTGAATCTGAGGCATAGGTTCACCTTTCAAGAGGAAAATGACCCTAAACATACTGCCAGAGCTACAATGGAATGGTTTAGATCAAAGTATATTCATGTGTGAATGACCCAGTCAAAGTCCAGACTTAAATCCAATTGAGAATTTGTGATAAAACTTGAAAATTGTTCTTCAGCGACCCCTCCATCAATCGCACGGAGTGAGAGCGAGTGTGCAAAGAAGAAGGGCAAAGATTTCAGCCTCTAGATGTGCAAAGCTGGTAGGGACAGACCCCAAAAGACTTGCAGCAAAAGGTGGTCCTACAAAGTATTGACTCAGTGCTGAATACAAATGCACGTCACATTTTCAGATTTATACTGTATATTTAAAATACTGAGAAAACCCTGTAACATTTCCTTTACATTTCACAAATACTTTTTACTTTCTGTTGGCTTATCACATAATATCCAAATAAAATAAAAAATTAAGTTTGTGAATGTAACTTGGAATAATGTGAAAAAGTTCATGGAGTGTAAAGACCTTTTCAATACACTGTGTCTATAAATAAATATATACGTATATTTACAGTTAAAGATGACCCATCACTTGCTCCAAAAGTTTGTTAAATACCTTGCAAAAATCTTTTATCTGCCATGATTCTGCTGCTTTTTTTCTCTTTTGTGCTGCGTCTCTCCTTTGCAGAGATATTGATGTGAAATCTCTACTTTTAGTCCAACTGGGCATTTCTCTAGAGTCTTTAATGGGGCGTGCTCTTTTACCCCTTTCTCCCAGATTGCGCTAATTACAGCCCCAGAGAAGACTTTGTAGAAACGCCCGGTTGACCTGCAAGCAGAGATTTCACAGACTGCGCTCCAGAAGAAACAAATTTGAATACCTCTGCAATGGAGCAACAAAGTGCCAAA
Organism: Ranitomeya variabilis; assembly: GCF_051348905.1. Classification (NCBI taxonomy): domain Eukaryota; kingdom Metazoa; phylum Chordata; class Amphibia; order Anura; family Dendrobatidae; genus Ranitomeya; species Ranitomeya variabilis. The sequence goes on from NC_135238.1 coordinate 35,748,151, forward strand.
ATGAGAACAAAAATGGCAAAATCAAAGAAACTTGGGGAAATTTACAGGATCTTTAAGACAATTTTTTTGAGCAATGGACAGTTTTTTTTCCCCCAAATTCAGTAAGTTATATTCGTGATAGTTTTTTTTTTTTACTAGAATGAAATAAGAGAGACTGTTCATAATCTCGTTTTGAGTCTAAATCGGAGTTACAGTATATGTTGTGAGAATCTCCTGACCATCTGATGGATAGTGACAATATTTCTCACGGGAATATAGTGGACTCGCCCATAGGCTCTAAAATAACTAACGCCTTGCAGATCTTTTTATTGTGATTCTTATTATATTAGATAACGATTGATATAGAGTGAAGTAAAAGCTATTCCAACATGTACTGGCCCATTCTATGCCAAGTGGACACTCTTTTGGCACAAACTGTATGCTTGAAGGCCAATCGACTCCTTGTAGATATACTGTGTGAGTCAGTGACTGGTGTCACATGTGAGGGTCACTGTGTGTTCCCCCCTAGTATGCTCATGGAGGAGTATTGAGGCCATGGGAGTGCATTGCAGTCACAGGCGTAGCTGTGATTGCAATGCAGAATAAAAATGAGTTAGTCTTGGGTAAACTATTTGTCCAAGGCAGATTTAAGAAAACCTGCTGGGCTTTTATTTTTGAAACGGACTACAGGATGGTAGTGGGGCAGTCCGTTTCCTTCCTGGCCTGGTTTTCCATGTGGCCCATGGACACAGATTCCAGTTAAAACCCTGTAGTAAAGGGTTTGGGTGTGTCAGTGTCAGGTGTTTGCAAGAGTCAGAGGAGAAGGCTCTGCAGAGCTTCACCTGTGTGAGACAACACAGGCAAGCAGAGCCAAACAGCCAAGGGAGATGAAAGGCCTGCCACCCACATCATAAACGGCGGTGCAGTCACCCACTGCAACTAGTCTTGGAGGTGGACTGGCGTGTTTATTGGCTGCAATCTGGAGGATATGGTTTCCAGCTGCAAACAAAATACTTTTGTTTAGGAACTTTCCTGGGTCACTGCCTCATCACTACACAGTGTGGATACCGCTGCATTACAACGGTGAAAAAAATAAGCTGTGGACAGAGATTTCAAATGGTGGAAACAGCAATATTTTTTAAGACCACATTCAGACATGGTATATCTGGGCAGAGTTTTGCATTAAGTTTTCTCTGCAAATTATAAAAAAATGCAGAAAACATCTGGACGGATTTGAATGCATGCTCTTGACTATTGCAGATTTTCTACAAATTTTGCAACAGTGCAAGAGTATGGTCCACATTATGGTAGTTTTGCAGTTCTTTTTGTGTGAGTGTGATTTAAGTGATCAGTTCTGTCTTTGAAATGGACTTTCAAAGATCAAGGATCATCACGTTTTTACTTTTCATGTTCTGGTCCTACTTGTCAAAGCCTTGATCCATATTCTTCTGCAAAGTCAAAATTTTTGTCATTAGTCATGACCGGTTGATGGTTCTCATCCTGGTACCAGTTGACTGTAATGCTTGGTGCTAATGATAACATTTGTTGGCATATGCCGGCGTTGATGGCTCCTGAGGAACATTGGTCTAGGATCGACACCATATTTGTACATCTTACATTCAATATACTTTTCATTCCAACTAGACCACAAAGGTAGACTTAATTTGCGCTGCCGTTGGACCTTCAGTCAGCATATATACCACATTTGATGGAAAGGTTAGTGCTGCCTTCCAACCAGAAGATAGAATCCATCATGCAAACCATGTGTCGGACAGTGTTGAATTCATCATAAGGGTCCATCACAACCTAGAAGAAGTGAAGCCAGGACTTACTTTACAGAAGTTGCTTTACCTTAAATTCACACATGGTCATGAAACTTGTAGTCATTTGGCATAGTATCAGGGACCTCGTTAACCTACCAAGAACAATTCTTTGAAATCTGGAGCTGAGGTTAGTTTTATAGCGAAGCCTCTAATGGTTTTTGATTTTTTTCGAGGAAATGCATAAGTGTTTTTTCCAAATGCTATTAAAGAGCTAGAGTTCAATTAAGCAAAGACTTCTTGGAAGTAATTATGTATAAAATCAAGGCCACCCATCGTCTAGGACTGAGTTTCATTGTCATGATGTTTGTTGGTGGAACTTATTCACATTGGGCTTCTTGAATGGACGTAATAGGATCTCCTCAAGGCCTTGAAATAGCTGTTTGTCCAGGGAGGATAGTTTGGTATAATAAATAACCTGCTACATTAGTTATACGGAGGACCAAATACTGTACCAGTGTCGGGAGAGTGTGTCTCATGAGGCTTGTTTAGGATACTGTAAAGTGGCTGACCTTGGAAGAGTTTGGACATCAGTCCTGAGTCATGGCTGTCCTTCAAATCTGCACGGAGAGCGGCTTAAAAAATTATTCTCAAATTCTTTAATGGGGTAAAACAGTGTCTCGTCTCCCAGAAAAGGTGCACAGCGCATACAAGCTGTTTCCAATAGAGCTTGTAAGTGCTGTGCTTCTCACAAACTGCCATCTCCAGTTTTTGATACTTTAGAGGTAAAGCTGCCTCTGCTTAGTGGGTCAGAGAATATACAATTTAGCCTAGTGCTATATCTATGCCATTGATCCAGACGATCAATCAAGAAGGAAAACTGCACCCCCTGGCAAGCAGGAAGCCAGGAGATTGGTGCCCTTCTGAACAGCCACATGAGAAAAGAAACCCTTTACACTTCAAGGGCATCTTTCGGTGTGTATTTACCATGGAATTTTTTCTTAAATGCTACAGTTTTCATGAACGGACACAATAAGCCCACACTTCCTGTCTTCTGTATATCACTTGTCAGCTTTGCTGTATAGACTTGGACAGAGTGAACAGAGCAATCTCATTGTTATTAAAGCCTGAGCGAGTTTATCATAGCTCTACAGTAGCGTTGGAGGCTTAGGCAGCATAAAGATACACCTCAGTATGCGTTTTTTTCTATACCTCCATACTTTCTCTTGACAGGATTATAGTCTGGGAGGACGGGTTGATCAGCGTGCACTAGCTCGCTGTTAAAAAGTTCTTGAAGACCATGACCCCTAGTGTACAGCACATTTTATGCTGTACATTTTGTGTCCAATTTTGAATTATATTTACGCTCTCATCTATTTAGTTTGCATGTAGAAATCTAAATTAATTTGACAACTTCTGATATTAATAGAAGGAGATGGGTAGAAGCACAGAGGAAAATCCATACTGAAGCATGCGTCATGTAGTGCCGCGTGTCTGGTGTTTCCAAAGCCAAATTGATATTGAAGTGTTTACCGCTTTTGATAAATCATCCGTTTCCAAGGCAACGTCTCATTTTATACCCCTGGAGAAAACACTTTTTAATACTTTATTTCTCCAGAATTTAAGATTTTGTTATGTGATTTATAAAAGCTGTCTTGAGAAAAAAGGGCAATGTCCGCCTTCGGTTCATTGAATTGGTCTCTGGCGTTTCACAAACATGTGTTCTGCATTTCGACCCCATTCACTGTTTTAGACACTTTCTGTGCCTTTTCTGACAAGGGGGCGTGATCTCACTAAAAAGGGGTGTAGCCTAAATGTGACACCCAAAACATTTTTAGTCCAAATTTGTGGCAGACAGTAAGTCAACTAATAGGTGGTATAAGGTTAGGCTAGACAGACTAAAGATGGAAGCAGTTGAATTAAACAGCATGAGTCTACATTTTGCACTGTCTAAAAATGTGACAGTCTGAATAAGTATGTCCACAAAAATTTGCAAAAATATCATCTAGATGGTTGGAATTAGAGGAAACTGTCACATAACTTGCTTAAGCAGATTGACTGTGTTGGTTTGATTTTCAACATTAAGGAAAGACTGTCAGCACGAAATGACTGTTCAAACCAAGCACATTCTACTAGTGGACCTCTTGGAAGGAGCTCTGAACTGTTTGACCACTTCATCTTGTTTTCCATCTATTTCAACACTCCACTGACTCCTGTCAGTCAAGGAACATCTGGGTGGAGATAGATGAAAGACAAGTAGCTGGGAAGATGCCGTGAACTGTTCGGCCATACCGTGTGCACGGAGTGCCTGTGTTTTGTTTGAACAGTCATTTTCTGCTGACAGACTCTTGAAATATTTCTATTCTGACTGCTTATATGATATATGTATTGGTAATAGAGTTAGGAGAGTATACATCGGTGTGATTGTGTATGGTTGCGCTGTCCAGTAGATTGATAATGTTTGACGAGATACTTGCCTTGGCAGAAAATGGCAAAGTTAAAGGGATTGCCTCAACCTCCTAAATGGACAAACTTGCAAAATGCATATAAAAACAAGCAATTTTGCAATTTAATTACTGCTCATTTGCCTAGGTCACTGGCCACCTTTGTAGTCTTTCAGAGTGACCGGCTTATTAGGTAAAGAGCGCATGCTTGACTAGTGATGATTAGAAGACACCTTTAATTTAAAGTACGGTTAATTCTATATCCATACAAAAGACCCTCAAACAAATTAAAGTTAAGTTTTCTGAACCTGCCAACTATCTTTAGTGTGAATGGTGGCCTTCCAACTCGCTACAGATCCTTTTATTTTCAGGCGAGATAGGCCGATGTCAGAGGTGTCGCCTCCCTTCCCAACTTTGTTCAGCTATCTCATTTATATGGGCACTTTAAAAGGTTTGTCCTGGCAAAAACAAAAGTTCCCCAGGGACTTGGTTCTGTAAAAATAACAAACAAATTTAGACTTGGTGACACCCACCTGTATCCAGCACAGTCCACTTTGCGGTGTGCTGACACAGGAAGAGAAGAAGCCACCATTGCACCAGAAGCAGGGCCGATGCAGAAAGCCGTCCGATGACTCGCTGTACAAATCTCCCGCTGCTAGTGGAACGGTGACTTCTCCTCCTGCTGCTAGTGGAACGGTGACTTCTCCTCCTGCTGCTAGTGGAATGTAACTTCTCCTCCTGCTGCTAGTGGAATGGTGACTTCTCCTGCTCTTAGTGGAACGGTGACTTCTCCTGCTCTTAGTGGAACTGTGACTTCTCCTGCTCTTAGTGGAATGGTGACTTCTCCTGCTGCAAGTGGAATGGTGACTTCTCCTCCTGGTGCTAGTGGAACGTGACTTCTGCTGCTAGTGGAACGATGATGTCTCCTCCTGCTGCTAGTGGAATGGTGACTTCTCCTCTTGCTCCTAGTGGAGCAGTGATGTCTCTTCATCCTGCTAGTGGAACTTTGACTTCTCCTCCTGCTCCAAGTGGAACGGTGACTTCTCCTGCTGCTAGTGGAACGGTGACGTCTCCCCTGCTGTTAGTGGAACGGTGACGTCTCCTCCTGCTCCTAGTGGAACGGTGACGTCTCCTCCTGCTCCTAGTGGAACGGTGACGTCTCCTCCTGCTCCTAGTGGAACGGTGACGTCTCCTCCTGCTCCTAGTGGAACGGTGACGTCTCCTCCTGCTCCTAGTGGAACGGTGACGTCTCCTCCTGCTCCTAGTGGAACGGTGACGTCTCCTCCTGCTCCTAGTGGAACGGTGACGTCTCCTCCTGCTCCTAGTGGAACGGTGACGTCTCCTCCTGCTCCTAGTGGAACGGTGACGTCTCCTCCTGCTCCTAGTGGAACGGTGACGTCTCCTCCTGCTCCTAGTGGAACGGTGACGTCTCCTCCTGCTCCTAGTGGAACGGTGACGTCTCCTCCTGCTCCTAGTGGAACGGTGACGTCTCCTCCTGCTCCTAGTGGAACGGTGACGTCTCCTCCTGCTCCTAGTGGAACGGTGACGTCTCCTCCTGCTCCTAGTGGAACGGTGACGTCTCCTCCTGCTCCTAGTGGAACGGTGACGTCTCCTCCTGCTCCTAGTGGAACGGTGACGTCTCCTCCTGCTCCTAGTGGAATGGTGACGTCTCCTGCTCCTAGTGGAACGGTGACGTCTCTTCCTGCTGCTAGTGGAACAGTGACGTGTCCTTTTCCAGTGTCAACGTAGACAATGGTAATGCCTGCTCATGATCCAGATCGCTGCCAGTAGGTGAGGATCTATTAGTTTATTTATTTTAGAGTTCCAAGCTACTGGTGAACTTTTCTTTTTTGCCCAGCAGCCCCTTTAAGCTCATTTCTAGCTTTCATGTTTACCCTGAGTTATGTTTTGTTATCCTGTCCTCCCTTTAGGACATACTTTACTAAAACTCCATGTTCAGCGAGCTTTGGGTACATGATATGATAAATGTTCTTTATGGATCTTATTGTTACTGCTGTTATTGAGAACCTATAAATAAAATGTCCGCACAGTGCACAAATAGAAGTTATGATGTGAAGATTCTGCCGTCTTGGGAATGTTTTCCTAGTGTATATATACTAATACACAACTAATAAAATATGGTGACATATTGACTGTGGATGTCAGATATAGATATTCCCATTGGAGCAGGGTCACATTATGGAGAAGAAAACTGGAAAAAAAAAGAATAATTTCTATGTGTCCTCTATGATGAGAACAGAGGCCTTCTTTCTCTGCTTCATCTTCTCATGATATTTTAGCAGTATGTAGGGAATACTAACCTTGTTTTGTTAAAGGGGTTGTCCACTTAGGGAAAAAATTGGATAACAGATGATATATTGACAATTGATAAAATAAAAAAGAAGCAAGGCTCATCCTGTGAAGCTTTGGTGGTTTCCAGGCGTCTTTGATTATTTCACAGCGACAATGATGCCGTGTAAATCCATGTGATCTCTGTGCCAAGCAGGTCACCGCCGCAGGAAAATCAGCAACGACTGTTTGGGCTGTGATGATTCTCTAATACCGGCACAGGAGGGGGTGGGCGCATGAACACAAATGTGCGAGTTACATACATGCAGTTTCATTCCGACTAGACGTGAATTGAGCGAGATCGAACACGTCTAGTAGGAATGTGACTGTTGCATGACCGCCTGCTCCCAGCGCTGGCAATCCTCAGAGCGTGCACACGAGTGATTACTCATAAAGTGACTTCAGGCCGGACAACCCCTTTAAATCCTACAGATCAGAGTATACGCTTTTGCAATTTTTGGGGGTGGGCTCGGGACCTGGACCTCCATCGCTCTACAAGGAATTTAAAGGGAACCTGTTACCCCCAGAAAAGTAATTTACCTGTAGATGTATTGGTAATCTGGCGGTAAATAGTATTCTAATCATGTCTGGCTGCCTTACTGGACCTGCGGCAATGGAGTAAAAAATGAAGTTATATTCTTCCTGCAGTCATTTTCATGGATCTAGGCGTTGCATGGAGTAGTTAAAAGGGTTGTCCAGGTTTGAGGTGCAAGTCTGCAGTCACTCTATGTGACTGCAGACTTGTGAATCCTCAAGGATTCCTATGCTAGCAGACTAGGCGAGTGAACAGTTCGGAGCAGCGGCGCACCCATGCCACTGGTCCGAACGGTTGATCTTCAGGAGCACACCGCCCCTAGAAAAGCTGGGGGCTGGAAGCCATATGCTACTGATTGTTCTTGAGATGACCCCTTTAAATGTGTGTTTTCTCTGTGTAAATATGATTTTCAGTTTCTCACAATTCATTGTTCCATAACTGCAGATTTTTGTTTTTCTGCAGAGAACATTTCATATTTGCTACCGAGGACATTTTTGCATATTCAGATCTTTACATGAGAAATTCTAGTTGCTATGGACGTCCAGATCGCTATTTTAAGTCCGTGTGTCTGGAACCAATTACGAGGTCCGAGATAAAGAGGATTGCCTGAATCATGTTTGTGCCTGAATCATGTTTGTTATAATTGGACAGGAATAACCTGAGAAAACGGGGGGTTGAAAAGTTCACCCCGAATGGGTCCTGCTTTTAGCTTCGGACTACTGGTCGTAGTAGATCAACAACGTCTATCCCTAATGGCCGTTTTTTAGTAACCGTTCTTTCACCGGAGCAGCGTCGCACCAAGGCAGCCCCAACGACTACTAATTAATATCATATCCTGGCCAGCAGATGTGGCGGCTCTCGACAAATCAAAGAGGAGGTGTCCACCTGTGTAGGATAGTCAGGGGGATACTACGGCTGACCCCAAGCGGTTTTACTCTTCTCTACAGTCCGCGTAGCGCCAATCCAATATAATGCCATTTTCTGATATTGAAATCCTGTTTTTGAATACCCCGCTAGGGAGTAAGTATTGGGGTCCCCAACGTAACTTAAAGTTAAAAATTTTTAGAGTAGTGATGTCTCCCTTTAAGGCCCACTCCCAGTAAAAATGCCTCTGTCTGTGACCCTGTACAATAGTAAAATTCCCCTTTGTGCCCATTTACAGTGATATTGTCTTTCTTTGTACTAATATCATGTACCTTAGCAATGCCTCCCTCTCACTCGTGGCGCCTATACATTAGTAACCTACATCTTTTGTGCCCCGTACAATAATAGCGTCTACCCTCTAATCCCTAATACATCAAAAATGTCTCCTATTGTGGCCCATGACCCTAACAGTGTCCCCTATTGTGGCCCGTGACCCTAACAGTGTCCCCTATTGTGGCCCGTGACCCTAACAGTGTCCCCTATTGTGGCCCGTGACCCTAACAGTGTCCCCTATTGTGGCCCGGGACCCTAACAGTGTCCCCTATTGTGGCCCGGGACCCTAACAGTGTCCCCTATTGTGGCCCGTGACCCTAACAGTGTCCCCTATTGTGGCCCGTGACCCTAACAGTGTCCCCTATTGTGGCCCGTGACCCTGACAGTGTCCCCTATTGTGGCCCGGGACCCTGACAGTGTCCCCTATTGTGGCCCGGGACCCTGACAGTGTCCCCTATTGTGGCCCGGGACCCTGACAGTGTCCCCTATTGTGGCCCGGGACCCTGACAGTGTCCCCTATTGTGGCCCGTGACCCTAACAGTGTCCCCTATTGTGGCCCGTAACCCTAACAATGCCCTCTATTGTGGCCCATGACCTTTAATAATGTCCCCTTTCTGCTCTTGATATTTTAACAATGCCCCTGATTGTGCCCCCCCATACTGTAATAGTATCCCATGTTATGTCCCCCCCCCACACACTTTAAAGGGAACCTGTCGCCATGAAGAAGTGCCCTATGTCACAGATCTGGCAAAAGCCAGGAGCTCCAGGTGATGTTGGGTGTCTCATCGCAGGTGGCGCAACGACGCTGCCTGCGCAAGGGGATGAAGGAGCCAAGCCGCTCAGTTTGGAAGTGGGGACAGGTAAATTGATATTACAGGGCAGGAAGCCAGAGGCCCTCCTAGTTTTCAACTGGATGTACAGCCACGTACGCTGTGGCCATCGGCGGGTTCCTCTGCTCCGGGGCCTGGCCGTGACTGCATCCTCTGCTCCACCACCTGCTGTTACGTTGTTAACAAACTTTTCGGATTACTCGTATTATGAGGCTTGAAAATACCTTAAAGCTATCATATTTGGTAACGACCACGATTTCTGGCCATTATATGACTTGATCTTTTTATTTTTCACCAGTTTTTTTTTTTTTTTTTTTTTTTTTGTTTTCATTAAACTAGAAAACCCACAGTTTGAAGGTCACCTATAGAGACCATCATATGTAGATCGGACCGTGGACAAAATTTAATTCTTTTTTTTTTTTTATTTTGCAGGCTGAATATATATTTTTTGATCTGTATTACTCTCTGTTTTCTGCCTCATTTCCTTTTATGTTATCACATGAAAAATAATGAATCCCATGTATTTAGCAGGATACTAAGAATCACTGGCTCATTTCCAATTAACCATTTCTCATGAGACTACAGATTTCACACTTCGGATGTTCACACTGATTTTTTTTATTTAATGTAGATTTTTCTGCCTGAAAAATCCATGGGGGGAAAAAAAAATTGGGGGTTTGTTTTTGACGTCTTTTTTTTTTTTTTTTTTTTTTTTCCCCTTCAATTGATTCAAGACCGGCAGGCAGTTAGTCCAAAAGTCCTGGATACCCCCTTTAAGTAAAACTCCTCTGTGTACACTAGACTGGTGCCGTCTTATTTCCCGTTCTCCGGATATTGGAGGATGTTTTCCGAATACCGTATGATGTCACTGCCATTTCGTTAGTCGGATCTTTTATCTTCCAACTACAGAGTGAAGGGTCCGGGTGTGGGGGGCATTCTGGCACTGGCGGAGTTGTTTCATTGCCAGGCAGGAAAGAGTGGGATAAACACTTGGCGCACCCTTTCAGATTACAGTGCACACATACAAGAGCCTTCTTGACCGTATATTCATATTAAATTCGGTTAAAGGGGTATTCCCATCTCCAAGGTCCTATCCCAATATGTAGTAGATGTAATAGTAATAATATTAGCAAATACATCCAGTTAGAAGTGTAGTATAGTTTTTCTGATTCGCTAGGTCTCTTTCCTTATGTGCAGGCATTGCAGGACCTTAGATATCCATGGTTACGACCACTGATATAGTGAGAGCTAGTTGCTAGTGGTCGTAACCATGGATACCTAAGGTCCTGCAATGCCTGCGCATGAGGAAAGAGACAGCGAATCAGAAAAACTATTCTACATTTCTAACTGGATGTATTTGCTAATATTATTATTACACCTACTACATATTGGAGATGGGAATACCCCTTAAAGTATGGTGAGACTTTTTTGTTTTAACTTTTCTAGTTGGTTCGTATATGTCACTACTATGTCCCCGATAGGTGGGTTTCTTAATGGTGGCCCCCTCTTCTTCTAACTGGATGCTTCAGATTGGAGTTGGTGTTTCCTTTTGCCCCCCTGTATGATTTTTTGTAGCTCCAACATTCATAGCTCCCTGCCTCATCACCGCTGGAGTTAAAGGGGTTACCTGGTGGTCATCCTATGTCACAGTGCGCGTTGTGGGGGTTCACTGGTGCCAGAAGCGGACTGTCATGTGATCACAAGTATGCAATTTGCACACTCACGGCCACATTCCCACTAGACATACCCACTACCACTAGACCTCAATACACTTGCATTGAGCGAATTAGAACACCTCTAGTCTGCATGTGACCGCATACATACTCGCTGTCTTCCAGCAGCACCAAAGAATCCTCACAGCGTGCTGTTGTTACACAGAGTGACTGCTGGCTTGTACCCAAAGGCCGGACAACCCCTTTAAAAAATAATTTTAATTTATTTATTTTCATAAATCAGTAGTACAGAACTGAAGATAAGAAACCTTTTCATTCATCTTATTAGAGAAATTTGCTTTTTTTCTCCTCCTGGACATTCTCAATTCACAGACTTCCCCATTACTAAGATTGATGCCAGTTGGTGCTCATAAGGTTCTATGGAGACCTGCAATTGTTCCAGTAGAATGTCTGTGTCGGCCTCTAGCTCCTCCTCCCTCTTACTTCCATAGAATCTTATAAGCACCAACTACCATCTCCTATTTTAATAATATGGAAATCTGACTTCACCCATGAATTGAAAGTATAGATAGGGTTTTAGTTCCTTATGATGGAGTAATTGTATAATAACCGTTTAAATGGATCTGCCATCTGAGTTCAGAATATAAACTGAATACTTTATTAACTAGATTTCTTAGACTTGATGAACCTGGTGTACTCACCTTTAAAATCCATGTCAGAGTGGCGATAGAATTTGTTTTTTTAAATCTAACCTCAGTCTCCATCCTGCCAGCCTGATTGACAGTTCCTCAATGTCCCTCCTCCCTGCTTAGATCTATCTCTGCTCAGTACAAACTGCAGCTGTCTTTCAGGCTCTGTGGGCAGAGACTCATGAGCTCTGTCGCTCTATAATAGGACTCATAAAATGCTTTTTTTAAATAACAGGATTATATAGCCCATCTGAGATGGATTTTCTAAGTAAGTACACCAGCCCCATCAGGCCAAAGAGATCTGTTAAATATTGTATGCAATTTACATTGGAAAATCTGGTGACAAATCAGCTTTAAGAAGCAACACTGCATGGGAAAAAAACAACTCCTTGCTATTAGACCCAACATTTCTGGCCGCACTACATCTGACATCCATCTACAGCTGCCTGGAGAGATTGGGATTTTTTTTATTTTGGCACCATAGACTTTAATGATCTATTTTTTTCTCTTTTGTAATAAGGGTTTTCCTGTTTTTACTTTTTAATTACATCAGTGTTTTAAGTTTGACTTTATCGTGTAAAGCGGGCGGGTTCAGAAGGCCAGGCGTAATTTCTACACTTCAGCGGGAACTATAGGGTTCCTGCCGAGACATTGAGGTTTGGGAGGAAGTTACTGGTTACCTAACATGTGAAGTCAGTAATATGACAGTCTTCAAGAATAGCCACCAGTACCTGTAATGTCTTAAAGGGGTTGTCTGGTCACTGCTAAAATCACTGTTTTCTCTGCCATAGATGTAGCAGTGCTATGACTGCTGAGCTGTGTATAACCCCGCCTAGATCCCTGATTGGTAGCTTTCTGTGTACACTGTCAGCCAGCTGCCAATTAGTGGTGGGGGCGTGGTTACACAGATTAGCTGGACTATCCAGCACGCGACACCTAGTCCTGGAGTGAGCTCCTGCCTATAAAACAATGATTGTATTGAAACTACAGCACTCAGGCCATTAAGTGACACATCCCTGGAATCAGGGTCCCTGCCCCTACATCAAACTTGCTGATAGACTCATTTTAATGCCAATCAGAACAATAAGACAGAACCTGAGCACGATCGGTCATGCTGTGATGCTCATATCTTTCTTTTTTTTATGTCATCTGGAGCAGAAGAAGAAGCCGGTCAGACTGTGCGTGAGCCATGATATTTGCTTTACTATTCACTGTGTCAGACATTGCAATGATATGGCGGTACATTATATGTAGATGTGCACACTACCCTGATAAACCATTTTTACATTTTACGTGTATCCCAGCTTACAAGATGTCGCTCCACTGAACTTCACGATTTATACCAGGAATGAATTGTAGATTTCCCACAAAGATTGATCTTCGCTGAAAGCTGGTGGCTTAAAGGGAACATGTCACATTGTACATGCTGTCTATCCTGAGAACAGCCTGTTATTAAAGGAATAATTTGAACAGAATATATATATATATATATATTTTTAAAGATTCCTAATAACTTAAGTTTTATTAATTTAAATTCTTGTTCCTTCTATGCTTAGGAGTCCGGTGGGCGGTCCTACTGTATAACAAGTTTTACTCATTTAAATCCCTTCTATATCGATGCTTAGGAGTCCAGTGGGCGGTCCTACTGTATAACATGTTTTGCTAATTTAAATCTCTTCTATATAGATGCTTAGGAGTCCGGTGGGCGGTCCTACTGTATAACAAGTTCTAATATGTTAAATCCCACTATATTTATGCTTAGGAGTCCAGTGGGCAGTCCTACTATATAGCAAGTTCTATTCATTTAAATCTCACTATATTTATGCTTAGGAGTCCGGTGGGTGGTCCTACTATATAACAAGTTCTATTCATTTAAATCCCACTATATTTATGCTTAGGAGTCCGGTGGGTGGTCCTACTATATAACAAGTTCTATTCATTTAAATCCCACTATATTTCTGCTTAGGAGTCTGTTGGGTGGTCCTACTGTATAACAGGTTGTATTAATTTAACTCCTTGCTCTGATTTTGCTTACGAGTCTGGAGGGCTTACTTAGTTTTTGAAAATTATGTTTGTTTACACAGTTACAGAGAGAGAGCTGTCAATCATCGATAGACCCGCCCACTGAATTCCTAATCCCAGAATTAAAAGGGATTGATAGGGAATCTGTCATCAACTTTTTACTCTCCCCCTAAAGAACACTTGCCCTGTATGGCTGAAGTGCACTACTCCAGCACTGAGAAATCCTGTTATGAAAGTGTATGCTAATGAGGCTGTAAGTGCATGTGGAGCGTGTGAATGGCACTAGGCGGGTGTCAAATAAGTTGTATTTTCAAGAAAAACACAGCTATGTATTTTGTTGAGGTGATGACAGCTTCCCATTAAATTAAAAAAAATACAAGTTATACTTTAATACTTTCTTACAAAATTATATATGTCTGCTCAATATGTTCCTAGCAGATCAGACACCATATTTAACGAGACAGGTTCCCTTTAAATCACACAGATCCCTCACTGTTTTAACTGGTTATGTAATTCTTTACACCCCGCTGTTATATTTGCCGTCAGACTGTTCCGTGCTGTCCGGAATGACCGACTTAAGTGATGCTTGGCAGAACCTATTGAGGGCAGACATGCTCCTCTTGTCCTTGATGTACAGTCGAAGCTTGTCCCTGAAGGTTTCACCCAGAAAACTGTAAATCAGGGGGTTCAGGCAGCTATTAGAAAAAGCGGCAAGATTGACAATATGTCCTGTAAGAGGGTGGCTGTGCCTGAAAGATTCGTTGTCCTGCTGTCGGTCCGGGTTTTGCAGGAGTCCAATACTAATAAATACGTTTTCCGGTAGCCAGCAGATAAAAAAGACCAAGACGACCACCACAATCATCCTCAACGCCTTTTGCCTCCTTGGCCTCAGGTTTGGGTTCTTGTGCGCCTTGATCAACACCCGAATAATCAAGGAATAGCAGAGACCAATAATCACAAATGGAATGATAAACCCCAGTGTTATTTCCAACCATTGGATTTCTTTGACATCCGCAAAGCAGAAGTGACCATCCTCCGAGTGCTGCACTTGGACTGCAGTGAATGGCAGCAAGGTGGCCGATATGGAGGCCATCCAGATCAGTCCGCAGCTCAGTCGCGCATGCTCTTTAGTTCGAAATATATTGGATTTCATCACTTTGGTCAGTGCGATATATCGGTCAAAACTCATCCACGTAAGGAAGAATATGCTGCTGTACATATTGATCTGTAGAAAGAGCGACATGAAGGTGCAGAGTATGGTAATATCATAATATTTCTCATTCAGATTGAACACTTCAATTAGGGAGTCCGCCACCAGGATGAGGTCGGCCGCGGCTAAGTTGATGAAATACAAGTCCGGGATGGTCATCTTTTCTCGGAAACGGATGTTTACGACTAAAATCACGATGTTTCCAATGAATCCTATAGGGAAAAGAAGAATGGTGTAGAGGCAAGATAAGAGGAGCCCGATGAAATAATGCCTGTTGATGTCCAGAAGGCCACCGCTGGTCAAGTTTTCATTGCAATAATATGATTCATTGAGCTCCAGTAATGAGAAATTGCATGTAATTGATGGCTTTGCCGTGTTGTATACATCCATTCTGAGGCTTTAATTAAAGGAGAATATGTGCAATAAAACAAAACTTGACAGGTCAAGATCCATAGCGCGGTCAACATTTATGGCTTAGCCGTGACCTCCGCGCCGTAGTCAATTATTGAAGTTCATTTCTCGTGAGGAGCCTTCTTTTATCACATCGGAAGCTCGGTACACAAATAAAAATGTCAGATCACAAGAAGCCAGAAAGCATCCTTTCTTTTCCTGGGCTAAGACCATTTCCAAACCTTGGCTGCTGTCTCGGGTTGACTTGAGTGACTATGCAAGAAGGATTTCTCAATCTTCAAAGATGGTCCAGTACCTGGAAAACAGAAGGATTAATGAAACAGACCATCAGTTCGATATTTGCTGCACTGAAGCAAGGACTTAATCTCTGGACTGGACCTCAGACCTGACCATTTTCTGAACTATTTGACCTAAATGTTTGGTCCATCAAGGTAGTCATTAACCTATTTTGAAATGACCATTCCAAAAAATAGCCATAAGTCTCGGCTTTCAATCATTTACAAGTTCTTCTCACTAAATTAGAACATCATCAAAAAGTTAATTTATTTCAGTTCTTCAATACAAAAAGTAAACTCATATTATATAGAGTCATTACAAACAGAGTGACCTATTTCAAGTGATTATTTCTGTTAATGTTGATGATTATGGCTTACAACCAATGAAAACCCAAAAGTCATGATAACACAAAATCTATAAATAAAATGGTAAAAACAAAAGACACCAAAGTGTGAAAGAATAATGGGCGTGGTGTTTATTTAGGGTAACTGAAAAGTCCATTAAAACATTTAATAAATTAATAACCAGTAGACCAATAAATTAATCATAATACTAAACAAATCCACACAAAAGGGCGATTTTACTAAACGTCATGACTCAAAGAGGCATGGCCCCCAAAACGCCACAGTGATATCTCAATTATAGCTTGAAGATCCAAATTAAAAAATGTCAAGGCCAATGTCAGAAAGATGAACAATATCATTCCTCTAAATGCCAGGGGTGAAACCCTCCAAGTCTATATGCCTGAAATAAAAACCATTCAATAAAAACATAATCTTCTCCATTCCTTTATTAATCGTCCTCCGAATTTTCTCCAAAAAGAATAAGATTGGCGTAGACCAAAGCAACCTGGGAATGATTTTGGTAAAAACAAAACAAGAGCTATTAAATTCTAACTTTAAAAAGGAGAGATCCTTTCTCATCAAGGCGAGAAGATCTAGAGAGTTGTTTTTTCCCAGACTGTTCCCCCATAAATGAACTATAATTAAATCAGGAGTAGGCCATTTAAACGCGAATTTCTTCAATTGTGGAATCAAATCCATCATTACCCTGACGCTGTGCCAAAAGACCTGTATTAAAGAAGAATTAAAAGAAAGCGAATATTAACAATTACTAGTCAACGTTCTGGACGAACGTACAGTTTAAATCTTCTGGACTCCCATCTACCAATTCTCATATATTTTTTTTTTGTCCCTAAACCTAACCGGGAAGCTTCTGTCTCCGATCCTGAAAGAGTGAGATGTGATGTTTAAATTCTCTTTCCATAGCTTAGTCAAGCATTTTTTTTAGTACTGCATTAAATTGGTATACAGTGGCTGGTTCCTTATTGGAATCCGCAAACAAGGGCCCGGGACTTTAGACCTCAATTCCAACCATTTTATAGCATTAGTTACCGGGCAAATGGCGGAATCTGAAATGGCATCCAATCTAATAGTTACACCCCTCCCAAGCGGATCTGTCTTGGATTTCCTTATAAATAAAAGGATATGTGAAACCTTCAACAAGATACCAGAAATTAACAAACCCGAAGGTTTTCTTTGAAGAGACTAGTTCACCCACTCTAAGAGCGGCAAAAAAGGTTAAACAAAAAGCTGAACTAAGTAAGCATGCTTCGCGTACATAAAACTGAACAAGACCGCCCTATAATAATCGAAGACTCAGAAAACCTCAAAGCTGGCTCGGGACGAGAATCTTCATAGCCAAAACTGTTCTTGACGCAAAAATTCACCCACTGATGCCATGCGGCTGAGTAGTCGGCCCATGTTCTATTAGCTAGGGATTCATCCATGAAATATAGAATTACCGTAACCCCAGACTACTTCCCAAAGATGATGCTCCTTCCTTGTCAGCTTCCGGTGCCAGCTGGTGGAAAACTGACCATTGGTGGTGACGAAGGGAGTTAGGAATTAGCATTTTATTGCTCAAAGAGAGCTTCTAAGCCAAATGTTGTTTTTTTTTTTTACTGTTTAAAATACGACAACTGTCTAATCCTAGCTGCCCAACTATTTTTTGATGACGTCGTGTTAATGGAGAAAACAAAGCCCTGGTTAATGGATAAGACTAAAATTCTACTATTTTCAAGGGAAGGGCTCCAGAGATAAATAGATAACAAAATTGAAAAAAGGTCAAGAACTGCTGCTTTTCTTGAAACCTTATTGCGAACCCAATTCTCAGGCCCTTCTTGATCTGACCAATGGGAAAAGCAAAAATTCCCATAGACCTTATCCATATCTGTTGAAAATAGCGAAGGTAAAGAGTCTGCAGAAACAAAGGATCTCTGCCAGCAAGAATGGCCATTAAAATTTGACAAGAATTCCAGGAAAATTTTAATATCCTCTTTTAATTCATGACCTAGTCTAATTTGGGAACCTGAAGTCTGATAACCTTTTTGGGCTGTCCTAAAGACATCTAGAAAAGATTCCACCCATGGGAATAATTCTTAGGGCAACGATTAACATGCCCAAAAGAGATTGAAGATCTTTTAAAGTGACTTTGTCTTTTGAAAGAAAAACCTTCAAGATGCTGCAAAATTTTAAGATCTTAACAGCGGGTAACCTACATTCCATTTTGGCTGAGTCTAATGTTTATACCAAGGCGTTCCAATGACCTAACAGGATATACAGTTTTCTCATAGGCGATGGGGAACCCAAAATCATTACACAGAGAAATGAATTTTTTGAGATCAAGACATACCTGGGAGTCGGAAGGGCCAATAAATAAAAATAGAGATGTGTGAAATGAAATTCCACCTTCATTAAATTCATATTGAATGACCCAGTGTAAAAATGACGAAAAAGTCTCAAAATAAAAACAAGAAAGGGAAAAACCCATAGGTAACCATTTATCAAAAAAGAACATATGATCACAATAGAAACCTAAAGAGTTAAAGGCAGAGAGATTTACTGGAAGGAGTCTAAACGTCGACTTAATGTCGGATTTAGACGTTAATGCATTCTGACCGTACTTTCTAAGAATATCAACCGCCGAGTCAAAAGAATTATAATTGACCGAAGATAACGATTTGTCAACCTAGTCATTCAAATAAAAAAACATGCGGAAGAGACAAATGGTGTGTGAGTCTGAAAGAGCCAGACTCTTTTTTTAGGGAGAACCCCTAGCGGAGAATTGCAAAAATTTTCAAAACAGAGTTGAAGAAAAAGGACTCTTAAAGAAATTTCAATTAAGAGGGTAAATTATTAACCAAATTGCAACCAGTACCTTTAACTGGAGGTACATAAAACCCATTGGAAAACCTCGGTATAACAAATCCCTACTCTCCAGATCTGGGTACTTGCCTTCCAAAGTCACTGGGGTCGGAGCTTTTAAAAATAGATTCCTTGCTGGCGTTCTGCTGGGTGTTTTGGGATCACTTTCTAAAGAATTCATGCTCAAACCTACAATTATTGATCCATTTGCAAGACGTTTCGTTAAACGCAAAGCAAATGCCCCTTTTATTGGTTGAATTTAATGGTTGCTTATTAAAGAGTGGCTCTGTGGGAGCATTAAATTAATCCAGAGACCTACACCCTTAACACCCCAAATAAAATTTTGATGAACCGCTAACTTCTAAATAAAAGCCTCATCGTAAATTAGCCATGCCATCCCGCCAAAGTTACGATAAGCTTCAAGAATTATGTCAATATGCTGAAAAAGCCCACTACATAAATTAGGATATTTTACGCCAAGGACTGCAGAGGAAATAGAAAATGCTTGAAGCCAGTTGTTGAAAGATTTTGGTAAGGCTCCTCGCTTCAAACCCTCAGGATAAACTTTATCGTTTTTTTGTTTTTTTTTAATTTACCCTGCTGATTTCTGTGACAGGCAGTAAACTGAAAAAATCGACATAATTCTTGCTCCAAATCTGTTGTTTGATGGAGGCACTCAAATGGAATCCTTAAGGGAATAATTCACAAGTCAGAGCTTCCTTCAAATGAGCCTCTGGTACGCCAGGTCTAGTCCGCACACTTGTAGGGTTGTAATTCAAATGTCAAATATCTAGTTTATGGCCACCTTAAAATTGGCCATACACATTAGATGGCTGTTGACAGAATGATGCTTTGGCCAATCGTTCGGCCGACACTAATCTCAACCGATTCTCCCATACACAGGTGCGCTTGTTCAGCTGAGTTCTTCTGCATTCTCTATGAGAAACCCTCCGGCTGACACATCGGTGGTCTATCTGTGGGAGAACAATGTGATCGGCAGTCAGAAATTGGGCATGTGCAATAGTCATCTCCCCCGATCTCAGTCATCCAGCACCACCATACGCTTTAGACTGTTGGCCATACCTGTCGATATCAGCGAGTTCGGTCGACATTAGACTGTAAGCAACCATAGACAGATCTCTCATACGTCGTGGAAACAGGATAACTTGGGTGATTGATCTCAGTGATTAATTCTGGATTAGGAAGGAATTTTTGCCTTGCTGGGATTATAGGTTGGATTTGATGGACTTTTTATTCGATCCCATCGGCTATGTTAGTGTTGAGAACGGATTGGAGATGAGAAGGTCTCGTAAGAGGGAGACCGATCAGTAGAGAGTTGTTGTAGTCCAGACAAGAATGAATAAGACTGACAGTAAGAGTTTTTGTAGCTTCAAAAGTAAGAAAGGTTGGATTCTTGAAAATGTTTTTCAAATCGTGGACATCACCTATAAAGTCTTAATGTGCATAAAACACATCTCGGCTCTTGGTTGGCTTTTGAAATGAGCTGTAAAGTCTGGTGATGTATAATTTTAGCATCTTAATTGGAAGAATTTTCAAGCTAAATGTAATTATTTTTGGGCGATTTAGTATTCCAATATTTTTTAAAGCCAAATCCCCTGTGGCTATTCACTAGCCAATATATATATATTTTATAAAATAGTTTTGTCCCCTTATTCTCAGAATGCCTGTGAGATACTGCTCAGTAATGCTTCAGCTGCGGCCCATGTGCCCTGAGAATGAGACCTCTGGATCCTCCATCCCGAAACACTTGGCCGCGGTGAAGTGGACTATTTGTCTTCTTCCTCCGCTTATTTACATTGGACTGGGGCGCACTTCACCCCCTGTGTCTTTTATTTTCTTCTTAAATCCCAACACATCAACACATCAAACTTATTATTTAATCTTTAACCCCTAAATACCCCGCGGGACCTTTTGGTGGTGTGTTTAGATTGGCTTCTAGCTTTCTTCTGTCATGGGATCAGTCAAGCCTAACCGAGAGCAGCATATTTAATTAGGATGTACCCAAGCAACGTGCTGTGTGATTTGTTTTTCCCCCCCTAGGTTATGCCTTTTTGTAAGTGAATCTGCTGGGTCGATTTTTACTACTGAAATTAGTGATTTATCTGTAAAGAAGATAGGACAAAATTAACATGATCCCTGTATTGTGGTAAAGCTTAAACGACGCATGCAAATTAGTCTGGTGGTGCATTGGGGGTGTGTTGAGACACTTAGAGTACATTGACACTTCCCCATCGCACTTCCAAGCTAATTTGCATGTGTCTTCGAAGCTTGATTTCTCTGCGCTGGCGCACCAGAATAGTTTTTATGACTGTAGTAGGACCTTTAAAGAAGGCCAACGAGCTTATTACCCAGATATGTATGGATCCATCTTAAGGGGGTGTTCTTGTAGACCCCTGGCAGACAGAATAGAAACATCTAGGCTACCTAGTTGGCCATTATTATACTATAAAAGTAACCCATAATCAATTACTTTGGTCATTTTTGTTGAAGGAGTTGAAAAATGTTTACTTTTTTTCAGGAACGGCATAGAAAATAAGCAATTTTGGATGGGAGAGGGGTGGTTCAGTGTTGGCCAACTAACGTAGGTACATCTGATAGATAGCAGTCTTTTATGTTGATGGGCACAACAGTCTTTTACTTGGTATGGTCAATGTTGGTGTCTGCATTGCGATTGTTTCCCCTGGTTTTTAGGACTCCGTATACATTAGCTAAAAGTCATCTGAATCTGCCAATGTTTGGGATCAGCCAACCGTCAAATATACAAATATATATGGGTGCCTCCTAAGTCTTCCCTGATCGAAAATGACGGTAGAGAGAAAGATCCGACTGTTGGAAGTTCAATGGCCTTTCCTTTTTCTCCGTAGTGAGGTGAGCTATCGAGGAGTCGGGGGATTTCTTTATTTTACTCATTTATATAACGCCGACATATTCTGAAGCACTCTACAGATATTATCAGCACTGTCCCCATTGGGGATCACAATCTACATTCCCTATCAGTATGTCTTTGGAGTATGTGACAAAGCCGGAGAATGCGGAGGAAACCCACGCAAACATGGGGAGAGCATACAAACTCCTTGCAGATGTTGTCCTTGGTGGGATTTGAACACAGGACACCTAAGCTGCAAAGCAACAGTGCTAACCACTGAGCCACCATGTTACCTCTTGTTACTTCCCTGCAGCACTGTACAGTCACGTGACCACTGCAGCCAATGACTGGCTTCAATGATAATGCCTCCATATCTAGAACTAGATTCTTGAAGCCATTGATTGCCTACATCGGTAAAGTGGATGTACATAACATCATCAATGTAGCGACGGGAACAAACTCAGTGGTAACCGCTAGAACAGCGGATGATTAAACAGATGAGTATTGATTATTTTATTACATTTGTACAACCGCTTTTCATATGACTGTGTCTAATGGCGGGTTTACCAGGCCGTGATGGTCTGGGAATGGAATCATGCCCACCTAATATGAAGAGCGCATCATTCAGTATCGGGCACTGAATTTTCTGAGGCATTAATTTTTGGCCTGTTGACAATCTATTTTTCAGCGCATTGATCTATTGACAGCACTCGTCTCGCCGGCTTGTTCTGGGCTTTTATTGCGGTCTCCTGAGCGAATGTGGGATGCCAGGTGCTCCATTGTTAGGATGAGTGCTCCTCTACGTATCTGAATGGGGCTGTGTGTGTGAGTCTCAATGTTTAACTCAAGGTGTGCTTTTAGTATTTGTGCAAATTTCACCTTTAAATGTGACACGAGATATCTTTTATATTGGAGTCTTGTTAATTGCGTTATTACATAAGTAGTAGATTGGGAACTACGACTTTTTTATACAGCTTTCTTCTAGGAGGACTACCGTAATTTGCATGCATATACAGTGCCTTGAAAAAGTATTCATACCCTGTGAACTTTTCCGCATTTTCTCACGTTACACCCAGGAGCTGAAATGTATTTTATTGGGATTTCATTTGATATACGAACACAAACTAGCAAGTATTTGTAAAGTGACTTCCGGAGGCAATGGGTCACTCAGGATTTTATTTACAGATATCAGACTACAGAGGGTTGAATACAAATGCAGGTCATGATTTTCAGATTCTATGTATCATTTCCTTTACTCTTCACAAATACTTGTGTGTTGGTATCAGATAGAATCCCAATGAAATACGTGTAACGTGGAAAAGTTCACGGGGTATGAATACTTTTTCAAGGCACTGTATATACATTTCATTGTCAGTTTCGTTCATAATAGAAAGCAATAGACCCTCCATATACAACTACATGGTGCTTCTGTATAGCACCAGAATATCTCTGTTGATTCCATGGCATCCTAAGTGTGGTTAATCCGATCTTCTCTGCCATTATGTCCGCATGAAAGCACACAGAGATCGTGCTGCTCTGTACTATGGAGCCGAAAGTATTATTTGTGCCGAAATAAAGATATTAACCCTTAATTAGAGGTACTGCCAGTCGATTTGATCGTCAGTGTCAGTAGTCGGTAAGCCAAACCTCGGACTCCCGACTCTTCAGTTTCCATGACTCCGACTCCACCAAAATGGGCTATGACTTTGACTCCACAACCCTGACAGGGCTGTGGAGTCTGTAAGCCAAACCTCCGACTCCTCAATTTCCATGACTCCAACTCCACCAAAATGGGCTCCGACTCCATGACTCCGACTCCACAGCCCTGACAGGGCTGTGGAGTCGGTAAGCCAAACCTCCGACACCTCAATTTCCATGACTCCGACTCCACCAAAATGGGCTCCGACTCCAACTCCACGACTCCGACTCCACAGCCCTGGCGGGAGCCTTGAGAGCTGACTCTTACCTGACCAGTTCTCCTTTGAATTAGGTGACCTGGCAAGACGTCACACCGCAACGATCACATTGGGCCAGGTTGACTAATCAAAAGGAGAGCCGTGGATGCAATCAGGCAAGAGACTGTCCTCAGGTCTCCCATCCGGCGGCCACAGAATCCTGATGTGACCAATGGAGCTGGTCCTTCGAAACATTTCACACCGACTCTAACCCTTGCCAAAAGTTGCTTTTATAAAGGTGTATTTTACACCCCACGGCGCCGATCCAAGGTCGATTGGCGCTTGTATACGCGCTCCAATGCAAATTTTATGGGGTAGAGCTGTGATACCTTTATGTGCACTACGCCTAATTTTTATGGTTGGACTTTCTAACAATAATCTGGCACTCGATGCATTTTATGAGGAAGGGAGGGGATTGATATTGTTCTTTATTAAAGAGGAAAACGTATTCTGCGTAAGAATCAAAAATAAGCCTGAGAATTGTCAGTGCAGTCGTAGGAATGCCCACAGAGAGATGTCCATGTATACAGCGCTGGAAGAGAACACTTAAAGTCCTGTCCGAAGCTAAAAATACAGGAAGCGGGGTTCTTGAGGCTACGTGTAGCCTCCGCTGGCCTCACTCCTGTGCATTGTGTACTCGCGTTATTCTTGTATTCTCATGAAAAATGACCTTGTTAAAGATAGAACATAGAAAATATTATCACATCTGATACACAATAGAACACGATTTCTCACAAAGTTTACGACTCCCATCCCTGAATTAAAAAAAAAAATTAACCATACATAACCATGGCAGACTATTTTAAAGGGGTTGTCTATCCCCCCCCAAAAAAATAAGAAATAATGAGAAAAAAAAAGTATGTTCTAAAAGTTACTTATATAAATTCTCTTCTGGCCCTGTTCTTGACAAAAAGAGGTGTTTCCAAGGGGGCTGGTTGCTCTTTTTAGTAAGTAAGCCAGGCCCCATCAATGAATAGTTAAAAAGGGGCTAATCTAAATATTAAAATGAGCAGGCAGCCCCCTACACACACAGCTCCGGTCCAGGGCTGTGAAGTCTGTAAGCCAAAACTCCAACTCCTCAATTTCCCTGACTCCGACTCAGACTCCACAGCACTGACAGGAGGAGCTTCACTACTGGATATGTACATCTCATATATGACACCATTATACTGTATGAAGCACTATGTAGGGCCTTTATACTATATAGAGCAATATATAGGACCATTACACTGTAAGGAGCACTATATGGGGCCATTATACTCTGTGGAAGGCAATGTAGTGCCCTGTTGTACTGTATGGAGCACTATGTTGGGCCATTGTACTGTATGGAGCACTATGTGGCGCCATTATACTGTATGGACCACTTTGTGGGGCCATTATACTGTATAGAGGACTATGTGGGGCCATTATACTGTATGGAGCACTATGTGTGGCCCTTTATACTGTATGGAGCACTATGTGAGGCCATTATATTGTATTGAGCACCATATGAGGCCATTATACTGTATGGAGCACTATATGGGGCCTATTATACTGTATGGAGCATTATCTGGGACCATTATACTGTATGGAGCTCTATGTGGGGCCATTATACTGTATGGAGGACTAAGCAAGGTCATTATACTGTATGGAGCACTATGTAGAGCCATTTATTTTGTATGGAGGACTATGTGGGGCCCATTATATTGTATGGAGCACTTTTTGGGGCTCATTATACTGTATGGAGCACCATATGGGACTGATTATACTGTATGGAGCACTTTTGTGGCTATTATACTAGATGGGGCAGTGTGGGGATTACAGTTGGAGAATCATACTGTGATGAGGTCACCATTATTTGTCGAGGAGTATTGAGGAAAGGGGGTGTAGTAGGGTCATCATGCCGTGCATGTGGAGGGTACTGTTGACAAATTGACTGTGGAGGTGTCATACTGTGTTTGGGGGCGCTTTTGTTTGAATCCTATTTTATTATTCAAAGTTTTTTAGCCTTTGTTATTACATATTTAAATTAGGCCATTGGGCCATATGCTTTGTACTGCTCTTACATAACATATTATATTATTACAGCATTTTGTTCGAAGATCCACTAATTTAAATGTACTTTGTTCGTGGGGAAACCCTTTAAGTTTGTTTCCATACGAAAAAGTTAATTGTTATATTTAATGATAAGGAAAAACTTACTCAATTATAGATTTTTTTTTTTTTAAATAAATATCAAGGTTGGTCTTCAACTTTGTAGTGTGGGTTGGGTTATACAGAGCTCAGCATTCAGAGAACTGCTAGATGTGCAGCAGATAAAATTGTGATTTAATCCAAATGACAGCAAGCACTCCATCACTGGAATCAAGGTCTCTTCCCCTACACCATGTTGCTCTCAGATAGGGTAAAAAAAACATGCTGACAGATTCCTATTTTCACACATGCTTTGGGGCTATTTTAGACTCACACTTCCTGCTCTTTCAAGAAGTTTAAAGTAATTTTCTTATAATCAGAGGCAGGATTACAATGACAGGTAACAGCTGATAACACAGGATCCACCAATCGCAATGGATGTCACATCTCACCTCTTCCCTCTCTTTTCACAATGACCTTTGCACACGCTCATTAGATGCTTCATATGGTCTGAGTCTGTTCATCATGGCTAATGTACATGTATTATTTCCTGACGCAACAGGAAGTTAGAGTCTAGAATACCCCTGGTGGTCAGTGTGAAATTTGCAGGATTTCTATTACTGACTCTTCCCACCTTCCCCAGGTCCAGGGTATCCACCACTGCTCTAGTGATTGCACACCAAATGCAGCAGTCGTATCACGTCAACAGCGCTGCAGTCAATCATCTTTTGGTGATCTAAAGTAAAGTATTCTGGAGAGCCCCTTCTTTTATTGTCCTTCTCAGTGGTATCGTATCGATCCTGGTCGTGTTTTGCTCATTGATTGGTTAAAAATGTCCTTTTTTTTTTTTTTTACTGCTTTTATTTTAATTCACTGCATCTTTTTCAAGCTCACTTTTTTTCGTTTCATGCCTCAATGGTTTCATCTGTGGATTTCAAAGGAGAATGATAAACCGAATATTGCTTTAGCAAAAAAAAATGTTGCTTAGTGCGTAGCCACCGGCCATTACTGCACATTAAAGGGGTCCTGGAACGATAGATCAATATCGGTGTTATACGCTGGGCCCGTGATCGCTGGGATTCTTTGGGACTGTTGTTGCAGGATCAGTAGCGTTTGCCTTTATTTATCTTTTTTTATGGATGAAAAGGTATGTAACATTACAATTCTCACAAGCCTGGGACAAAATTAGAGATTAAAAGGCAACATGTCATCGGGAAAATGTTTATATCAGGTTTTTATGATAAAATGTTAAAAAAAATATTGATAATGTTTTGTTTTCAATTTTCCATATCGGTACATAAAAAACACAGAAATCTTGCAATTTTCTTAGCAATGTTTTCATCAGTGTCATTATCATCATGAAATGTAACACCTCTTTATGTACACTAGATCCACAATTCACAATAGGTGATATCACAGCTCACCTCCTCCTCCTCCTGTACAATGACTGATAACACCTCAATATGCAGTATGTAACACAGGATCCACCATTCACAATAGGGGATGTCACAGCTCACCTCCTCCTCCTGTACAATGACTGATAACACCTCTATGTACAGTAGATAACACAGGATCCACCATTCACAATAGGGGATGTCACAGCTCACCTCCTCCTCCTGTACAATGTCTGATAACACCTCTATATACAGTAGATAACAGGATCCACCATTCACAATAGGTGATGTCACAGCTCACCTCCTCCTGTGCAACGACTGATAACACTTCTATATACAGTAGATAACACAGGGTCCACCATTCACAATAGGTGATGTCACAGCTCACCTCCCCCTGTAGAATGACTGATAACACTTCTATATACAGTAGATAACACAGGATCCACCATTCACAATAGGTGATGTCACAGCTCACCTCCTCCTCCTGTACAATGATTGATAACACCTCTATGTACAGTAGATAACACAAGATCCACCATTCACAATAGGTGATGTCACAGCTCACCTCCTCCTCCTGTACAATGACTGATAACACCTCTATATACAGTATATAACACAGGATCCACCATTCACAATAGGTGATGTCACAGCTAACCTCCTCCTCCTGTACAATGACTGATAACACCTCTATATACAGTAGGTAACACAGGATCCACCATTCACAATAGATGATGTCACAGCTCACCTCCTCCTCCTGTACAATGACTGATAACAGCTCTATATACAGAAGATAACACAGGATCCACCATTCACAATAGGTGATGTCACAGCTCACCTCCTCCTCCTGTACAATGACTGATAACACCTCTAAAAACATATCAACCTGATTCAATCCCTCTGTGCACCCTGACGTAACCTTATGTCCCAGTCAGTGTTCACATGTATAGAACGGGCTCAGGAGCTGTGCCTGCACCATACCCGTCAGACGCTGGCTCTAATACACAGCAAGTATTTGCCTGTAACAACAACGGGACATAGCGTGCTTCCCTTCTGTTTAACTATTTAAATGCCGCTGTCAATTACTGGCTGCATTTTAGTAGTACAATCACTGGTGCGGGCGCTCACTTTCTCCCATCAGCTTCCCGCCACGTTATCAAGGCAGCTGGTGCCTGGCGTGGCTTCAGAGGAGACCACAATTTTCTCTGTATACTCTAATACTGTGGTATTGCAGTGTATAGTATAAGCGATCAAAGATTTGCAGATTCAAGTCCCCTAGAAGGACTGAAAAATAGATTAAATTAAAAAAAAAAAAAATATATATATACATATATATATATATATATATATATATATATATATATATATATATATATATATATATATATATATATAAATAAAAAATTAAGCGTTTAAATCACCCGCTTTCTCAGTTTTAAAATAAAATAGGAAACAATTATAAATAATAAGCCTACAGTAATTGGTATCCATAACAGTTTAGTGTACTAAAATATAAAATTTATTTGAAACTCCAGATTTTATTTTATTATTATTTTTTTTTTTAGTGATCACATTTTTCCCACAAACTGCAATGAAAGTTACAGGTCTCAGAAAATGGTTTCAGAATTAAATACCTGGCTCCAGGAGGCAGCTATCTCCCCCCCTCCCCGATTCCACCATGCACATTAACTTGGCCAAGGGTTCATATATTTTCGATGGGGAGAGAGGAGTAAGTCGCTGATATACTCCCCTGGCAGTGGATGATCTTCCCTAAAAACAAAACCATTGGCCTTTGAAATTTCGACTGCCTGATCCTTCTCTCCTCCAACATCAGGAGGCCCACGTACACATCAGATGGTTGGCGGTCTTACCGAAATTGGTTCGGCCAACGTTCATTGTGTATCTCGCAGGGCTGTGGAGTCGGAGCCCATTTTGGTGAAATCGGAGTCATCGAGTTGGAGCCCATTTTGGTGGAGGTGGAGTCGGTGTCATGGAAATTGAGGAGTCGGAGTCAGAGGTTTGGCTTACCAACTCCACAGCCCTGTTAGTTGGAGTCGTGGTGTCAGAGTCGGTGTCATGGAAATTGAGGAGTCGGAAGTTTGGCTTGCTGACTCCACAACCCTGGTATCTCGTTGTTCATCTGTTGGTGCCCATAAACCTGAGATGTCTGTTGGCCGAGAGCTCGACAGCTATATCTCCCGACTCTCCCATGATCGATCGATCATTCATGTATCTGTATGGGGAAAGGTTTTGTTGGACCCTTTAGCTCCAAAATCGGGTCTGTAATTTGAGACTTTTGCGTTTCCTGTACATATACACATTAGGAAAACCAGTAAACTTTGATTGAACCTAAAAGCTACATACTGTATATTTGTGTAGGAGGAGCTTGACTACAGAATGTGTTTGTTAGTAGTCTGTTACTATGGAGACACATGAGTCTGTATAGAAGCTCTAAGGGCTCATTCAAGCATCTGTACAAATCTGTCCGAAATTGGACCGCAATGCACAGACTGGCCGCAGGTCTCCCGACCCGAGCGTGACCGCTTCATAGAAATATAGGAAGCTGTCAGGAGGCCCGTGGCCAGCCCGATCTTAGACCATTTTGTACGCCTGTCTGAATGCGGCCTTACAGTAGCAGCATTGTGGATGAGTTTTTTTCAAAATTGGCTGCGAATTCGACATCTGCAATTTTTGAAAAGATACCTCTGATTATCCCGGAGGAATTCACCGTTTACAATCCTGTGACCTAATAATCACAGCACCACTGAGTTATACATGCATTTGTCTGACATAATTGCAGCGATCACAATCAGAGGTGTATATGGGCGTCTGGCTGAGTATCATGGATGTGAGCCAGGGTCCATACATTATTCAGAAATTCCCTCTTCTCCATCAGATCTAATTAGTAGATTAGCGGGCAGTGTTCATGTATGGGAAAAGATAAAATGCGGCTGTGAGAGGGGAAGATGCCTCACGCAATCTCCATACATCAGTATCCATCTTCATACTTGTCCTTAGAATATCTATATAAAGTAGGGCGGCACAAGTCCCAGGAGCCTGGTAGTCACTGGCTTAAAAATTTGCTGCTGGCATTTAATATTTTTTTTTTTGTTCACATCTTATTGCCTGGCCATTAAAAAGTCATGTAATATTGATGTCCTGTGCGTATTACTACATAGGACTGCAGGGAAACCATTGCCTATCAACGTCTGCGAAGGGAGATTTCATGCACACAGCCCCAGGGATAGACACAGCAGAGGAGGGCCTCTGTACAGGAGACCATCACTTCGTTTCTCATTTGTTCCAAAATTTCTATGGATCACAGCATGATGTCAAGCTTTTGAGAAACTTTTGGTCTACTGCACTTTGCCAGGCAGGTCCTATTTAAGTAATTTCTTGATTGAGAACAGGTGTGGCAGTAATCAGGCTTGTGTGTGGCTGGGGAATTTGAACTTCGCTTCCCAAAAATTGGATGAACCACACTTCATTTATGTTTTATATGGGAACGTGCGTTTGCACAGGTTGCACCAGTGATATATTCACCCTTGTGCAGCCCCATAAAGCTGAATTACAGGCTCCGATTTAGTTGGCACTGCAGGTCCCCTTTCTACCACCAACTTAACACCCATATTGTATATTTACCCAGATGTCATGCCTCCCAAAACCCAAAGGGTACTGACAACTGCCCAGCTTTGGAAATGAGGGATGTATCATTGCATCATTGCAGGTTTACCAGCGAAAAGCATGGAAAGTTGTGTAAAACTGCATGACTGATGTATTGATTGTCACCTATCATTTTACACACACAGATATCGTTAAAGGGAATCTGTCACCAGATATTTGCTGCTTTATCTGATAAGGGGTAGAAACCCTGATTCCAGCAATTTATCACTTACTTGGCTACTTGCTGTAGTTTTGATAAAATCCCTATCCTATCAGAAGGAGATTATCACTAGACGACTAGTAAACCTGTTGCCCTGTAATTTTCCATATTCATGAGATCTATAAAATCCTGCCTCCACCACTATTTGGCAGTTTTATGCCTATGCACAGTGTACACTGAAATCTGCCAATCAGTGGTGTGGGTATACAGAGCTCAGCTTTCAGTGAACTGCTAGATCCGCAGCAGATAAATGACAGCAAGCAGCCCAGTAAATGACACATCTCTGGAATTGGGATTTCTGCCCCTATGTTATGCTGCCCTCAGACAGGTTAGCAAAAACCCAATGATATGGAATTGTCCCTTTACATTCTAATCAAAGTGGGCACAACTAGATTAGTAGGAAGGGTGCCGCTAACGTGTTAAAGACAGTGAATAAATATAAAATATGGAAAAAAAGATACACAAAATTTCAGCGCACAACTACATATCAAAACATAAAATAATACTTTACCACAAATCAGGTAAAGAACATGCCAAAAAGAAGGATAAAAACATTCCATCAATGATGGGGTCAATATAATGGTTCGGTATGAACACCATCAACAAGCGAAGTCCATGATTCGCCATAAACAGCATAAGGGTATGTGCACACGTTAAGTATTTGCAGCAGGAATTTCTGCACCAATAATGCATTTCCTTGAAGGAAAACGGTGCTTAAATTATGTGGGTATTTAACTTGCATTTTTTCAGTTTTTTTCCTCCTTCAAGTGAATGGATCAAAAATGCTGAAAGAATTGACTTGCTCCAGAATTGAAACTGGTTCACATCTACAAGAAAAAAAATAAGCCACGTGCACTTTGTGGGTACAGAAAAAGGATGTTTCTTTCTAGGGCAGGTGCACTAATGTTTCATTTAGGCACGGGGACTTTGGGACCCCTGCTCTCCGGATCATTGGAGGTAACAGAATTCAGATTTCCAGCTCCAATGATTGTACTAATACTGGAGCTACACTGCGACTATGGCCACAACGCCTGTCGCGGGATACTGCAACAAGCAATCTTGGCTGATTTTTTTTTGCGACTTGTCGCAGTGCCCCCGGGGTCACCATGCGACCCTGATCACTTGTATGTATGTGCTTCAATGTAGTAACATCACAGAGAAACCCTGGTCTCGCAAAAGGTGTCGGAACCAAAGTCGCTGTGCGTCCGCCTAAGTAAGATGCAGCAATACAGTTGGTTCAAATGGTAAAGACTGGCATACCGATGGCTAAATCAAGCAGATATTGGGTTAAGTGCCGCTGTCCTGACCTGATATTACAAGTCATTTGTATGATGAATAAACTGTAGACAAGCATCTAAAAAATTTCATTTCATCCAAAAATTTTCAACAAATTTTCATCCAATTTTTTGACATCCGTGTGTCTGTTTTGTACATCCCTGTGTGATCAGTTTTCAAAAATCTACTCAAAAATATTTACGTGACCAAAAAATACAATATGTGTACCATATATATGTACATATATGACCAAATACAGATTCTTAAGTTAATAATAGAAATGTATCTGTAAAAATTGGGTACAACTCAGATGTTGTTTTTTTACGCACCCATAGACTTGAATGGGTGCGTCTCATCCGAGACTCGGAACAAAGTAGTTCATGCTGCGATTTTTTTTTTTTTCTCAAGGACAGTCAGACTTAAAAAAAATCTGGACAGCCCTTTGGGTCAGTGTGTTGTTTGTGAGCTCTACGACTACAAAGCTGATGGCACACGTCCAATTCATAGTCTTGTCTGCATGAGCCCCTGGGCAACGAAGTTGTGTTTGTTGCTGATTACAGGGATCGATCTTCTGTAGCTCAACCTCTAGCAGTAGGTGGCACAGCAGCAGCTTTGGAAACATAAGCCCCCGCTTGTCCTAACTGCTCGTTACGGGGAATATGGTACCACAATTGTCGATTTCATGGTGATGGAACCACTTGAGAAATCAGGATCAGAATTACTCTTGGTCTGTCGATCAATAAAAATTGAGCTTCAATAATTGTCTGGCCAAGGCTGATACATTTCACAACCCCCAAATCCAATTTCTATAAGTCCGGAACGATTGGATAATTTGCTTTTGAGACAGTATGATCATCATCTAGATGCTACTCGCGATCAGATTTCTAAAGCAGCCTCTACCCTTAGACTCGTTGAGTGGTTTTCTTCTACTGGTTCGTTGAATGGTTTTCTTCTACTGGTTAGTGGGCACCTACTGAAGACCTAAGGTCGAAAGCAGAATTTCCAAGCTTTCGCTCCTGCTGGTGACTGATCTTTATTATTCCACGAGTATCAATAAGCTTTGGGTTGGGAGGAAGCATTAGGAAAGGATAAGTTAATTGCCATCGATGACTTGATTATGATTCAACCATCTATTTCGACTGCAGGTGACTTTGAATCTTGTGACGTTTGTATTTAGGGAGAGATATCCCCCAGACATTGCATATCACAAATAATGTCTCCGAGGAGGCTGAAGATATTGACCAAGGGCAATAATGTTCTCTACATTATTGGATTATATGGAGGTGCACCCTCTCCTCCCAAGACCTCATCCCAGCTGTATTATTAGCCAGGCTGTAATCAGAATAATTATATGTGGTTGTGGACAACACACAATAAAAACGATAAGTCGGGTTAACCAGAATGGACCCCTTCTTGGACAATATAGACTGCAGGGAGATCCCATTTTTGGACTTTCCTCTTATCTATATATTAAATCTGTTCATCCTACATCTTGTTTCATAAATGACAGATGGCGTCAATTGCTCTACAGGCTTCCTTTCCAATAAGTTGTCTCCAGTACCGTGTGACTAGGAGATGTGATAGGTAATATACAGATAAGGAACAAATTATAACGCTAGTACAAGGTGACGGGCTATCTTTTTAAGAATAATGGACCTTCCTTAGACACCTACATTAGGAAAATTGGGTAAATAGATTACCTTTCAGCTTTGTATCTCCTCTTAGATTCCTGGTCAAGAGTCCAGAAGATCCTTAAAAGACATCCCAGAGCATAAATGTGGAGCGTTCTCCCTCTCGGCTCCTCACTGCCTTATAATGCAGGTTGCTGAGATGTCACCTATTTGTATGATTCAGTAGCCGTGAAAAAAACTTGGTGGGACATTCGGCTGGAATAGAGACATCTCCTCCTCGATGACTGTGATTTTAGGAGCAGTGTGGAGGAGTTCATTCCTTATGTCCTTGGCAACAGACTGGTGCTTCATAGATTCCCAGGGTTGTTCTAATTTGTGTTTGGTGGAAGTGCTGCCGAACAGGCTTCCTTTAAAGGCGAAGGTTAACCCTTCCTCAGCTGCTTGGAGACAGCCCAGCTTTCAGTCCATGTCTCGGATTCCTTCCCCTTGTCTGTAATGTGTCCTTTGTGGCTGAGGTTTCGCATCATTATTGACACCTTGCACTTGTTTCTTTACTTGTTGTCATGTATTTGCATAGGTTTTTTTGTTGCTTGTTATTATTTCTGCTGTTGTTTTAGCACTTTTGTGTTTATTCGCCAGTAATGAATATATTTATACATACATTAAATGGACTCCTAACTGTAATTGTATTCCATTTTACATTTTTTTCTAAACTTGGCTCACAATTAATATTTGCATCTTCTGGCAAATTCTTTTTATTGCACAGTCCCATCATCTTTTCTGTGTACTATTTTGTTAATTCATTCTTCCCCATTCATGTTTTCTATCACCATAATTCCATATGTCCTAGTTCATTTTCTGCTCCTAATTTCTTTATATACCCTGACCACAGTCCCTTGTTTCTACATCTCTCTTTCCCTTTCTCTGAGCTCATTCCTGATCTTGTCTGCTCATTCCCTTTCTTCCATGGTCTATTCCCTCTTTTCCCTGCTCATCTACTCACTCCTATTCCTCCTATTCCACCTATTCCTCCTATTCCTTATCCTCTCTGTTTTCATTCACCCTCACTAATCAATTTCACATATATTAATTTTGTACATAGCATTTTCTTTTTTTATTTCTTTCTTTCTTTTCTCTTTCTTTCTTTCTTTCTTTCTTTCTTTCTTTCTTTCTTTCTTTCTTTCTTTCTTTCTTTCTTTCTCTCCTTCTTTCTTTCCCTCTTTATTTTTTTCTTTCTTTCCTTTCTATCTTTCTATCCTTCGTTCTTTTCATCTCTTTTTAAGTTTTTCGTTCTTTCGTTCTTTTTCTTTTTCATTATTGTCCTTTCATTCATTTTCTTTGTTTCTTTGTTTCTTTCTTTTTCTCTATCATTCGTTCTATTCCTCTTTTGTTTCTTTTTTCTCTTTCCTTCTTTTTCTTTCTCTTTTTCTTTCTTTCTCTTTCTCTCCATTCTTTCCCTCTCTTTTTTTTCTTTCTTTCTTTCTTTCTTTCTTTCTTTCTTTCTTTCTTTCTTTCTTTCTTTCTTTCTTTCTTTCTTTTTCTCTCCTTCTTTCTTTCTCCCTCTCCTTCTTTCTTTCTTTTTCTCTCCTTCTTTCTTTCTCCCTCTCCTTCTTTCTTTCTTTCTTTCTCTTTCTTTCTTTCTTTCTTTCTTTCTTTCTTTCTTTCTTTCTCTTTCTTTCTTTCTTTCTTTCTTTCTTTCTTTCTTTCTTTCTTTCTTTCTTTCTTTCTTTCTTTCTTTCTTTCTTTCTTTCTTTCTTTCTTTCTCTCCTTTCTTTCTTTCTCTCCTTCTTTCTTTCTCTCCTTCTTTCTTTCTTTCTCTCCTTCTTTCTTTTCCTCTTTACTTTTTTCTTTCTTTCCTTCTTTCTTTTTCTTTCTATCTTTCTTTCTATCTCTTTCTATCCTTCGTTCTTTCCATCTCTTCCATTTCTTTCTTTCTTGCTTTTTCTTTCTTTCTTCTTCCTTCCTTCCTTCCTTCCTTCCTTTGTTCTTTCCCTCTTTTTTTTTTCTTAACTTTTCCTTCCTTCCTTCTTTCCTTCCTTCTTTCCTTCCTTCTTTCCTTCCTTCCTTCCTTCCTTCCTTCCTTCCTTCCTTCCTTCCTTCCTTCCTTCCTTCCTTCCTTCCTTCCTTCCTTCCTTCCTTCCTTCTTTCCTTCCTTCTTTCCTTCCTTCCTTTCTTTTTATCCTTCGTTCACTTTGCCGATAAAGTAAAATGCTGCATTTTTTCTGGAGCAAAAATGCGCAGGAAAAACTTGTCAAAAAGCCACATGTGATTATACCCTTAGACACATTTTTTGAGCTTTACGCCAGAAAAGGTCACACATTTTACCACAAATCTTCACTTGCTCCTAGTAGGTGTATATTTAATTTTCTCGTTTTAGGGCAGTATTATGCCCCCTTTCACACGTCCATTTTTTGTGTCCGTATGCACTCCGTTTTTTTAAGGACCACAAATACGGACACATAAGCACCCATTGTATTCATTGGTAGTGCGCACATGGCAGGTTTTACCACTTGGACCGTGTGCCCGTGTGAAAAACCCGCAATCATGTCAGTTTTTTTACATGCACCACAGGCAAAATGTGTGCTGCACACGTGCACACTGATAACACACGGATGACACCTGTACCGGCTCCTGGTAAAAGCGGTACAGTTCACACTGTTCCTATTTGCCGGGAGCTGAAGGCAGCTGTCAACATTGTTGCCTGGTCTCCCTGAGATCACCGCGACCAGGTAACAATGATGGGAGTTTTATTCAGAACCCGCAACTTTCATTACGTCACCGCTAGCACTGTGAGAAATCTCCATTGCTATCCCTTGGGCTTGATGTCAGCGGCCATAAAACTGCTTACATCAACCCTATTACCCCACTTGCCACCTCACCAGGGCAAGTGGGAAGAGTGAGGCTAAGCGCCAGATTTGGCGCATCTTATGGATGCACCATTTCTAGGGCAGCTGAGGGCTGATGTTCTTAGCCTGGGAGGGGGCCAATATCCCTGGCTATTGATATCAACCCACAACTGTCTGTTTAACCTTTGTTGGTTAGAAATTACATGGGGACCCTACATATTTTTTTTATTTGATGGTCCCCGTAAACTAACTAGTAAAGGTTAAGCAAACAGCTATGTGCTGTTGTTAATAGCCTGGGAACCTTTTGGGATATTGACCCTTTCCCATATTAGTAACATCAGACCCTAGCAATCGACTTTACCGGGAGCCCAGGTCAACTTTTTTTTAAATTTATTAATTTATTAAAAAATAAAAGACAAGCACCGAAACCCCCCTACAAAGCATTATCTAATCCAAGAAAAAATAGAGGCAGCACACCAAATAGATGAAAGTATTCACGTGCTATTTAATAGCCCATATGGCGATGTTTCGGTCCCAAGATGTGGACCTTTTTCAAGGTTCAGGATTGAAAAAGGTCCACATCTTTGGACCGAAATGTCATCATATGGGCTATTAAATAGCACGTAATTACTTTCATCTGTTTGGTGTACTGCCTCTATTTTTGGGGGGAATATATTTCAAAGGACTGGTATGTACCTGGGAGGCTCTGCACCCTACTTTTGTTGGTGCTGCTTTTGTCTTTTAATCTACTCACCAGTAATGGTTTTTCCAGTACCAAAATCACCAGGACGTGTGACGAAGGCCTAAAACTGTGACAAATGTATTAGTGCCACACAACTTTTATAAATTTAACATAAATTACTTCAATAGTATTTGCTTGTTTTCTAGGCTGGTGTATAAAGTAGTCCTCCTATACCAGTCTGTTCTTTTTTTCCTCTTTCCATCTTTCTGTTTTCTTTCACTAAAACATCATGTTTCCTCTTTTTTTTTATGTCTTTTCATCTTCTTTTGCTGCTTTTATATTTCCGTTGTGTCTCCCTGTTTTCTCTCCATTTCTGTCTCTCACATTTGTATTATTTCACAGTCTGTAGCTGAGGATACTCCCATTGATTTTGCATTTGTTAAAGGCCATAATTCAGATTGATTTCTATTTTGTATGTTGTCCCTAATTAATTTTAATCACCCCCTAATGACAGAAAGCAGGAACATACTTGAGTACGGTCTAGATGATATATGTAATGTAGCCATTGGACCCAATAATTATCCTTTACCAGCATTGCATATGTCCGCTGGATGTTATTTGTCTCCATCTCTCTTTCATCCTATAATGACGCAAGCATCAATTTTTATTCTTATTTGAAAATTGTCATTTTTTTAGTATTTTTGTTCATTTCAGGGAGTCTGCATATAAGGGTTTGTCCAGCCTCTACACAAAATTGCGCGGACTGCTCTGGTCGTCCCCATCTGGACAGGAAGTGATGACGTCCTGTTATTTGGTCATCTGACTGTTGATGTCTCTGATTGGCTGCAGTGGTCAGGAAACTAACGAACGGGAAGTCATCACTTCGCAGACCACTAAAGGGGCCAATATTAGATATACAGGGGGTAGAACAAGCCTAATTTTATCATTTCTCACCTGTCCCCTTTAAGGAGGACCTGTCACCAGGTCAAAAATGGACGGGTTTTGTTCTTACATTGTTTCCGCTGCTTTCCAGAATATTCAGGTTTCTTTTTTTTTCTTTTTAAATCTGCCAAACTATTCCAGAGATATATGCCTTTTTATTTAGTGCTGATATTACTAGGTCTTAAAAAGGGGGTGTGGCTCACAAGCAGCCTAAAGACACGCCCCCGAGGATCCCTCTTTTATAAAGATCATAAAAATTAGCACTAAATAACAAGGCCCATATTTCTGGATCTGTATGGCAGATTTAACCCCTCCTTAAATACTGAATACTCATGGGAGCACTGGGAATAAAATAACAGCAAAAGCTGTTTACTTTTGACTTGGTGACAAGTCATCTTTAAAGTCGATTCCCACTGATCAGGTATTGTAAAAAAAAAAACAACAAAAAAAAAAACACGTTAGCTCATCATTTTATATAAAATTGTTGTCCCTTGCCTATTCATTGAGCATTTTATACAGTTTCATAAGTCACGCATCCCAGCCATGCAAAGTAATGAAAGGACCTCTATGACTTCTAAAATGAATATGTAATTATATAGTTTCAATAAATGATATAAAGGGATTTATTTTTACTTTTAATGGGTAAAATTGCAAATTGTTTGTAAAAATAAGTGACTTTGAAATTTACTTCTTATTAAAAATCCCCTCCATTCTCAAGATTGTAAGCAATGTTTTCCACAAGGTAGGACTGTTCTCTGTGGGGTAGGACTATTTTCTGCGGGGTAGGACTGTTTTCCACGGGGTAGGACTGTTTTCCGCGGGGTAGGACTGTTTTCCGCGGGGTAGGACTGTTTTCCGCGGGGTAGGACTGTTTTCCGCGGGGTAGGACTGTTTTCCGTAGGGTAGGACTGTTTTCCGTAGGGTAGGACTGTTTTCCGTTGGGTAGGACTGTTTTCCGTAGGGTAGGACTGTTTTCCGTAGGGTAGGACTGTTTTCCGTTGGGTAGGACTGTTTTCCGTAGGGTAGGACTGTTTTCCGTAGGGTAGGACTGTTTTCCGTTGGGTAGGACTGTTTTCCGTTGGGTAGGATTGTTTCCCGTTGGTAGGACTGTTTTCCGTTGGGTAGGACTGTTTTCCGTTGGGTAGGACTGTTTTCCGTTGGGTAGGACTGTTTTCCGTTGGGTAGGACTGTTTTCCGTAGGGTAGGATTGTTTTCCGTTGGGTAGGACTGTTTTCCGTTGGGTAGGACTGTTTTCCGTTGGGTAGGACTGTTTTCCGTTGGGTAGGACTGTTTTCCGTTGGGTAGGACTGTTTTCCGTTGGGTAGGACTGTTTTCCGTTGGGTAGGACTGTTTTCCGTTGGGTAGGACTGTTTTCCGTGGGGTAGGACTGTTTTCCGTGGGGTAGGACTGTTTTCCGTGGGGTAGGACTGTTTTCCGTGGGGTAGGACTGTTTTCCGTGGGGTAGGACTGTTTTCGGTAGGGTAGGACTGTTTTCTGTAGGGTAGGACTGTTTTCCGTTGGGTAGGACTGTTTTCCGTTGGGTAGGACTGTTTTCCGTTGGGTAGGACTGTTTTCCGTAGGGTAGGACTGTTTTCCGTTGGCTAGGACTGTTTTCCGTTGGCTAGGACTGTTTTCCGTTGGGTAGGACTGTTTTCCGTTGGGTAGGACTGTTTTCCGTTGGGTAGGACTGTTTTCCGTGGGGTAGGACTGTTTTCCGTGGGGTAGGACTGTTTTCCGTAGGGTAGGACTGTTTTCCGTAGGGTAGGACTGTTTTCCGTAGGGTAGGACTGTTTTCCGTAGGGTAGGACTGTTTTCCGTAGGGTAGGACTGTTTTCCGTAGGGTAGGACTGTTTTCCGTAGGGTAGGACTGTTTCCGTTGGGTAGGACTGTTTTCCGTTGGGTAGGACTGTTTTCCGTAGGGTAGGACTGTTTTCCGTTGGGTAGGACTGTTTTCCGTTGGGTGGGATTGTTTTCCGTTGGGTGGGACTGTTTTCCGTTGGGTGGGACTGTTTTCCGTTGGGTAGGACTGTTTTCCATTGGGTAGGATTGTTTTCCGTTGGGTGGGACTGTTTTCCGTTGGGTAGGATTGTTTTCCGTTGGGTGGGACTGTTTTCCGTTGGGTGGGACTGTTTTCCGTTAGGTAGGACTGTTTTCCGTTGGGTAGGACTGTTTTCCGTTGGGTAGGATTGTTTTCCGTTGGGTGGGACTGTTTTCCGTTGGGTGGGACTGTTTTCCGTTGGGTAGGACTGTTTTCCGTTGGGTAGGATTGTTTTCCGTTGGGTGGGACTGTTTTCCGTTGGGTGGGACTGTTTTCCGTTGGGTAGGATTGTTTTCCGTTGGGTGGGACTGTTTTCCGTTGGGTGGGACTGTTTTCCGTTGGGTAGGACTGTTTTCCGTTGGGTAGGACTGTTTTCCGTTGGGTAGGACTGTTTTCCGTTGGGTAGGACTGTTTTCTGTTGGGTAGGACTGTTTTCCGCAGGGCAGGGCTGTTTGCCACGAGGAAGAACTGTTTTTCACAATATAAGGCAATTTTTCATGGGGTAAGCCTTTTTTTTGCACGAGGTAGGACTGATTTCCACGAGATAAGGCTGTTTTCTGTGAGGAAGAACTTTTTTCCACAAGGTATGGCTGTTTTCCACGAGGTAAGACTGCTTCCCATTAGGTATGACCGTTTCCCTCTGGGTAGAACTATTTCTGTAGGGATACGACTGTTTCCCATGAGGTAGAGGGGTTTTCTGTGAGGTAGGGCTGTATTGAAGAGACTCTATGCCTTTATGCTTGAGAGTCTCATCTCTCTAAATTCTGATAATGGGTCTTCCATTAAAACACAGGGGACATGATGCACCGGGCGCTCCTTCATTGTAGTGGATGTCACACCGCAGTGACCTAATCGGACTGATCAGTGCCATGGTACGTGATGTGCGTGAACCTTTACTAAACATATAAAACTCAGTTTGCTTTCTTCCATGCATCCTGTTGTTTACCGCTATACTGAGACTGAATTAGAAGGAGCAGAGCGTCACGCCACGAGGACCAGCTCCGCAGATTAATGAGCCCCCTTGGAGAATCGGAAGTGTCAGTTGTGATGCCTCCACGAGACCCTGCTCTTAAGGAGCTTTGGTGCACAGCAAATTCTTGAAAAATAATTGCACAACGGTTGGGAGCTGGTAATTGTGGCTGATTGCTTCTTCGATGCATTCGTGTATTTTTCTTATGAGCGAAAACCTTTTGTTTCTAGCTATAAACTATGACGGTAAAATATTAACCAGCGGTCATCATTTATTATTCTGGACAATGTAGCAGGTCAATTTTTCTTCTCTCCATTGTCTATAGTGCAAGGCTTCTTTCAAATTATTAATGCTGCCATAGTGTGCACATGCCAGAAATCCTCTTTATTATATGTTAGACTAAAATAATTTTTTCTCAGCCTCCTACATTATAATTGACCATTGAGCATGGATAGTCACATGACTAGATTCCGCTAAGTGACCTCTCCAATTATTGTTACCATGGCCATGCAATTATATGCTATAGGAAGAGACCAGTTAGTCACTGGCCATGGGCAGGGAGAAGCCTTCGGGGACTCTCCTGTCCAACTGGTTTCCCATGCCAGTGGATCAGTCAGCATGTATCAACCATCAGGTTCCCTTTGAAGGAGTAAGGAGCACTCAACATAGCGAGAGACCAGCCAAATCGAGCTACAGATTGTAGCAAAATTTCAACTTCTGAGCTGGATTCACATCTACACTGCTCTTTTCTGCTGTTTGCAATTTGCTGGATCTCTTTTTTTTTTTTTTTCATTTTTCTATCTGCGCTGCATTAAGATCTTCTGCACTCTTCAGGACAGTTGAGCCAGATGCCCTACCTAATCATGTTTTCCATGCTGTTGCTACTTCTGTCGGTGTGCTACAAAGGGAAAGAAGAGCAGGAATCCCTCGTCTCTGTGTGCATTGTATGGAAGATGACATGGCAGCTAGTCTCCACTCA
Organism: Ranitomeya variabilis; assembly: GCF_051348905.1. Classification (NCBI taxonomy): domain Eukaryota; kingdom Metazoa; phylum Chordata; class Amphibia; order Anura; family Dendrobatidae; genus Ranitomeya; species Ranitomeya variabilis. Next base: position 35,790,323 of record NC_135238.1, read on the forward strand.
CTAGCTGAGAGACAACTGAAAATTAGAGATAGAGGCTGAAGAGGAGAAAACTGGTGAAAATTACAGTATTCAAGTCCGATAATGGCCATAAATAGTGTTACTCCTCATGTGCACACATGACAGTATATGCTGAAAAGTCCCTAACTAAAGGGATGTAATGGAATATTAAATTCCGGGGTCAAATATTTAAGAGGGTTGTCTCATGAATGAAGGGGTTTGGCCTTAAAATTTAGTTATTACTCATTCACAGGCTATCTCTCATAGACATTACATGGCGCAGTGGTGCACATTAGGGGCAGTGTTCCATTCTAATAGGGCACTCCAGAGCCCCGTTCTCACAGTCGCTGGTGGTCCCAGAAGTAGGGACCCCAACTATCAGCTATCTTATGCATTAGTCATAACATAATTTTATCTTTCACCCCCCTAAGCTACAGTGGTGAAGGGATGACCATTGTGTGATGAAAATACTATAGTCTGAGCACATTATAAAGCTACTAGATGGTGGCCCGATTCTAACACATCGGGTATTGTAGAATATGTATGTCCACGTAGTATATTGCCCACTGCCCAGCCACGTAGTATATTGCCCAGCCACGTAGTATATTGCCCAGCCACGTAGTATATTGCCCAGTCATGTAGTATATTGCCTAGTTACGTTGTATGTTGCCCAGCCACGTAGTATATTGCCCAGCCACGTAGTATATTGCCCAGCCACGTAGTATATTGCCCAGTCACGTAGTATATTGCCTAGTTACGTTGTATGTTGCCCAGCCACGTAGTATATTGCCCAGCCACGTAGTATATTGCCCAGCCACGTAGTATATTGCCCAGCCACGTAGTATATTGCCCAGCCACGTAGTATATTGCCCAGCCACGTAGTATATTGCCCAGTCACGTAGTATATTGCTCAGTTACATTGTATATTGCCCAGTGACGTAGTATATTGCCAAGTGACGTAGTATATAGCACAGAGCCACGTAGTATATTGCCCAGTTATATTGTATATTGCCTAGTGACGTTGTATATTGCCCAGTGACGTAGTATATTGCCCAGCGACGTAGTATATTGCCCAGCGACGTAGTATATTGCCCAGCCACGTAGTATATTGCCCAGCCACGTAGTATATTGCCTAGTTACATTGTATATTGCCCAGTTACATTGTATATTGCCCAGTGACATAGTATAGTGCTCAGTGACGTAGTATATTGCCCAGTGACGTATTATATTGCCAAGTGATGTAGTATACAGCACAGAGCCACGTAGTATATTGGCCAGCCACGTAGTATATTGCCCAGCCACGTAGTACATTGGGCAGTCACGTAGTATATTGCCCAGCTACGTAGTATATTGCCCAGCCATGTATGACACAGGTTAAAAAAATTAAAAATAAACATATACTCACCTTCCGCATTCGCGTTGTAGTTCTGTCGCCTGTGTGAGGTGCAGGCGGCAGCTTCCGGTCCCAGGGTGTGATGACGTCGCGGTCACGTGACCATGACGTCATGGCAGGTCCTTCTCGCGCAGGATCTGTGATGACGTCGCGATCACATGACCGTGACGTCACGGCAGGTCCTTCTCGCGCAGGATCTGTGATGACGTCGCGATCACATGACCGTGACGTCATGGCAGGTCCTTCTCCCAGACCATCCTTGCCACCGGAATGTGCCACTTGCATGGACCGGCCGGAGCATCACGAGGAGCGGGAAAGGCAGTGGAAGGTGAGTATATAATGATTTTTTATTTTTTTAATTATTTTTAACATTAGATGTTTTTACTATTGACGCTGCATAGGCTGCGTCAATAGTAAAAACTTGGTCACACAGGGTTAATAGCGGCGGTAACGGAGTGCGTTACCCGCGGCATAACGCGGTCCGTTACCGCCGGCATTAACCCTGTGTGAGCGGTGACTGGAGGGGAGTATGGAGCGGGCGCCGGGCAGTGAGTGCGGGGAGTAAGGAGCTGCCATTTTCTTCCGGACTGTGCGCGTCGCTGATTGGTCGTGGGTGTTTTGCCACGACCAATCAGCAACTTGGATTCCATGACAGACAGAGGCCGCAACCAATTAATATCCGTGACAGAAAGACAGAAGGGACCCTTAGACAATTATATAGTAGATGTTCGCACATTGCGTTTTTGCAACTTTTTTTTTCAATTTTTTTTTAAAGCAAACTAAAAGCTGCTTTTTACAGTACCAGCAAAAACCCATGAGATTTTCAGAAATCTAATTCACGGGCTTGTTTATTTCCCCTGACTCAATTGGAAAAACTGCAGCATTTTTTAAATCTGCAGTATGTCAATTTTTTCAGCGGTTTTTTTTCACCCATAGAAAACAATGAAAAAGTGAAAAAAACACTACAAAAAAATGCAAATGTAGCACATGTAATGCACACCTGAAAAACAATGCAAAGTAAAAAAATGCTGGGAAAATGGGCATTTTAACTGCAATGAAAAATGCTGCGTGTGAACATAGCCTTGTTGAGAGACAGACGTGCCATGTGCGCCCTCACGTGCCCTCATGCCGCTTTTCTCCAATATGCCAGCCTCGCATATAGTGATGGGATTAAATAAAGTGTTCTGCACTTACTGAAGTGCTATACTAAAATAGCGGATCAGCCCCCGAAGGCGGCTGGCGTGTGGTCAATCATCGCTGTAGCTACACCTTTTTGGACTTTAAATTGGTACATGGCTTTTAGGTTACCTGGGAAACTGCTAGCCCTTTACATAAATTTAATGCAAATTAAGTCTTTACCTGCATTTCTGTACTTATTTCCCCCATTTCCTCCTGCTGTGGATGTCAGCGGTGCGCTATTTTCTCAGTGGGAACTGTTGTGTTCCTTCAGTGCTAAGAGATGGAGATGTCACATTGTATTCATCAAGCACACTTCACAGACTGGAACTTTTCACAATTCTGCAAACTTCAGAGTGACTGTCCTCTTTACACAGCAACTTAGCAATTGACATACTTTTAAAAATCGTTCCTGTTCTCGAGAACCGAGGGATTTTTAATGATATAGTTTAGTGCCCTTTACCCAAGTTAACAGTAGCCTCTGCCGTCTATCAGCAGTGCCCCTTGCTGATCCGGTCAACTTCTTTGATGCTTAAAAGACAAAGCTGCCTCCTGCTTGCAGCACGAACTGTCAGTTTTCAGGACTGCACCCCTCCCAGCAAGCAGGAGGCAGGGAAGCATTGTTCTCTTTAAATACGTTAAATCGCGAGAATAATATTTTCATTGTTCTACTCTAGGTTTTTGCAACTTTGCAAAGTCTTCGAAAGTTGAATGGCTACTTTTTTATTGATGGCTTATCCATAGGAGGAATGGATAGCTACTCTTTAACTATCATACAAGACTAAATACAAGATATATATAAAGTTACTCAACTTTTTAGGATTATTTTTTAATGTATGGTTCTCAAAAACTCTTTGTTGTGTTGTGAATTTACCTTTTGGCTCCCTCTAGTGGTTACTAGTGATTTGACTCTGGGTATGTCATTCATCCCTTGTATGCTCACCTGGGTCGTTAGGTCAGGGGTGTTGCTATATAAGCTCCCTGGACCTTCAGTTCAATGCCTGGCAACGTTGTAATCAGAGCTAATCTGTTGTGCTCTTGTCTACTGATCCTGGTTCCTGCTAAATTAAGCTAAGTCTGCTTTCTTGCTTTTTGCTATTTGTTTTTGTTTGCATTTTTGTCCAGCTTGTACATAATCTGCATCCTAGCCTTGCTGGAAGCTCTGGGGAGGCTGGAGTTCTCCCCCCGGGCCGTTAGACGGTTCGGGGGTTCTTGTATCTCCAGTGTGGAATTTTGTTAGGGTTTTTGTTGACCATATAAGTTATCTTACTACATTCTGCTATTAGTAAGTGGGCCTCTCTTTGCTAAACCTAGTTCATCTCTGTGTTTGTCATTTCCTCTTACCTCACCGTTATTATTTGTGGGGGGCTTGTATCCGACTTTTGGGGTCTATTCTCTGGCGGCAAGAGAGGTCTTTGTTTTCCTCTTCTAGGGGTAGTTAGTCCTCCGGCTGGCGCGAGACATCTAGCGACCAACGTAGGCATGTTCCCCGGCTACTTCTAGTGTTGGCGTTAGGAGTAGTTATATGGTCAACCCAGTTACCACTGCCCTATGAGCTGGATTTTTGTACGTCGCAGACTTACTTGTTCCTCTGAGACCCTCGCCATTGGGGTCATAACAGTTTGCCAGGCCAGTATTAAATGTTAAATGCATTGCAGAAGCGGGATTATAAGAAAGAAAGTTCTGAGTTTTTTTTTCTCTCTCTCATTTTTTTTTCTTTTCCCCTTTACCTCTGAGTGGCTTGTGTTTGCTGCAGACATGAATGTCCAGACCTTGATTACAAGTATGGACCAGCTTACTGCTCGTGTGCAGGGCATACAAGATTATGTTATCAGAAATCCTATGTCAGAACCTAAGATACCGATTCCTGAACCGTTTTCCGGAGACCGATTTAAATTTAGAAATTTCAGGAATAATTGTAAATTGTTTTTGTCCCTGAAACCCTGTTCATCTGGAGACTCCGCTCAGCAAGTGAAAATTGTTATTTCTTTTTTACGGGGCGACCCTCAGGATTGGGCTTTCTCGCTGGCGCCAGGAGATCCGGCATTGGCTGACATTGATGCGTTTTTTCTGGCGCTCGGTTTGCTTTATGAGGAACCCAATCTTGAGATTCAGGCAGAAAAAGCCTTGCTGGCGATGTCTCAGGGCCAGGACGAGGCTGAAGTGTATTGCCAAAAATTTCGGAAATGGTCCGTGCTGACCCAGTGGAACGAGTGTGCATTGGCTGCAAATTTTAGAAATGGCCTTTCTGAAGCCATTAAGAATGTGATGGTGGGTTTTCCCATTCCCACAGGTCTGAATGATTCTATGGCCCTGGCTATTCAAATCGACCGGCGGTTGCGGGAGCGCAAGACCGCAAATTCCCTCATGGTGTTCTCTGAACAGGCACCTGATTTAATGCAATGTGATAGAATCCTGACTAGAAATGAGCGGAAAATTCATAGACGCCAGAATGGCTTGTGTTACTACTGTGGTGATTCTACACATGTTATCTCAGCATGCTCTAAACGTCTTACTAAGGTTGTTAGTCCGGTCGCCATTGGTAATTTGCAACCTAAGTTTATTCTATCTGTAACTTTGATTTGCTCACTGTCATCGTATCCTGTCATGGCGTTTGTGGACTCAGGTGCTGCCCTGAGCCTTATGGATCTGTCATTTGCCAAGCGCTGCGGATTTGTTCTTGAGCCATTGGAAAATCCTATCCCTCTTAGGGGTATTGATGCTACGCCATTGGCAGAAAATAAACCGCAGTATTGGACACAGGTTACCATGTGCATGACTCCCGAACATCGGGAGGTAATACGTTTTCTTGTTCTGCATAAAATGCATGATTTGGTTGTTTTGGGTTTGCCATGGTTACAGACCCATAATCCAGTCTTGGACTGGAAGGCTATGTCAGTGTCAAGTTGGGGCTGCCATGGAATTCATGGAGATTCCCTGCCCTTGTCTATTGCTTCTTCTACGCCTTCGGAAGTTCCGGCGTATTTGTCTGATTATCAGGATGTCTTCAGCGAGTCTAAGTCCAGTGTACTGCCTCCTCATAGGGAATGTGACTGTGCAATAGATTTGATTCCTGGCAGTAAGTTTCCTAAGGGGAGACTGTTTAATCTGTCGGTACCTGAACATACCGCGATGCGTTCATATATCAAGGAGTCTCTTGAGAAGGGGCATATGCGTCCTTCTTCTTCCCCTCTTGGTGCGGGATTCTTTTTTGTGGCCAAAAAGGACGGATCTTTGAGGCCTTGTATTGACTATCGGCTTTTAAATAAGATCACTGTCAAATTTCAGAATCCTTTGCCGCTGTTGTCAGATTTGTTTGCCCGGATTAAAGGTGCCAAGTGGTTCACCAAGATAGACCTTCGTGGTGCGTACAACCTTGTGCGCATTAGGCAGGGCGATGAATGGAAAACCGCATTCAATACGCCCGAAGGTCATTTTGAGTACTTGGTGATGCCATTTGGGCTCTCTAATGCCCCTTCAGTTTTTCAGTCCTTCATGCATGACATTTTCCGGAAGTATCTGGATAAATTTTTGATTGTTTATCTGGATGATATTCTGTTTTTTTCTGATGATTGGGACTCGCATGTGGAGCAGGTCAGGATGGTTTTTGAGATTCTGCGTGAAAATTCATTGTTTGTAAAAGGCTCAAAGTGTCTCTTTGGTGTACAGAAGGTTCCCTTTTTGGGGTTCATTTTTTCCCCTTCTGCTGTGGAGATGGATCCAGTCAAGGTCCGAGCTATTCATGATTGGACTCAACCCTCGTCAGTTAAGAGTCTTCAGAAGTTCTTGGGTTTTGCTAACTTCTACCGTCATTTTATCGCAAATTTCTCTAGCGTTGTTAAACTGCTGACGGATATGACCAAGAAAGGCTCTGATGTAGCTAACTGGGCTCCTGCTGCCGTGGAGGCTTTCCAGGAGTTGAAACGCCGGTTTACTTCGGCGCCTGTTTTGTGCCAGCCTGACGTCTCACTTCCCTTTCAGGTTGAGGTGGATGCTTCGGAGATTGGGGCAGGGGCCGTTTTGTCGCAGAGAGGCCCTGGTTGCTCTACTATGAGGCCTTGTGCCTTTTTCTCTAGGAAGTTTTCGCCGGCAGAGCGAAATTATGACGTGGGCAATCGGGAGTTGTTGGCCATGAAGTGGGCATTTGAGGAGTGGCGTCATTGGCTCGAGGGTGCTAAGCATCGTGTGGTGGTCTTGACTGATCACAAAAATCTGATGTATCTCGAGTCTGCTAAACGCCTGAATCCTAGACAGGCCCGCTGGTCATTGTTTTTCTCCCGTTTTGACTTTGTGGTCTCGTATTTACCAGGTTCTAAGAATGTGAAGGCCTATGCTCTGTCTAGGAGCTTTGTGCCTGATGCTCCTGGAGTCGCTGAACCTGTGGGTATTCTTAAGGAAGGAGTTATCGTGTCTGCTATTTCTCCAGATCTGCGACGTGTGTTGCAGAGATTTCAGGCTGGTAGGCCTGACTCTTGTCCACCTGACAGATTGTTTGTGCCTACTAGATGGACCAGCAGAGTCATTTCCGAGGTTCATTCCTCGGTGTTGGCAGGGCACCCGGGAATTTTTGGCACCAGAGATCTGGTGGCCAGGTCCTTTTGGTGGCCTTCCTTGTCAAGGGATGTGCGGTCATTTGTGCAGTCCTGTGGTACTTGTGCCCGAGCTAAGCCTTGCTGCTCTCGTGCCAGCGGGTTGCTCTTGCCCTTGCCTGTCCCGAAGAGACCTTGGACACACATCTCTATGGATTTCATTTCGGATCTTCCGGTGTCTCAGGGCATGTCTGTCATCTGGGTGATATGTGATCGTTTCTCCAAGATGGTCCATCTGGTTCCTTTGCCTAAGCTGCCTTCCTCTTCTGATCTGGTTCCTGTGTTCTTCCAGAACGTGGTTCGTTTGCACGGCATTCCTGAGAATATTGTGTCGGACAGAGGATCCCAGTTTGTTTCCAGGTTCTGGCGATCCTTTTGTGGTAGGATGGGCATTGATTTGTCGTTTTCGTCCGCTTTCCATCCCCAGACTAACGGACAAACGGAGCGAACTAATCAGACTCTGGAGGCTTATTTGAGGTGTTTTGTCTCTTCTGATCAGGATGATTGGGTGACCTTCTTGCCGTTGGCTGAATTTGCCCTTAATAATCGGGCTAGTTCCGCCACCTTGGTTTCTCCATTTTTCTGCAACTCTGGTTTCCATCCTCGTTTTTCCTCGGGACATGTGGAGCCTTCTGACTGTCCTGGGGTGGATTCCGTGGTGGATAGGTTGCAGCGGATCTGGAGTCATGTGGTGGACAACTTGAAGTTGTCACAGGAGAAGGCTCAGCGTTTTGCCAACCGCCGCCGCGGTGTGGGTCCCCGACTTCGCGTTGGGGATTTGGTATGGCTGTCTTCTCGATTTGTTCCTATGAAGGTCTCCTCTCCCAAATTTAAGCCTCGCTTCATTGGTCCTTACAAGATATTGGAAATCATTAATCCTGTATCCTTTCGCCTGGATCTTCCGGTGTCGTTTGCCATTCACAACGTATTTCATAGGTCCTTGTTGCGGCGGTACGTTGTGCCTGTGGTTCCTTCTGCTGAGCCTCCTGCTCCGGTGTTAGTTGAGGGCGAGTTAGAGTACGTGGTGGAGAAGATCTTAGATTCTCGTCTCTCCAGGCGGAGGCTTCAGTACCTGGTCAAGTGGAAGGGCTATGGTCAGGAGGATAATTCCTGGGTGGTCGCCTCTGATGTGCATGCGGCCGATTTAGTTCGTGCCTTTCACGCCGCTCATCCTGATCGCCCTGGTGGTCTTGGTGAGGGTTCGGTGACCCCTCACTAAGGGGGGGGGTACTGTTGTGAATTTACCTTTTGGCTCCCTCTAGTGGTTACTAGTGATTTGACTCTGGGTATGTCATTCATCCCTTGTATGCTCACCTGGGTCGTTAGGTCAGGGGTGTTGCTATATAAGCTCCCTGGACCTTCAGTTCAATGCCTGGCAACGTTGTAATCAGAGCTAATCTGTTGTGCTCTTGTCTACTGATCCTGGTTCCTGCTAAATTAAGCTAAGTCTGCTTTCTTGCTTTTTGCTATTTGTTTTTGTTTGCATTTTTGTCCAGCTTGTACATAATCTGCATCCTAGCCTTGCTGGAAGCTCTGGGGAGGCTGGAGTTCTCCCCCCGGGCCGTTAGACGGTTCGGGGGTTCTTGTATCTCCAGTGTGGAATTTTGTTAGGGTTTTTGTTGACCATATAAGTTATCTTACTACATTCTGCTATTAGTAAGTGGGCCTCTCTTTGCTAAACCTAGTTCATCTCTGTGTTTGTCATTTCCTCTTACCTCACCGTTATTATTTGTGGGGGGCTTGTATCCGACTTTTGGGGTCTATTCTCTGGCGGCAAGAGAGGTCTTTGTTTTCCTCTTCTAGGGGTAGTTAGTCCTCCGGCTGGCGCGAGACATCTAGCGACCAACGTAGGCATGTTCCCCGGCTACTTCTAGTGTTGGCGTTAGGAGTAGTTATATGGTCAACCCAGTTACCACTGCCCTATGAGCTGGATTTTTGTACGTCGCAGACTTACTTGTTCCTCTGAGACCCTCGCCATTGGGGTCATAACAGGTTAGCTCTGGAAGTGGCAGATGGTAGTTGATGGGCACAGGTCTTCCTCAGTTCTTCATGTCCTTTCTTGCCTTCGGAGTAACTTACCTATCACACTGCCTGCAACACAAGTATTTAAAAAAAAGCCATCTCCATAAAAACTATTGATTGCTTTTAGCCATAAGATACTGTGCGAACATTAAAGGATAATTTTACTGATAATTTCCAGGGTGTTATAAACATCTGTGCGTATCGTTCTCCTTTCAGCCAAACCCCCAAATTAGATTTGCGCTTTCCGCGGCTAAGTATCTGAAATTATTCTTTCGCGCACCAGATGTCCCCTAATGATAAAGCCTATCAGTGTAATGTACAGTAAAACATACACGTAGTGTACGACGGCGCGCTCACTTTTCCTGCTTCTCAGAAACTCTCAATTAATTTGATAAATTATGTAACCCCTTCACAGCCGCACAATTTTTTTTTTGCAGATTTTGAGTTGCAGTATGGTACAATATGGTATTTATTCTACCATAACATGAACTGGAAAACAATTCCAAGTGCGGTGTAAAATAGCGGAAAAAAATAGATTCCGACATTGTTTTTTGGGTTTTGTTTTTACAGCATACACTGTGCATAAAAAAAAAAAAAAAAAAAATGTAATCAGCAACATGATTGTACAGGTCAGTACAAGTATGGCGATACCAAACTTTTATAGTTTTTTTTTATTTTTGTGTCAAAAATATTAAGAAATTTTGTAAAAAAATAAAATTAATATGTGTTACCATTTTTTGAGATCTATGACTATTTTATTTCATTGATGGAGCAGTGAAAAGTTTTTTTGTTTGCATGGTGAGCTGGTATTTTATTGGTACCATTTCGGGATACATACAATGATTTAATCACTTTTTATTGCAACTTTTATGTAAATTCTGGGGTTTTTGTTTTTATTTTTTTAAACGTAATGGCCTTTGCCATGCGGATTAAGTAATTTTATATTTTTCTACACCAGATTATTCCGGATGCCAAATATGTTTATTTTTAAATAATTTTTTTTTTACAAAGTTAATGCTTCAAATTCTTATTTTTTTTTCTCTATTTAAGTTTAATTTTTTTTTATTTATTTTTGTTGGCCTTTTCATGGATTTTACCCTGCGATTATCTGATATGCTATAGTATTACGGGTACATTTCTAAACTCATAGAGGCCCACTCATCAAAGCTTTCACGCCAGAAAAGTGTCGTAAAAGCTGCAAAATTCTTGTACAACTCTGAGATTCGCTCTAAAATGTTGCGACGTCGGCCATTTTCAGGCCTGTTTGAATCACCCCTAACAAAATGGGCAGAGATGGAGAGGAGCCTGGGCGTGACTGGCGAGATCACGCCTGCCCATCCAATTCATCAAACTTGGAGTGCGAGTGTGCACTTAAACAGTCTTGATAAATTGGCTCCATAAGGTGCGGCCTGTGGTTAGGCCTCACAGGAGTATCACCATGGCAGCCATTGGGCCCTCCATAGGCCCCATAAGGTGCGGCCTGTGGTTAGGCCTCACAGGAGTATCACCATGACAGCCATTGGGCCCTCCATAGGCCCCATGAGGTGCGGCCTGTGGTTAGGCCTCACAGGAGTATCACCATGGCAGCCATTGGGCCCTCCATAGGCCCCATAAGGTGCGGCCTGTGGTTAGGCCTCACAGGAGTATCACCATGGCAGCCATTGGGCCCTCCATAGGCCCCATAAGGTGCGGCCTGTGGTTAGGCCTCACAGGAGTATCACCATGGCAGCCATTGGGCCCTCCATAGGCCCCATGAGGTGCGGCCTGTGGTTAGGCCTCACAGGAATATCACCATGGCAGCCATTGGGCCCTCCATAGGCCCCATAAGGTGCGGCCTGTGGTTAAACCTCACAGGAGTATCACCATGGCAGCCATTGGGCCCTCCATAGGCCCCATAAGGTGCGGCCTGTGGTTAGGCCTCACAGGAGTATCACCATGGCAGCCATTGGGCCCTCCATAGGCCCCCCTGATGGCATGGCATGGTATTCTGTGCCACAAAGCTACAGGACCCGCTCACTTCCCTCCTAATACTGCGTCTGATCTGGGTCACACAGTCACCACAACTCCATATTCTGGCTCTTTCCACCACTCAGGGACAGTCACCTGGCGAAGTAAAGTCCACACACAGCTTGTCGGAGGTCAGTGAGGTTCTCCCCCCTAAAAATGACCAGATATTTCATAAATGTGAGATTGGTTGGAGCAATGGCTGCCTATAACTATAAGACCTGACTTGTCATCCAATTATTATCATCACTGGAACATTTTATTTATTTTTTGCGCCTCTGATCGCCATCTAACATCGGACCCGCCAGACATTCCCAGCCGGATAATTGAAGGTGTCTCCGTTGATTTTCACATTAGGCCCTGACTGACGCTGCAGATTGGAGCCTGTCAGATTAATGGCAATTATGGTGACGGTAATCATCGCCTTCTGTGAACAATCTCTTTGGGTCTTTTACATGCAGCGATCATTGTTGGACAAATTATAGAATAATCAAATCTTACAAAAATCATATTTTTTTTAATCCTTCCCAAACTTCGTAATGAATTAAAGGGAAGCGATCATCCGAAAATGTACCTATTGTTTAATTCAGATCTTTATATATTTTTTTATATATATATTTATCACAGTCTTTATTTTAATTTTCACCCTGACCACTGGCACTTTTTTTTTTTTTTAACTTCCTGTCCTTTCAGGAAGAGTTTTCAGCAGACTTGTTATCCGCAGAGGCAGGATTACAATGACATTTAACACCTCTGTACACAGCTGATAACACAGGATCCAGCAATCACAATAGGTGATGTCACAGCGGACCTTTCTCACCTTCCCTTCACAATGACATTCATTGGATACACCAATAGAGATTGGTGTTTGACCATTATGGCTATGTACATATGTTGTTTCCTGAAACAACAAGAAATCAGAGTCTGGAAAAAACCCAGTGGCCAGTGTGAAAATTGCAAGATTTCTATTTTTTTTTTTTAAGTTTTAATACAGATTGTTATATGAAAAATAAAAACAATACCCAAAAAGAAAAACATAAGCACAAACCAGGGCTGTGGAGTCGGTAAGCCAAACCTCCGTCTCCTCAATTTCGATGACTCTGCCTCTACCAAAATGAGCTCCCGACTCCACAGCCCTGGCACAAATACATTTGCCCCCCCTCCCCCAAAATTTAACCGTTTCTTACCATAGCTTTCCTTTAACCCCTGAATAGAATAGAATTCAAGAGAAAATTCCTGCAAGTTATTGCAGTCCAGTGTTTTTTATCAACCGCTGCAAATCTCAAGGGAAATGCAATATTAATGGCTGAAGTTAGGATATCTCCAACTCTGGTTGCGATGTGAATAGCTAGCATGGTGGACAATTACTTCATGAGATGATCTGTTGTCAGAGCATCAGACTTGGTGGGTGGGGATTTAGCAGCAGGGAGGAGGTACACTGAGGAGCTTTCTATCTGGTTAGGTAGTCATAGATTCGACAGCAGCAGGAAGGAGGGACACTGAGGTGCTGTCAGTCAAGATAGGTGAGCAGATATTCAGCAGCAGGAAGGAGGGACACTGAGGTGCTGTCAGTCAAGATAGGTGAGCAGATATTCAGCAGCAGGAAGGAGGGACACTGAGGAGCTGTCAATCAAAATAGATGAGCAAATATTCAGCAGCAGGAAGGAGGGACACTGCAGAGCTGTCAGTCAAGATAGGTGAGCAGATATTCAGCAGCAGGAAGGAGGGACACTGAGGAGCTGTCAATCAAAATAGATGAGCAAATATTCAGCAGCAGGAAGGAGGGACACTGAGGAGCTGACAATCAAAATAGATGAGCAAATATTCAGCAGCAGGAAGGAGGGACACCGGAGCTGTCAATCAAGATAGGTGAGCTGATATTCAGCAGCAGGAAGGAGGGACACTGAGGAGCTGTCAGTCAAGATAGGTGAGCAGATATTCAGTAGCAGGAAGGAGGGACACTGAAGAGCTGTCAATCAAAATAGATGAGCAAATATTCAGCAGCAGGAAGGAGGGACACTGAGGAGCTGTCAATCAAGATAGGTGAGCAGATATTCAGCAGCAGGAAGGAGGGACACCGGAGCTGTCAATCAAGATAGGTGAGCTGATATTCAGCAGCAGGAAGGAGGGACACGGGAGCTGTCAATCAAGATAGGTGAGCAGATATTCAGCAGCAGGAAGGAGGGACACTGAGGAGCTGTCAATCAAAATAGATGAGCAAATATTCAGCAGCAGGAAGGAGGGATATAGGAGCTGTCAATCAAGATAGGTGAGCAGAAATTCAGCAGCAGGAAGGAGGGACACAGGAGCTGTCAATCAAGATAGGTGAGCTGATATTCAGCAGCTGGAGGGACGGACACTGAGGAACTGTCAATCAAGATAGGTGAGCAGATATTCAGCAGCAGGAAGGAGGGACACTGAGAAGCTGTCAATCAAGATAGGTGAGCAGATATTCAGCAGCAGGAAGGAGGGACACTGAGGAGCTGTCAATCAAGATAGGTGAGCAGATATTCAGCAGCAGGAAGGAGGGACACTGAGGAGCTGTCATTCAGGCTAGTTAGGAAGAGATTCGCGGGCACTGTAGAACTGCCAATCAGACTTGGTGGGTGGAGATTCAGCCCAGCAGGGAGGAGGGACACTGAGGAGCTTTCTATCTGGCTAGGTAGTCATAGATTTGACAGCAGCAGGAAGGAGGGACACTGTGGAGCTATGATGACTCTAAATAAAATAATAACACCCTTGCACTTAGGTCATCAGTCTAAAAATATTTATAAGAAGAAACGTGTAATCTAGAATTGCTACCCTGGTGATGTTGTGCAGAAGGCATATAGGTGAGTGGGTAGCTGCAGCGGATCCTGAATGGGTAGCTGCAGAGGATCCTGAATGGGTAGCTGCAGCGGGTCCTCAGTGGGTAGCTGCAGCGGGTCCTCAGTGGGTAGCTGCAGCGGGTCCTCAGTGGGTAGCTGCAGCGGATCCTGAGTGGGTAGCTGCAGTGGGTCCTGAGTGGGTAGCTGCAGCGGATCCTGAGTGGGTAGCTGCAGCGGGTCCTCAGTGGGTAGCTGCAACGGGTCCTCAGTGGGTAGCTGCAGCGGGTCCTCAGTGGGTAGCTGCAGCGGGTCCTGAGTGGGTAGCTGCAGCGGGTCCTGAGTGGGTAGCTGCAGCGGGTCCTGAGTGGGTAGCTGCAGCGGGTCCTGAGTGGGTAGCTGCAGCGGGTCCTGAGTGGGTAGCTGTAGCGGGTCCTCAGTGGGTAGCTGCAGCGGGTCCTCAGTGGGTAGCTGCAGCGGGTCCTCAGTGGGTAGCTGCAGCGGGTCCTCAGTGGGTAGATGCAGCAGCTTGTACTCTTTCTGCAGCACAGAGTACAAGGCGCATTGCACAGAGCACATTATGGATCTCAATCGCTGAGATCCATAATGGAAGTCCCAGAAAGGATTATTCAACCGGCTTCAATTTTCACAAGCAGAACACCAGCCTCCTCAAGTCAAAGAGATCTATTTAGTAACGTGTGCAGCTTGTACTGGGAATAAATGTGAGCACGTTTAGGTGGAGAGCCCCTTTAAAAATGGCTGTGATATGGCTGTGATTGAAATGTTGGGCGAGTTTTTGTCCCGAGCTGCCCCATGTTTTTCAGTTACGGCTTCATGCTTTTCAGGCCGCTCCTCGGTCTATAAACACACATTGGTGGCCTGCGAATCCCCCGGAGAGTGATTATCTGAGACTGAGGGATCCAGATCAGCCGTTTTCTATCTAACAATAACATTCATTCCTGGTTACTTGGTTCTGCGCCCCGGCCTCATTTCTGGGGGCTGCACTCGATTAGCATCAATAGCGCTGTGGTTCCCATTACCGGCACATGCAGACCCTGCAGATCATGGCGCACAGATGGACGGAGGAGCACGCACCATCTGGAGAACGGGCCTTTATGGCGTCTTCGGTAATTAGATAGATCGGGAGTAAATGGAAAAGCTAATATCCCCATGTCATGAAAGAAGCGACTCGTCTGCAGCCCGGAGTACACGGCAATCATCTGTGCAATGTCAGGGCAGATGTTATATACAGGGACGGTATTATCGGTGTGATCAATGCCAGTGATATAAAATACTCCTCCCCCCACAATAAATGGGACCCCCCAAGTTGTTTTTTCAGTCCAGTTATTAATAATCGCACAAGGTTATAGCTAAATCTTGGACCGGTGGGCGACGTCTCATATTTTTCCTACCATAGCGCCACCTAGAGGGGAGAATTTGCCACTTGAGTGACCACATTCGCAATTCTTTTATAAATAAACTAGATGGTGGCCCGATTCTAACGCATCAGGTATTCTAGAATATGTATGTATATAGCAGCCACATAGTATACAGCACAGGCCACGTAGTATATAGGAGCCATGTAGTATATAGCTGACAAATAGTATGTGGCCTGTGCTATATAGTATGTGGCTGCTATATACATACATATTGTAGAATACCCGATGCGTTAATACAGGCCACACAATATATAACACAGCTCAAACAGTATATAACACAGCCCATGTACTATATAACACAGGCCACGCAGTATATAGCAGTCACGTAGTATATAACACAGGCGACGTAGTATATAACACAGGCCACGCAATATATAGCACAGCACATGCAGTACAAAACACAGGCCACATAGTATGTAACACTGCCCACGTAATATATAGCAGCCATGTAGTATATAACGCAGCCCACGCAGTATCTAACACTGCCCACGTAGTATATATCAGCCATGTAGTATATAGTACTGCCCACGTAGTATATATCAGCCATGTAGTATATAGTACTGCCCACGTAGTATATATCAGCCATGTAGTATATAGTACTGCCCACGTAGTATATAGCAGCCATGTAGTACTGTATATAGTACTGCCCACGTAGTATATAGCAGCCATGTAGTATATAGTACTGCCCACGTAGTATATATAAGCCATGTAGTATATAGTACTGCCCACGTAGAATATATCAGCCATGTAGTATATAACGCAGCCCACGCAGTATCTAACACTGCCGACGTAGTATATATCAGCCATGTAGTATATAGTACTGCCCACGTAGTATATATCAGCCATGTAGTATATAGTACTGCCCACGTAGTATATAGCAGCCATGTAGTACTGTATATAGTACTGCCCACGTAGTATATAGCAGCCATGTAGTATATAGTACTGCCCACGTAGTATATATAAGCCATGTAGTATATAGTACTACCCACGTAGAATATATCAGCCATGTAGTATATAGTACTGCCCACATAGTATATAGCAGCTATATAGTATATAGTACTGCCCACATAGTATATAGCAGCTATATAGTATATAGTACTGCCCACGTAGTATATAGCTGCTATATAGTATACAGTACTGCCCACGTAGTATATAGCAGCCATGTAGTATATTCTACTGCCCACGTAGTATATAGCAGCCATGTAGTATATAACGCAGCCCACGCAGTATCTTAACAGTGCCCACGTAGTATATAGCAGCCATGTAGTATATAGTATTGCCCATGTAGTATATAGCAGCCATGTAGTATATATAGTACTGCCCACGTAGTATATAGCAGCCATGTAGTATATAGTATTGCTCATGTAGTATATAGCAGCCATGTAGTATATATAGTACTGCCCACGTAGTATATAGCAGCCATGTAGTATATAACACAGCCCACGCAGTATTTAGCAGTGTGGGCACCATATCCCTGTTAAAAAAAAGAATTAAAATAAAAAATAGTTAAATACTCACCCCCTGGGATCCAACGGCGCTCTGGCGATGTGCGCGCGACTGCCGCCATCTTCCGTTCCCAGGATGCATTGCGAAATTACCCAGAAGACTTAGCAGTTTCGCAAGACCGCTAAGTCTTCTGTGTAATTTCGCAATGCATCTCTTGGACCAGAAGCTGGCGGAAGGCGCGAGCGCATCGTCGGACTGGTGAGTGGAGGGTGAGTATAGCAGGTTTTTTTTTTATTATTATGTTTTTTAACATTAGATTTTTTTACTATTGATGCTGCATAGGCAGCATCAATAGTAAAACGTTGGGGACACACAGGGTTAATAGCAGCGGTAACGGAGTGTGTAACCCGCGGCATAACGCGGTCCGACACTGCTGGCATTAACCCTGTGTGAGCGCTGACTGGAGGGGAGTATGGAGCGAGCGGGCGCCGGGCACTGACTGCAGGGGAGTAGGGAGGGACTAATCGGACTGTGCCGTCACTGATTGGTCGCGGCAGCCATGACAGGCAGCTGGCGAGACCAATCAGCGACGCGGGATTTTCTTGACGGAAGTTGCCGACAGAAAGACAGACAGAAAGTCGGAAGTACCCCTTAGACAATTATATATTTAGATAGTTCACATGAAAATATGAAACTTTGTAATATATTTTATCAGAGAACTCTGCTTCTTTCTCCTCCTGAGCAGATCATTCAGTCTCAAAAGTCTCAATTCTTGGGTAAAATCTGTCTTTAGTCAGTACAGTTTCCCATTACTGAGATAGGAGATGACAGTTGGTGCCCATAATGTTCTATGGAGAAGTGTAAGTGTTGTACCAGGAGAACTTGGAGCCAAATATCTGTCTCCCTCCTCCACAGAATTGTATAAGCACGAACTGTCATCTCCTATCTTAGTAATGTGAAAATATGACTTCACTGAAAACACATTTTAAGAGTGAAAGATCCGGAAACAAAGAGTCATCATAAATGGTAGGTTCTCTAAATGGGATATAGTCAGCAGTGGGGACTGCAGGGATCTGTACTGGGAGCAATGGGGGCCACAGGATCTGTACTGGGAGCAATGGGGGCCACAGGATCTGTACTGGGAGCAATGGGGGCCACAGGATCTGTACTGGGAGCAGTGGGGGCTGCAGGGATCTGTGCTGGGAGCAGTGGGGACTGCAGGGATCTGTACTTGGGAGCCTCAGGGATCTTTACTGGGAGCCTCATTGATCTGTACTGGGAGCAGTGGGGGCCACAGGGATCTGTACTGGGAGCAATGGGGACTGCAGGGATCTGTACTGGGAGCAGTGAGGACTGCAGGGATCTGTACTGGGAGCAATGGGGGCCACAGGGATCTGTACTGGGAGCAATGGGGACCACAGGATCTGTACTGGGAGCAGTGAGGGCCGCAGGGATCTGTGCTGGGAGCAGTGGGTGCCACAGGGATCTGTACTGGGAGCAATGAGGGCCACAGGGATCTGTACTGGGAGCAATGGGGACCACAGGATCTGCACTGGGAGCAGTGGGGACCGCAGGGATCTGTGCTGGGAGCAGTGGAGACTGCAGGGATCTGTACTGGGAGCAATGGAGACTGCAGGGATCTGTACTGGGAGCAATGGGGACCACAGGATCTGCACTGGGAGCAGTGGGGACCGCATGGATCTGTGCTGGGAGCAGTGGAGACTGCAGGGATCTGTACTGGGAGCCTCAGGAATCTGTACTGGGAGCAGTAGGGGCCACAGGGATCTGTGCTGGGAGCAGTGGGGACTGCAGGGATCTGCACTGGGAGCAATGGGGACTGCAGGGGTCTGTACTGGGAGCAGTGGGGACTGCAGGGATCTGTACTGGGAGCAATGGAGACTGCAGGGATCTGTACTGGGAGCAATGCGGGCCACAGGGATCTGTACTGGGAGCAATGGGGACCACGGGATCTGTACTGGGAGCAGTGGGGGCCACAGGGATCTGTACTGGGAGAAGTGGGACCAATTCTTTTTAATCTCTTTATTAATAACCTTGTGGATGGAATTGAGAGTAAAGTGCCAGTCTTTGCTCATGACACCAAACTATGTAGGATATTAAAATCTGATCTTGACACTATAATATTGCGAAATGATCTGAATAAGATGACTGAATGGGCAAACACTTGGCAAATAAGATTTAATGTAGATAAATGTGGAGTAATGCACCTAGGACGGAGTAATCCTATTGCTCCATATACATTACATGGGAGAACTCTCGGGACTGCAGGACAGGAGAAGGACGGGGGATTCTGCTTACAAGTAAGCTGAGCAGCAGCACTCAATGTCAAGCAGCAGCCGCAAAGCAAACAAGATTTCAGGATGTATAAAAAGAGAGATGAAATCCCACCATCCCAGCGTATTATTACCCCTCTATAAATCACTGGTGAGGCCACATCTAGAATACGGGATCCAGTTTTGGGCTCCACAATTTAAAAAGGAGATTCAGAAGTTAGAATCAGTTCAAGGGCGGCAACTAGATTATTGCAGGGGATGGAAGCCTCTCATATGAGGAGAGGTTGGAAAAGTTGGGTTTGTTTAGCTTAGAAAAGAGACGTCTCAGAGGAGATCTCATTTCCATGTATACATATATGTGTGGCCAGTACAGAACATTGGCACATGACTTACTCCTTCCAAGGACCAAGGTTGAGTTTTGATGGACCGAGGTCTTTTTTCGACCAGTGGAGCTCTCAGTCCTGGAGGAGAAAGAAGCAGGTTCCTCTGATATGATATATTACACAATTGCTCATTTTCATGTGGGTTTTTGATTTATGAAATATAAATTAAAGTGACGGTTCCACTTTAAACACCATTAAACTCCTAATCTACTCGAGTCCTTATTAGCCCCCTGCCGCGTTCTATTAATATGCAAATAATAATATAATTATGAGACCCACTTTCACATATTTCTTATTGGATGCAGAATCTTTTGCGTCATGAGATCCTTTATGTTGTTGCGGTTGTTTCTGCATCTATTAATGGCGTTGTCTCAATATCATAAATGGGTAAAATTGTAAAAAACAAGTAACTTTGCAAATCACAAGATTTTTGTTTTCAAGAATGGAGGAATTTTAAATTTTATTGTTTTCGGCTCGTTGCTTAGGTTACCGACCACCTCTGCATTCTATCAGCACTGATTAAGAACACTGGACGACCCCTTTAATGGATTATCATTAAATTCCATCATATAAGGCTATAGAATGGATAAATAATACCGCCAAAAGGTGCTAAAATGAAACCTCCCATATATCTTCAGTATAATATTACGGTACTATTAGTGTTCACATATCTCTGCCACGTATTTTTCAGCCGGTGCCACCAATTAGAAGAGGCTTTGTGTTTAGTACATTCCTGGGTCTTCTCGGCCCCCCGTCTTTTCTATGTCGTCTTCTGTCCTCTTGTGACATTTTATATTGCAGGCTTCTTAATTACATGTTCCTGTGTCATACATTGTTTGCGTCCTGCTTCCCCTTTTTTTCAGCAGATTGGCGCCCGTGATCGGTGCCAGCACTTATCTGCAGGGTGTGTGATAGATGACGTAATAAGCCCGGCGGCGCGGTAATGAATCACGACTGAGGCTGAGGAGCTAATGAAACCGCTGCGCTATCTGCTCGCCTGTCTGTGCATCTTGTCATATCTCACTCACAGTTACAGGGAATGTGTCCTCAGACTATTGTTTATAGCAGCTATTATATTAAATGTGTTTTTATTTATACTGGTTTGATGTGGTTTCTTTCTTTTTTTTAATTTTAATTTTTTTTTTTTTAAATCAGTCTCTTTATAAAAAAAAAATCTCACACTGACCACTGTGCCTTTTACTAGACTCCTACTTCCTGTTCTGTATAGATTATTTTTCAATAGTCTCTTTATCATCACAGACAGGACTACTTTAACAGGTATCACCTGTGTATACAATGGGTAACACAAATCCACAATTCATAAAGGGTGATGTCACTGCTCACCTCCTCCTCCCCCTGTACAATGACTGATAACACCTCTATATACAGTAGATAACACAGGATCCACCATTCACAATAGGTGATGTCACAGCTCACCTCCTCCCCCTGTACAATGACTGATAACACCTCTATATACAGTAGATAACACAGGATCCACCATTCACAATATGTGATGTCACAGCTCACCTCCTCCTCCTGTACAATGACTGATAACACCTCTATATACAGTAGATAACACAGGATCCACCATTCACAATAGGTGATGTCACAGCTCACCTCCTCCTCCTGTACAATGACTGATAACACCTCTATATACAGTAGATAACAGGATCCACCATTCACAATAGGTGATATCACAGCAGCTCACCTCCTTCTCCTATATAATGACTGATAACACCTACAGTACAGACCAAAAGTTTGGACACACCTTCTCATTTAAAGATTCTTCTGTATTTTCATGACTATGAAAATTGTACATTCACACTGAAGGCATCAAAACTATGAATTAACACATGTGGAATTATATACTTAACAGAAAAGTGTGAAACAACTGAAATTATGTCTTATATTCTAGGTTCTTCAAAGTAGCCACCTTTTGCTTTGATGACTGCTTTGCACACTCTTGGCATTCTCTTGGTGAGCTTCAAGAGGTAGTCACCGGGAATGGTTTTCACTTCACAGGTGTGCCCTGTCAGGTTTAATAAGTGGGATTTCTTGCCTTATAAATGGGGTAGGGACCATCAGTTGTGTTGTGCAGAAGTCTGGTGGATACACAGCTGATAGTCCTACTGAATAGACTGTTAGAATTTGTATTATGGCAAGAAAAAAGCAGCTAAGTAAAGAATAACGAGTGGCCATCATTACTTTAAGAAATGAAGGTCAGTCAGTCCGAAAAATTGGGAAAACTTTGAAAGTGTCCCCAAGTGCAGTGGCAAAAACTATCAAGCGCTACAAAGAAACTGGCTCACATGAGGACCGCCCCAGGAAAGGAAGACCAAGAGTCACCTCTGCTTCTGAGGGTAAGTTTATCCGAGTCACCAGCCTCAGAAATCGCAGGTGAACAGCAGCTCAGATTAGAGGTCAATGCCACACAGAGTTCTAGCAGCAGACACATCTCTACAACAACTGTTAAGAGGAGACTTTGTGCAGCAGGCCTTCATGGTAAAACAGCTGCTAGGAAACCACTGCTAAGGACAGGCAACAAGCAGAAGAGACTTGTTTGGGCTAAAGAACACAAGGAATGCACATTAGACCAGTGGAAATCTGTGCTTTGGTCTGATGAGTCCAAATTTGAGATCTTTGGTTCCAACCACCGTGTCTTTGTGCGACGCAGTAAAGGTGAACGGATGGACTCTACATGCCTGGTTCCCACCGTGAAGCATGGAGGAAGAGGTGTAATGGTGTGGGGGTGCTTTGCTGGTGACACTGTTGGGGATTTATTCAAAACTGAAGGCATACTGAACCAGCATGGCTACCACAGCATCTTGCAGCGGCATGCTATTCCATCCGGTTTGTGTTTAGTTGGACCATCATTTATTTTTCAACAGGACAATGACCCCAAACACACCTCCAGGCTGTGTAAGGGATGTTTGACCAAGAAAGAGAGTGATGGGGTGCTGCGCCAGATGACCTGGCCTCCAGTCACCAGAGCTGAACCCAATCGAGCTGGTTTGGGGTGAGCTGGACCGCAGAGTGAAGGCAAAAGGAACAACAAGTGCTAAGCATCTCTGGGAACTCCTTCAAGATTGTTGGAAGACCATTCCCGGTGACTACCTCTTGAAGCTCATCAAGAGAATGCCAAGAGTGTACAAAAGCAGTCATCAAAGCAAAAGGTGGCTACTTTGAAGAACCTAGAATATAAGACATGATTTCAGTTGTTTCACACTTTTTTGTTAAGTATATAATTCCACATGTGTTAATTCATAGTTTTGATGCCTTCAGTGTGAATGTCATGAAAATACAGAAAAATCTTTAAATGCGAAGGTGTGTCCAAACTTTTGGTCTGTACTGTATATACTGTAGATAACACATGATCCACCATTCACAATAGGTGATATCACAGCTCACCTCCTCCTCCTGTACAATGACTGATAACACCTATATATACAGTAGATAACACAGGATCCACCATTCACAATATGTGATGTCACAGCTCACCACCTCCTCCTGTACAATGACTGATAACACCTCTATATACAGTAGATAACAGGATCCACCATTCACAATAGGTGATGTCACAGCTCACCTCCTCCTCCTCCTGTACAATGACTGATAACACCTCTATATACAGTAGATAACACAGGATCCACCATTCACAATAGATGTCACAGCTCACCTCCTCCTCCTGTACAATGACTAATAACACCTCTATATACAGTAGATAACACAGGATCCACCATTCACAATATGTGATGTCACAGCTCACCACCTCCTCCTGTACAATGACTGATAACACCTCTATATACAGTAGATAACAGGATCCACCATTCACAATAGGTGATGTCACAGCTCACCTCCTCCTGTACAATGACTGATAACACCTCTATATACAGTAGATAACACTGGATCCACCATTCACAATAGGTGATGTCACAGCTCACCTCCTCCTCCTATATCAGTGTTTCCCAACTCTAGTCCTCAAGAGCCACCAACAGGCCATGTTTTCAGGATTTTCTTAGTATTACACTGGGACTGGTATTTCAGGCTTGTAAGGATCCAATATCCATGAACCTTACCAGCCTGATAATACCAGGCCGCAGCAGTCTGCTTACCTTGGATGGTTAGCAAAAAAAAGTGGGATCCCCTCCCAAAAAAATAGTGCAGGGTTCCCTTATTTTTGTTAACCAGCCAAGGAAAAAGTAGACAGCACCCTCCCCCCTCATTTTCATCCCAACTTTTGGGGAAGTAAAAATGCGTCTTACAGTCCAAAAAATACGGTATATGGGGAGACGACAGATCAGGTCTTTGTTTTGGTGAGACAGCTCTGACGCTTGAAAGTGAGGCTTGAAAATAGTGTTTCCACTGGACTGCGGACCCCCCGGTGCATGTACACAACACTGTAGAGCAGTATGTGATTATTTGAAGCAGTAAAATACTGCAGGATTATAAAAATGGCTTCACATCAGCTGATTAGCATTTTAGCTGTATTATTTTAGCTTTATAAATTGCTAAATAAGGCACATATGGTCTTAGAGCAAATAACACTTCTAGAACAATAATGAATAGAATACATATTACATAGATATAAAAAAAGTCATAATACTATTAGCAATGGAAACAAACAAGACCTGCCAGAATGTCATGTTATTCCAAAACCTCTATGGCCAAGACATAAATCATAGACCATGACCTAGATCCTATTTTAATTCCTAGTTGCATAGCCACATCCCTTTATGACAGGCCACTCCACATTATTCCTCCTGAATGGGTCTATGGTATTGGAGCTTGGTGTCAAGCCAATGCAAAATTTCGAGTGGGCACCCCTTTTCTATAAAAGTTAAGGGAGTTTTCTATGATGCCCAGTTGATTTGCTGAATTACTTTCATTCCCCAGGCATCTCATGGGAAAGTATGCCTAAAGTATGAGATACCCTTCTCGAGCTGGTTAATTCCAACAAATCATCTCCCACCTTAGAAAGGAGCCCATAAAGCTTGCTCCTCTTTCTTTTTTCATGATCTGTTGATTAATTCCACTTACCCATTTTTGCTAACCTTGTAGAACCTGTGAGGCAACCCCTGAGGATGCTATGGGGCTCCTTGTGAGGACCCGGTCCACATTATCCAAATCCCTTGTTTTAATGGGTGCTTGAATTATTGAGGCATGAGGCATTTAGGATGCTATGAGGCTCCTACCGGGGACCCAGTCCAGATTGATCAAGTCCTTTGTTTTAATGGTTGTACAAATTATTGAGGAAGCTCACGAGAATGCTATGGGGCTTCTAGTGGAGACCCATCAAGGTTGACCACATCCAATGGTTTAATAGGTGTATGAATTGAGTTGACCCCTGAGGATACTGTGCGGATTGTCGCGGGTACCAAGTCTAGGTTGACCAAATCCATTTGTTCTATGGGTGTAAGACTTGTTGAGGCAACCCCTGAGAATCCTATGGGCCTCCTAGTGGGGACCTGTCAAGGTTGGCTAAATCCCTTGAATTAATGTGTACACACGTTTTTGATACAAAAACCCCTGAGGATGCCCCTGAGGATGCTATGGAACTTCTACTGGGTACACAGTCCAAGTTGACCGAATCTCTTTTTTTTATCGGGTATAAAAATTATTGATGCTGCCCATGAGGATGCAACATGGCTCCTAAACAAGCCCCAACCTAGGTAGGGGTCATCTCTTGTTGTATTGGCTTATAAGGCCAGCCTTACATGTTTGCATTTTGCAGTCTGGTACAAAACGAAATGTGAGGATTGACTTTAGGTCCCCTTACATTAACGAATAGCATGAAGGTTAGTAACTCGGGTTCAAAGACCTGCAGCCCATCTGTCAATTGACCGTCCATTGGCCGTAAAATTCCGACGTGTGAAGCCGACCTTACAAGCAATTAAAGCCAGGTGTGAGGCCAACTGGGGCAGGGCCACCACTAGGAGCCCCATAAAATCCTCATTGGCTGCCTCAATAATTTTGTACACCCTTAAGGATAGCTGTATAATTATTTTGCTACCCTACTAGATAAAAAAATAAGGTCTAGCTTATACACATCTCCATTATGATGGATATTTTGTCTTATAATGTAGACATTTTACGCATCAGTTCTCCATGTGTTGGGAATGATCATGAGCACCAGTTCTGGCTAGATTACACTGTTGGATGTTTCCTTTCTTCTACACTTATTGACTAAGAATTGTACACATTTCTTGAGACCATCCCAACATGGTTTATGTAGGACAAGCGTGAATATAAGTCTGATGCAGCTCCCGCTGAATACTGCCAGTTCTGCTATGTTCAGCACCAGCTCCTCTCTCGGAGACATGTAGAATCCATTAATCTTTAAACCCGTCCTCCTGATGAGCATGATGTTGTAGAACAGTCGACATATAAACATAATCGGGATGTGACAGAAAACGACCACGTGGGCCCTGAGCTTCTCGGACATTTCCACTTCTCTGGCTCGAATAATGATTAAAATGCCGAAAATCAGAAGAACCAAAGATGGGACACCAAATCCAGCAATGAACTTTGTGAAGTCGTATTCAGGCCTAGCATTTAATGGATCCAGCTGGCAATATGTTATATTCTGAAGATTATCATAGGTACCCAACAGTGACACGTTAACTACAGACGTTATTATCGACAACATCAAGGTGAGAAAGACGTATCTCAGATGGCTTTGAGATGTTGTAGGGTCATCCAGGATGACAAAGACGAGGAACATTAAAATCAGCAGATACTGAGAGAAGAAATAACTCGCGTTGAAGAAACATGACAAGACACCACAACTCAAATTGGAAATTTCCAGATAGTCTGGTCTCGTCTTTGACGTGAAAGAGTAGAAGACGATTGTAATGTCTGTAACCACCAACGCTAGAAGATGTAAGTCCAGATTATCCAGTGCTTGATGCTTCACCTTGTTCCTGATTAATATGGCCACGCAGAAGACGCCAGCCAGTAACCCAAGCGGTACTAGCATACCAAGGTAGCTGTGCATGACCCTTGAGATGACATTCTGAGAAGTAATTATATCTTCTAGGTCTATGTGAGGGCCCCCCAGAGTTTGACTGGGGTAAAAAAGACCAGTCATGTTTTGAAGACTCATGGTTTTCCAACTTCACTTTGACTTTCGTAACTATATACCTGTAAGGAAACAATAAAGAGCCAAATTAATCCTATTGTAATACCAAGAACAATAACAATATACATGCCCACATACAATATAGCAAACATGCCTGTTGAAAACCTTATGTTGCAGCTCTGATGTGTCTACTAGAGGTTGTCAGGTCGCTTTTGCGTAGCAGACCCGGACTGTTTCATGACATTCAGTGCTAATGAAGAGGTCTGAGCTGCAAAACCGGACACAAGCTGTGGTATCAGGGACTTGTTATAATAATGCGTTAGCTGCCATCAGCATTACCTTACCGTTTCTACTAATGATTCTGATTGTATTATCCACCATAGGGGACTTTTTTTGCCTAGTTTCAAGCCGACTTTTCAGTCTTGGCGCTGTCTGTATAAAAAAAAAATAAAATCACATAGAACTAGGACCAGGGTGATTCAAAAGGGCTGTTCAGATGCCCGTTTCTTTCATAGGGACCGAGTGTACACCTGAAAAAAATGGAGTAGTCTCTTCCATGCCTGGACAGTTTTTTATATGCTTGTGTGAACTTAGCCTGAGAAGGTTAAAAACATCAAATTTTATTTAATCATGTTGAAGAGAAACTCTTAGGTCTCCCCGGCTGAACAAACACCATCATCTTTGGCTAGGTTTACGTAAAGTTTTTTTTTTTTATATATATGGATTTTGAAGTGAATCACGCTCCAAAATCCATGTAAAAAAAACTCTGTGTGAGCATACCCATAGGCGATAGCGTATCTTAGGGGTTAGTGATTAAAGACTGTGGAGCTGAACTAGATTAGTTCCGAAAAATTTGCATATGTGACTGCTGACAATGAAAAGAGTTTTCAGCAGACTCCTTTTCATCAGAGACAGGATTGCAGTGACAGTTTACAACTCAGTATACACAGCTGATAACACTGGATGCACCAATCACAATAAGTGCACTCATCCTACATAATGACCTTTGCACACGCTCATTAGATGCTTCAATACAAAAGATGGGGTCAGAGTCTGATCATTGCTGCTAATGTGCGTGAGAATTTGGTGTCTAAAACAGCCACCGGTTTACCAAACTTTGACGGTATTTCAGAGCACAATAGAAAGAGTCCATTCAATCACATCAAGGATTAACCACTTCCTGCCATCAGACGTACTATTACTTCCTATTAATTCCTTCAGGCCCAAGTATTGGATGCAGGCTCAGGAACTGAACCTGTATCTTTCCCGGCAGATTATTATTATTATTTATTATTATAGCGCCATTTATTCCATGGCGCTTTACATGTGGCAGATGATGGCTGTGATAAATAGCCAGTATCTGCATCTAATAATATCATTATATAACCTCCAAAAATTCCTAATGTAGAGATGTGTAAATGATGAGCCCATATTAAGGACTACCAGGGCTGGGGAATGCTAAAATTGCAAAAATTGTGACTTTCCAGAATCCTGAGTTTACAAAATTCTTTATTTCTTCGACAGGTTTCTGAAGAATTTAAAGCAGAAAAACCTCCGGTAAGATTTCTTTAATTTTTTTTTCTTCTAGTTTTCTTCCGTTCCGTGCATACAACCTTGTGAAACGCTGTAAAAACGGTACTTATGAGGTTCGGTATCATCTCGTCTTTGGAACTTGGCGCTGTTTTTGGACATTACCAGCCATGTTTTTCCAACCCTGCACAACACAAATAACATTAGTTACTTTTTTGAGGATCCCTTTAAATCCTGCATTGCACACAGTTGTTTTCCCGGACTGGCTTATTATTGTTGTCTTTGGCCTATACAAGGATGGTGTGATATCAATTCTCGGTTGACATTTACCAGTGATTTTTTCCTTATTAGTGTGGGTTTCATCTGACATTTTAATTTAATTCCCTCTACTAGAAACTGTTAGAAATCGAAAAATCTATAGGACGACATTTCCGTCACCTCTTCAACCACTGAATCTGGGCGCCACAGTTCTTTGCTTCCATTTAACTGGTTAAATTGCGACTTTTTTGGCAGTTTATCACTAATATTACATTATATTTAAAGTGGAAACGAATTCCATGCACTGGCACCAGGCATGCTCGTTATACCTGTCACTTGCCATAAGTATGTTATGTATTTATGTTTTCTAAATGCCGCCGTTCTCCTGAATCCGGCATTGTGTTTCTTTTTTTCTTACGCTTTTCCGTTCCTGAGATATGATCCCTTCTTCCTTATATGGAAATCTAGTGTAGGTAGCCAAAGGGGCGTGATCCTCATGGGTGAGGGCTGAGGACAACTCCCACTTGGATAACAGAACAAGAGTTACATGCATAAAGAAGAGGGTCATATCTCAGGAACACAGAGGTGCAGGAACAAGAGAAAAACAACGCCGGATTCAGGAGAACGGCGGCATTTAGACAACATAAATACATAACATAATTATGGCAAGTGACAGGTCCTCTTTAAGCCAATACTAGGGGGCTATAGGTAAACCTGTGCTTGCTAAGCTTTGGTTTGGGCACAACTTGATGGTTCTGACAACGTGACTAATTTGCTTAAAGGGAATCTGTCAGCAGTTTTTTGTTGTGAATTTGCTTTTTGCTCCCTCTAGTGGTTACTAGTTTTTTGACTCTGGTTTTTCTGTCATTCCTTTTATCCGCACCTGGGTCGTTAGTTAGGGGTGTTGCTATATAAGCTCCCTGGACCTTCAGTTCAATGCCTGGCAACGTAGTTATCAGAGCTAGTCTGCTGTGCTCTTGTCTACTGATCCTGGTTCCAGTTATATCAGCTAAGTCTGCCTTTTGCTTTTTGCTATTTGTTTTGGTTTTGTATTTTTGTCCAGCTTGTTCCATATCTACATCCCGACCTTTGCTGGAAGCTCTAGGGGGCTGGTGTTCTCCCCCCGGACCGTTAGACGGTTCGGGGGTTCTTGAATTTCCAGTGTGGATTTTGATAGGGTTTTTGTTGACCATATAAGTTACCTTTCTTTATTCTGCTATCAGTAAGCGGGCCTCTCTGTGCTAAACCTGGTTCATTTCTGTGTTTGTCATTTCCTCTTACCTCACCGTCATTATTTGTGGGGGGCTTCTATCCAGCTTTGGGGTCCCCTTCTCTGGAGGCAAGAAAGGTCTTTGTTTTCCTCTACTAGGGGTAGCTAGATTCTCCGGCTGGCGCGTGTCATCTAGAATCAACGTAGGAATGATCCCCGGCTACTTCTAGTGTTTGCGTTAGGAGTAGATATATGGTCAACCCAGTTACCACTGCCCTATGAGCTGGATTTTTGTATTCTGCAGACTTCCACGTTCCTCTGAGACCCTCGCCATTGGGGTCATAACAGTTTGCCAGGCCAGTATTAAATGTTTAATGCATTGCAGAAGAGGGATTATAAGAAAGAAGATTCTGAGTTTTTTTTTTTTTTTCTTCTTCCCCTTTACCTCAGAGTGGCTATGCTTGCTGCAGACATGAATGTCCAGACCTTGATTACAAGTGTGGACCAGCTGGCTACTCGTGTGCAGGGCATACAAGACTATGTTATCAGAAATCCTAGGTCAGAACCTAAAATACCGATTCCTGAACTGTTTTCCGGAGACAGGTTTAAGTTTAGGAATTTCGTGAATAATTGTAAATTGTTTTTGTCCCTGAGACCCTGTTCATCTGGAGATTCTGCTCAGCAAGTAAAAATTGTTATTTCGTTCTTACGGGGCGACCCTCAGGATTGGGCTTTTTCGCTGGCACCAGGAGATCCGGCATTGGCTGATCTTGATGCGTTTTTTCTGGCGCTCGGTTTACTTTATCGGCTTTTAAATAAGATCACTGTCAAATTTCAGTATCCTTTACCGCTGTTGTCTGACTTGTTTGCCCGGATTAAGGGTGCCAAGTGGTTCACCAAGATAGACCTTCGTGGTGCGTACAACCTTGTGCGCATTAAGCAAGGTGATGAATGGAAAACCGCATTCAATACGCCCGAAGGTCATTTTGAGTACTTGGTGATGCCTTTTGGGCTCTCCAATGCGCCTTCAGTTTTTCAGTCCTTTATGCATGACATTTTCCGGAAGTATCTGGATAAATTTTTGATTGTTTATCTGGATGATATTTTGTTTTTTTCTGATAATTGGGATTCGCATGTGGAGCAGGTCAGGTTGGTCTTTAAAATTTTGCGTGAAAATTCTTTGTTTGTCAAGGGCTCAAAGTGTCTCTTTGGTGTACAGAAGGTTCCCTTTTTGGGGTTCATTTTTTCCCCTTCTGCTGTGGAGATGGACCCAGTCAAGGTCCGAGCTATTCTTGATTGGACTCAGCCCTCGTCAGTTAAGAGTCTTCAGAAGTTCTTGGGCTTCGCTAACTTCTACCGTCGTTTTATCGCTAATTTTTCTACCATTGTGAAACCTTTGACGGATATGACCAAGAAGGGCTCCGATGTAGCTAACTGGGCTCCTGCTGCCGTGGAGGCTTTCCAGGAGTTGAAACGCCGGTTTACTTCGGCGCCTGTTTTGTGCCAGCCTGACGTCTCACTTCCCTTTCAGGTTGAGGTGGATGCTTCGGAGATTGGGGCAGGGGCCGTTTTGTCTCTGCTGATCAGGACGATTGGGTGACATTCTTGCCGTTGGCTGAGTTTGCCCTTAATAATCGGGCTAGTTCCGCCACCTTGGTTTCGCCTTTTTTCTGCAACTCTGGTTTCCATCCTCGCTTTTCTTCGGGTCATGTGGAGCCTTCTGACTGTCCTGGGGTGGATTCTGTGGTGGATAGGTTGCAGCAGATCTGGAATCATGTGGTGGACAACTTGAAGTTGTCACAGGAGAAGGCTCAGCGCTTTGCCAACCGCCGCCGCGGTGTGGGTCCCCGACTACGCGTTGGGGATTTGGTATGGCTTTCTTCCCGCTTTGTTCCTATGAAGGTCTCCTCTCCCAAATTTAAACCTCGTTTTATTGGGCCTTACAAGATATTGGAAATCCTTAATCCTGTATCTTTTCGTCTGGATCTTCCTGTGTCGTTTGCTATTCACAATGTATTTCATAGGTCCTTGTTGCGGCGGTACATTGTGCCTGTAGTTCCTTCTGCTGAGCCTCCTGCTCCGGTGTTGGTTGAGGGCGAGTTGGAGTACGTGGTGGAGAAGATCTTGGATTCTCGCCTCTCCAGGCGGAGGCTTCAGTACCTGGTCAAGTGGAAGGGCTATGGTCAGGAGGATAATTCCTGGGTGGTCGCCTCTGATGTTCATGCGGCCGATTTAGTTCGTGCCTTTCATGCCGCTCATCCTGATCGCCCTGGTGGTCGTGGTGAGGGTTCGGTGACCCCTCACTAAGGGGGGGGTACTGTTGTGAATTTGCTTTTTGCTCCCTCTAGTGGTTACTAGTTTTTTGACTCTGGTTTTTCTGTCATTCCTTTTATCCGCACCTGGGTCGTTAGTTAGGGGTGTTGCTATATAAGCTCCCTGGACCTTCAGTTCAATGCCTGGCAACGTAGTTATCAGAGCTAGTCTGCTGTGCTCTTGTCTACTGATCCTGGTTCCAGTTATATCAGCTAAGTCTGCCTTTTGCTTTTTGCTATTTGTTTTGGTTTTGTATTTTTGTCCAGCTTGTTCCATATCTACATCCCGACCTTTGCTGGAAGCTCTAGGGGGCTGGTGTTCTCCCCCCGGACCGTTAGACGGTTCGGGGGTTCTTGAATTTCCAGTGTGGATTTTGATAGGGTTTTTGTTGACCATATAAGTTACCTTTCTTTATTCTGCTATCAGTAAGCGGGCCTCTCTGTGCTAAACCTGGTTCATTTCTGTGTTTGTCATTTCCTCTTACCTCACCGTCATTATTTGTGGGGGGCTTCTATCCAGCTTTGGGGTCCCCTTCTCTGGAGGCAAGAAAGGTCTTTGTTTTCCTCTACTAGGGGTAGCTAGATTCTCCGGCTGGCGCGTGTCATCTAGAATCAACGTAGGAATGATCCCCGGCTACTTCTAGTGTTTGCGTTAGGAGTAGATATATGGTCAACCCAGTTACCACTGCCCTATGAGCTGGATTTTTGTATTCTGCAGACTTCCACGTTCCTCTGAGACCCTCGCCATTGGGGTCATAACAGTTTTTTTTACTATGTAGTCTGAGAGCAGCATGATGTAGGGGCGGAGATCCTGATTCCAGCGATGTATCACTTACTGGGCTGTGCTGTTTCACTTCTATCAGTGTTTTATCAGCAGGAGATTATCCCTGCAGGACTAGGTGTCTTGTGCCTCCTAGTCAGTTACTCTGTATAACCACGCCCACACCACTGATTGGCTGCTTTCTGTCAATATGCAAAGTACACAGAAAGCAGTCAATCAGTGGTGTGGGCGAGGTTATACATGACTCCGCATTCTGAGCACTGTAAGATCTGCAACACAGAAAACACTGATGTCTTTGGGGCTCAGGTCTTTGCTTGGTACTTGGAATTGCTTTCTAGAATATGGATTCACTGTTGTTTGGATGCACATGGTGTATGGTGGCAACAATGTCCACTCTACCCGTCCGGGCACAGCTGTCGCTCTTATACAGAAGGACGGAGTTCATTATATTAGATCAATATTTCTTTCCCAAGTTTAATGGCCACAAATATTCTTATTTTCCACAGATTTTTCACTGCTTAAAATAATGTTGATCTGTTGCCTGTTCTGTTCCAATCTCGTTGAGGCCCAGCCAGGATATAAAGCTCGGATAATGTCCCTCATCTTGATTCTACTTTTTTTTATGATATTTAGATTTTTTTATGCCCATAGCCATTTTATTAGATATCAAGCCATTGGAAATAAAGGATAAAGCCCAGATGTAAATGGATTTGTGATAATGTGATTGATAAAGAATTATGCCGTAATGTTGTCCTGTGCGCCGCGGCTTGACGGCCTTGACGGGGGTCGGCGGAGTCATCGCATTAACATTGGAAGCGGAGGATTTAATGACAGCTCTATTGTAGTGCTGGACGCCTGGAGAAGACGAGGCAGTGACCCTACAGAGATAAGCCCCTGTACGGCGTCACCGTCACTTTCCCAGAGGCTGTAATAATTTAGGATGTTTCTCTATTAAAGGGGTCGTCCGGTTCTAGGAACTTATAGTCTGTCTGTGGGATTGGTGAAAAGTTGCCGATCGGTGGGTGTCTGACCGATGGGACCTGCACCGAGCAGAAGATTCAGGAATTTTTATCCCTATGATGGGCGGCAGGTTGGACGCCCGACTGCTGCTCTGTTCATTCCTTGTGGTACCGCTGGTATAAGCGCAACGCAACGCTCGTCAGATCCATAGGGAATGAATGCAGCACCGGTAGAGCAGGTGCACTACCATAAAAAAAGTCCCCCGTTATGCTGATCGGAGCCGGTTCCAGCGGTCGAACCCCCACGACAAATAAGTTATCACCTATCTTACCTACTATCTTGATAACGCCTAAGCTGGTACCGGTAAGGCGATAGGACAGGAGGAGGACAGCTGAGGCGGTACCGGTAAGGCGATAGAACAGGAGGCGGACAGCTGAGACGGTACCGGTAAGGCGATAGGTCAGGAGGCGGACAGCTGAGACGGTACCGGTAAGGCGATAGGACAGGAGGTGGACAGCTGAGGCGGTACCGGTAAGGCGATAGGACAGGAGGAGGACAGCTGAGGCGGTACCAGTAAGGCGATAGGACAGGAGGAGGACAGCTGAGGCGGTACCAGTAAGGCGATAGGACAGGAGGCTGACAGCTGAGGCGGTACCGGTAAGGCGATAGGACAGGAGGCGGACAGCTGAGACGGTACCGGTAAGGCGATAGGACAGGAGGTGGACAGCTGAGGCGGTACCAGTAAGGCGATAGGACAGGAGGCTGACAGCTGAGGCTGTACCAGTAAGGCGATAGAACAGGAGGCAGACAGCTGAGGCGGTACCGGTAAGGCGATAGGACAGGAAGCGGACAGCTGAGACGGTACCGGTAAGGCGATAGGACAGGAGGTGGACAGCTGAGGCGGTACCAGTAAGGCGATAGGACAGGAGGCTGACAGCTGAGGCGGTACCGGTAAGGCGATAGGACAGGAGGAGGACAGCTGAGGCGGTACCGGTAAGGCGATAGGACAGGAGGCTGACAGCTGAGGCAGTACCGGTAAGGCAATAGGACAGGAGGCGGACAGCTGAGGCGGTACCGGTAAGGCGATAGGACAGGAGGAGGACAGCTGAGGCGGTACCGGTAAGGCGATAGGACAGGAGGCTGACCGCTGAGGCGGTACCGGTAAGGCGATAGGACAGGAGGCTGACAGCTGAGGCGGTACCGGTAAGGCAATAGGACAGGAGGCTGACAGCTGAGGCGGTACCGGTAAGGCGATAGGACAGGAGGAGGACAGCTGAGGCGGTACCGGTAAGGCGATAGGACAGGAGGCTGACAGCTGAGGCGGTACCGGTAAGGCGATAGGACAGGAGGCTGACAGCTGAGGCGGTACCGGTAAGGCGATAGGACAGGAGGCTGACAGCTGAGGCGGTACCGGTAAGGCGATAGGACAGGAGGTGGACAGCTGAGGCGGTACCGGTAAGGCGATAGGACAGGAGGAGGACAGCTGAGGCGGTACCGGTAAGGCGACAGGAGAGGAGGCAGACAGCTGAGGCGGTACCGGTAAGGCTACTTTCACACTAGCGTCGGTACGGGCCCATCGCAGTGTGTCGGGCCGACGTACCGACGCATACTGTGAAATAAAATCACAACGGGGGCAGCGGATGCTGTAATGTCCGGGGAGGAGGGGGCGGAGTTCCAGCCGCGCATGTGCGGTCGGAAATGGCGGACACGACGCACAAAAAAAGTTACATGTAACGTTTTTTTTGTGCCGACGGTCCGCCAAAACACAACGCATCCGTCGCAATGCGTCGCTAATGAAAGTCTATGGAGAAAAAACGCATCCTGCAGGCAACTTTGCAGGATGCGTTTTTTCTCCAAAACGACGCATTGTGACGTGCGTCAAACGACGCTAATGTGAAAGTAGCCTTAGGCGAGTAGTAAGGCGATAGGACAGGAGGCAGACAGCAGCATCATGGTGTCTGAGCAGTTGAAAGAGTGAGGAGGGTCGCAGGAGCAGGTGAGGACGGAGGATGGCATACCTGCTACAGGTGGACTTTCAGATTAGGGCAGAATTTTAGTAAAGACTAGCTGCCTACTGAAAAAGGCTATATGGAAGGAGGACCCAAGGATGGCAGACCTATTGCAGGTGGGCTTTCAGATTAGGGCAGGCAAGTCAGTTATCAATGACAGGAGCAATGTATGCTGGGAAGTAAGGGAAAGGAAGGTCTAGCACCCCTAGTGCTGGTAGAATTCTAGTGAAGACTGGCTACCTACTGATAGACTAGATGGAAGGATAGAAAGCGTAGACTGGTATCTGCACCAAAAGCCGTTTTAACTTGCTGTAGCGGAGGAGGGCAGCAAGTTAAGGTTTTCTCCTCTAGAGACTAACATCCAATTATTAAAATTTAACAAAGGGATCCCATTTCTTCTTTTTTCTGCAAGTTTGTAGTCGGAAATGTCCTATTGACTACAATGAGATAGTAATGTACATGTCCTATTAAAGTGACTAAGACCCTGATGCCCAAACACCTCACAGTCTATAGACGGAGGGTCACCAACATGTCACTTGCTATAAATATATAGATATTTTGATCCAAGCAGGAAAAGAAACGGCAGCACTCACCAGTCTTGACGGCAGGTAATACTTTATTGGTGCATATTCTTCACGGCTCGGGGGTGCATATTTACAGATGAGTGTGCAGGTAAAACGACGGCCGTTTCGCGCTGCTCGAGCGCTTCAACAGGTCTCTGCATTGTTGAATCTTCTTGGTAACAGCACCCGAAGTCCTGTCGTTCGGCTGAAATCCATGCTTGCTGAGTCCGGCGTGTCGGCTTGCTGACGTCCTGGTGGTGCGGTCAGCTGTATCTTGTTTGTATGACTTCACATATAGATATTTTGCCTGGTGTAAATGCCGCTGTTTTCCCGAATCTGGAGTAGTTTTCATTTTGTTCCTATGCCTCTCCGTTCCTGAAATACGGCCCTGTATATAAATCTAGTCTTTTAGCCAAGTGGGCGTAACCATCAACTCTTTAATGAGGACATCTTCTTGAGGCCCGCATCCAGAATAGCTCGAAGTGGAATGACAAGATATTCAGGGAAGAATGGGCATGAGCCTCACGATGGCTCCTACAGACAAGAGTTCGGGGACACGCCCAATTGACTAACAAGGCTAGATTTACACGCAGGAAAGAAGAGGTCATATCTCAGGAACGGTGAGGAGCAGGGTCAAAACAAAAACAAAATTATATTCCCAGATTCAGGAGAATCGTGGCATTTACACCAAGAAAAAAGAGAAAACTATAGTTCTGGCAAGTGACAGATCCTCATTAGGAAGTGTTCTGTTTTTTGGCATTTAGTTTTGGTATATTCCTGAGAAAATGGAATTTCACTGAATGTACAATAACGTTGACCGATAAGCCGTCATGTCGCTTTCCAAGATGTCATCACACCGAGAGGAGTAGGCTATGGCCATAGCTCAGGACGCAGGAACATCTGCTTTACCGACGCGTTTCGCGCTTCGCTCAGGTAGATTTCAGAGACACAAATATTCCAGGCTGGGGCGTGAGGGTAAAACGCTCTTTTATGGCTCATCATCTCGCCATCAGTCATTGCGATAGAACATTTGGCCATCTGCTGTGTTTACCAGTCAGTGTAATCTCCTCCTCCGATGGACCATAATGGACCGAATTGGGGAGGATTGGACTTGAGATAACACATCCAGATAAGACACGTGTTGACCTGAGGAGGAGGTGAAAGCCCTGACTCCACGTGGTGCCTCAGGTAACTGTGGAAACCTCAGGCCTGGACAAGGTTCTCCAAAAAGGTTTGTTTTTCAGGTGACGGTTATGTAACGTTCTGACAGAAGATGAAAGAAATTGTTCCCATTTTTTTAGACATTTACTGCAAGACTCTTATTGACTCGCTAACTAAAGTGTCATATGAGAATTTACCCTGAAGGCCCCAGATACATCAGACCAAAGACGACCAAACTAGCGATGAGGGAACGAGCTGGGATGAGGTGTCACCTCAGCATGCTCGGGTGTAACCGAATCTTCGGCGTGCTCGAATACTATGTTCTGTCCCTTCGGCTGCATGTCTCGCAGCTGTACGACAGTCGCAGCACACGTGTTCATGGATAACACTCGTACCTATGATATTCTATGGGGCTGCGCACATGTCTGATTGTTTTCCTCAGACTGAGTGGTCTGTGGAAAATATCGGAGACATGTCTGATTTTGATCTCTGAGAGTTTTCTCAAAATCGGCAATGCAAGTCTACGGGTCCGTGAAAATAATGGGACCGCACTCTGATTTTCACAGACGACTGACTGAAAAAACAAAAAAAAGTTTCTCCACCTTCTTATTTCTATGTGCAAAAAATAACTAATGCCACTCTGATAGATAGATAGATAGATAGATAGATAGATAGATAGATAGATAGATAGATAGATAGATAGATAGATAGTCAGTCCTTTTTTTGGTTTTCGTAGAAAATATTGATGTCTGAATGAGCCCTAAAGTGGGTGTTTTCTCTATATCCTTCCAAAGGGAGCCTGTAAAACGCATGTGTATATTTTATATATATATTATTTTATAATATATGTAATTGTATTTTACTATGTATATATATTTTGTATAGTATATATTAAAAAAATTATATATAATTATATATATATATATATATATATATATATATATATATATATATATATATACACAATTTATTTTTTACAAATGTTTTTCAATGCAGAATCAAAGCTTTTTTTTGTATAAGAAACACAGTGATTCAAATAAAAGGGAAAACACACACAAAAAAATGCATCAAAAACACAATGATCACAAATAGTTGTTAATGCAAATTTTGTGCAGAAAACGTGCAGATTAAGAGCGTAAGAAAAAAAGGACAGGATTTCCGCTATATGTAGCGGCATTGACGCCGGCTGTTTGCCTGATACCACGTGTTTCAATCATCGATTGTCTAATACGGCTTTTACATCGGCCAAAGTCGCTAAATAGGAGGACGGACGGGTGTGCGATCATCAGTCCTCGTACAGTTCGCATATTGGCACAGCACAGACTTGTTTTCTCCGATGTTTTAAGCCCTTACTGCTTGTTCACCCATTTACATCAGCTTATGTATAAGGGAAGTCACTAATGAGCAGCAGCCAAGTAGAAGGGATTTTCTAACATTTCTATGAATATCTGTCATTATGCAATTCCGTTCTTTCGCCTAAGAAAGGGAATCTCCCCTGCCCCTTCCCTGCGCCGAAGAAAGGAGTTTCTCCATTATAAGATGTGCCTGCCCGTAGGTTTTTTTTTTTTTTTTTTCAGAGTACGCATCTTGTAATTTCTTGTAAGTGTTTTAGTGACGATTTTCCCCATTCAGATCACAATGGCTTTGAGTAAAAAAAAAAAAAAATGGTCCAAAATATGTATTTTTTTTTTTTTTGCTTCTATGTTTCATTGATCTCAATGCGGAAAAAAACAAAAAAAGTAATAGCCCTGAATTAATTGATATTCCACATGTAAATGGAATTTGTCATCAGGTTTTTCTATGTAATCTGACAGCGGCATGAGGTGGAGACGAAGACCCTGATTCCAGCGATGTTGCTTACTAGGCTGTGTGTTGGTGTTTCAATAAAATCAGTGTTTTATCACCTGGAAATTATCACTACAGGACTAAGGGTCTCGTGCTTCCTAGTAAACTGTTCTGTATAACTCCGCCCCCACCACTGGTTTGACAGCTTTCTGCCTATGTACAGTGTACATAGAGCGGCCAATCAGTGGTGTGGGCGGGGTTATACACAGCTCAGCATTCAGAGAGCTGCTAGATCCGCAGCAGAGTAAACTGTGATTGTATCAGATGACAACAAGCAGCCCCAGTAAGTGACACATCGCTGGAATCAGGGTCTCTGCCCCTTCATCATGCTGCCCTCAGATTACATAGCAAAAACCTGGTTACAGGATCCCTTTAAGAAAATACACTGCTGGTCAGTAAACACTATGAAAACAATCAACATGTGAATGAGATTTTAGAAATCTTATTTATTTATTGGTATTGTAGAACAATGGAGATTTTTTTCCACCCTAATAAACAGATGGGGAAAAAATAAAGCAAAAACTCTACGTGTGAACAATCAAATCTGCAGCATAAGGATTCAAACTAAGGGTATGTTCACATGTTATGAATTTTCTGAATATATTGTCGTGGAAAGTTCCGC
This sequence comes from Ranitomeya variabilis, assembly GCF_051348905.1. Classification (NCBI taxonomy): domain Eukaryota; kingdom Metazoa; phylum Chordata; class Amphibia; order Anura; family Dendrobatidae; genus Ranitomeya; species Ranitomeya variabilis. The sequence continues at coordinate 35,830,196 of NC_135238.1, forward strand.
AAATGCTATCCAGACGAATTCTCAGGTGCTAGTGCCAGGAGCGCGTGGGTGTGTGATTTGCATACATTGCAGTCACATGCCAACTAGACGTGTCCGGCCTTGCTCAATACAAGTGAATTGAGTGAGGCCGGACAAGTCTAGTAGGAATGTGGCGCAAGTATGCGAATTATATACTTGCAGTCACATGACCGCTGCTTTTGGCGCCAGAGAATCCTGATAGCGCCAAGTGTGCGCAGTGTGAGGATTCACAAGTCTGCAGTCACATAGAGTGACTGCAGACTTGCGCCCTACGCCTAGACAAAGGGTAAATTCTGCTTTGAAAATCAGCATAAATTAACATTCTAAGGATTTAAAGTCCTCACTGTGGGTTTTTTGGGGGATTTTTTTTTATATGATTTAGTTTTATCTACTTTTCTAGCTCTAGAATGTCCTGTCGATTTCCCACCTTAACATCAAGACTGAGAATCCGCAGCATTTGCACCACACTTGTTCATAGCCTTATTCTGGATTGTTGGGCACTTAAAAAGGGGACTTTTTATTGTCGCCATCTTTGGAATGAATCGAAAATTCCGATCAATTTTGCAACGGAATTTGTCTTTTATCCTGTAAAATGTGTCAAAAGTGCATTTCAGACATCGCGAATAACCTGCAGTAAATTGCAAATGAATTTTCTTCGGAACAAACTCAGATCTGACAAAATATTTGCTCATCTCTAATGGTTAGGAGCATCGAATAAGTCTCTGGTTGTGTCCATGGTTTCTTTTATTGGTATTTAAGTATAGTATTTTTTTTTTCACTTTTCCATCTATATTTATAACTAGCTGTACTACCCGGCTTCGCCCGGGTTAATGACTGCTGTTAGCAAAATAGAATGTGTTAACAAAAATTTATTCTGCACACAAAAACCACAAAACAAATAGATAGAAATGTAATTATTAAAAGGCAAAAACTAAGCAAATAGAAGCATTTCACAACATATATTAGCTTTGTTATACTGAGAATGTCTTTGTTGCCTATATTAACCAATCAGAGCTCCGGTTAATTAACTGTAGCAAAATAGAAGCTGAGCTGTGATTGGTTGCTATTGGCAGCCTGATAAATCCCCAGCCAACAGGAAGCCCTCCCCCCTGGCAGTATATATTAGCTCACACATACACATAATAGACAGGTCATGTGACTGACAGCTGCCGTATTTCCTATATGGTACATTTGTTGCTCTTGTAGTTTGCTTATTAATCAGATTTTTATTTTTGAAGGACAATACCAGACTTGTGTGTGTTTTAGGGCGAGTTTTATGTGTCAAGTTGTGTGTGTTGAGTTGCGTGTGGCGACATGCATGTAGCGACTTTTGTGAGATGAGTTTTGTGTGGCGACATGCGTGTAGCAACATTTTGTGTGTTGAGTTGCATGTGACAGGTTAGTGTAGCAAGTTGTGTGCAGCAAGATTTGTGCATGGCGAGTTTTGCGCGTGGCGAGTTTTATGTGTGGTGCATTTTGAGTATGTGCAAGTTTTGTGTGAGGCAACTTTTGCATGTGGTGCAACTTTTGTACATGTGGCAATTTTTCTGTGTGTGCAAGTTTTGCATGAGGTGAGTTTTCCATGAGGTGAGTTTTGCACGTGTGGCGAGTTTTGCGTGAGCCTAGTTTTGCATATGGCGAGTTTTGCATGTAGCGAGTTTTGAGTGGTGACTTTTGTGTTTCGACTTTTATGTGGCGAGGTTGGTGTGTGTGTGTGGTGAAATGTGTGCTGAGGGTGGTATATGTGTTCAAGCACGTGGTAGTGTGTGGCGCATTTTGTGTTTGTGTTCATATCCCCGTGTGTGGTGAGTATCCCATGTCGGGGCCCCACCTTAGCAACTGTACGGTATATACTCTTTGTCGCCATCGCTCTCATTCTTTAAGTCCTCATTGTTCACATCTGGCAGCTGTCAATTTTCCTCCAACACTTTTCCCTTCACTTTTTCCCCATTATGTAGATAGGAGCAAAATTGTTTGGTGAATTGGAACGCGCGGGGTTAAAATTTCACCTCACAACATAGCCTATGACGCTCTCGGGGTCCAGACGTGTGACTGTGCAAAATTTTGTGGCTGTAGCTGCGACGGTACAGATGCCAATCCCGGACATACACACATACATACATACACACATTCAGCTTTATATATTAGATATACCTGTATGTAATCTCCTGTATATAGTATATACCTGTGTGTCATCTCACCTATATATAGTATATATCTGTGTGTCATCTCCTGTATATAGTATATACCTGTATGTCATCTCCTCCTATACATAGCATATACCTGTGTCATCTCCTCCTGTATATACTATATACCTGTAGGTAATCTGCTCCTGTATATAGTATATACCTGTGTGTCATCTCCTCCTGTATATAGTATATACCTGTATGTCATCTCCTCCTGTATGTAGTATGTACCTGTATGTCATCTCCTCCTCTATATAGTATATACCTGTGTGTCATCTCTCCTGTATATAGTATATATCTGTGTGTCATCTCCTCCTGTATATAGTATATACCTGTGTGTCATCTCCCCTGTAAATAGTATATACCTGTGTGTCATCTCCTGTATATAGTATATAGCTGTATGCCATCTCCTCCTGTATTAGCCCTCGTTCACACGTTATTTGGTCAGTATTTTTACCTCAGTATTTGTAAGCTAAAATGGCAGCCTGATAAATCCCCAGCCAACAGTAAGCCCACCCCCTGGCAGTATATATTAGCTCACACATACACATAATAGACTGGTCATGTGACTGACAGCTGCCGGATTCCTATATGGTACATTTGTTGCTCTTGTAGTTTGTCTGCTTATTAATCAGATTTTTATTTTTGAAGGATACCAGACTTGTGTGTGTTTTAGGGCGAGTTTCGTGTGTCAAGTTGTGTGTGTTGAGTTGCGTGTGGCGACATGCATGTAGGGACTTTTGTGAGATGAGTTTTGTGTGGCGACATGCGTGTAGCAACTTTTTGTGTGTCGAGTTGCATGTGACAGGTTAGTGTAGCAAGTTGTGTGCAGCAAGTTTTGCGCATGGCGAGTTTTGCGCGTGGCGAGTTTTATGTGTGGTGCCTTTTGAGTATGTGCAAGTTTTGTGTGAGGCAACTTTTGCATGTGTTGCAACTTTTGTGCATGTGGCAATTTTTCTGCGTGTGGCAATTTTTCTGCGTGTGCAAGTTTTGCGTGTGGCGAGTTTTGCACGTGTGGCGAGTTTTGCATGTGGAGAGTTTTGCGCGTGGCGAGTTTTGAGCGGCGACTTTTGTGTTTCTACTTTTATGTGGCGAGGTTGGTGTATGTGTGGTGAAATGTGCACTGAGGGTGGTATATGTGTTCGAGCACGTGGTAGTGTGTGGCGCATTTTGTGTGTGTGTTCATATCCCCGTGGTGGTGTGATTATCCCATGTTGGGGCCCCACCTTAGCAACTGTACAGTATATACTCTTTGGTGCCATCGCTGTCATTCTTTAAGTCCCCCTTGTTCACATCTGGCAGCTGTTAATTTGCCTCCAACACTTTTCCTTTCATTTTTTCCCCATTATGTAGATAGGGGCAAAATTGTTTGGTGACTTGGAAAGCGCGGGGTTAAAATTTCACCTCACAATATAGCTTTGACGCTCTCAGGGTCCAGACGTGTGACTGTGCAAAATTTTGTGCCTGTAGCTGCGACGCCTCCAACACTTTTCCTTTCACTTTTTCCCCATTATGTAGATAGGGGCAAAATTGTTTGGTGAATTGGAAAGCGCGGGGTTAAAATTTCACCTCACAACATAGCCTATGACGCTCTCGGGGTCCAGACGTGTGACTGTGCAAAATTTTGTGGCTGTAGCTGCTACGGTTCAGATGCCAATCCCGGACATACATACATACATACATACATACACACACACACACATTCAGCTTTATATATTAGATTCTCCACCCATTCCATGTATAAAGAGGGCATTGTACCAGGAAGCTGCGGTTCGTGGCGAGGCTGTGGGGAGCGAGAAACTAAAGCAAGGGAAGATGGAGGATAGCGCCCAGACGCCTCTGGTTGTTGCTTATTTCTCAGGAGAACAACTTTGAAATTCGACAAGCCTGATGAAAAGGAAAGGGAGAGGCGCTCCGTGTGTTCTCCCAAATATATCCCGATTCCCACATACAGAGATTGGATCACCTGAGTAGGTTTTGACAAGGCACAACTCTGCGAACCATAAACCTGTGAGAAGCTGATCTCCAGCCGCCGACCCGTCACAGGTGGGAAGAGACGTTCAAAAATCCAAGGGGAAAAAAGGAGCGTTGGTCCTCAGGCGCTGCCACAAATTGCTGACAATGGATTGCTTTGCTAGGATCTTTATTCATACAACGCGTTTCGGAATCAGATCGACTTCTTCGGGTAAAACAAAAAAAATTACACCCGGTGGACTTAGGTGATGCCGTGCGAAAAGCGAGGAGGACATTCACTGCCTCAAATAGCTCACAATGGATTGCGTTACTACAACGCGTTTCGGAATCAAGTCGACTCCTTCTTCAGCTATAATAAAACAGAAGAATCCTCCTCCAAGGGGAAAATGTCATTTTTCACCTAAGTCCACTTGGAGTAGGTTTTCTTTTGTTTTATTGTACCTGAAGGAGTCGACCCGATTCCAAAACGCGTTGCACGACTGAAAATCCTACTAACGCAATTCATTGTCAGCAATTCGTGGTAGTGAATGTCGTCGTCCTCACTTTTTGCGCTGCATCACCTAAGTCCACCCCATGTAGGTTTTCTTTGTTTTATTATACCTGAAGAAGGAGTCAACCTGATTCCGAAACGCGTTGTATGAATAAAGATCGTAGTAACGCAATCCATTGTCAGCAATTCGTGGCAGAGCCCGAGGACCACTATTTTTTCTTCTTTTTTTTTTCTTTTGGATTTTATCACCTTATTTCTCCTGAAATCATCTGTCGCAGGGGAGTCACAAGTCTCCTATAAACATAAGGAGGCAAGCTAGTACTGCAGAAAACATTGAGCATGGCCAACTCTTCTGCAGTGTGAATGAATGCCTTTAGTGTTCTATAAAAATTGATGGGCGAGATCCTGGTCAGTAGTAGTGCTACCTTACTGCTGAGCTTCGGGGGGAAAAGATATATATAATAAAAAGTATACAAAAAAATACAATGAAAAAGTCTAAAACGCCTTTACAATTTTCCTCCAGTTATACAAATCTTAATATAAAAGCATCAGAAATTGACGTCAATGGGGTCTCTTTTTTTTTTTTTTTCTCCTGTTACCCTCAATGGACTATCATGGCTGCCGTCCCCCCAAAAATCGAAGCCGAGCAAACAGAAGATAAAAATGGGGGCAGTTTATTAAATTATGTACACCACAAAAATTACAAATTTTGACATACTGCGTGTTTGCTCTCAAATTATCACTTGTCTCACCACTTGATGTTGAAAGTGGGAATATTTAGATGGAAAGGGGTCCAACAGATTTTTCGATAATCTGTACCGGAATTTCGAGAATATCTAATATAGTTTTTTTGCCTTTACTTAGATTGTGCATTTACAATTTGTGACAAATGAACCCCCTAAGGTGCGCCACATTTCTTAAGAGACGTGCACTTTTTAATTCTTTTAGCACCGTTTACTCTGCCATAAAAAAATTGATAAAGCGCCATACTTGGTAAATTTGGCCGGTTGCATTTCTAGTGTTGACATTTAATTTTTGGATTGCGGCGACAGCGGGCGTCTGGCCGTCGTCACTGGATATTCATGGAGATTTTCCTATTCCGAAATATCCCCTTGAACAGATGATTTTAGTACATTTATCACAGCCCCTTAGAGCTTTTCTGGCGATTCTCCATCGTTTCGGCACCCTTGTGTAGTCAGTCGGTAGTTTGTGTCCTGTCGTGCTGACGTGGGGCAGATTTGCTGATTGTTTCCTAAAATTCCAGCCAAGGCCAGCATAGACATTCTCTTTTTATACCCCCCTTCCTTGTACTTACACAGTGAGAATAGAAAACTTACTGTTAACTGTTATTAATCACTTACGTTGTATGGCGGCACTTCTCGGCGAGGATCGAGCCCACATTCTACTCCGAGCTTGCTCCGGAGATCCCTGCCATGGTTCTCTGCAGCTCTGCCCAAAATCCCAGAGGTTCAATGCTACGATTTAACCGTCCTGCGGCAGTAACGGAAGTTACAAGCAATTTGAGAAGTTCAGGTTGCATTTTTAGCTGGCTGTTTTTTTTTTTTTTTCCTCCCGCACCACGTGACGGAATGTGAAAGACCACAAAAGGAAAAACGTGTCTTGTTATTATAAAGCTCTGGTGACGTGTTAACGACACGCCGGGTTCTGCGAGGACGTCCTTTCGTTTTCGGGTTCTTACTTATATCATAGAGAAATTCAGAATCCGCAGTTTCTTACTTTATAGGTCGGATGTGACTTTGTTTCCAGTGTTCTGATATTGGTCACGGGCCGATGTGAAAAATTAAAAAGAGGATTTACAAAGGCCACATCATTGGCATAGTGGCTGCAGAGCTGAATTAAATGTCCCTTTAATTTTTTTCATTTCTCATCAAGATATTAACTAGTAAAGTTTTGATTATAATTCATTCTAAGCCAAAGGGAACGTTATCAGACATTGTTCTCTGGTTGACTGGGAGCATGCACTTTTTCCCCATGTATGGCCAATCATAAGCAGGAGGTGTTATGGGGGGGGGGGGGGGGGGGAGAAAATGCCCCCCATAAATGCTTAGAAGGTGCTTTTTGTTTATGAGACATGTAATAACACACAGCTCTGCTCTCTCAGTGATCTTTGCAATTCCTGTGTAGAGTACAGCAGAGCTATGTGTCATTACAAACACCACTAATATCATAGCTTTATACCCACCACAGTCTGTGTGAGGGGAGGGTGAGTACAGCAGAGCTATGTGTCATTACAAACACCACTAATAGCACAGCTTTACACCCACCGCAGTCTGTGTGGGGGGAAGGTGAGTACAGCAGAGCTATGTGTCATTACAAACACCACTAATAGCACAGTTTTACACCCACCGCAGTCTGTGTGTGTGGGGGGTGAGTACAGCAGAGCTACAGTATGTCTCAGTGCAAACACCACTAATAGCACAGCTTTATACCCACCACAGTCTGTGTGAGGGGAGGGTGAGTACAGCTGAGCTATGTGTCATTGCAAACACCACTAATATCATAGCTTTACACCCACCGCAGTCTGTGTGTGTGTGTGTGTGTGTGTGTGGGGGGGGGGGGTGAGTACAGCAGTGCTATGTGTCATTACAAACACCACTAGTAGCTTTCATATCACCACAGTCTGTGTGGGGGGGGTGAGTACAGCAGAGCTATCTGTCATTACAAACACAACTAATAGCAATACTTCCATCTCACTGCAGTCTGTGTGGTGGGGCGAGTACAGCAGAGCTATGTCTCAGTGCAAACACCACTAGTAGCTTTCATCTCACCACAATCTGTGTGGGGGGAAGGATGAGTATAGCAGAGCTATGTGTCATTACAAACACAACTAATATCAATACTTCCATCTCACTGCAGTCTGTGTGGGGGGACGTGAGTAGAGCAGAGCTATGTCTCATTGCAAACACCACTAGCAGCTTTCATCTCACTGAAGTCCCTGTGTGTGGGGGGAGTAGTAGAACACATCTATGTGTCAATACAAACACCACTAGTAGCCTTCATCTCACTGCAGCCTGTGTGTGGTGGGGTGAGTATAGCAGAGCTATCTGTCATTACAAACACAACTAACAGCAATACTTCCATCTCACTGCAGTCTGTGTGGTGGGGTGAGTACAGCAGAGCTATGTCTCAGTGCAAACACCACTAGCAGCTTTCATGTCACTGCAGTCTGTGTGGGGGGATGGAGAGTACAGCAGAGCTATATCTCATTGCTAACACCACTAACAGCCTTCATATTACTGCAGTGTGTGCTGGAGGTGAGTACAATAGAGCTAAGTGTCAATGCAAACACAACTAGTAGCTTTTATCTCCCTGCAGTCTGTGTGTGAGGAGGGGGGATCATCTGAGCTGTGTGTCATTACATACTCCATTAGTTGCTTTCATCTAACTGCAGTCTGTGTGGGGGAAAGGGTGAATTCAGCAAAGTTGTGTGTAATTAGAAACACCACTAGTAGCTTTAATCTCACTGCAGTCTGTGAAGGGGGAGGGGGAGTACAGCAGAGCCTTGTCTCATTGCAAACTGATAGCACCGCCCACTGGACCATCAGTGATGGTTGTCAGTCACTGATGGCACCGCCCACTGGACCTCCAGTGATAGCTGTCAGTCACTGATAACACCACCCACTGGACCAAAATTCCCAGAAAGAGCAGAGATTTAATTGATTAAAACACAGGTTATAGTGAATATTTTCTCACAAAGCTATATATCAATCCACTCAGCTCCCCCTGCTCTATATCAGGGTGCCTGCAGAGTAGACTGCATTTTCATGGTGACAGGTTCCCTTTAGACCCCATCAGTGATTTTATGATGTCTTTAGTGAAAAATAAAATGTTGCTCACAATTTCCAGATAAAATTAGACCGGTACAGAGGAACAAAGTGGAAGGGTTGACATGAGTCAGTAAAAGGCTATTAATATTATGACCCAAATGCAAACGGTCCTGAAATCGCTGTGTCCCGTGCCGCAAAGAGGAGGGGTTAACAGAAGCCCCGCCTACAAATGGCTGTTTCTGGGGATGGACTAGAATATTGTAAAGCGTCAACAAATTGTCAATACTGTTGTTAGTAACTATGCTATGCAGGGCTGTGGAGTCAGATTCTGAGCCCATTTTGGTGGAGTCAGAGTTGGTGTCATGGAAATTGAGGGGTCGGAGGTTTGGCTTACCGACTCCACAGCCCTGATGCTATGGGTGTCCAGTAGTCGTGATCTTTAGGCTGATTTTTTTTTTTTTTAAAGTCCCTTTTTTGGTTTTATTAGCTACTTCACCATGTTGGTATGTCGGCCATAACATCGTATCCCCTCAGTACTGGAATAACTGTGCTGTGACCTTTGGTGATAATTTACAGGAAAGTCTAGTTTTACTGTCTGTAACCACAGTGCAATAAGGATAAGGACGAACTTTGTAAAAACAGGTTTTCTGACTGTTAGAAGTCATGTCCTAAGGTGTGTGTTGTCAAGCTGATCTGTTCTGCTTTCTCCTTATGCTTTCTCTAGCTGATCCGTTCTGCGTACTTTGTGTTCTCTAGCTGATCCGTTCTGCGTTCTTTGTGTTCTCTAGCTGATCCGTTCTGCTTTCTCCTTATGTGTTCTCTAGCTGATCCGTTCTGCGTTCTCTTTATGCTTTCTCTAGCTGATCCGTTCTGCGTTCTCCTTATGTGTTCTCTAGCTGATCCATTCTGCTTTCTCCTTTTGTTCTCTAGCTGATCCGTTCTGCGTTCTCCTTGTGTTCTCTAGCTGATCCTTTCTACGTTCTCTTTATGCGTTCTCTAGCTGATCCGTTCTGCGTTCTCCTTATGTGCTCTCTAGCTGATCCTTTCTGCGTTCTCCTTATGCGTTCTCTAGCTGATCCGTTCTGCGTTCTCCTTATGCGTTCTTTAGCTGATCCGTTCTGCGTTCTCCTTGTGTTCTCTAGCTGATCCTTTCTGCGTTCTCTTTATGCGTTCTCTAGCTGATCCGTTCTGCGTTCTCCTTATGTGTTCTCTAGCTGATCCGTTCTGCGTTCTCCTTATACATTCTCTATCTGATCTGTTCTGCTTTCTCCTTATACATTCTCTAGCTGATCTGTTCTGCTTTCTCCTTATGTGTTCTCTAGCTGACCAGTTCTGCGTTCTCCTTATGCGTTCTCTAGCTGATCCGTTCTACGTTCTCCTTATGTGTTCTCTAGCTGATATTTTCTGCGTTCTTTTTATGTGTTCTCTAGCTGATTAGTTCTGCGTTCTCCTTATGGGTTCTCTAGCTGATCCGTTCTACTTTCTCTTTGTGTTCACTAGCTGATCCGTTCTGCGTTCTCCTTGTGTTCTCTAGCTGATCCATTCTGCTTTCTCCTTGAGTTCTATAGCTGATCCCTTCTGCGTTCTCCTTATGCGTTCTCTAGCTGATCCGTTCTGCATTCTCCTTTTGTTCTCTAGCTGATCCTTTCTGCGTTCTCTTTATGCGTTCTCTAACTGATCTGTACTGTGTTCTCCTTGTGTGTTCTCTAACTGATCTGTTCTGCGTTCTCCTTATGTGCTCTCTAGCTGATCTGTTCTGTGTTCTCCTTGTGTTCTCTAACTGATCCGTTCTGCGTTCTCCTTATGTGTTCTCTAGCTGATCCGTTCGGCGTTCTCCTTATGCGTTCTCTAGCTGAACCCTTCTGCGTTCTCCTTATGCGTTCTCTAGCTGATCTGTTTTGCTTTCTCCTTTAGAGAAGATTGTAAAGAGACACCTAGTGGGTCTCCAGGCAGAGATTTCACATACTGTGCTCCAAAACCAACAAACCTGAATATCTCTACAATGAAGTGACAAAGAGAGATTCACAAAAAAACAGCAGAATCAGGAGACCTCGGAGATTTTTATGAAGAGTTTAACTCATTTTTTTTGGAGCAAGTGATTCTCTCACTTTAAATCTTCAGAGGTACACCGCTCCTCTACCTCCGGCCTTCCTGCTTTCTATGGGCTCATTGTGCTCCTGATGATTGACAGTTCTGTTTGGTGGCGTGGCTGAGCCACCAGCGGAAACTGTGTGCTCTTTGATGGTGCTAGCAGAGGCATCGGTTGAGAACATAGTCGTTCATGAAGGCTGCACAGATCCAACCCCTTTAAACATGGTGCAGCCTTTGCCTTCTATGGTTGCACTTATCTTGCTGGCTGAGAATCGGTCAGTGAGCTTCTTCTGTTGGGAGAGTTATACCTCTTAACGTCCTTCTTCAGAGCTCCCCTCACCGGATGACATCGGGAACAGCTGATGGGGGTTGCCGGGTGTCGTCCCCTTTTAGAATGTTTAAAAAAAATCTTGCATGCAGAAATTCTTCTGTTTTTAAAGCTGACGTAATAAAACCCCACAATCATTAGTGGACCCCTTCTGCATCTGTTTGCAAAACTGATAAAAGCGGATACTTTTGCACATGAGTTCCGGAACCGGAGCAGACAAAGGGATTATACGGAAATGTGATCTTAACTTTGTTTTAATTACTTCAGTATTTTCTTAACATACAATACATGTAGTTGTGGAATAAGGGGTTCAAATTCCGGACTGATGGAAGGGACTTAGGGAGTGTTGGGGGGCGTAAAATACTTGGCTTGTCCCTGTCGTTGACAACTCACGCTTTGCCTTTAAGGAAGTATATAGACAGGAATCATTAACCCTTGTAAACCTTGTTTGGGTTGCTGTAGTTCTCAAGATAGCCACTTGATGGCGCTATGAAACCCTTGCTTTTGTTTCATCTCGTAGCTTTATGCAATCCTGTAGATTCCTAAATGTGGAGTTGGTGTTCAGTAACTTTGCAGTCTGCGTATTCTGCCATTTATTGCAATTATATTCCTTTTTGTTACTTTTAAGTGCATGCTAATTAATTAGCAGTTTTAGTTTACATTTATTAAGCCACAATAGAAAGGACTGGGACTCGAGGACTCCTGTGTAGTCTCAGCCTTCATAGTCCGCTGTTGGGTACAGATGTAGCAGAGCTAAACCTGTTTTTATTTTCTGTGCACTTTTACTTGTAGTGCTTTGAAAAATTACAGATAGAGAATTAAGCATATAATGGACCAATATAACGTATGTCGCGTCAGCCTTGGACTTGTAGTTCCGCAAAGTTGTAGATCTACTGGTGTTGCACTGGATTACAAGCACTGGGCTGGTGGTCTTCATTCTCTCCCACATCTTATGGTTACTTTGATGATAGATCCTGGATAGTGTCAGCTTTACATGGCCTGGAGCGTTCCTCAAACTTTCTGTACATTTTTATTCCAGATGCAAGTTTCCAGCAAATTTCCCATTTTTAGTTTTCTTATTGATGAAACAAATCTTCCATTGATATAGTACCGCGTCTGAGTCTGTGTTCATGCTGTGATCCCTGTGTGCTACAATGTCCCTGTGTTAGTGGATGATCCACAGTATTTGTGTAGTGATCAAATCTCCTGCTGCCATTTTACTGCTTAGAGCCACCACTAGGGGGAGCCGAGAAACCAGCTGAAGACAGATTTATTATTGAGCTCTATGGGAACTGTAGCCTCACCCTAGCGGTCGCTGCAGGCAGCCGCAATGTTATCAATGAAAGGCGATTCTAAGTATTATGACTTTTTATATATAAATCTAAGAAGTCCAGAAAATTGCTAGGTATGAATTTCTGGACTTCTTTTTTTAACCTCAATCAATTACAAAAAAAAAAGTCCGGATCACTTATCTGAGTGGTAGCGGTACCTAAATAGAAAATGATCATAATGCTTCTTTGAAAGGGAATCCGTCAGCAGGATCAACCCTCCTAAGCCGTCTATATGGGCATGTAGGTCATAGGAAGCTGAATAAAATGATACCTTGGTATCTACGATCTGATGTTTTATTCCAGAGAAATCTACATTTTTTATTTATGAGCTGTTGAGATCTATGAGCCGGACGTAGATCTCCCTGAGAATCTGCCTCCAGAAATGAAAAGAGTCGTAACCAGTGTGAGACATGTAATGACTGACAGTCTGCTCTACCTGTCTCACGCTGGTAACACCTCCTGTAATTTATAACAAGCCCTGGAGGCAGATTGTTGGGGAGATCTATGTCCGGCCCATAGATCTTAACAACTAATTTACATATTAACAGAAACATGGATTTCTCTGGAATAAGACATCGGATCACAGATATCAAGGTATCATTTTAGTCCATTTCCTTTGATCTACAAGTCCATATAGACGGTTAGAAGGGTTGATCCTACTGACAGATTTCCTTTAAACCCAATCACGCCTTTTTTTGCCTCCCTTTTTTTCCCCTCACTTGTTTAATTCTTGTCCGTGGACAGAACTGATATTTTCCTGACTTCAGTCTCATTTTTAAAGAATCTGCAATGTTTCTTAACGCATGATATCTCTTCGAGTGACTGGGCTGAGTTGCAGTTCCAGGCATGGCCCATGAACACGAGTGGCGCTGTTCATACAACCCCCTATAAAGGGGATACCCACTGTTAAATACCCCTTCTCTATACTTTATCTAAATAGAGTCATAGTTCTTTGCTTTTTCATTTTTCAACATAGACTTATAGTGGTTGTTTCTCCTTTTGGTTTATGTAGAGCTCCATATTCAGTACATAGATATTGACGATAACATTACGGTTACCTGCAACCGCCACTGGAAGGAGCCTATATGGGTTCCTGAGATCCCAAGAACACAGGTTTGCTGTCCCCGGCAATCCCATTGACAATGAATGGAGCGGAGGTATACATGCTTGACCCCTGCTTCATTCAGACGGGGCTTTGGGGGTCCCAGAAGTCAGAACCCCTGCAATCAGCAAGCTATGACCTATCCGATGGATAAGTGATAGCTTTAAAATTAGTTGCAAACCCTTTAAATGTAAAGGGAAGGTAAATTTATATTTTGTGCCGGTTACTCTTAGATCTGACCTTGTTAACCTCTTCTATTTGTGATTGTGGCTGGATAGATGCTGATCATAAACTCCATTATTGACTGACCTTTAAGGGGTAGTCTGGTCCAAAATGAAAAGTTTGCAGATGTATAAATCTCCCTAGGGCATGCACTGTGCTCTCCGCGGATTCACCGGTTTCTGAGCCCGTGTCGGCGGTAATGTATGTGGTGTGCATATTCATAGGCTGAAGCCATCTAGTGGGCGCGTCATGACAAAGAGGCATCCTCTATGTCTACAGGAAAAAGTTTTATCATAATCACAGGCATTGATTCTTTACTATAAGATTAGTAAGATTGAGGATTCTCTACTATAAGAGCAGTGAGGTTGAGGATTCTTTACTGTAAGAGCAGTGAGGTTGAGGATTCTTTACTGTAAGAGCAGTGAGGTTGAGGATTCTTTACTGTAAGAGCAGTGAGGTTGAGGATTCTTTACTGTAAGAGCAGTGAGGTTGAGGGTTCTGTACTGTAAGAGCAGTGAGGTTGAGGATTCTTTACCGTAAGAGCAGTGAGGTTGAGGATTCTTTACCGTAAGAGCAGTGAGGTTGACGATTCTTTACTGTAAGAGCAGTGAGTTTGAGGATTCTTTACAGTAAGAGCAGTGAAGTTGAGGATTTTTTTACTGTAAGAGCTGTGAGTTTGAGGATTTACTGTAAGAGCAGTGAGGTTGAGGATTCTTTACTGTAAGAGCAGTGAGGTTGAGGATTCTTTACTGTAAGAGCAGTGAGGTTGAGGATTCTATACTGTAAGAGCAGTGAGGTTGAGGATTCTTTACAGTAAGAGCAGTGAGGTTGATGATTCCTTTTTGTAAGAGCAGTGAGGTTGAGGATTCTTTACTGTAAGAGCAGTGAGGTTGAGGATTATTTACTGTAAGAGCAGTGAGGTTGAGGATTCTTTACTGTAAGAGCAGTAAGGTTGAGGATTCTTTACTGTAAGAGCAGTGAGGTTGAAGATTCTTTACTTAAGAGCACTGAGACAATGGATTCTTTACTGTAAGAGCAGTGAGGTTGAGGATTCTTTACTGTAAGAGCAGTGAGGTTGAGGATTCTTTACTTAAGAGCAGTGAGACAATGGATTCTTTACTGTAAGAGCAGTGAGGTTGGGGATTCTTTACTGTAAGAGCAGTGAGGTTGAGGATTCTTTACTGTAAGAGCAGTGAGGTTGAGGATTCTTTACTGTAAGAGCAGTGAGGTTGAGGATTCTTTACTGTAAGAGTAGTGAGGTTGAGGATTCTTTACTGTAAGAGCTGTGAGGTTGAGGATTCTTTACTGTAAGAGCAGTGAGGTTGAGGATTCTTTACTGTAAGAGCAGTGAGGTTGAGGATTCTTTACTGTAAGAGCAGTGAGGTTGAGGATTCTTTACTGTAAGAGCAGTGAGGTTGAGGGTTCTGTACTGTAAGAGCAGTGAGGTTGAGGATTCTTTACCGTAAGAGCAGTGAGGTTGAGGATTCTTTACCGTAAGAGCAGTGAGGTTGACGATTCTTTACTGTAAGAGCAGTGAGTTTGAGGATTCTTTACAGTAAGAGCAGTGAAGTTGAGGATTTTTTTACTGTAAGAGCTGTGAGTTTGAGGATTTACTGTAAGAGCAGTGAGGTTGAGGATTCTTTACTGTAAGAGCAGTGAGGTTGAGGATTCTTTACAGTAAGAGCAGTGAGGTTGATGATTCCTTTTTGTAAGAGCAGTGAGGTTGAGGATTATTTACTGTAAGAGCAGTGAGGTTGAGGATTCTTTACTGTAAGAGCAGTAAGGTTGAGGATTCTTTACTGTAAGAGCAGTGAGGTTAAAGATTCTTTACTTAAGAGCACTGAGACAATGGATTCTTTACTGTAAGAGCAGTGAGGTTGAGGATTCTTTACTGTAAGAGCAGTGAGGTTGAGGATTCTTTACTTAAGAGCAGTGAGACAATGGATTCTTTACTGTAAGAGCAGTGAGGTTGGGGATTCTTTACTGTAAGAGCAGTGAGGTTGAGGATTCTTTACTTAAGAGCAGTGAGACAATGGATTCTTTACTGTAAGCAGTGAGGTTGAGGATTCTTTACTGTAAGAGCAGTGAGGTTGAGGATACTTCACAGTAAGAGCAGTGAGGTTGAGGATTCTTTACTGTAAGAGCAGTGAGGTTGAGGATTCTTTACTTAAGAGCAGTGAGACAATGGATTCTTTACTGTAAGAGCAGTGAGGTTGAGGATTCTTTACTGTAAGAGCAGTGAGGTTGAGGATTCTTTACTGTAAGAGCAGTGAGGTTGAGGATTCTTTACAGTAAGAGCAGTGAGGTTGAGGATTCTTTACTGTAAGAGCTGTGAGGTTGATGATTCCTTTTTGTAAAAGCAGTGAGGTTGAGGATTCTTTACTGTAAGAGCAGTGAGGTTGAGGATTCTTTACTGTAAGAGCAGTGAGGTTGAGGATTCTTTACTGTAAGAGCAGTGAGGTTGAGGATTATTTACTGTAAGAGTAGTGAGGTTGAGGATTCTTTACTGTAAGAGCTGTGAGGTTGAGGATTCTTTACTGTAAGAGCAGTGAGGTTGAGGATTCTTTACTGTAAGAGCAGTGAGGTTGAGGATTCTTTACTATAAGAGCAGTGAGGTTGAGGATTCTTTACTGTAAGAGCAGTGAGGTTGAGGATTCTATACTGTAAGAGCAGTGAGGTTGGGGATTCTTTACTGTAAGAGCAGTGAGGTTGAGGATTCTTTACTGTAAGAGCAGTGAGGTTGAGGATTCTTTACTGTAAGAGCAGTGAGGTTGATGATTTTTTTTAAAGCAGCAAGGTTGAGGATTCTTTACACTAAGAGCAGTGAGGTTGAGGATTCTTTACGTAAGAGCAGTGAGACAATGGATTCTTTACAGTAAGAGCAGTGAGGTTGAGGATTCTTTACTGTAAGAGCAGTGAGGTTGAGGATTATTTACTGTAAGAGCAGTGAGGTTGAGGATTATTTACTGTAAGAGTAGTGAGGTTGAGGATTCTTTACTGTAAGAGCAGGGAGGTTGATGATTCCTTTTTGTAAGAGCAGTGAGGTTGAGGATTCTTTACTGTAAGAGCAGTGAGGTTGAGGATTATTTACTGTAAGAGCAGTGAGGTTGAGGATTCTTTACTGTAAGAGCAGTGAGGTTGAGGATTCTTTACTGTAAGAGCAGTGAGGTTGAGGATTCTTTACTGTAAGAGTAGTGAGGTTGAGGATTCTTTACTGTAAGAGCTGTGAGGTTGAGGATTCTTTACTGTAAGAGCAGTGAGGTTGAGGATTCTTTACTGTAAGAGCAGTGAGGTTGAGGATTCTTTACTGTAAGAGCAGTGAGGTTGAGGATTCTTTACAGTAAGAGCAGTGAGGTTGAGGATTCTTTACTGTAAGAGTAGTGAGGTTGAGGATTCTTTACTGTAAGAGCTGTGAGGTTGATGATTCCTTTTTGTAAGAGCAGTGAGGTTGAGGATTCTTTACTGTAAGAGCAGTGAGGTTGAGGATTATTTACTGTAAGAGCAGTGAGGTTGAGGATTCTTTACTGTAAGAGCAGTGAGGTTGAGGATTCTTTACTATAAGAGCAGTGAGGTTGAGGATTCTTTACTGTAAGAGCAGTGAGGTTGAGGGTTCTTTACTGTAAGAGCAGTGAGGTTGAGGGTTCTTTACTGTAAGAGCAGTGAGGTTGAGGATTCTTTACTGTAAGAGCAGTGAGGTTGAGGATTCTTTACTGTAAGAGCAGTGATTTTGATGATTTTTTTTTAAAGCAGCAAGGTTGAGGATTCTTTACACTAAGAGCAGTGAGGTTGAGGATTCTTTAAAGCAGTGAGGTTGAGGATTCTTTTCTGTAAGAGCAGTGAGGTTGAGGATTCTTTACAGTAAGAGCAGTGAGGTTGAGGATTCTTTACTGTAAGAGCAGTGAGGTTGAGGATTCTTTACTGTAAGAGCAGTGAGGTTGAGGATTCTTTACGTAAGAGCAGTGAGACAATGGATTCTTTACA
The DNA here is from genome assembly GCF_051348905.1 of Ranitomeya variabilis. Classification (NCBI taxonomy): domain Eukaryota; kingdom Metazoa; phylum Chordata; class Amphibia; order Anura; family Dendrobatidae; genus Ranitomeya; species Ranitomeya variabilis. The sequence goes on from NC_135238.1 coordinate 35,847,707, forward strand.
GTAAGAGCAGTGAGGTTGAGGATTCTTTACTGTAAGAGCAAAGAGGATTATTTACTGTAAGAGCAGTGAGGTTGAGGATTATTTACTGTAAGAGTAGTGAGGTTGAGGATTCTTTACTGTAAGAGCAGGGAGGTTGAGGATTCTTTACTTAAGAGCAGTGAGACAATGGATTCTTTACTGTAAGAGCAGTGAGGTTGAGGATTCTTCACAGTAAGAGCAGTGAGGTTGAGGATTCTTTACTTAAGAGCAGTGAGACAATGGATTCTTTACTGTAAGAGCAGTGAGGTTGAGGATTCTTTACTGTAAGAGCAGTGAGGTTGAGGATTCTTTACTGCAAGAGCAGTGAGGTTGAGCATTCTTTACTGTAAGAGTAGTGAGGTTGAGGATTCTTTACTGTAAGAGCAGGGAGGTTGATGATTCCTTTTTGTAAGAGCAGTGAGGTTGAGGATTCTTTACTGTAAGAGCAGTGAGGTTGAGGATTATTTACTGTAAGAGCAGTGAGGTTGAGGATTCTTTACTGTAAGAGCAGTGAGGTTGAGGATTCTTTACTGTAAGAGCAGTGAGGTTGAGGATTCTTTACTGTAAGAGCTGTGAGGTTGAGGATTCTTTACTGTAAGAGCAGTGAGGTTGAGGATTCTTTACTGTAAGAGCAGTGAGGTTGTGGATTTTTTACTGTAAGAGCAGTGAGGTTGAGGATTCTTTACAGTAAGAGCAGTGAGGTTGAGGATTCTTTACTGTAAGAGCAGTGAGGTTGAGGATTATTTACTGTAAGAGCAGTGAGGTTGAGGATTCTTTACTGTAAGAGCAGTGAGGTTGAGGATTCTTTACTGTAAGAGCAGTGAGGTTGAGGATTCTTTACTGTAAGAGCAGTGAGGTTGAGGATTCTTTACTGTAAGAGCAGTGAGGTTGAGGATTCTTTACTGTAAGAGCAGTGAGGTTGTGGATTTTTTACTGTAAGAGCAGTGAGGTTGAGGATTCTTTACAGTAAGAGCAGTGAGGTTGAGGATTCTTTACTGTAAGAGTAGTGAGGTTGAGGATTCTTTACTGTAAGAGCTGTGAGGTTGATGATTCCTTTTTGTAAGAGCAGTGAGGTTGAGGATTCTTTACTGTAAGAGCAGTGAGGTTGAGGATTATTTACTGTAAGAGCAGTGAGGTTGAGGATTCTTTACTGTAAGAGCAGTGAGGTTGAGGATTCTTTACTGCAAGAGCAGTGAGGTTGAGCATTCTTTACTGTAAGAGTAGTGAGGTTGAGGATTCTTTACTGTAAGAGCAGGGAGGTTGATGATTCCTTTTTGTAAGAGCAGTGAGGTTGAGGATTCTTTACTGTAAGAGCAGTGAGGTTGAGGATTATTTACTGTAAGAGCAGTGAGGTTGAGGATTCTTTACTGTAAGAGCAGTGAGGTTGAGGATTCTTTACTGTAAGAGCTGTGAGGTTGAGGATTCTTTACTGTAAGAGCAGTGAGGTTGAGGATTCTTTACAGTAAGAGCAGTGAGGTTGAGGATTCTTTACTGTAAGAGCAGTGAGGTTGAGGATTATTTACTGTAAGAGCAGTGAGGTTGAGGATTCTTTACTGTAAGAGCAGTGAGGTTGAGGATTCTTTACTGTAAGAGCAGTGAGGTTGAGGATTCTTTACTGTAAGAGCTGTGAGGTTGAGGATTCTTTACTGTAAGAGCAGTGAGGTTGAGGATTCTTTACTGTAAGAGCAGTGAGGTTGTGGATTTTTTACTGTAAGAGCAGTGAGGTTGAGGATTCTTTACAGTAAGAGCAGTGAGGTTGAGGATTCTTTACTGTAAGAGTAGTGAGGTTGAGGATTCTTTACTGTAAGAGCTGTGAGGTTGATGATTCCTTTTTGTAAGAGCAGTGAGGTTGAGGATTCTTTACTGTAAGAGCAGTGAGGTTGAGGATTATTTACTGTAAGAGCAGTGAGGTTGAGGATTCTTTACTGTAAGAGCAGTGAGGTTGAGGATTCTTTACTGTAAGAGCAGTGAGGTTGAGGATTCTTTACTATAAGAGCAGTGAGGTTGAGGATTCTTTACTGTAAGAGCAGTGAGGTTGGGGATTCTTTACTGTAAGAGCAGTGAGGTTGAGGATTCTTTACTGTAAGAGCAGTGAGGTTGAGGATTCTTTACTGTAAGAGCAGTGAGGTTGATGATTTTTTTTAAAGCAGCAAGGTTGAGGATTCTTTACACTAAGAGCAGTGAGGTTGAGGATTCTTTAAAGCAGTGAGGTTGAGGATTCTTTTCTGTAAGAGCAGTGAGGTTGAGGATTCTTTACAGTAAGAGCAGTGAGGTTGAGGATTCTTTACTGTAAGAGCAGTGAGGTTGAGGATTCTTTACTGTAAGAGCAGTGAGGTTGAGGATTCTTTACGTAAGAGCAGTGAGACAATGGATTCTTTACAGTAAGAGCAGTGAGGTTGAGGATTCTTTACTGTAAGAGCAAAGAGGATTATTTACTGTAAGAGCAGTGAGGTTGAGGATTATTTACTGTAAGAGCAGGGAGGTTGAGGATTCTTTACTTAAGAGCAGTGAGACAATGGATTCTTTACTGTAAGAGCAGTGAGGTTGAGGATTCTTCACAGTAAGAGCAGTGAGGTTGAGGATTCTTTACTTAAGAGCAGTGAGACAATGGATTCTTTACTGTAAGAGCAGTGAGGTTGAGGATTCTTTACTGTAAGAGCAGTGAGGTTGAGGATTCTTTACTGCAAGAGCAGTGAGGTTGAGGATTCTTTACTGTAAGAGCAGTGAAGTTGAGGATTCTTTACTGTAAGAGCAGTGAGGTTGAGGATTCTATACTGTAAGAGCAGTGAGGTTGGGGATTCTTTACTGTAAAAGCAGTGAGGTTGAGGATTCTTTACTGTAAGAGCATTGAGGTTGAGGATTCTTTACTGTAAGAGCAGTGAGGTTGATGATTTTTTTTAAAGCAGCAAGGTTGAGGATTCTTTACACTAAGAGCAGTGAGGTTGGGGATTCTTTAAAGCAGTGAGGTTGAGGATTCTTTACTGTAAGAGCAGTGAGGTTGAGGATTCTTTACAGTAAGAGCAGCGAGGTTGAGGATTCTTTACTGTAAGAGCAGTGAGGTTGAGGATTCTTTACGTAAGAGCAGTGAGACAATGGATTCTTTACAGTAAGAGCAGTGAGGTTGAGGATTCTTTACTGTAAGAGCAGTGAGGTTGAGGATTATTTACTGTAAGAGCAGTGAGGTTGAGGATTATTTACTGTAAGAGTAGTGAGGTTGAGGATTCTTTACTGTAAGAGCAGGGAGGTTGAGGATTCTTTACTTAAGAGCAGTGAGACAATGGATTCTTTACTATAAGAGCAGTGAGGTTGAGGATTCTTTACTGTAAGAGTAGTGAGGTTGAGGATTCTTTACTGTAAGAGCAGTGAGGTTGAGGATTCTTTACTGTAAGAGCAGTGAGGTTGAGGATTCTTTACTGTAAGAGCAGTGAGGTTGAGGATTCTTTACTGTAAGAGCAGTGAGGTTGAGGATTCTTTATTGTAAGAGTAGTGAGGTTGAGGATTCTTTACTGTAAGAGCTGTGAGGTTGATGATTCCTTTTTGTAAGAGCAGTGAGGTTGAGGATTCTTTACTGTAAGAGCAGTGAGGTTGAGGATTCTTTACTGTAAGAGCAGTGAGGTTGAGGATTCTTTACAGTAAGAGCAGTGAGGTTGAGGATTATTTACTGTAAGTAGTGAGGTTGAGGATTCTTTACTGTAAGAGCTGTGAGGTTGAGGATTCTTTACTGTAAGAGCAGTGAGGTTGAGGATTCTTTACTGTAAGAGCAGTGAGGTTGAGGATTCTTTACAGTAAGAGTAGTGAGGTTGAGGATTCTTTACTGTAAGAGCAGTGAGGTTGAGGATTCTTTACTGTAAGAGCAGTGAGGTTGAGGATTCTTTACTGTAAGAGCAGTGAGGTTGAGGATTCTTTACTGTAAGAGCAGTGAGGTTGAGGATTCTTTACTGTAAGAGCAGTGAGGTTAAGGATTCTTTACTGTAAGAGCAGTGAGGTTGAGGATTCTTTACTGTAAGAGCAGTGAGGTTGAGGATTCTTTACTGTAAGAGCAGTGAGACTTTGTAACTCTATTCCACGGGATGCAGTAATGGTTGATTCCACAAGTTATGGATACTAGATACTGTGATTGGATGTTGATCCAGGGAACTAGTCTTATTGCCATACATAGCATTGGGAAGGAATTTTCCCCTAATATTGAAACATTTTATTGAGTTTTGTATAATAAAGCTGTGATGTTCCACTTCATTTACTGTTCACTTTCGACCATATCGATGGCAATAACAGCTGACTAGTGGAGGTGCACATGGCCTTATTTTCGGCCCTAGTGTGATCCGACAAAACACCGGACTAATATTATTCCATGGGTTCGTGCACATGTCGGATTCTTTCTTCGGACTGAGTTTGCTCAAGGAAATCATCGCAGCATGCACGAGTTTTATCCAATTTTGTGGTCGCACTCGACCATACAATTCATTGAGTTTGTAGTGGTTGCAGTCTGATTTCCGCGCAATCACTGAATTTATAAAATTGAGACTTTTTTTTCCTTCCATATTCTCCTCGTTCGAGAGAATTGGATCAGAATGTGATTTTCATAATTGACCAGATCGTGTCACCCTAGCCTACGGATAAGTCGTCAGTATAATAGTATTAGCCAAAAGGTTGGTTGTGTCATCTGCCCATCTTGTGAGCCACGTTTTGAGATTTCATAAATGAGGATATGAGATTTTCCTGCATGTTAGGAACTCTTTGTGCTCTTTAATTATAGTTTATAACCGGGTGATATTTGCGGAGACCATTTGCTTCTTCCTTGGCATCGTTTTCGGGACAGTGGAGCGCGTTTTGTGCTGTTTATTTACATGTCACTCATCACGTTAGCTGTTCCCGCAGATAGTAAATTATTGACGCGCGTCCTAGATGACAGTAGAGTTTCTATTGACCTTTTTCTTTTCTTTTTTTTTCTCCTGTATGTTTCCTGGGAAATTACACATTAAATATGTATGTGAATCGGGTGCCATTACCTTGCAATGTGTTGCGGGGGATTCAATGACAGATGGTTTGAAGAGCTAGAAGGGGAATTCGAAATAGACATTGTAGAAGCCGTGGTGAATTCTCGGGGGGAACCTCCAACTTAGTGCAGACGTTTAGGAAGATATGGAATATACTGTAAATTGTACCAATCGAATTGACCAAAGCACTTGACTCCAGTTACGGTACTCGCTATATGTGGCCTTCGCTGGATTTTAACCCCTTCTCATCCCCCCACCCCCCCCCTGAACATGAAGAGCTGAGCTACGAAGAGTACATGTCTGGGATCTTCATCATCTACACATACGTATAAATTAGTAGTCGTCAATCTAGTCAAGGAGTCACAGTATCCCATGTTTTGTCTTGTGAATATTTAGAAGTAACCGAAAATTTGCATACATACGGTCACATGCCGACTAGATGAGCGCAGCTTCTCTCAATGCAGGTGCATTGGGTGAGGTCGGATACAGTCTAGTCGGCATGTGGCCGGACATATGCAAAAACGTATTCTTGCAAAACCATGACCGCCCACTCCCAGCATCGGAGAATCCTCACAGGCCGTAGTGCGTGTGACATGAGGATTCACAAGCCCGTACTCGCATAGAGGGACTGCAGACTTGTAGCTTAAGACCGGACAACCCCTTTGAGAAAAGTCAATCTTGTTTAGTTGGCATATGTGTTATGGTTTCCAATGGCAAGGAACCATCAGAAGCATAGAATAAACAGACAAGCTCTCGGGTGATGGAAACTAGAGCTGACCGCGATGCTAAACCTACACACCACACTAGAAGTAGCCAGGGGGCATTCCTGCGTTGTCTCTAGATGCCGCGCGCCAGCCGGAGAACTAACTACCCCTGGTAGAAGAAAACACAGTCCTGGCTTGCCTCCAGAGAATGTCCCCACAGGAGATAGCAGCCCCCCACATATAATAACGGTGAGAGCAGATGAAAAGACACACGTAGTATGAAAGCAGATTTAGCACAGAGAGGCCCGCTAACTAAATAGCAGAAAGATACAACAGAGGACTTCGCGGTCAGCTGCAAAACCCTTCAAAACACCATCCTGAAATTACCTTAACTCATGTGACAACTCATGCCACTGGAGTGGTAATTTCAGCCCAACAAGAGCTTCCAGCTGCAGAGATTCACATAAGTGCAAACTGGACAAAACATACAAAAATAGACTTAAGGACTAAAGTGTCCAACTTAGCTGAGCAGAAAACTGGGAGCAGGAACATGCAACAGAATCACTCTGGATACATTGATGGCCAGCATTAGAATGACTGAGGAGCAAGGTTAAATAGGATACTCCCACATCCTGATAGGAACAGGTGAACTGAGAAGGCAAAGCTTGCAGGACACCAGTACCACAAGAGACCACCGGGGGAGCCCACGAACCGAATCACAACACATATGACCGCGAGTATGCAAATCACACGCATTCGGTCACATGAATGCCTGCGCACACCGGCAATACCAGATGCGCACAGTGACTGCAGACAACCCCTTTAATTAAAAATGTATCAATTTTGGTATTTTTCAGCCTTAATGCCAGGTTCCTTATTAGTAACGTAACGCTAAATGAATTTGAAACCAAAAGACTGCAGCTGCATCCCCCTCCTCCCCTATTTTTTCACCTTAATATCTAGGCACTCTGGTTTCTGAATAGCTAGGTTATTTTTCACAAAGGGATTTTTGAAAAATGGATTTTGAAGTGGATCTTCTTTAAAATCCATGTAAAACCACTTCAGATACTCTTCCTATTGATTTCAATGGGGAAATCCACTTTGCTGTTCATACAACTTGATTTTCTGAGTTTATTTTTTATTTTTTGCTACAGTACAGGATTGTCTGTTTTGGACAGAATATTCGACTTTTCCATGAACAGCGATCTGTACTTTGTAGAAGAGCCAACAGCAAGTGCTCAGTTTTCCTACAGCACCTCCACAGGGGAAATGAAGCATTACACCGTTCTTCTAGAAACCATTGATTTGCACAGACAAACCGATTCCTCCATAAGAAGAAACTTTCCTTAGATGCTCTTCCCTAGGATAGACCGCTCTCTATTAACTTCGAAAATACTGTTAGGGTGTTTGAAAATGGATATTTTGACCCAAATTATCCCTTTCTTGTTCCTATGTATCAGGAGAATACTTCTCGTTTTTGTATGGTTGTCAGTATCTTGTTATATACTCGTCTATAACGAGTTTCTTCTCATTGATTCCTCCATGTGGTTTCCAGTATCGATTTCTCTTCCTGCCAGAGAGCAGGAAATTAATGCAGAAACTACGGGCGTAGAGAAACTCTATTTTAATTGGATCGATCATTGAAATCATAATGCGTCATGTTGAGCAGAAAACATAGAATGTTTCAATAAAGGTGTTCGCTTCAGTGATAGCAACCTAGCAAATGCTCCAGCACACCAAGTGCTGAGAGGGGTTAATCAGCCATGTTTAGTGCTGGGTTGATTGGACAGATGTAGAGCGGGAGGAGTTCAGTAGATAAATGCTCAAAGGAAGTTGAACCTTTTTTTTTGTGTGAACCTGAAGTGGTCGGACACCCGCAGCAACAAGGGCTGTGCCATACATTAGGTTTTTGTTTTCCTGTTAGGCCAGGAAGGCCGGGTTTGTTTTGCTATTGTTACACTGGTTTAGGCAGTATTTTTAATAAACCAGTGTAAGATTTAAAGAAATTGTTCCTGTGTCTACAGCTATGTGCATCCAAGTAAGCCAATCTACATATATATATATATATATATATATATATATATATATATATATATATATATATATATATATATATATATACCGTATATGTATATATTAGATGTCTTCCGGAGTTGTAAGTTTGCAGCAGTGTAATATAAAGGGCCCATCCATATACCTATAGGAAACGTGTTCTATAAGATCTGAGCTATATTTCATCCATTGCAGACAAATTATGGTCAGTGCATAGACATTGAACCACAAAAGGCTGCAAGGAGACATCATGGACAGGTTTGCATTATAGGTGACCAGAGGAAAGGCTACCGCTTGGGTCTTCTGTCTGTTGATTTGATGTCCTTCATGGTCTTCTACTTGGTTGGTTGGCTTTTCTTGTCTTCAGTATCTCCAAGTTTCAGCAAATTTATTGTGACTGCAGATTATGGTCATACTGAGCTTACAAGCATTATGTGGATAATGTGTGTGGTAACTACAACGTGAAGGAGGTATCAACTTAAAGGGTAGCCATACTTTCAAGTACGTTTTCAGACTAAGCTGTCCTGTGTGTGTACATGAGCAATAACACTGTATCTGGCCATTGTATGTTTTGTATCGTGCATTTTTTCCAGTTTTTTTCCTGCGCAGACTTAATCTTTAACTTGCATTCTACTCTGAGCTGTTGAGAGGAGATTAGCTGCAATGATCTCTACCATGCACAGCACAGCCCACAGAGAGGGATTCCTGCTTTTCATTCTTTTTTTTAGCACACAGAGACAAACAAGCAGCAGCCTGGAGGATATTATACAGCAGTAGTGATCATTGTAGATGTGAATCTAGCACTGGAGTGAAGAAAAAAGGCTTGTTAGTCATCACGATCTTGTGTCTCACATGCTTGTTTCCTCACTCTGCTCCTCACTCCTTCCTTTATAGTCAGCGCGATCTTTCTGTGTCTCACCTGCTTGTTTCCTCACTCTGCTCCTCACTCGTTCTTCCTTTATAATAGTCAACACGATCTTTCTGTGTCTCACCTGCTTGTTTCCTCACTCTGCTCCTCACTCGTTCTTCCTTTATTGTCAGCTCGATCTTTCTGTGTCTCACCTTGTTTCCTCACTCTGCTCCTCACTGCTTCCTTTATAGTCAGCACGATCTTTCTGTGTCTCACCTGCTTGTTTCCTCACTCTGCTCCTCACTCCTTCCTCCTTTATAGTCAGCACGATCTTTGTGTCTCACCTGCTTGTTTCCTCACTCTGCTCCTCACTCCTTCTTCCTTTATAGTCAGTACGATACACAGAAAGCTAGAAAGCTGAAGATCAGTGGTATGGGCGAGGTTATACAGAGCTTAGCATTCAGAGATTTGCGGGAGATAAAACTGTGATTTTATTAAAACTACAGCAAGCAACCAGTCAGTGACTCATTGCTGGAATGGGGGTCTCTGCTCCTACATCATGTTGCTCTAAGATGGTGTAGCAAAAACCTGGTGATTCTAAATTGACTCAATTGGTGGTCCCTCAGGACAGAACCTGTTCCTGCTGCCACAACTTGCCCGTTGGTCCACGACTTGATTGGTGGTCCCTCAGGACAGAACCTGTTCCTTCTGCTACAGCTTCCCCGTTGGTCCACGACTCGATTGGTGGTCCCTCAGGACAGTACCCGTTCCTCCTGCCACAGCTTCCCCGTTGGTCCATGACTTGATTGGTGGTCCCTCAGGACAGAACCTGTTTCCGCTGCCACTGCTTCCCCGTTGGTCCACGACTCGATAGGTGGTACCTCAGGACAGAACCTGTTCCTGCTGCCACAACTTCCCTGTTGGTCCATGACTTGATTGGTGGTCCCTCGGGATAGAACCTGTTCCCCCTGCCACTGCTTCCCCGTTGGTCCACGACTCGATTGGTGGTACCTCAGGACAGAACCTGTTCCTGCTGCCAGAGCTTCCCCGTTGATCCATGACTTGATTGGTGGTACCTCAGGACAGAACCTGTTCCTGCTGCCACCACTTCCCCGTTAGTCCACAGTACGTGACAGTGTGTGGTGGTCCTATCACACACAGCGTCCCATGAGATATCGGAGTATTCTACTTATCTACGAGCTGATTGATAATGGTTACTGCCTTTTGGTGAAGCTTTTACGGAAGGCTCGTTCTCTTGCAAGTCATCAAGAACAATATTAGTAAGGGTGTGTTCACCCTCACTTGGCCTCACGTTCATGACTTAAGTCTACAACTCCGTTGGGGGCACGTCCGAATCCCATTTTTTGGAGGGATCTCTGGGTGGAGTTACAAACATGGGGCCAAAACGTGATGTGAACCCGGCCTAATATATCACCTACAGTATTTATTTTTCTGTTCGAGACTGACTGGTCTCCTCCACAAGCTGAATAGATAAGGAAGGCTGGACTATAATCCTAGATGACGTTGATCGTTCTCGTTGGCCGCCTTCTTGGATAACAAGGTTTACAGAACTAAATAATAAATGTCCCATATTGCATTTACACTCGCCGATGGCGGCCATTTAAACAATCGGTAAGGTGCAATGATGACGTTAGATGGTCTGTTTAAATAAGCCGACCGCACTTCCATGCTCAGAGGAAGGTAATATGATCGTTCGGTGTGCATAGAATATCTTTTCACAGGACAGTTTGCTTTTATATGACCTTTCTGTGCACATAGAATATCTTTTCACAGGACGATTTACTTTTTTTTATGATCGTTCTGTGTGCATAGAATATCATTTTCACAGGACAATTTACTTTTTTTTATGATCGTTCTGTGTGCATAGAATATCTTTTTCACAGGACGATTTGCTTTTTTTATGACCGTTCTGTGTGCATAGAATATCATTTTCACAGGACGATTTGCTTTTTTATGACCGTTCTGTGCACATCGAATATCCTTTTTACAGGACGATTTGCTTTTTTTATGACCGTTCTGTGCGCATAGAATATCATTTTCACAAGACGATTTGCTTTTTTATGATCGTTCTGTGTTCGTACAATATCATTTTCACAGGACGATTTGCTTTTATTTGTGATCGTTCTGTGCACATCGAATACCCTTTTCACAAGACGATTTGCTTTTTTATGATCGTTCTGTGTGCATAGAATATCATTTTCACAGGGCGATTTGCTATCCTAGAATGCTGAATTTTAAGCACACTTAAAGAGAACTTGTCGACATGATTTGGCATGTTAAAGTAAAATCCTGGCCATAATGGCGATGTTATAGAGATTCAATAGATACCTTTAATGATGAAACAGGCCTCCTGGTTGTTGTTTTCTCAGCATTTGAGGTTTGGGTTTCCTAAGCTCTCCGTGCATAGGATCGGTACTGTGGGTAGGGTCCTCGGCTCCTGCCCGGTCCCTCTACTTGCCTCTGGTATCTACTGCCCTGCTGATGATAACCAATTGAAGATTCCAGGAGACCGAAGAGGCTTCTATGTGGTTTATTAATGCATTTCGAAGTCATTCGACTTCTCCATCAAGGACGTTCATGGTTGTGGTTTGTCGTGATGAAGAAGTTAAATGACTTTGAAACATGTTGATAATTAACCTCTTCGGTCTCTTGGAATATTCAGTTGGTTTTATTGTTCTTCCAGCCTCCTTCACTGCCTTTGGTAACTGTATCTTCCTCCTATTTTAAAGTTTGTGGTGCTTGTGCAAATCGATCTCCCTTCGGTCTTCCATAAAATTGCGCTGGTTGCAGTGCGTGCGCAAATTAACCTCACGGCGGTCTTCAGTACAATGGCGTCATTGGTGGAGCATGCGCAGATTGAGATATCGGTTTGTCACTGGGACGAGATCTAAATCTCATGCGCTGCCACCACCGTCATTTTATTGAAGACTACTGGGAAATCAATCTGTGCAACCGCCACCTGCAACGAGGACAGCGCCATTGCAAATTGTGATACAGGAGGAAAATACAGACATCAGAGACAGGTGGAGGGGCCGGGCAGGAGCTGAAGACCCTACCCACAGTTTTGTCCTTATGCCCGAAAGCTTATGAAACCCAAATTTTAAATGCTGATTATACAACAACTGGTTCAAATTGATTACATCACTTCATTGCATGTCACACTGCTGAGGAGATGTGCTGTAGACACCTGATCAACGGGGGAATGAATAGGGATAGTTGAGTATTGTTTTTTTTTGCATTATACTTTATGGGGCTGAATTATACTTTATGGGGCTGAATTATACTTTATGGGGCTGAATTATACTTTATGGGGCTGAATTATACTCTATGGGGCTACATTATACTATATGGGGCTGCATTATACTATATGGGGCTGCATTATACAATATGGGGCTGCATTATACTCTATGGGGCTGCATTAAACTATATGGGGCTGCATTATACAATATGGGTCTGCATTATACTGTATGGGGCTGCATTATACTATATGGAGCTGCATTATACTCTGAGGCTGCATTATACTATTTGGGGGCTTCATTATACTCTGTTGAGGGCCGCATTATACTCTATGGGGGGCTGAATTATACTCTATGGGGGGGCTGCATTATACTCTATGGAGGGCTGCATTATACTCTATGGGCTGCTGCGTTATACTCTATGTGGGCTGCATTGTCCTCTATGGGGGCCGCATTGTACCCTATGGGGCCGCATTGTACTCTTATGGGTCCACATTGTACTCTATGGGGCCGCATTGTACTCTATGGGGCCCCATCGTACTCTATGGGGCAGCATTGTACTTCATACAACACTATGGGGAGCGCATTATACTATATGTACTATATGGTGGCTGTATTATACTCTATCAAGGATTATGGGGGGTGCATTATACTGTATGGAAGACTATGGGGAGTGCATTCTACTATATGAAGGACTATGGGGGTGCATTATACAATGTGGAGGACTATGGGACCATTATACTATATGGAGGACTATGAGCTGTGTATTATACTATATGGAAGACTATGGGGTGCATTATACTATATTAAGGACTATGGGCTGCACATTATACTGTATGGAGGACTAGGTGCGTGCATTATACAATATGGAGGACTATGGGAGCATTATACTATATTAAGGACTATGGGCTGTGCATTATACCATATGAAGGACTATGGGGTGCATAGTACTATATTAAGGACTATGGGCTGCACATTATACTGTATGGAGGACTATGGTGCGTGCATTATACTATATGGAGGACTATGGGAGCATTATACTATATTAAGGACTATGGGCTGTGCATTATACTATATGAAGGACTATGGGCTGCATTATATTATGCGGAGGACTATCGGGTGCATTATACTAAATGAAAATGCTGCCTAGTCATCAAGTGATTGAATTGTTCATGCCAGAACAACAATCATTGTTCTTAGCGGCACATCGCCGGTGTAAGCTGCGAATATGCTGCTGATACCATGATACTGTATGGGGACCAATTAATCTGCTAGTGATCGTGCGGTGCCCATCATTCTTCCACAACTGGTGTAAAGAGGCTGGGAAACAAGTGTCAAACTACTTCAATATTGTTGATCACGCTCGTTTAACATGATTAACTCAGCGCAAATAGCCTAAATACAACTGAAATGTTTCTGTGTGATGGTATGTGAGCATTTGGGGCCCCACTGTTTTGCCCAGGGCCCCACTTCATCTAAAACCGGTCTGCGTACAGGTGACATTTTTTTTTGGTTCATCAATCCTTATCTTAAGTGACTTATTAGCAGACCCTTCATGTAAAACTTGTTTTTTTTGCTTTTGAAGTTTATTTTACATTTTTTTTTCTAGCTGCCAAGCATGTGGCATTTACTGCTAGACAAGAATTCTACCAGGAATGTAGAATAATCATTCTGCCTGGGACTGTAATAACGTTATCTGGCAATAACTGGGTCGAGGAATTATGTGTAATTTGTATGTCAGCTCATATAGATGAAATGTAGACCTAGCAGACTGCGGTGAGTGATCGGGGTGAGTCTGTGCCCCACATTTCGGCATAACCATTACATAAATACCATTTGAATCCACAGTCACTTACTTGTCCTTCATCAACATGATTTATTATTTATCCTGGTTTTGTTAAAAATACTGAAAAAAAAGTCAACTTTCATCCGGTTATTGATACAACTACTGGGTATCTGCTCATTTTCTTCACTTAGTAGTCAAACTATAGAAAGCTGGTTGCATACATTAGAATAAGACAACTTCACACTGTGTTAATGAGAATATAATACTTTTCTACAGTATCAAAGTGCTTTGCAGTTAATCGTGGAGAACGTTCAGCCACGAGATGTCCTTCTTTTCTATTTTTTTTTTCCGTCTTTGCCAATAAAACTTTGCAAAGAAATGTCTGGCGGTAACTTCAAATTTAAAAATTGGAAAGTCAGTTCTTGGATATGTGGATGGGTCGAGCGCAAGGGTTTGGCACCTCGTAAGCTTTTTTTTAGCCCTTTCCACCATGGGCTTGTAGCAAGTTTTAAACATGTCAGTATATAAAGATTTTCATTATTAGGATTAAACAAGTATAGATAATCCGGTGACATGAATTAGGATAATTGATCTGTGGTCATGCTAAGGCTCAAAGCTAAAACAATACCTCCCTTGATTCACTAACTATTAGTGGAGGACCACATGTAATACCATTTGGGGCCTAAGTTTTTAAGTCATCACCTGCTGAACTACCGTGCGCTCGTGCGGGCACCCCTGATCCCCACAGTGCAGTTTTTTAAGCAACCTCTGTAATTTACTATGAAAGCTTTTGTTAATATGTCTGTGTAATAGAGGTATGACAAAGCTGCTTGAAAAGGCCAAGAAGCTAGAGAGTCCTTCAATGAAGTGAAATGTCCTCATGAAACGGTGGTCAGTGGACTTCACGTGAATGTCCGTGAAAGTGTTTACCATTAGAGTGGCATAATATGGCGTCCATAAAATAAACTGTGTGCAGACGGTGGCAATTAACAGCCGATGCACTGACGGGTCCAGTCTACCCGAGTCCTGGTCAAGAGGAGTTGCTTCCTTACGTATCTGCAAAATGAGCACCAAAGCGTAAAGTACTGCAAGAACTGGCACCACATATCCAATGAGGACCATGATTGCATCGGCCGCCTCCCGATTTTGCATTTTGGAGCACTCGATGATTTTGGTGGAGACATGATTGCAGATGTAGAAGAGCAGTGAGGAGAAGCTAGTCAACACTGCTCCACCCCAGATAAAGCCACACACATGCTTGGTGTTGTAGACGCTGGACATATACGTTCTTGGCAGAGCACACTCTATGTAATAGTCCAGGCTGAGCAAAGTCGTAGAATACATGATCACCAAAGACGATACGTTAAAGAGAATCAGTAATGTGATGTAAACCTCATTCCCGAAGCTCCAAAAGGACCACTTGGTGTACTCTGGTCCTAGAAGATAGACCGGGGCTACAGCGTTGATGATCAGTCCAGCGATGGCTATGTTCACAAAATAGACATCTGGCATAGTCATAGTTGCTTTGTTATATAAATTAACGAGGACGAGCTGCACGTTGTAGCACAGACTGGTCGGGAAGCAAACGATGAGGTAGAGGATGGAGAAGATGAAGAGGACGAGGTGGAAATCATGGCACAAGCGCTGCTCTTGGTTGTTGTCGGTATAATTAAAATCTTCACAACTCCGCATAGTGATACAATTCGATGGCTTCTTAGCTGGTCACCAGCTGAGCTGCGGGAGAGAAGAAGACAACAGGTTAACAAACCTCGGGATGTAAGCAGAATAATGCCGAATACTCAAATCTAATCCCGTGTGATATGCAAACTAGGTTTTCGCCTGCAGTGAACCCGCCTCACCCCGTTAAGGCCTTTTCCTGTTGTTCACGTAAAATGTCATCTTTAATTGTGCAAATTTGTCTGCTGGCGAAGTTGATTCATCGTTATTGGTCATTAATTCTAATTACAGAGGGGAAAACAGCTCGATAAATGGAGTTAGATGTTAGAATAGCAGTTTCTTGATGTATTTGCAGCTTGTAATAGGAAACAGAAAAAATAGCCACCTAGAAAGAATATTACTATTGCTAGCAACATGCTGTCTATGTGTCATGGGGGTAGCAGATCCTCCACAGAGAGAGTGCGGCACTTTTTGTAGCTATTTAATAACGTTGCATCTTAAAGAGGGCGTAATGAACGACGAGGGCCTGAAGGAGCCTCACTAGTCTTTATATCGTGCTTCCTCCATTGATATGGCCAATAATGTGCATATCTCAAGCTTTCTTCTGATATCAGAACAAATATCTATGTTTGTGGCGTTTGGCAGCAACCAACCGCTTGAGACAGACTGGTTCATAGGGAAGCGCTGCATAGTAACCAAGGTATTTTTATTGTGATTATCGGGCCCCAGGTCCCTAGCAACTAATTAGTCTCAGATTTCCCAAGTCATCAGCTCAAGGTCAAGTTGACTTTGGGCTGAGGGTGGTAAAGAGGTCCGGCTCAAATCGGATGTTCTTAGATGTTCCAATAGTAAATTTAAATACACAATTAAGGGGTAACACCTTCTTGCCTTTTTTGAAGAAAATATGGTAACTATCAGGTGTATGATGATGTGATGAGACTTAGCCATAAGCACCTGTCATAAACCTGATGATGATTGGCTTGCCAGACCTCTCTCATCTGGGTTTGGTCAGGAATGGCACAATGGATAGATGTAGGGTATCGTCCACTCGGCACATTATCCAATGAAGAAGATGTCTAATGTTCACCTTGAGAAAACTACAATTTCAGTTACGAACCGTCCACTTCATCAGGTGTTTTTACCTGATATCAAAAATCTTTTTTCATCTATCCATTGTGCCAGTAGTAAATTAAAGAGAACCCGTGGAGCTGAAAATGATGTCCAACCTGCAGACACCATATTTTAGAGTAAAATGAGTTGAGTAGGTTGATGTAGACTTTAGAGAAGGGAAAAATTCAATACAATCTCCATTTATTCACTTGAACCTTTGCTCATTCTGGGTCTGAAGAGTCCAGAGGGCAGTCCTAATCTGAGGAGTCCAGTGGGCAGTCCTAATCTGAGGAGTCCAGTGGGCAGTCCTAATCTGAGGAGTCCGGTGGGCAGTCCTAATCTGAGGAGTTCGGCGGGTAGTCCTAATCTGAGGAGTCTGGCGGGCAGTCCTAATCTGAGGAGTCCTCAGATTAGGACTGCCCGCCGGACTCCTCAGATTAGGACAGTCCGGCGGGCAGTCCTAATCTGGAGAGTCCGACGGGCCCTCCTAATCTGAAGGGTCCGACGGGCCCTCCTAATCTGAAGGGTCCAACGGGCCATCCTAATCTGAAGGGTCCGGTGGGCCGTCCTAATCTGAAGGGTCCGGCGGGCCGTCCTAATCTGAAGGGTCCGGCGGGCCGTCTTAATCTGAAGGGTCCGGCGGGCCGTCCTAATCTGAAGGGTCCGGCGGGCCGTCCTAATCTGAAGGGTCCGGCGGGCCGTCTTAATCTGAAGGGTCCAACGGGCCGTCCTAATCTGAAGGGTCCGGCGGGCCGTCCTAATCTGAAGGGTCCGGCGGGCCGTCTTAATCTGAAGGGTCCGGCGGGCCGTCTTAATCTGAAGGGTCCGGCGGGCCATCCTAATCTGAAGGGTCCGGCGGGCCGTCCTAATTGGCGATTGACAGATGTCTCTGCCCACTGAAAGGCTGACAATGCCTGTAGGACCTCCCACTGGACTCCTAAGCCAAGAATGAGCTACAGCTCAAATTAATACAATTACTATTAATACAAGTTCTACATGTCCAAGACAATGCGTCAAAGCTGAACCTAGCCGAATAATACCCATGTGGTAAACCCCGAAAGTTCATCTTCGCTGTTTGACGCTTTGTATTTCCAACTTGTAATATAGTTTTGTCAATAAAATGCAGCAGAAATATAACGATGAGGGATTTAATTATGCAACAGGAGAGCTCAATAATTCATGTGTACTTGGAAACCTGTGCCATGCGATCTCTCGGAAGAACAGGGACTTTTACCACGCCGCTGAACCAGCGCTGACCCACATACCACTCCTGTCCTCGCCTGTTCGGCTGGTACACTTTTATGGGGCCAGAACTAATGATGCAAATTGCAAATAAGAAAGAACATGAAGTCACAGAGTTAATGTAGCGCTAAAAATGTTCGGTAATAACATTGACCTCCGGTTCTGCTGTTCATGGCGTCTCACTTGGTTGCCTGCTTTAATAAATTCATATCCACATCCGAGTAGCTTTGTACACGCCAATGAACATTGGGTAAAACTGTAGAACAATTAGAATAGGAGTCTCCGAGGCAGTCCTAATTAAACCTTGTGCACATCGCCTATAGGTTGGCCACCGCATGCCCTGTTGGCTGAATGGCGCTACCCATAGAAGAATTACGTCTAGTGGTAAATACCTCTACAATACAGCGACTGCTGAAATTGGTGGAATTCTTGTGTTACATCCAGATCTGCCGCGGATCCCATCACCGTTCCGCTACAAAATCTGCATGTGTGATGCGCAGATTTTCCAGCCAATTTTGTTTCCGATACATTAGAAAAAAATTCATTCCGTTTTTGAGAACTCGCGCCATGGATTTTACCATTTCACCCAGAACAAAAGTGCATGCAAATTTTGTCACTGATTGCACGTATTAGGCTACGTTCACATTTGCGGTGTGCGCCACAGCGTCGTCGCCGCAACAAAACGCATGCGTCGTGCGGCCCTATCTTTAACATTGGGGCCGCATGGCGCCGCATGTACATGCGTTGTCATGCGTTTTGGTGCGTTGTACGCCGCATGCGGCGTTAGGGCGCACCTGTCAGGGCGCGGCAAACGCAACATGTTGCATTTTTTGGGCGGCGCAGACTTTTTCGAAAACGCATGCGTCGTGTTTGCGTCGTCGATGCGCCTTTTTTCCCATTGACTTGTATTGACAACGCAGACGACGCAAGTACTTGCGTCGTGGTGCGTTGTACGACGCATGCATTTTCCAATAAAAAATGCAAAACATTGTCTAGACTTTGGGGGGGGGGATGAAGAATGACTCAATGCAAAAAAACCGCATGCGGCGCAAAACGCTGCATTTTTTTTGTTCAAAACGCAACTGCGTTTTTGTTTGCGTGGTGCGTTGCGGCGACGACGCTGCGGCGCACAACGCAAATGTGAACGTAGCCTTACAAAGGGAGATATTCGTGGAAAGGATTAAAGGATTGACACACCTCGGCTTCAAAATTACATATCAATTGTTTCCTGGAATGGTGTGGACCAGATTTCGTAGGCTAAGTTCACACTTGGCGATTTTGCAGTGCTTTTTTTAAATGCAAATTTTCAGCTGTGTTTCACAGTACTAGCAAAGTCTATGAGATTTCAGAAATCTGAAAAAAAAAAATTTCTGCACAATGGAGCATGTCACTTCTTTTAGCTTTTTTCACTCATTGAAATGAATGGGTGATGAAGAAAACAATGAAAAAAACAAAACAAAAAAACAGGTATCAGGTTTTGTTGTGTTTTTTTTTGTGCCAAAACCTAATTCTATAGAATAGGACTTTTTTCAACGCTAAACTTTATTAGCATGCACAAGAGAAATATAGCATGCCAAAACCGCAACAAAAAACATGCAAAAAAATAATTACACATGTAGATCATATACTGTGCAAAAAAAAAAAACAACTTGAAAGCAGTGGATGATTCTAGACTGAAGGAGACGAGTGTGATTATTTATATCCTAGTGGTGAGAAACCATGGAAATTCCCTTCTATCAGTGTTGAGATAATGAATAACTAACACGTTATAGAAAATTTGTCTGAAGTCTGATTTCAGAAGCATCGGCCAACTATCTTTTGTGCACGGGTGTCTCTTGACTCTCCTCAAACAGATGATGTCAGGAGGGAAAAAGTATCGGACACATTGAATTGTGTGCTCAAGAGATAAGCTGCCACCAGAGGTGTCCAGAAGCTTCATTCCTCTTGAATTATTTGCCTCTGTGTATAAGTGTCGGGAGAAATGTCTGTCATTGTCAAGGAATATAGAGAGCGTATGGCAAAAATCAGTAACTAGGGTCCCAGGCAACACGGTGGCTCGGTGGTTGGTCAACTCCCACCAAGGACAACATCTCCAAGGAGTTTGTATGCTCTCCTCGTGTCACATTCCGAAGACATACTGATAGGGGATGTAGATTGTGACCCTCAATGGGAACAGCGATGAAGTCTGTAACGTGCCCTGGAATTAATGGCGCTATATCAACGATTACAATAAAAATAAATGTCGGTGGTCCAAAAAAAATTATAGTCAAGTTAATTTTTTGCAAATTCTCCAAATCGTTTGACGAGTAGAATCATATTTTTACGAAGGCGTTTTACAAGACATTACTACATAATTGGCCGTCATAAATTACATTAATAAACTACGTTACGCAAAGGATTTTCATGAGAATAGAAAAATAAAATGTCTGCTTCCTGACAGATACAGCACCACTCTGCTCCATAGGCGGTGCCTGGTATTGCAGCTCAGCTCCTTTTACTTGAATTACTATGATCTCCCTCCCTTGATATACAATTCGATCGTAGAACGAATCGGTGTATATTCCGTCCGATCTGATACAACTAGAAATTTTCCTAAATCCTGTTGGGATTTTGGTGCTTCTAGAAAGTCCATAGATAATACTATCGCACTGACATGCCGCACGTTCCTTAACGAGTGGGTGATTTACTGCAAGACGGCCATGAGTGATCTCCTACCTTGTGCTGAGCGCTCCTCATGCTCCAAGTCTCTGCTGTGAAATTAAGTTTCATATAGGAAGGAAATGGATTCGTTTCCTGAGTGGACTGTGTCCTCCTCGCTGTTTCCGAGCAGTGCAGAGCTGATTGTTGCATGCTGCTGGTAAAACATCTCCACGCGAGCTGCACTTGTTTTCCAACCCATACGCTGCTCACAAAGTTTCAGCCTCAATTGGCAGCGATCGCTAACCACTCCCTGTCGACTGTTTACAAGAATGGGGAATGGCTCACAAAGTGATACGCGATGATGAGATTAGAAGAAAAGACAGACACACAGGTGCCTGATGCTCTCCAAACCGCTCGCTCCCATTTCCTGCCATAGTGGATATGTAACGCAGACGTCTCCGGTACCAATCTCTCCGGAATGCAAGCCAAACGATGAAATAAGCTTAGTTTAAATCCACGTTAAAGGGAACCGGTCAGCATAGTTGACATAGTACGGTTGAAAAAAAAAAAAGACATGTCCGTCAAATTCAACCAAGGGATGGAAAAAATAGGTACAACCATAATTCATGATCCACTCTTCCCTAAAGAGCAAGTTTTTTCCTTCTTGATCCCAAGTGTTGATCGTCTGGATCGACATTCATTCACACATTTACATAAGAATTTGGGTGTTTTTTTCTAAAAAAAAAAATCATGTAAGCCCTTGTTTCTGAAGCCATCAACAGTTCCTGCTGTGACCAGCTCCTGACAAGAAAGGATTTCTTCCTCTGAGGAAAAGAAAGGTTCAATCTCCAGAGAAGACACTTCTTAACCATGAGAACTATTAATCTGTGGAGCAGTCTAAAGGTGCTTTCACATTTTGTTTAGGCACCCGTTCAGTGGCCTGTTGGGGCTTACGTCCGAACCGCCCGGTAAAACGACATTCGGACGTATGCACCGACGGGACCATAGATTATAATGGTTCTGACAGGAGGGACGTGTGCTCTGCAGTACATCATTTTCAGTCGTATACACCTGCTGGAGGTGGACACCCGGACATCGTAGACTGTCTCCAATAGGTGTACACGCTAGAAAGTGATGCACGACAGAGCGCACATTCACCCATTCAGAACCATTATAGACTATGTTCCCTTCGGTGCATACTTCCAAATCCCGTTTTGCAGGAGGTTCGGATGTAAGCCCCAACGCGCCACAGAATGGGTGCCTAAACGCAACGTGAAAGCACCTTTAGGCTGCTCCACAGATTAATAGTTCTCATGGTTAAGAAGTGTTGTCTCCACTGGAGATTAAACCTTACTTTTCCTCAGAGGGAAGAAACCCCTTCTTGTCTTTTAAGGGGAATTACACAAAACAGGTTGTGACCATATATTTTGTATGGGTCGTCTATGTACTAGTAAAAGATAATCATGTCAACCCTTAGACTTCTCTTCTCGTGTGAGCAAATGTAATTATTTTTGTATTTCATCATAAGTTAGCTCCTCCATGCTTTGTGGCTCGTCTTTGTACTTTTTCTAACTTTAGGGAAACCTTTTAAAAACTGAACTGCGTATTCTAGCTGAGGCCTGACTAACGCTTTGTAAAGTGGTAGTATCATGTCTGTGTCCCGCGAGTCCATGTCTCTTTTAATACATGAGAATGTCCTACTGGCTTTAGAAGCCGTTGTGATCTACAAGTACATCCAGACAAGTGACTCTCCTAGGTCTACATTCCCTAGAACATACGACGCCTATCAGAGAATGATCAGTCCTAATATGTTGCACATGTTATTGTTTCCTATTTGCGTAACTTTTCATTTATCTACTTAAAACCCCATATACCACATGGATGCCCGAACAATTAGTTTGTCCGAGTCAGCCTGAACATCATCCATAGAATGCGCTGTACTAAATAGTTTCAAAAACACTATGTCATCAGCTTCCTCTTTGTCCAGGTCGCCAAACATGATCATTACTTACAAGCTCTTTCCTACTGAGCTTGCAAGTATGAGGCCATGTTCACACGGTGCGGTTTTTGCTGCGGATCCGCAGCGGAATTGCAGCTGCGGATCCGCATCCTTTTTCCATGCAGGTTACAGTACAATGTAACCCAATGGAAAACAAAACCCGCTGTGCCGACGATCCTTTTTTCCCCAGGAAAATCCGCGCGGATTTTCTGCGGAAAAAAAGAAGTACCATGTCAATTCTTGCTGCGGATTCCGCTGCGGGTTTCCAACAGCACCAATAGGAAACTGCAGTTGGAAACCCGCAGTGGAATCCGCAGTAGAAAAAGGACAGAAATCCGCGGTGAAAAGCACCGCGGTTTTCACTGCGGATTTTCCCAAAAAAGGACCTGAAAAATCCGCAGTGAAAAAAGGATCGTGTGAACATAGCCTTACACGAAGGCTGGCCAAGATCGCTGGAGCTAGCTGTTGGATCTTAATCCTGGCCAGCTTCAGCCTCACCTCAACTGAGATCTTGCTTACCTGAACTGTCACTCAATCAGGAGCTCCCTCTACCACACCAGCCAGGTTAAAAAAAAAATGGACCATGGTCCCTATTGGTTAAAATATTAGACCCAGAGAAAGACCATTGTGTTTTCTAGAAGATATCATTAGTAAACATTCATATACAGATCCAATGTTACAGGACAATGCCAAGTTTGGGCCGTGTAGGGTTAGATATCTCCCAGAACTTGTAATCTATATGGTTAATACCGGTGACAGAGTAGATTGTCTTTCACGAGGATTCAATCTACAAATTGTTTTATGGACGTTAATAAACTTCCTTAGACTCTGTCGATAATTAATTTTCTACATATGTTATTAATATCTGACCTGTGAACTCAAACTTGTTCTCCGCTTGAAAGGGAGGGATGGTGATTACACGAGGCCCCGAGATTAATTTCCCACCCATGGTCCTCAAAGTCAGTGAGATATCTGCCTGTCTGTGATGGCCATTATTTCGGCTCCTTGCCTCTCTTATGCTAAATACACAAGAAAGATAAGAGCAGAGTTAAGAAAACAAGTCGGGGTATTGTTATTGTTGTCGGGTTAAAAAAGTAATATTTATAAGAATACAAAGTGAAGGGTTAACTTTTTAAAACTGGTTAAGGTTATTGATCTAAATATTAAAATAATTAAAAAAAAATGTAATTTACATAATTTGAATAAGTTCCAGTAATGTCTACTGACATTTTGAAACAGAAAAAAATAAATAAAAAGAAGTAGCAAAAATCCTAAAATAAAAAAAAAAATACCAGTGACCATTTAGTGATAAGAACCTATTTATGCGGGACAACCACACTTCCGAGGCGCTGAAAACGAGATCGGTAATAGATGATTTTGAGCGCATAGGCTGTCTTTGTTCTCAGCAGCACATGCCCTGTCTTGCGCAGTTCAATGTGCTTTCAAGCAAGCTTAATAATCAATGAAAGAGCGTTCAGATCGTTTGTTGGATGATTGGCAACTGGTTGCTACTAGCGAATTATCAGGAAACAAGTGTTCCTAGAAATCAGCCAGTGGAAATGCACCCTTAGGGTGATGATCATGAGATGGGGCATAACACCACATAGCCAGGTGTCTGAGATGTGGCCAAGTTGTCCTAGATAACTACATAGCCAGACAAGTCTTTGCTGTATTCATGTTGACTATAAACATTCATCGTTGATTGATAATGGTTGGATGTTTTTTTGTAGGTCTATGGCCTTTATCAAACAAGTCAAATTTAAAGCCTTACTAACCTACATAACCTTGTGGTTTTCTGCCTCATCCTTGCCTCACCATGACCACCCAATGATTGCAATGTAGGACTACATCACACCATCAACCAGTGAACATGGTTACATGTAACTTAATTTTGTCGGAATATCTATTCTTTATTCCTTTCCGTTTCACAAGATGCTTTTGTAAAGACTTTGTTAAGCAAACATGGAAAAGTCTTCTGGGTTCGTTATTCATAGATCAGCAGAATTGGAGACAAACTTCTGCGGTGAAGGATTACTTCTGCCGAAGAGTTCAGAATCAACAAATTCATTGTCGCTGTTTAAGTCAATATTGTTGTAGAAGAGCTTCACGTAGTTGAAGCGGAACGCTGATCTCTGGAGTATGTGAAATATGTGTTCTCTCAGTCAAATTGTGTTACCTCCAGGCTACCTGTAGCTTCTGTCTCATCTACTCTGACAATCCCTGTTATAATCAGCTGCCTTCCATTTATGCTCTCCAAAATGAAAACGAGCAGGTGGAGGCCGCTGAGATCACAGAGCGTGAAAATCGATCATGGAGGAAGAGTCACTCAGGATCTCCTGGGGAAAAAGTATAAGGTTTCATTTAGGAGATCACTCCTTCAATTTGCAAGACATAAAATAGAACTTGGTCTAACTATTGTCTACTACACAGCACACTTTGCAACGCATTGCCAGAATTTTTTATTCCATTGTGTGGTATCGTAACATAGTCTTGATGAAGTGAAGGAGCAATCTAGAATGGTGCTGTGTCTAGAAGAAACCACAAATAACTTGCATTGGGTGTTGGTTTAGTTTAGTTAAGCTTTGACTTTTCTTTATATTGGCGTAAATATAAATATAAGCAATTTCAATCTCGATGTTGTGGTTCGGTGTCCAGTTTTTCTTCCGTGCCTGCCGGTCTTCACTTTTTCGTCCCTTTATCCTGGACAACCCTAGTATCTACTAGGCCCCATGACGTATCCCAAAGTAGGATGCCTTGATGAGGATGTCAGGCGCAGAAGTTAAAACTGTCTACCACGAAAGAATGGACTGGATGCCTGTATTGGGAGAACTAATGAAAACTACAAAGGTCACATACAACAAAGGGAGGTGGACTCTTAACTATTTGTCTCCTTTCATATGAGTCTCCCTCCCAGTGTTCTCCACTAAGCCATCTTATTAACTATCTTCTGATGTTCCAATGTCATTTAAAACTGGGTTATATAAGGTGAGGGCTTTTTAATCCTTATTTGCAATTATGAATAATTCCTATAAACCATCAAGTGCCAGAAATATATGAACGTCTCAGAGATTGGCCCTAGTGTCGCGAGTCTGACTGCAATACCTTAAAGTAAACCCAAATCCTTAAGTCATCATGCTTAATACCATCGAATTATTTCAAAATATCAGGACGACTACTCAAAAATGTTATGAAATATTTTTCTCAAATTCTTATTGCCTGTTTATTATATAAGCTTTTTGCTTCCAATATTTGTTATTACAGTATGGGTTCTACATTGTAGAAGCTTGAAGTGGTTACCTCCTGTACGACTTCTATGGGAAGAACCCAAAGTTGCAAGAACCAAGTAGTACATCACATTAGGATTACACATTGATCTGTAGATTGGGCGCAGCTACTACTGAAAAGCATCCTCTACGTTAGACAACTAAAACATTTTAGAAGGGTCTCTTGACAATAAGCAGGTCACAAAGTGTCCCCCTTGTTTCGATCCACAGTAATCAGCTGTAATCTGTCGCTGAATGTGGCCCAAATCAATGGGTTGTCTGTGTAACTAGACAGGGCAGTCTTCCAGAGAGGGAAGATACCCTTGTAGCTCTGGCCAAAAGATGAGATCACTCTAACCATTATTTAGAACAGTACCATGTAAAGTAGATAGTTTTGTGGTAGCCTGGCAGCTCTTATTAGGGCTTGCATGGACAGGCGTTTAATCCCTATATAGGGATCAGGACTTGTATGTGGCCCCCTTGGTTGGATCCATGGAGTGCCTGCTGGCCAGTGGAATGGGTTGGCGGAGAAGGGTAGTATAAACCAGGTCCAAACCAGAGAAGTCAGAATTGTCAGGCAAAGGTCAAAACAATTCAAGTCAGCAGCAGAATAACACACTGGATCAGGCAGTAGAGAAAAAGGACTGAACCAGGGCCAGGTATAACCTATAACTGGCAACTGGAGGCGGGGAGCTGGGGTTTATATAGCGTGAGCTCAGCCCAAGGCTTACGGAAGAGAATTTCTGAGATGACCAAGTTGAGGAATTAATCCTCAAGCTCCCCACCTGGATGACACCATAAGTCCCAGAATATCAAACAGCTGTAAAACTCTTGCGCCGCATTGCCCGCAACAAAGGAGTGGCACCACCTGATGACAAAAGCAGTGGGGGCGAGCATTGACATGGATGTAACCTAACAGGAAATGTTGCATCATGTGACCCTTCTTATAAAATAATTGGGATTTATATATTTGGATATTTTTTATTTTTGGGGGGCGGGAAGATAATTGTTAAATTACGTGACAACTGGAGTTTTCCTTTAAACTCATTTATGATCCTGTCACGCCTGTAATGGCGTCACTGTCGACAGTGAATTCTTTGTCACATGTCTGGTTGGGAATAAAAAAAAAACAGGTGAATCACCATTTTTATTGATTTCCTTTCGTCAGAACTTTAATGCTGGATGAAATTTCAGATCGACTCGTTCATCCCTGAAGCGAGTAAAGCGATAGGAGGAAATGAGATGTCATAAATATCTGTATCGTGACGTTACGCTCCACCAAATCCTCTCATGTTAACGGACAGTATGTGCATGAAGTATGAGCTAAACCTAGGGCAGTGGGTGTACTTATTTTCGAGACTCCGAAATAGGGGGTTCTACAGCCTTGGGTGCCATAACTTGTGGATGGAAAGACAGATGGAAACTTAACAAAATTCCCAGAATGGACAAGGGAGACTATTACGGCTACACCCACCCCCACAAGAAGGGACGGTGTTTTGATTTTTTGTGTGGTGTGTTCCCTTTTTTCTACATTCCTGCCTACAGGAAGGCATTATTACTTGAGGCCTACGCAATCTGACACCCTGACGAAACCTTTATACCTAAAATCACGAGATATGTGTCAGCATACAAACTAAAAATCCAAAGACGCCAAGAGATGCAGTGACCCGTTTTTGAGGTATGTCCGTTCTTCCACACCGACAAGTGAACTAAGGGAAGTGGAATGGTAGTTTTTGTAAGACACCATTGAGGGGTTAAATGAAAGCGGAAACATCCAGCTGATCACTGTGTTTCCAAACCCGAATCTCTGTAAAGCCTTTTGCGATTAGAAATGCTTGAATGATTACTGTGTGGCAGGGAGGACTTTAATCCCCGGATCTGTTTACAGACACGGGTCCAGGCTGACCGCTGGGGGCAAAGGCCCCTGTGCAGGCCTGAGGCTCCACATCTCATTAAGAAAGTCACTTTATCCCAGCCATGTCTGTCAGTAGTGACCAGCCTGTCAGTGGGATTTATTACACCCGTAAACTGCCAGGGACAGAACTGCATTCATATGGGAGACTCTAAAACATAATCATTATTGGCACAAGCATAGTCGCCGGTTTCTCAACCCGCAACTAGGCAAATTGATTAGCGCAGCTTGGCCGGCGCCATACTGCAGTGAATTCCATGCCAATAGGGACCCAACGTTAATTAGAATGCTGTCAACGTATATTGACGTAGCAGAGCTGAGATTGCTATTCGGCAGTCCAAGATCAGGTATTTCGGTAATATGGCTTAACTCGTATGCTTTTACATAGGACTGCGGGCAAATCTGTGGCATTATCTTAGGCGTGTGCTATGAGAATCCACGGACCCAAAATTGAAAAATCGTATTTAGGCGGGTTTAACATTAACCCGGATCATAAGATCGCGGTGTCGCATTGCAATATGGCATTTTATGATTTCCTGTCGTGTCGCAAATAGTGATGAGCGAATATACTCATTACTTGAGATTTGGTGTCCTCCGAGTATTTTTTAGTGCTCAGAGATTTAGTTTTTATCGCCGCAGCTGAATGATTTACATCTGTTAGCCAGCATAAGTACATGTGGGGGTTGCCTGGTTGCTAGGGAATCCCCACATGTAATCAAGCTGGCTAACAGATGTAAATCATTCAGCTGAGGTGAGGAAAACAATCTCTGAGCACTAAAAAATATTCGGAGGACCCCCGAGCGCTCGGGAAATCTCGAGTAACGAGTATATTCGCTCATCACTAGTCATAAATGTTTTCAGATGTGATACATTTTTTTGTCACAAGTGGCATAGATTTCAATGCAAGTAGCATATTGTTTGCTCTTTAGCTCCCCCCCCCTCAAAAAAAAATAAAAAATTACAGCTCTCAAATAGTCGTTGCAACTTGTCTGGCAATTGTGCAGTCACCGTGGAGCCCCGACCCCATGTAGGGTACTCTCCTTATATAAGGGGTGTCCATTGAGAAGGGATCCAGTTTTTGGGGGTCCAAGTGTCGATTTTGCTCATATGCAAACCCCGTAATAGCTAAAAGTTCACCAGACTTACGGTATCTTTGCGCATAAAGTGTAAAATATTATAATCCATTATTATAATAGTCAGTTCACAATGAGTCATAACAAATGACAAACTCGGTTCTGCTATTCCGCAGGGAGGACACGTATCATTACAATACATAAAAAAACGAGGCATTAAGGCAGCGGAGAACTCTCCATCCCCACTGGAGGCCTCCCGCACTTGTTACATAAGTCAATCATTGCGGAGAACAGAAGAGCCGGTAGCGCAGACTCACCTGATGTTCCCTGCTCGGAGGATGCAGCCGAGGACACGATAGCATTTTGAAGAATAGACAGGAGAGCACGAAGGTTTCAGCTCCTAAGGCACGGAGGGCACCCGGTCATACGGCTTACACCGGGCGGGCGGGCAGAGGCTGAAGCCTGCTCATGTGACCTGGTGTAGTACACACAAAATCCTCACAGGGCTTTAGCCGCCCCTTCCCATTGGCTCCAACCTTTATTACAAAAAACCCAAGCCCCTCATAATCATGGTCCTAAGTGATTGTGACAGCAGGGTTAAGGGGCATTGATGATGGTGGCTGATCGGTGCCCTAGGGCTACTCCAGCCAGCCGTAAGCTTTTGTTTTTTTTTTTGTTTTTTTTTAGAAAGGCGGGGCAGCTTATGTGACCCTTCCTGAAAAACCAAAGCAGGAGGACATCATGAAGGCCCTTTAATGATCTAAGGATGGGACCTAATTAATAGGTAGCGTAAATGACGGACATCCAAGCCTCAAGGCTCTTTTTACAGAAGTTCTTACAAGCGCACGGCCTCGATCATTGGCTCGAGGAAACATGGCGGCGATGACGAACAATTATTTGCCAACTGATCGCATAGTTGAAAGCATAGTTGTCAGCAGCACATCTCCTTGTGTAAGGAATATATGCAAACGGTGTATGTTAAAGGGAACCTGGTTTTCACTTAAAGGGGTTGTTCCCCTTACAGTTAATCTTTGCCCCTGAGTGCAGTTTGGTATAAAAAACTAACGAATGAGGGTGTACAGACTTCTCGTGGGTGCGACGTTGAGTCTCGGTGTCTGGCATTGGCTGCGGCGCTGACTTCGTGTCGACAGCCAATCAGTGAGCTCGTTTGGTTTGAGTTCCGTCTACACTTGCAGAGCCGCTGAGATCACGGAATGACTGTCGATGTGACGTCAGCGCCGCAGCCAATGCCAGACACCGAGAGCAACGGCGAGACTCAGCGGCTACTACTACTCCCTAACGCCCTTCATCAGGATCAGTATGAAGTTTCCTTTAAAATGATTCTCGGCTCTCAAGCCTGACCAGTGTTTCCCGTTTTGGCACTGGATGATGACCCCTATATTTCGGCTATGTCGATGCAGCATCACCAAAGGAGGTAGGTTTAGTGAGGAGAGGCTTGGGAATGGTTAAGGGGCAGTTCAAATCAAGCACTAGTGCTCAGTGCACCCTTTGGGTGGCCAAACGATTCAGTGCACGTCCCCACCTAATTGTTTTCCATCTGTTTACACTCTCGTAAAGCAAGCAGGGTCAATTCAAGGAAAAAGTGGTGAGCAAGTAAGAATGTGCACTTGAACACCGACTTACAGTGCTTTGTTTGAATAGTCATTTTGTGCTGGTAGACTCATTTTTTCTATTAAAAGATACTCACATTTACTCCCCTACCCAGCGACTTTAAGTTTGAAAACTCACCACTAGGGGGAGCTTAGCAATTGACTGCCTACTATAGCGATCAATGTATAACAGTAGGCGGTAAGCTCATCAGCTCCCTCTAGTGGTGGCTGCAGTCATTCCAATTATGTCAACGGTGTTTTCTATCTGAAAAAAATGAATCCTGACCATTATAAGGCCAAGTTCACACATTGTGTTGCACCAATTTTTAAAGCGCTGAAGCCAGATGTAAAAAATGCTGCTTTCAGATACTACGGTACTTTAAAAAGGACATGTCACGTGCCATAAATGCTGTATTTATTTATTTTTTTTACCTGGTGTAAATACCACTCTTTTTCTGAATCTGGCGCTGTTTTTCTTTTTTTTTTCTGTGTCTCTGCATTCCCGTATATAAATCGATTCTTTTTAGCCAACAAGGCGTGGTCATCATGGAGATACCTACATATAGGCGTTGAGGATGACGCCCACTTGGCTAACAAGACTAGATTTATATATAGGGAAGAGAGAGCCATATCTCATGAACGGGGAAGCGCACAATTAAAAGAAAAACATCTCCGGATTCAGGAGAACAGCCGTTTTAACACCCAGGTAAAAAAAACAAACATATTTATTGGGAGTGACAGGTTACACATTATTGGAATGACTCCAAATGCAGAATTTGGGGGTCAGAGTGACTTTTTTTTTTCTTTGCTTCGGGCATGTACTTTTTTTCTGCTGTTTTAAAGGACTTGAAGAACAAGTATAAAAAAGTACAAAATGATGCAAAATAATAATAATAAAATAATGATAATTGCTAAAAAAAACCTATATTCATAGGATTATTATTTTTTTTTATACAACCGCTGGGCTGGTTTTTAATGCACATTATTAGATTTCAGATTTTTCTTTTTTTGCTTGTCATGAAGAAGTTGCCTGTACAATTGGAAAGCATGCGAAGCATCATAGGAATGCCAAAGGTCGGGTTGATCAGATTGTGCAATATCTCTGCTTTAAAGCAAAAGGACCTTTAATTAGTTTTTTGATATGTAGCAGAGCGGTTACTTCAAAGAACCAAAAAGGGAGAAAATCCAAACATCAAATATAATGAAAATTGTTAAACAGATTCCGAGTTACTGTACAACCTGTATCGTGGCCCAGGGTCACATTTACCACTCAATACCGGGCTTCAGAGCTCAAATCTCCCAGCATTCCTTGCTTTCTCAAAGTTTGCCTATGACTTGCATTCTGGGAGATGTAGTCTTTAACTCCGAAAAGGTGATGGAAAGTAAGCCAACCCTTGAAGTCGTTAAATTGTGTAAATTCTGTATAGGAGGCTTTTAGTTGTGACTTTAAAAACAAAATTGGCGACAAGGAATAGAGCTGATCTCCCATAGTCGTTACTCTGCAATTTATAGAGTCAATTCTGCAAATCTGTATAGTTGTGCAGGTAGAAAATTTGCTGATCAAGAATCGAGAAAAACATGCGAGACAACAAATATGGATTCAGCAATGGCAAACATATTGGTTGTTACTAAACTTTTTAAAGGGAATGTGGGGTCAGTAGGATCAACCCTCCTAAGCCGTCTATATTGGCATGTAGGTCATAGGAAGCTGAATAAAATGACACCTCTGCGATCTGATGTCTTATTCCTGAGAAAATTACATTTTTCTTAATATGTAAATGAGCTGTTAAGATCTATGGGCCGGACATAGATCTCCCTGAGAATCTGACCTTTTTTTAAAAATATAGATCACTTTTTTTTGGAAATTCTACTGAATAGTAAACTCCAAAACAGGTGGTACTTTTTGTATAAAATATAATTTATTAAACAAAAAAAATAAAAGCTATTTGACTTAGTATGAGAGTAGGAAGTCAATTCATTTGTAATTTAGCTCCCCTCCACAATTGTGCACACAATTATACCGCAGTGTTACAGAAAATTGGTGGCTTTCCTATGGTTGCTTTGTCCCTCTTGTAATGGTATCTGCACTCTTTTTGGTTTATTTATGTTACATGTTTATTTAGTTTTTATTTTTTTTGTTTCATAAATTATATTTTATACAAAAAGTACCTCCTGTTTTGGAGTTTACTATTCAGTAGAATTTCCAAAAAAAAGTGATCTATGCATTATATATTCAGTGGTATTTGTCTCCCCGGCCAAGGGGTATTATACTGAGGGCAAACTTTTGTGAGTTATATGACTTTTTTTAAAATGTATAGAGGCGTTACCAGTGTGTGACATGTAGATCAGGAGAGCAGACTGTCAGTCGTTAATGTCTCACACTGGTAACGCCTCCTTTTTTTTTACAATAAGCCCTGGAGGCATATTCTCGGGGAGATCTATGCCCGGCCCATAGCTCTTAACAGCTCATTTACATGTTAAGAAAAATGTGGATTTCTCTGGAATAAAACATCGGATATCAAGGTATAATTTTATTCAACTTTCTTTGACATATATGCCTATATAGATGGCTTAGGAGGGTTGATCCTACTGACAGATTCCCTTTAAGCCCTTAAAGGGGTAGTTCATGATTTTAAAATAAATATCCCATTAGCAGAAGGTAAGTTAAGCTCAGACCATCCCTGATGGTTCCTCATGGTCTTTGTTAACCTGTCTTTGTTGGTTTTATACTGCCATTTTTTTTTCTTTGGAGTACCTTTTTATGTCATCGTACAGCGTGCACATAGTTTATAAATATGTATACAGAAAAAATTGGCACGGGTGATCTCTCCGCATGCACATAGCTCTACACTGTGAGTAATGTACAGTATAGGCATTCATTTCTCAGTGTGGTCGTTCACCCGTTTTGTGACTTTGATCTTTAGACTCCCTCTGGCTAACACCCAGCTGACACCCATCCCGCCCTGCTCAGCACTGCACGAGTGGTGGGGCGGGCTGGGGGGGGGTTGACAATACAACATCCAGCTTGTCATTTCGTCTCCATCTCTGACAACCACCACTGACTTATGTAGATAAGTGTCACATTCACGTCTTAGAGATTTTTCTTGCCGAGCACAATGGGACGTTATCTTGTCGTGGTTCCTGCTAAGCAGGCTCGGCTGGATTTTTGGAGACTCCAGACATTTCACTTCATTAGTGACGCTGTCTGCATCGAGCGACCTCACATTCTTGCTGGTGTTTCACCCTCTGCGTTTTTAAAATTTCATGACTAGATCACATACAACCTCTTTCTTATCTGCCAAAAAATTGAAAAGTTACTTGAAGAGCCTTATGTAGACTCCAGGAATGGGCACTCTGTTGGCCGTCGTATGGTGTCTCCGATCGGCACCGTATATTCTTTTATAGATAGTTGCCGATACACCACCACAATGCAATCACTGACCTTAGCAATGTTTTCTCGACGTGCGGCACACAGCCTTTATAAGGCTAGTGATTAGCCTCAGCAGTCATATAGACATATGTGACCTCTTATCTGGCAACCCGAAGATTAGACAAGTCTTCTATCTAAATGTCATGGCTTGCTAAGAGTCCGTAGGCCCTGTGCACACAGCAATATAAAACCTCCATACAATACTGCTCCATGGGTTTCTTTTAGCCACCTTTTTGGGCTTCATGTAGTTCTAAGCCATTAAAATGGATATATTTAATGCTTGGGTGAAGTTTGGGACATGAAACATCTTCCATGATGATGATGGCTCTCCGAAGACCGGTAAAGCCAAACACCTGTTAATGAGGTTGCCCAATAATGCTTGTGGATGGAATAAAATGGGTGAAAATTTCAAATAAGTTTAACTATCCGCTAAAATAATTTGTCTGCTCTTGTGCCCATTTAGTATCCCTAAATGAGGTATCCGGTGACTCTCAATAAGACATTGGTAGGTGGAAACCAGAGCTGACGACATGTTGGTGACCCGTTGACAGATCCTGTGCACAACCGGCTGTCATTATGGTTGCTGTTGTGAATTTGCTTTTTGCTCCCTCTAGTGGTTACTAGTTTTTTGACTCTGGTTTTTCTGTCATTCCTTTTATCCGCACCTGGGTCGTTAGTTAGGGGTGTTGCTATATAAGCTCCCTAGACCTTCAGTTCAATGCCTGGCAACGTAGTTATCAGAGCTAGTCTGCTGTGCTCTTGTCTACTGATCCTGGTTCCAGTTATATCAGCTAAGTCTGCCTTTTGCTTTTTGCTATTTGTTTTGGTTTTGTATTTTTGTCCAGCTTGTTCCAAATCTATATCCTGACCTTTGCTGGAAGCTCTAGGGGGCTGGTGTTCTCCCCCCGGACCGTTAGACGGTTCGGGGGTTCTTGAATTTCCAGTGTGGATTTTGATAGGGTTTTTGTTGACCATATAAGTTACCTTTCTTTATTCTGCTATCAGTAAGCGGGCCTCTCTGTGCTAAACCTGGTTCATTTCTGTGTTTGTCATTTCCTCTTACCTCACCGTCATTATTTGTGGGGGGCTTCTATCCAGCTTTGGGGTCCCCTTCTCTGGAGGCAAGAAAGGTCTTTTGTTTTCCTCTACTAGGGGTAGCTAGATTCTCCGGCTGGAGCGTGTCATCTAGAATCAACGTAGGAATGATCCCCGGCTACTTCTAGTGTTGGCGTTAGGAGTAGATATATGGTCAACCCAGTTACCACTGCCCTATGAGCTGGATTTTTGTATTCTGCAGACTTCCACGTACCTCTGAGACCCTCGCCATTGGGGTCATAACAGTTTGCCAGGCCAGTATTAAATGTTTAATGCGTTGCAGAAGAGGGATTATAAGAAAGAAGATTCTGAGTTTTTTTTTTTTTCTTTCTTCTTCCCCTTTACCTCAGAGTGGCTATGCTTGCTGCAGACATGAATGTCCAGACCTTGATTACAAGTGTGGACCAGCTGGCTACTCGTGTGCAGGGCATACAAGACTATGTTATCAGAAATCCTAGGTCAGAACCTAAAATACCGATTCCTGAACTGTTTTCCGGAGACAGGTTTAAGTTTAGGAATTTTGTGAATAATTGTAAATTGTTTTTGTCCCTGAGACCCTGTTCATCTGGAGACTCTGCTCAGCAAGTAAAAATAGTTATTTCGTTCTTACGGGGCGACCCTCAGGATTGGGCTTTTTCGCTGGCGCCAGGAGATCCGGCATTGGCTGATATTGATGCGTTTTTTCTGGCGCTCGGTTTACTTTATGAGGAACCCAATCTTGAGATTCAGGCAGAAAAGGCCTTGCTGGCTATGTCTCAGGGGCAGGACGAGGCTGAAGTGTATTGCCAAAAATTTCGGAAATGGTCCGTGCTGACACATTGGAACGAGTGTGCACTGGCCGCTAATTTTAGAAATGGCCTATCTGAAGCCATTAAGAATGTTATGGTGGGTTTTCCCATTCCCACAGGTCTCAATGATACTATGGCACTGGCTATTCAAATTGACCGGCGGTTGCGGGAGCGCAAAACCGCAAATTCCCTCATGGTGTTGTCTGAACAGACACCTAATTCGGTGCAATGTGATAGAAAAACCGCAAATTCCCTCATGGTGTTGTCTGAACAGACACCTGATTTAATGCAATGTGATAGAATCCTGACTAGAAATGAGCGGAAAATTCATAGACGCCGGAATGGCTTGTGCTACTACTGTGGTGATTCTACACATGTTATCTCAGCATGCTCTAAACGTATAGCTAAGGTTGTTAGTCCTGTCACCGTTGGTAATTTGCAACCTAAATTTATTCTGTCTGTAACTTTGATTTGCTCACTGTCGTCTTATCCTGTCATGGCGTTTGTAGATTCAGGTGCTGCCCTGAGTCTTATGGATCTGTCATTTGCTAAGCACTGTGGTTTTACTCTTGAACCATTAGAAAATCCTATTCCTCTTAGGGGTATTGATGCTACGCCATTGGCAGCAAATAAACCGCAGTATTGGACACAGGTTATCATGTGCATGACTCCTGAACACCGCGAGGTGATACGTTTCCTGGTTTTACATAAAATGCATGATTTGGTTGTTTTAGGGCTGCCATGGTTACAGACCCATAATCCAGTCCTGGACTGGAAGGCTATGTCAGTCTCAAGTTGGGGCTGTCGTGGTATTCATGGGGATTCCCTGCCTGTGTCTATTGCTTCTTCTACGCCTTCGGAAGTTCCGGAGTATTTGTCTGATTATCAGGATGTCTTCAGTGAGTCTGAGTCCAGTGCACTGCCTCCTCATAGGGACTGTGACTGTGCTATAGATTTGATCCCAGGCAGTAAGTTTCCTAAGGGAAGACTGTTTAATCTGTCGGTACCTGAACATACCGCTATGCGTTCATATATCAAGGAGTCTCTGGAGAAAGGACATATTCGTCCGTCTTCTTCCCCCCTTGGTGCGGGATTCTTTTTTGTGGCAAAAAAGGACGGATCTTTGAGACCTTGTATTGATTATCGGCTTTTAAATAAGATCACTGTCAAATTTCAGTATCCTTTACCGCTGTTGTCTGACTTGTTTGCCCGGATTAAAGGTGCCAAGTGGTTCACCAAGATAGACCTTCGTGGTGTGTACAACCTTGTGCGCATTAAGCAAGGTGATGAATGGAAAACCGCATTCAATACGCCCGAAGGTCATTTTGAGTACTTGGTGATGCCTTTTGGGCTCTCCAATGCGCCTTCAGTTTTTCAGTCCTTTATGCATGACATTTTCCGGAAGTATCTGGATAAATTTTTGATTGTTTATCTGGATGATATTTTGGTTTTTTCTGATGATTGGGATTCGCATGTGGAGCAGGTCAGGTTGGTCTTTAAAATTTTGCGTGAAAATTCTTTGTTTGTCAAGGGCTCAAAGTGTCTCTTTGGTGTACAGAAGGTTCCCTTTTTGGGGTTCATTTTTTCCCCTTCTGCTGTGGAGATGGACCCAGTCAAGGTCCGAGCTATTCTTGATTGGACTCAGCCCTCGTCGGTTAAGAGTCTTCAGAAGTTCTTGGGTTTCGCTAACTTCTACCGTCGTTTTATCGCTAATTTTTCTAGCATTGTGAAACCGTTGACGGATATGACCAAGAAGGGCTCCGATGTAGCTAACTGGGCTCCTGCTGCCGTGGAGGCTTTCCAGGAGTTGAAGCGCCGGTTTACTTCGGCGCCTGTTTTGTGCCAGCCCGATGTCTCACTTCCCTTTCAGGTTGAGGTGGATGCTTCAGAGATTGGAGCAGGGGCCGTTTTGTCGCAGAGAGGCCCTGGTTGCTCTGTTATGAAACCTTGTGCCTTTTTCTCCAGGAAGTTTTCGCCTGCCGAGCGAAATTATGATGTGGGCAATCGGGAGTTGTTGGCCATGAAATGGGCATTTGAGGAGTGGCGTCATTGGCTCGAGGGTGCTAAGCATCGTGTGGTGGTCTTGACTGATCACAAAAATCTGATGTATCTCGAGTCTGCTAAACGCCTTAATCCGAGACAGGCCCGCTGGTCATTGTTTTTCTCCCGCTTTGATTTTGTTGTCTCGTATTTACCAGGTTCAAAGAATGTGAAGGCCGATGCTCTTTCTAGGAGCTTTGTGCCTGATGCTCCTGGAGTCGCTGATCCTGTTGGTATTCTTAAAGATGGAGTTATCTTGTCAGCTATTTCTCCGGATCTGCGACGTGTGTTGCAGAGATTTCAGGCTGATAGGCCTGAGTCTTGTCCACCTGACAGACTGTTTGTCCCGGATAAATGGACCAGCAGAGTCATTTCCGAGGTTCATTCCTCGGTGTTGGCAGGTCACCCGGGAATTTTTGGCACCAGAGATCTGGTGGCCAGGTCCTTTTGGTGGCCTTCCTTGTCAAGGGATGTGCGGTCATTTGTGCAGTCCTGTGGGACTTGTGCTCGAGCTAAGCCTTGCTGTTCTCGTGCCAGCGGTTTGCTCTTGCCCTTGCCTGTCCCGAAGAGACCTTGGACACATATCTCCATGGATTTCATTTCTGATCTTCCGCTATCTCAGGGCATGTCCGTTATCTGGGTGATATGTGATCGCTTCTCCAAGATGGTCCATTTGGTTCCTTTGCCTAAGCTGCCTTCCTCTTCCGATCTGGTTCCTGTGTTTTTCCAGAACGTGGTTCGTTTGCACGGCATCCCTGAGAATATTGTGTCAGACAGAGGATCCCAGTTCGTTTCTAGGTTCTGGCGATCCTTTTGTAGTAGGATGGGCATTGATTTGTCGTTTTCGTCTGCTTTCCATCCTCAGACTAATGGACAGACGGAGCGAACCAATCAGACTTTGGAGGCTTATTTGAGGTGTT
This sequence comes from Ranitomeya variabilis, assembly GCF_051348905.1. Lineage (NCBI taxonomy): Eukaryota > Metazoa > Chordata > Amphibia > Anura > Dendrobatidae > Ranitomeya > Ranitomeya variabilis. Next base: position 35,886,170 of record NC_135238.1, read on the forward strand.
TTGTCTCTGCTGATCAGGACGATTGGGTGACATTCTTGCCGTTGGCTGAGTTTGCCCTTAATAATCGGGCTAGTTCCGCCACCTTGGTTTCGCCTTTTTTCTGCAACTCTGGTTTCCATCCTCGCTTTTCTTCGGGTCATGTGGAGCCTTCTGACTGTCCTGGGGTGGATTCTGTGGTAGATAGGTTGCAGCGGATCTGGAATCATGTGGTGGACAACTTGAAGTTGTCACAGGAGAGGGCTCAGCGCTTTGCCAACCGCCGCCGCGGTGTGGGTCCCCGACTACGCGTTGGGGATTTGGTATGGCTTTCTTCCCGCTTTGTTCCTATGAAGGTCTCCTCTCCCAAATTTAAACCTCGTTTTATTGGGCCTTACAAGATATTGGAAATCCTTAATCCTGTATCTTTTCGTCTGGATCTTCCTGTGTCGTTTGCTATTCACAATGTATTTCATAGGTCCTTGTTGCGGCGGTACATTGTGCCTGTAGTTCCTTCTGCTGAGCCTCCTGCTCCGGTGTTGGTTGAGGGCGAGTTGGAGTACGTGGTGGAGAAGATCTTGGATTCTCGCCTCTCCAGGCGGAGGCTTCAGTACCTGGTCAAGTGGAAGGGCTATGGTCAGGAGGATAATTCCTGGGTGGTCGCCTCTGATGTTCATGCGGCCGATTTAGTTCGTGCCTTTCATGCCGCTCATCCTGATCGCCCTGGTGGTCGTGGTGAGGGTTCGGTGACCCCTCACTAAGGGGGGGGTACTGTTGTGAATTTGCTTTTTGCTCCCTCTAGTGGTTACTAGTTTTTTGACTCTGGTTTTTCTGTCATTCCTTTTATCCGCACCTGGGTCGTTAGTTAGGGGTGTTGCTATATAAGCTCCCTAGACCTTCAGTTCAATGCCTGGCAACGTAGTTATCAGAGCTAGTCTGCTGTGCTCTTGTCTACTGATCCTGGTTCCAGTTATATCAGCTAAGTCTGCCTTTTGCTTTTTGCTATTTGTTTTGGTTTTGTATTTTTGTCCAGCTTGTTCCAAATCTATATCCTGACCTTTGCTGGAAGCTCTAGGGGGCTGGTGTTCTCCCCCCGGACCGTTAGACGGTTCGGGGGTTCTTGAATTTCCAGTGTGGATTTTGATAGGGTTTTTGTTGACCATATAAGTTACCTTTCTTTATTCTGCTATCAGTAAGCGGGCCTCTCTGTGCTAAACCTGGTTCATTTCTGTGTTTGTCATTTCCTCTTACCTCACCGTTATTATTTGTGGGGGGCTTCTATCCAGCTTTGGGGTCCCCTTCTCTGGAGGCAAGAAAGGTCTTTTGTTTTCCTCTACTAGGGGTAGCTAGATTCTCCGGCTGGAGCGTGTCATCTAGAATCAACGTAGGAATGATCCCCGGCTACTTCTAGTGTTGGCGTTAGGAGTAGATATATGGTCAACCCAGTTACCACTGCCCTATGAGCTGGATTTTTGTATTCTGCAGACTTCCACGTACCTCTGAGACCCTCGCCATTGGGGTCATAACAGGTTGCGCACAGGATGGGTGCATAATACTTTGATACCTAGTGGACATCTGTTGATGCGCTGTCAGCAGTGACTCTCAGCTCTCGACCGATTGCTCAACCTTCCAACCCCAAGAACTTCCGATACCTGAATAAAGACGACCGAATACAACTGGTCTGGGACAGATGGCAGCTTGTGGCTTTAGGCTCCACCGATCATTTCTGGTCCAGCACTTTGTCACACAAGACACTGGTATTATAAAGGGCACATGGAAGTTACAGATATTGGATTGGGGTCCCATAATTTTGATCTTGTGGTGCCTACAGCTTTCTGCTTGCACCTAGGCTTACATATAAACCAATCATGACTAGTACTTCGTAAGCTTTTCTTTCGACGTCTGTGCCGAACGTGGGATTTCTGCCATAGTTCTTGCGCGATTGCTTATCAGAAATTTTCCATCACAACAATTCATGTGTAACAGCTTCCAAATTGTAAGCTCTCTTTTGGCTTCCAAGTTATCTAGTGCTTGAATCTCTGTGTGGAGGGAGCTGTGACTGCGCCTTTCATAAAATCCAGTTGTTTACAGAGTCCATATATAACCCAAGAAATCGTGGAAGGGGAGGTTAAAGAAAAAAATATTTACGCCAGTTTTTTAGACTAAAACACTTTGAAAAGTTGCAAAATTTTGCACGAAAGTTGCTTTAAATTTTTTTTTGCAATTTTGGCGGTTATCTCATAAATGTTGCTGGCCAGGTCTTCCAAAATGGGCAGAGCGGAAGCCAGGATACCCTAAACGGGTGGTAACATGTGACACGCGGCACAGTTAAAAAAACTTGTACCGTTTTCATCAGTGTGAGTAATTTGAAAACTAACTTTTAATTTTGCAAGTGTAGATGATTTATCGTTACTCGATTGATCCACAATTACCCCTTTAAATTGAAATAATTTTCTTTAGTTTTCGGCCTCAAAAATTTTAGTCGTACAATTTGGCTTTCAGTACCATCTTTACTCTGATGACACACAACTATACACGTCATCCCCTGACCTTACCCCCGCTTTACTACAGAACGCCACTGACTGTCTGTCTGCAGTCTCCAACATCATGTCCGCTCTCTATCTGAAACTCAACCTCTCCAAAACTGAACTTCTTCTGCTCCCGCCTTCTACTAACCTCCCTAAATCTGACATTTCCCTCTCCGTGGGTGGCACCATAATAACGCCCCGGCAGCAGGCGCACTGTCTGGGTGTTACGTTTGACTCCGATCTCTCCTTCACCTCCCACATACAATCTCTTGCCCGCTCGTGCCGCTTACACCTAAAGAACATCTCTAGAATCCGCCCTTTTCTCACCATGGAGACAACAAAAACTCTCACTGTCGCCCTAATCCACTCCCGCCTGGACTACTGTAACGCTCTATTAATTGGCCTCTCCCTCACTCGACTTTCCCCTCTCCAGTCCATCCTTAATGCGGCAGCCAGGGTCGTCCATCTGGCTAATCGTTACTCGGACGTGTCCGCTCTTCGCCAGTCGTTACACTGGCTGCCCATTCATTACAGGATACAATTCAAAGTACTTGTTCTCACCCACAAAGCTCTCCACAGTGCGGCACCCCCTTACATCTCCTCCCTCATTTTTGTCTATCAGCCTAACCGACTGCTGCGCTCTGCAAACGACTTTCGACTAACCTCTGCACTGATCCGTACCTCCCACTCCCAACTCCAAGACTTCTCCCGCGCTGCGCCAATCCTCTGGAATGCTCTACCCCAAGATATTAGGACCATCCACAACTTGCATAGTTTTAGGCGCTCGCTCAAAACACATTTGTTCAGAGCTGCCTATCACGTTCCCTAATCAGTCATTTTATGTTTGTGTGTGTGTAACCCATTCACTATCTCCATCTACCCCCACCCCCGGAAGATGGCTGGACCATCATTGTAATTACATCATTGTAAATACACACCTGTACTTTGTATCTCCCCCACCTCATTGTAGATTGTAAGCTCTCACGAGCAGGGTCGTCTTATTTTGCTTTATTGCTGTATTGTTAACGTTGTTACCTATGACTGTTGTGTTTGAAACTGTTAAACTGTAAAGCGCTGCGGAATATGTTGGTGCTATATAAATAAAGATTATTATTATTACTATACTATATTCTTTGGGTGGAATGTCCATTCACATGAGTGCAATTTAATAAAATTTTAAGTCCTCTATTAGGGGTTAATATAAGCAGGACCATCATTTATGATCCTGTGTGTTGGTCATAATGAAAAGCGTCTTTAAAGAGCATCTCTGGCTCTGGAGGACTTAACCCCTTCGGGGATCACATTGATTTTCACAGGAACCATGCAATACTTTTATTCTCCTGTGGCGGCACTGTAGGAAAAATGCACAACTGCTGAAAGGATCGATTGACACCTAGCTGCAAAAATCCTATCATGGGGGACCCTTTCTACCTAAAATAAGCCAATGACCCTATTATTTATTAATATTTGTCTACATACATTTTATTCCAGCTTGAAATTGTGTTTATTTCTCTACTTATTAAATACATTATTTTTTTTTTTTTTTAAGTCCTTTTCTTTCCCCCATTAAACTAAATGTCGGTTGCTTTTATTTCCTGAGTAACTGCACTTGTTCATTGAGGCCGACAGGAAAACACTGCTCCTTTTTATTGTGGGTAAGAGGAAGACATCTATTTCACGTCAGCGAGCAGTAGTTTGCATCCAGGATTCAATGTACGGATTGTATTTGAAGTGGATATTTAAGAAGGAAGGAGCCTTGTACTGATTTAATGCAGAACAGCACAGCCCCTCTGGCACAACTACAAAAGCCGCACTGTATCCCCGCCACCTAAACTAATTCCTATTTGTACTCTGGGATCCCAACCGTTACCCTACACCAGTGCTGAGAGCAAGCATTGACTGATCGTAGCTCTGGTTTCCCCGAGACTTATTCCTGTTCATCGTTCCCTGGTTTCCTAATGATTTGTGATATTTCTCGGCATTAGAGAAAGTGCTGTAAATTCTACGTGGAATACCCTGAAATGTTAGGACATCATTTCCTGCAGTAATGGACTTACCAAATGTTTCGGAAGGATTGTGAAATACCTGCTTTCTTTTGGAAAGTGAAAATATTGGAGGTTAAAACTCTTAAAAAAAAATAAATAAAAAATTGGTGGCTGATTATAATGTAATTAATAATGTTAGATTTTTAGGATGTAACCTCTATGCCCCTAAATTTGGGTTTTTGTACCCTCGGGAGAAGATATTCGTGAAATCCAGTGCTCTCCAACTGTTCTAGATGTTTGATCCATCAATTAAACACGGATGGTCAATATGTTCACTGTGAAAAAGGGTTAGGCTTAGTCCAGGACTTATTTACTGATGACCTATCCATGTAATAGGTCAGTGTTTCGCATCTTCAGACCTCAAGTGCCACCCAAAAGGTTATGATTTGAGGACAACTGTGGTGGTTTCTGACCTGACCATATTTATATCACCTATGCGATACTAGGGACATCTTGGAATTTTGACCTGTTGGGGTGACTTGAGGACTGGAGTTGACAAATACTAGAACGGGTCATCATCAGTAGCTGGTTGGTGATTGTCATTTATAGCCATGTTGGCTGTTGTTTTTGTCAATAATGGGCAGTACGGTGGCTCAGAGATTAACATTATTGCTTTGCAGCACTGGGGTCCTGGGTTCAAATCCCACCAAGGACAACATCTACAAGGAGTTTGTTTTCACTGTTTTTGCGTTGGTTTCCTCAAGGTACTCCGGTTTCCTCCCACACATTGTGACCCCAATAGATACCGTGATGATGATGTCTGTAAAACGCTGCAGCATATGTTGGCACTATATAAAAAAACCTAATAATTAGTCACCCAAAGGATTATGAAAGTATATTAAAAAAAAAAAGTGCTCCCTTTGCTCACTCACCAGACCCGAAGCCAAGATAGTATTTTGTAAAAGCTTAGACTTGGTTGTGCAACGAGGTACAACCATTGCAGGGACTTTTGTTATATCTCTTTTTGAAGCAGTAGCCCCTGATCCCTCCCAATATTCCCAACAGGGTCTCGTAAAAAGCACAGTTGTGTCAAAAACAGGAAAATGTAGATTTTTTTCCTCCAATGGATTCTCAGGACCACTTTTCTGTTAGAAGTAGTTTTTTTGTGACACAAATCGAGTCCTTCATCTGGTGTTTTATTTTCTGGTGAAAGACTTGGTTAGAGTGTGAAACGTAGAGCGAGAAGTTGTTCTGTGAAAACAAAAACAGGTTTTTTTTGTCCTGGTCTTTCATTCATTGGAGTCCTCCTGGCAGTCAGAAATGGTGATGTCCAGTAAAGAAAGTTCACTGCACCACACTCCAGTTGTCAAGTGAAGAGGGTTCTGTATTCAAAAGAGGTGTTCAGAAGTCAACATGCATATGGCGGCATTCTGCAATGTTTCACCTCTCCTCCAGAGCTTTATCCTGATTATCACTGGTTATGGTGGAAGTAAAATAGAATAATAGTTGTGCTATCGGCACTAGAGTAGGGTCGTGTATGGTGATGCCCTGTCAAGGCGGGCACATTATAAGATCAACATGGGCAGAAATAGTGAATTGTATGTATAATATCGCACCTTCTTCCACAACACTGCAGCGTTGGCAGCCAAGATCATTACTAGCGGCTTGAACTTTAACAGCTATGTTAGCAATGTAACACAGTACATTGGAACCCTTTACCGTGTTGACCCGCATAGCCCCTTGCATAATGTTATGCAGAGAACATTCCTCGATCTGGAGCGCTGTCCTTCGCCTGCACTGATGAGACATCCTGTTCTGATGGACTGTGTGTTTTCCAGTATGTGTGGGCAGGAAGAAGTTACGTATGTACTGTACAATCCTCCTACTTTAGGAAATAACAGAACTAGCTGCCAGTTCTCCTCTCACAGTCTGTCGTAGCTGCGGTGCCCTTGATTTTTTATCTTGAGGTTATGGGAAGTGCAGTGCCATCTCATCAGGGCATTACAAAGAAACATTATTTTACCATACCCTGAGATTTGCCTGAGGAGTGTATTGGGCAAGCGAACGTCAAAACATTTACTTAGATATCAGTTAATGGGCTTCTTGTATTGGCGGAGCAGTTCCATGTTAAACCCATGACTTTCAGCTGATGGCACTACTGGTGTCATGTGGTAAATTCCAGTCACCATCATTTATGGGAATGAATGACATGCACATGGTAAGTTAAATCATGCAATATAAAGAAAATAACATATGTAGAGCAAAAGTCGAAGAAAAAAAGTTCTCACTGCCAAAAGAGGATCAACATGGGTCCATCTATGCTTATAATACTGTAGACCAGTGGTTACCAATTTGTGGAGTTCCGAGTGTTGCGAAACTACAGTTTCTAAAATGCCCCGACAGCTTGTAGTTGTCAGAACTTATTGGGAGTTGTAGTTTTGGAATAGGTAGGAAACCTCAAGTTGGTGACCACAGCCGTAGACCAACAAAACAGACCTCATATGTGAGATTATCTATACATAAAAGTCCTGTATGGCTCCAGAGACTAAAGTTTCTCCTTGTGGAGAGTAGCAAGCAGGGACAAGGAGACTTATAGGCCAGGCAATGCTCCCGCAGGGGGGGGCACAAAGGTATGCAATTTAGCCCTCTTCCGAAAGGAAGAAAGCTGGATGTCTAGTGCCACCTAAAAGTTCCTTTACCCCATAGATTTCCATCAAAGTCCTCTTAAACAGCCAACCAATATTCTACTCTACTTACTAACAAGGGGTAAGACCCCATGAACAACTGTCTGCAGATGGAGGACTTTTCCCTTTGGCGTGGCTAAAATTTAAGTGGCAAGGCCCATTATAGGGTCAACATTAACTAGTAAGATGACTGCCACCAGTAGAAGACCCTACTGAACTAGCTTTATTCCCTGTGGGAGAAAGCTAATTTGCTTACTGTATACCTCTGCCGTGAGGTGAGGTTTTGGCAACACGCATAGACACTAACTGACATGCATGGTAAAATTCATGGCTCGAGCATGGTGCCCTGCAGCTCACCAGGTCTTGAGTCATTTCCAACCACTTGCTCTCCATTTTCACCATTACTGATAAAACATCAGAATCTATTTGGAACGGCATAATATAGTATATTCTTAGGGCCCTCAATGGGCATCTATATATTACACTTACTGTTCCCTGAATTCAAACGAAGCAATGTAATACCTCTATTCTCCTGTGGAGGCACTGCAGAAAATGTAAACATCTGCAGCCAGGTACCTACACTGACTGCAGCTGATTCCTAGGGATCCTGGTAGCAGGACTCAATAAAGGTGTATTCTAAGCCTTATTGGATAAAAGGAATAATATCAAGGATAATAAGACTATGGGTAGGCCATCGTTGTTTGAGTATTGCGTAAGCCATTTAATTTCCAGTTCTTACAGTGGGGGGGTAATTTTTCTATCTCATGTAATAAGCATATGGTTTTGGTTTTCTGATGGTTTTGATAAAACAGAAAATACCTCCTGGGAGTCCTACGCGGCTTCATTGCCCAATATCATGCTGTTCATATCAACATCCTGTTTTTTCTTATTCCAGCCGTGCCGCATTAAAGGATGTCACCGACCCTTAGCTAATTCCACCAATACAGTTGATTGTGAGCAACAATGCTTTCATAGAAACTCAACAATCCTTTTAGATGACCACCTCTAGATGTTCTTCATCAGGACCTTGTCCTATGTGAGAACTAATTGGGCTTATATATCACAACTGTGGCAAAACTACAAGCCCCGACAGCTGCAGGCTGAAGTGTAGAAGATTTGCAACTGCTGAAAAGCCACTTGTTGTAGACATGAAAATATATTCTAATCTCGAGAAACATCTCAAGAGGTTCCTTCATCAGGAAGAGTTTGTGCTTAAAAGAATGGATATTTAAGCTGGAGGCACCTGGAGGACTTGTTCCCGTTTACAAGGTGCCTATTTCATGAAACACCTAACAAATGCGAGAAGTGTGCAGAGCAGGGAGAAGTGCCTTAGACGGCATCTGGAACCATCGCTTCCCAGTCTACAACAGGTGCTGGTTTATGAGACAGCTCTCAATGTTCCTTAAAGAAATATGTTATTTATGTGCACGAATTAAAAGCTGGCGTCTGTTCTCCCAGAAACAATTCCATAAAACGAGTTTATATGCATGTTGGAAGGCTGTAATATACATTAACCTATCCGAGCTTGTGGCCTGGACCATTCCATGCCCTTATAGACAATATGTCATCAGAAAATTACCTAGTGTTTTAATAAGGTTTTAATGCTAAATTTATTTTTTTATATATATATCAGAATCTGCATTAAAAAAACAAACCAAAAACAGAGAAATTTTGCAATATTCAAACTGACCACTGGTGTCATTTTAGACTCATACTCTATAGAAGACATTCCAGTAGTCTCATTATCATCACAGACTGGATAATAGTCACAGATAATACCTTTATAAACAGTAGATAACACAGGATTCGACATTCACAGTAAGTGATGTCAAAGCTCACCTCCTCCACCCTCCTGTACAATGACATTTAGGAATGGCCACCACATAATTGCTGGAAGGCATTTCATGGTAATGTGTTTCTCCCTGTGGACAGTTGCCTTGCTTCGTAAGTCATTGCAGCGACCCAGTCTTTTGGGTTTTAAAAAAATAATTGAGAATTATCACATCCGGAGATTTCCTTGTAATACCGAAAATGGACCAGAATCTTAGGTATCCAGTGTGTCTTGTGTTACTGGTGTTCTTAAACGGAATGCTACTGACATGTGTCACCACTAGAGTTGGTGTGAATTTTTGAATTTTTTCGCTCTTCGAATTCCATCAGCCATGACCCAGGAGCTGGAGAATCGCCTCTTACCTGCCTTGGTAATCATCCTTGGTAATTCTTTCATTTAGCCGTCCTGGCGTGATGTCATGGTTGCGGCGTGACATTGTGCCATACTGGCTAATCAAAAGAAGATCCGGGAGTGACGGCAGGTATGAGGTGGGTCTTCTTTGGCTCCCTTGCCGTTGCATGTGCCAATCGATTGGCACCAACTCTGGTTACCGTTCCTAACATAGACTCTAAGGCTAGGGTCGTCCGTTGACATAGGGGCATCGAGTTTAACCCCTTAAGCCCGTATGACGTACTATACCGTCGAGGTGGGGTGGGCCTTAATTCCCGGTGACGGGATAGTACGTCATACGCGATCGGCCGCGCTCACGGGGGGAGCGCGGCCGATCGCGGCCGGGTGTCGGCTGCATATCGCAGCTGACATCCGGCACTATGTGCCAGGAGCGGTCACGGACCGCCCCCGGCACATTAACCCCCGGCACACCGCGATCAAACATGATCGCGGTGTACCGGCGGTACAGGGAAGCATCGCGCAGGGAGGGGGCTCCCTGCGTGCTTCCCTGAGACGATCGGTACAAGGTGATGTACTCACCTCGTACCGAACGTCTTCTCCCTGCAGGCCCCGGATCCAAAATGGCCGAGGGGCTGTATCCGGGTCCTGCAGGGAGCACTTCCGGGTCGGAGCAGGCTGCAGATGAAAGCTGCAGCCTGCTCCGATGAAAGTATGATCGCGGATCTGATAGAGTGCTGTGCACACTATCAGATCTGCGATCTGTGATGTCCCCCCCTGGGACAAAGTACAAAAATAAAAAAAAAAAAAATTTCCACATGTGTAAAAAAAAAAAAAAAAAAAAATTCCTAAATAAATAATAATAAAAAAAAATATATTATTCCCATAAATACATTTCTTTATCTAAAAAAACCAAACAAAAACAATAAAAGTACACATATTTAGTATCGCCGCGTCCGTAACGACCCAACCTATAAAACTGGCCCACTAGTTAACCCCTTCAGTAAACACCGTAAGAAAAAAAAAAAAAAAAACGAGGCAAAAAACAACGCTTTATTACCATACCGCCGAACAAAAAGTGGAATAACACGCGATCAAACAGACGGATATAAATAACCATGGTACCGCTGAAAGCGTCATCTTGTCCCGCAAAAAACGAGCCGCCATACAGCATCATCAGCAAAAAAATAAAAAAGTTATAGTCCTCAGAATAAAGCGATGCCAAAATAATTATTTTTTCTATAAAATAGTTTTTATCGTATAAAAGCGTCAAAACATAAAAAAATGATATAAATGAGGTATCGCTGTAATCGTACTGACCCGACGAATAAAACTGCTTTATCAATTTTACCAAGCGCAGAACGGTATAAACGCCTCTCTCAAAAGAAATTCATGAATAGCTGGTTTTTGGTTATTCTGCCTCACAAAAATCGGAATAAAAAGTGATAAAAAATGGTCACGTGTCCGAAAATGTTACCAATAAAAACGTCAACTCGTCCCGCAAAAAACAAGACCTCACATGACTCTGTGGACCAAAATGTGGAAAAATTATAGGTCTCAAAATGTGGAGACGCAAAAACTTTTTTGCTATAAAAAGCGTCTTTTAGTCTGGTTTCACACTTGCGTTTTTATCTGCATGCGTTTTTAAAAAAAACCGCATGTGTGAAAAAATGCATGTAAACGCGGTAAAACGCATGCGTTTTTATAGAAAAACACAAGAAAACAAGAAAAAAACAAAAAACCCTAACCCTACCCCTAACCCTACCCCTAACCTGAAATACGTGGCACTGAAATACGTGGCACTGAAATATACGTTTATATACGTATATACGTATATAAGTGCCACGATTAGGGTTGAGCGACTTTCATTTTTTTAAGATCGAGTAGGGTTTTGGGAAACCCGATTTTGTCCAGAGTCGAGTCGAGTGCAGTCGGCCGATTATCGCTAAAAGTCGGGGATCGACCGAAACACGAAACCCAATGCAAGTCAATGGGGAAGCATAGTCGGCAGTGAGTGGAGGCCAGGAAAACACCTACAGTGCCCATTTTAATGCCAAAAACATCCATTCTTGTTTCTGAAGCTTGCCAATCTTAATTAACTGTATAATAATAGTTGGGCATAGGGAATTGGGGGAAAGTTGTGGGGGGAGTAGGGCTGGCTCAAGTTTTTCGTGGGCCCAGGAAATGCGGACTACGTCACGGCGGTGTTGCAGGGAAAGGTAAGTATTTAAAAGTTGCAAGTGCTGTGATCCTGAGCAAGCAGGGGGGGCCCACTCGTTCGCATTGCCACTGGCACAGGGCCCCTCAAAGTACGGCGGTGTGTTTGCATGGCGGGGGCGCCTCCCACCAGCAGCGACACTTTTGCGTACTCTGAGGGGCCCTGTGCCAGTGACGTCGCCAACGAGTATGCCCCCCCACCTGATGAAGGAACCTGCACTTTCATCTGCACCTTCCTCTTTGTCCCTGTGTAAGGTGGTATAACATGCGGGAAGGGGAACCTTACTTTCAGCAGGGACAGATTCTGGCTGTGTAGAGTACAAGGGGAATGTAGTGGTCTAGGTCAATGTACCAGCAGACTCATTTAGCAGTGGCTGGGCAATGGGCAGGATGAGGAGGAAACAGATATAGGGCCAAAGAATAAAGTAGGCTACATGCAGTTCAAAATTGGTAACAGGACTAAACAGGCGGCATTGCTTTGTTCAGTGGAGTAGCAAACCCAAGAGCAGCAGACACTGTTTCAAGGGCCTAACCACACTAGTAGGCCAAATGCAGTTTAATATCTGATAGTATAGGGCGAAAGCCAGAATGTGGAAGCTCAGCTTTGTTCAGTTGAGGACAACACCAGGGAGGGGCAGACACCTTTAGTAGGCCGGAAAAGCCTATTGCATTTTTTAAAATGGTAATTTGGAGCAGAAGGTTGAAGCTCAGCTTTATTTAGTTGAGGGCAACACCAGGGAGGGGCAGAAGCCGTTAGTAGGCCCTAACCACCATTTTTTTTTTTTTTAAAACCACTTAATGAGAGCCGGAAGGTTGAAGCTCAGCTTTATTTAGTTGAGGACAACACCAGGGAGGGGCAGAAGCCGTTAGTAGGCCCTAACCACCATTTTTTTTTAAAAACCACTTAATGAGAGCCGGAAGGTTGAAGCTCAGCTTTATTTAGTTGAGGACAACACCAGGGAGGGGCAGAAGCCGTTAGTAGGCCCTAACCACCATTTTTTTTTTTAAAACCACATAATGAGAGCCGGAAGGTTGAAGCTCAGCTTTATTTAGTTGAGGACAACACCAGGGAGGGGCAGAAGCCGTTAGTAGGCCCTAACCACCATTTTTTTTTTTTTTAAAACCACTTAATGAGAGCCGGAAGGTTGAAGCTCAGCTTTATTTAGTTGAGGACAACACCAGGGAGGGGCAGAAGCCGTTAGTAGGCCCTAACCACCATTTTTTTTTTAAAACCACTTAATGAGAGCCGGAAGGTTGAAGCTCAGCTTTATTTAGTTGAGGACAACACCAGGGAGGGGCAGAAGCCGTTAGTAGGCCCTAACCACCATTTTTTTTTTTTAAACCACATAATGAGAGCCGGAAGGTTGAAGCTCAGCTTTATTTAGTTGAGGACAACACCAGGGAGGGGCAGAAGCCGTTAGTAGGCCCTAACCACCATTTTTTTTTAAAAACCACTTAATGAGAGCCGGAAGGTTGAAGCTCAGCTTTATTTAGTTGAGGGCAACACCAGGGAGGGGCAGAAGCCGTTAGTAGGCCCTAACCAAAGTTGAAGGCCAAATGCAGTTTAATTTCTGATACTATAGGCCGAAAGCCAGAAGGTGGAAGTTCCGATTTAGACAGTGGAGGACAATTTGAATTAGGGACTGCAGACAGACTTAGTAGGCTGTCCCCTGTGGACCATGCATCCACCACATTAACCCATTGCGCCGTAATGGACACGTAATCTTCCGTGGCCATGCCTACAGGTCCATGCGTCTGTTGTCAGGTGCACCTTTGTACTCACAGATTGCCAGAGTGCATGGACAATGCGGTCTTCTACATGCTGGTGGAGGGTTGGGATGGCTTTTCTCGCAAAAGAAGTGTCGACTGGTTAGCTTGTAGCGTGGTACAGCGTAGTCCATCATGGCCTTATTAATAGTAAATAAAATATATAACTAGGCTCTATGAACTTTTAAATAGGTTCCAGGGGTACACGGGCAGCATTGGTGTGGTCAGTGGAGGAGTATTGCAAGTAGGGGCTGCAGACAGGCTATCAAAGGCCTAAAATAACAAACAGTAGGCAGTCATGGCAGTTTTACATCGGTTACATGGATACACAGGCAGGCACTCCAGGCAGCATTGTGCTCAGTGGAGGAGTATTGCAAGTAGGGGCCGCAGACAGGCTATCAAAGGCCTAAAATAACAAACAGTAGGCAGTCATGGCAGTTTTACATCGGTTACATGGATACACAGGCAGGCACTCCAGGCAGCATTGTGGTCAGTGGAGGAGTATTGCAAGTAGGGGCCGCAGACAGGCTATCAAAGGCCTAAAATAACAAACAGTAGGCAGTCATGGCAGTTTTACATCGGTTACATGGATACACAGGCAGCTAGGTGGTGAGTGGAGGAGTATTTAAAGTAAGGACCGCAGACAGGCTATCAAAGGCCTAACATAACAAACAATAGGCTCATGGCAGTTTTACAGCGGTTACATGGATACACGGGCAGGCAGCTTGGTGGTGGTGAGTGGAGGAGTATTTAAAGTAGGGACCGCAGACAGGCTATCAAAGGCCTAACATAACAAACAATAGGCTCATGGCAGTTTTACAGCGGTTACATGGATACACGGGCAGGCAGCTTGGTGGTGAGTGGAGGAGTATTTAAAGTATGGACCGCAGACAGGCTTCGAAGGCCTAACACAATAAAATGGGCTGGCTGTAGGCACTTTAAAATTGGTTCCAGGGGTACACGGGCAGCAGTGGTCTGGTCAGTGGAGGCCTAGTGGAAGTATGGACCGCAGACAGGCTTCGAAGGCCTAACACAATAAAATGGGCTGGCTGTAGGCACTTTAAAATTGGTTCCAGGGGTACACGGGCAGCAGTGGTCTGGTCAGTGGAGGACTAGTGGAAGTATGGACCGCAGACAGGCTTCGAAGGCCTAACACAATAAAATGGGCTGGCTGTAGGCACTTTAAAATTGGTTCCAGGGGTACACGGGCAGCAGTGGTCTGGTCAGTGGAGGACTAGTGGAAGGAGGGAGCGCAGAAAGGCTTCAAAGGCCTAAAATAACAAACAATAGGCTCATGGCAGTTTTACAGCGGTTACATGGATACACGGGCAGGCAGCTTGGTGGTCAGTGGAGGAGTAGGGACCGCAGACAGGCTATCAAAGGCCTAAAATAACAAACAATAGGCTCATGGCAGTTTTACAGCGGTTACATGGATACACGGGCAGGCAGCTTGGTGGTGAGTGGAGGAGTATTTAAAGTATGGACCGCAGACAGGCTTCGAAGGCCTAACACAATAAAATGGGCTGGCTGTAGGCACTTTAAAATTGGTTCCAGGGGTACACGGGCAGCAGTGGTCTGGTCAGTGGAGGACTAGTGGAAGTATGGACCGCAGACAGGCTTCGAAGGCCTAACACAATAAAATGGGCTGGCTGTAGGCACTTTAAAATTGGTTCCAGGGGTACACGGGCAGCAGTGGTCTGGTCAGTGGAGGCCTAGTGGAAGTATGGACCGCAGACAGGCTTCGAAGGCCTAACACAATAAAATGGGCTGGCTGTAGGCACTTTAAAATTGGTTCCAGGGGTACACGGGCAGCAGTGGTCTGGTCAGTGGAGGCCTAGTGGAAGTATGGACCGCAGACAGGCTTCGAAGGCCTAACACAATAAAATGGGCTGGCTGTAGGCACTTTAAAATTGGTTCCAGGGGTACACGGGCAGCAGTGGTCTGGTCAGTGGAGGCCTAGTGGAAGTATGGACCGCAGACAGGCTTCGAAGGCCTAACACAATAAAATGGGCTGGCTGTAGGCACTTTAAAATTGGTTCCAGGGGTACACGGGCAGCAGTGGTCTGGTCAGTGGAGGACTAGTGGAAGTATGGACCGCAGACAGGCTTCGAAGGCCTAACACAATAAAATGGGCTGGCTGTAGGCACTTTAAAATTGGTTCCAGGGGTACACGGGCAGCAGTGGTCTGGTCAGTGGAGGACTAGTGGAAGGAGGGAGCGCAGAAAGGCTTCAAAGGCCTAAAATAACAAACAATAGGCTCATGGCAGTTTTACAGCGGTTACATGGATACACGGGCAGGCAGCTTGGTGGTCAGTGGAGGAGTAGGGACCGCAGACAGGCTATCAAAGGCCTAAAATAACAAACAATAGGCTCATGGCAGTTTTACAGCGGTTACATGGATACACGGGCAGGCAGCTTGGTGCTGAGTGGAGGAGTAGTGCAAGGAGTGTCTGTCCCAGTACTCCCAAAATATAAATAGATGTTAATGTCTCGCAAAACAACCAAAACAAAAAAAAAGATGGCATACTTAGGTACAGGGGTGGGCTCATCTGCTGTGTTTCTGACATAGTAATTTGGCAGTAACTATTTAATGGTGCCAATATAGGACACAGACACAGACTACTTTAAGTTGCATCATAGATGTCTACAAATTTGTATTGTCAGTGCCAGACATTGAATGATGTCAGCGAATAGACTAAAGATTGGTGGAGCTGTGCGACATAATTTTGCACGTAGTAGAGCCCAGTTTGAGCTGGGGTAGGGGGGAACTCTCTTGAGGCCGGCGGGACCGCCCCAGGGCCACTCATGTTACAACGGTGTGTCTGACGTTGGGTGCGCACCACCACCGCCAGAGACACTACATTGTACTATGAGGGACCCAGTAGCAATGCCGTCAACCAAAAGCGAGCACACCCACCTCTTCAGACAAACAGCAGTCTCACGGGTGCTTGCGCCAAGTCGCGATACCACGGCCCCGTGTGGGGAGTTTGGCCATTTAGGGAGGTGTAAACATGTCGTATGCTGTACAATCTGCAGCAGCAAATTAGACATTAGAAAAGTAATTCACAGGCAAGAGCTTTTCATAGGAAAGCTAGGTGTCGGCCGGGCAAGGTGGGGCAAAAGATTTTGAAATCCAGTTGTGGTTCATTTTAATGAATGTTAGATCGTCAACATTTTGGGTAGCCAGACGAGTCCTTTTTTCGGTTAATATTGACCCTGCAGCACTGAATACTCTTTCTGATAGGACACTTGCTGCCGGGCAAGCAAGCTCCTGCAATGCATATTCTGCCAATTCTGGCCAGGTGTCTAATTTGGAGGCCCAGTAATCAAATGGGAATGACGGTTGAGGGAGAACATCGATAAGGGATGAAAAATAGTTAGTAACCATACTGGACAAATGTTGTCTCCTGTCACTTTCAATTGATGCAGCAGTACCTGTCCTGTCTGCGGTCATAGCAAAATCACTCCACAACCTGGTCAGAAAACCCCTCTGTCCAACGCCACTTCTGATGTGTGCACCCCTAACACTCCTAGTCTGCTGCCCCCTGGAGCTCGTGTGAGAACGATCACGTGCGCTGTGTGCTGGGAATGCCTGAAGCAAACGGTCAACAAGAGTTGATTGTTTGGTTGCTAATATTAGTTCCAAGTTCTCATGTGGCATAATATTTTGCAATTTGCCTTTATAGCGTGGATCAAGGAGGCAGGCCAACCAGTAATCGTCATCGTTCATCATTTTCGTAATGCGTGTGTCCCTTTTTAGGATACGTAAGGCATAATCCGCCATGTGGGCCAAAGTTCCAGTTGTCAAATCTCCGGTTGTGATTGGTTGAGGGGCAGTTGCAGGCAAATCTACGTCACTTGTGTCCCTCAAAAAACCAGAACCCGGCCGTGACACGCAACCAATTTCCTGTGCCCCCGTGAAAGTTTCCGCATTAAAAATATACTCATCCCCATCATCCTCCTCGTCCTCCACCTCCTCTTCGCCCGCTACCTCGTCCTGTACACTGCCCTGACCAGACAATGGCTGACTGTCATCAAGGCTTCCCTCTTCCTCTGGTGCAGACGCCTGCTCCTTTATGTGCGTCAAACTTTGCATCAGCAGACGCATTAGGGGGATGCTCATGCTTATTACGGCGTTGTCTGCACTAACCAGCCGTGTGCATTCCTCAAAACACTGAAGGACTTGACACATGTCTTGTATCTTCGACCACTGCACACCTGACAACTCCATGTCTGCCATCCTACTGCCTGCCCGTGTATCCTCCCACAAATAAATAACAGCACGCCTCTGTTCGCACAGTCTCTGAAGCATGTGCAGTGTTGAGTTCCACCTTGTTGCAACGTCTATGATTAGGCGATGCTGGGGAAGGTTCAAAGACCGCTGATAGGTTTGCATACGGCTGGCGTGTACAGGCGAACGTCGGATATGTGAGCAAAGTGCACGCACTTTGAGGAGCAGGTCGGAGAACCCAGGATAAGTTTTCAATAAGCACTGCACCACCAGGTTTAAGGTGTGAGCCAGGCAAGGAATGTGTTTCAGTTGGGAAAGGGAGATGGCAGCCATGAAATTCCTTCCGTTATCACTCACTACCTTGCCTGCCTCAAGATCTACTGTGCCCAGCCACGACTGCGTTTCTTGTTGCAAGAACTCGGACAGAACTTCCGCGGTGTGTCTGTTGTCGCCCAAACACTTCATAGCCAATACAGCCTGCTGACGCTTGGCAGTAGCTGGCCCATAATGGGACAACTGGTGTGCAACAGTGTCATCTGCCGATGGAGTGGTTGGCCGACTGCGTTCTGTGGAAGAGCTGTAGCTTCTGCAGGAGGACGAGGAGGAGGAGGAGGGGGTGCGAACGCCTACAGCCAACTGTTTCCTAGACCGTGGGCTAGGCACAACTGTCCCTAAATTGATGTCGCCTGTGGACCCTGCATCCACCACATTCACCCAGTGTGCCGTGATGGACACATAACGTCCCTGGCCATGCCTACTGGTCCATGCATCTGTAGTCAGGTGCACCTTTGTACTCACAGATTGCCTGAGTGCATGGACGATGCGCTGTTTAACATGCTGGTGCAGGGCTGGGATGGCTTTTCTGGAAAAAAAGTGTCGACTGGGTAGCTCGTATCGTGGTTCAGCGTACTCCATCAGGGCTTTGAAAGCTTCGCTTTCAACTAACCGGTAGGGCATCATCTCTAACGAGATTAGTCTAGCTATGTGGGCGTTAAAACCCTGTGTACGCGGATGCGAGGATAAGTACTTCCTTTTTCTAACCAGAGTCTCATGTAGGGTGAGCTGGACTGGAGAGCTGTAGATCGTGGAACTTTCGGGTGTGCCGGTGGACATGGCAGACTGAGAGACGGTTGGAGACGGTATTGTTTCCGCCGGTGCCCTACATGCAATATTTCCTCCTACAAAACTGGTGATTCCCTGACCCTGACTGCTTTTGGCTGGCAAAGAAACCTGCACAGATACTGCCGGTGGTGCGGAAAATGGTGGCCTTACAGTGACGGAAGGGATGTTGCGTTGCTGACTAGCTTCATTGGCCGAGGGTGCTACAACCTTGAGGGACGTTTGGTAGTTAGTCCAGGCTTGAGAATGCATGGTGGTTAAGTGTCTATGCATGCAACTAGTATTTAGACTTTTCAGATTCTGACCTCTGCTTAAGCTAGTTGAACATTTTTGACAGATGACTTTGCGCTGATCAGTTGGATGTTGTTTAAAAAAATGCCAGACTGCACTCTTCCTAGACTCTGATCCCTTTTCAGGGATTGCAGACTGAGCTTTAACCGGATGGCAACGCTGTGCTCCAACAGGTTTTGGCTTTGACACGCGTTTTGGTCCAGATACGGGCCCGGCAGATGGAACCTGTTGCGATGTTGATGCCTGCTGCGGCCCCTCCTCCACCTCCGCTTCTGAACTACTGCCGCCTGCACCCTGTTCCCCCAATGGCTGCCAATCGGGGTCAATAACTGGGTCATCTATTACCTCCTCTTCGAGCTCGTGTGCAACTTCGTCTGTGTCACTGTGTCGGTCGGTGGTATAGCGTTCGTGGCGGGGCAACATAGTCTCATCAGGGTCTGATTGTGGATCTGTACCCTGAGAGGGCAATGTGGTGGTCTGAGTCAAAGGAGCAGCATAGTACTCTGGCTGTGGCTGTGCATCAGTGCACTCCATGTCAGAATATACTTGTAATGGGCATGGCCTGTTAAATGTTTCACTTTCTAAGCCAGGGACGGTATGTGTAAAGAGCTCCATGGAGTGACCCGTTGTGTCGCCTGCTGCATCCTTCTCTCTTGTTGTAGTTTTTGCTGAGGAGGACAAGGAAGCGACTTGTCCCTGACCGTGAACATCCACAAGCGACGCGCTGCTTTTACATTTACCAGTTTCGGAAGAGGAGGCAAAAGAGCTAGAGGCTGAGTCTGCAATGTAAGCCAAAACTTGCTGTTGCTGCTCCGCCTTTAAAAGCGGTTTTCCTACTCCCAGAAAAGAGAGCGTTCGAGGCCTTGTGTAGCCTGACGACGAAACTGGCTCCACAGCTCCAGACTTAGGTGGAATATTTTTATCCCCACGACCACCTGATGCTCCACTACCACTACCATCATTACCAGCTGACAATGAACGCCCACGACGACCTCTTGCACCAGACTTCCTCATTGTTTTAAAATCTTAACCAAAGTAACTTTATTTGTTGCTATCAAACAACTTACACGGTGAGCTATAACTTCAGTATGATTTCAATATCCCTTAACAGGTTGGTGAGACCACAAGGAAAATCAGGCACAATGTTACACACTCTGTTTTCTGTGGCACAAAATCACAGAGATGACACACACGCAGGACTGTCACTCAAGCACTAATGTCAATATTAATCTCCCACCTAATTTATTTATTTTTTTTTCTCAGGGAGACTTTAGAAACCAAATAATATTAAAAAAAAAAAAAAAAAAGGCTTTCTATGGCCCACAATTAGAGAGAGAGAGGTGGCACAACCAGGAGTCAAGACTGGCGCACAAGCTGAAAGGGCAATATTACTCTCCCACTGTTTTTTATGTTTTTTTTGTTTTTTTCAGGGAGACTTTAGAAACCAAATAATATTAAAAAAACCAAAAAAAAAAAAGGCTTTCTATGGCCCACTGAATGAGAGGGAGAGAGGTGGCACACCCAGGAGTCAAGACTGGCACACAAGCTGAAAGGGCAATATTACTCTCCCACTGTTTTTTTATGTATTTTTTGTTTTTTCAGGGAGACTTTAGAAACCCAATAATATTTAAAAAAAAAAATAAATAGGCTTTCTATGGCCCACTGAATGAGAGGGAGAGAGGTGACACACCCAGGAGTCAAGACTGGCACACAAGCTGAAAGGGCAATATTACTCTCCCACTGTTTTTTTAGGTTTTTTTTTTTTTTTCAGGGAGACTTTAGAAACCCAATAATATTTAAAAAAAAAAATAAATAGGCTTTCTATGGCCCACTGAATGAAAGGGAGAGAGGTGGCACACCCAGGAGTCAAGACTGGCACACAAGCTGAAAGGGCAATATTACTCTCCCACTGTTTTTTTATGTATTTTTTGTTTTTTTCAGGGAGACTTTAGAAACCCAATAATATTTAAAAAAAAAAATAAATAGGCTTTCTATGGCCCACTGAATGAGAGGGAGAGAGGTGGCACACCCAGGAGTCAAGACTGGCACACAAGCTGAAAGGGCAATATTACTCTCCCACTGTTTTTTTAGGTTTTTTTTTTTTTTTCAGGGAGAATTAGAAACCAAATAATATTAAAAAAAAAAAAAATAGGCTTTCTATGGCCCACTGAATGAAAGGGAGAGAGGTGGCACACCCAGGAGTCAAGACTGGCACACAAGCTGAAAGGGCAATATTACTCTCCCACTGTTTTTTTATGTATTTTTTGTTTTTTCAGGGAGACTTTAGAAACCCAATAATATTTAAAAAAAAAAATAAATAGGCTTTCTATGGCCCACTGAATGAGAGGGAGAGAGGTGGCACACCCAGGAGTCAAGACTGGCACACAAGCTGAAAGGGCAATATTACTCTCCCACTGTTTTTTTAGGTTTTTTTTTTTTTTCAGGGAGACTTTAGAAACCAAATAATATTAAAAAAAAAAAAAAAAAAAAAAAAATAGGCTTGCTATAGCCCACTGAATGAGAGATAGCACACACAGCAGTGGCACACAAGCCCTGACTGAGGCCAATATTTTTCTCCCACTGATTGATGTAGTGTTTTTGTGTTGAGGTAGAATTTAGAACACAAATCACGGAAAAAATAAATAGGCTTTCTATGGCCCACTGAATGAAAGGGAGAGAGGTGGCACACCCAGGAGTCAAGACTGGCACACAAGCTGAAAGGGCAATATTACTCTCCCACTGTTTTTTTATGTATTTTTTGTTTTTTCAGGGAGACTTTAGAAACCCAATAATATTTTAAAAAAAAAAAAAGGCTTTCTATGGCCCACAATTAGAGAGAGAGAGGTGGCACAACCAGGAGTCAAGACTGGCGCACAAGCTGAAAGGGCAATATTACTCTCCCACTGTTTTTTATGTTTTTTTTGTTTTTTTCAGGGAGACTTTAGAAACCAAATAATATTAAAAAAACCAAAAAAAAAAAAGGCTTTCTATGGCCCACTGAATGAGAGGGAGAGAGGTGGCACACCCAGGAGTCAAGACTGGCACACAAGCTGAAAGGGCAATATTACTCTCCCACTGTTTTTTTATGTATTTTTTGTTTTTTTCAGGGAGACTTTAGAAACCCAATAATATTTAAAAAAAAAAATAAATAGGCTTTCTATGGCCCACTGAATGAGAGGGAGAGAGGTGGCACACCCAGGAGTCAAGACTGGCACACAAGCTGAAAGGGCAATATTACTCTCCCACTGTTTTTTTAGGTTTTTTTTTTTTTTCAGGGAGACTTTTGAAACCAAATAATATTAAAAAAAAAAAAAAAAAAAAAATATAGGCTTGCTATAGCCCACTGAATGAGAGATAGCGCACACACAGCAGTGGCACACAAGCCCTGACTGAGGCCAATATTTTTCTCCCACTGATTGATGTAGTGTTTCTGTGTTGAGGTAGATTTTAGAACACAAATCACGGAAAAAATAAATAGGCTTTCTATGGCCCACTCAGTGAGAGATGGCACACACAGGGATGGCACTGTAGCAGAAATGCCAATCTTAATCTCCCACAAAAAAAAAAAAAAAAAAAAAAAAAAACTGTCCTACAATTACTATCTCCCTGCAGTAATGTAAGCCAGGTATGGCAGGCAGCAATAGGAGTGGACTGATGCACAAATTAAATAAAAAGTGTGGACAAACAAAAAAGATAGCTGTGCAGAAAGGAAGGAACAAGAGGATATGTGCTTTGAAAAAAGCAGTTGGTTTCCACAGTGGCGTACACACAGCAATACAGCTATCACGGAGCCTTCTAGGGCAGCCCAATGAGCTACAGCGCTGAGGGGAAAAAAAAAAAAAAATAGCTTCCACTGTTCCTGCACACCGAAGGTGGTGTTGGACAGTGGAAATCGCTGCAGCACAAGCGGTTTGGTGGTTAGTGGACCCTGCCTAACGCTCTCCCTGCTTCTGATGAAGCGGCAGCAACCTGTCCCTAAGCTCAGATCAGCAGCAGTAAGATGGCGGTCGGCGGGAACGCCCCTTTATAGCCCCTGTGACGCCGCAGACAGCAAGCCAATCACTGCAATGCCCTTCTCTAAGATGGTGGGGACCAGGATCTATGTCATCACGCTGCCCACACTCTGCGTTCACCTTCATTGGCTGAGAAATGGCGCTTTTCGCGTCATTGAAACGCGACTTTGGCGCGAAAGTCGCGTACCGCATGGCCGACAAGCACAGGGGTCGGATCGGGTTTCATGAGACGCCGACTTAGCCAAAAGTCGGCGACTTTTGAAAATGATCGACCCGTTTCGCTCAACCCTAGCCACGATATTTCAGTGGCCACGTATTTCAGTGCCACGTATTTCAGTGCCACGTATTTCAGTACCACGTATTTCAGTGCCACGTATTTACGTGCCACGTATTTTTCAGTGCCTGAAATACGTGGCACTGAAATACGTGGCACTGAAATATCGTGGCACTGAAATATCGTGGCACTGAAATACGTGGCACTTAAATACGTGGCACTTAAATACGTGGCACTTAAATACGTGGCTCTTAAATACGTGGCTCTTAAATACGTGGCTCTTAAATACGTGGCACTTATATACGTGGCACTTATATACGTGGCACTTATGACTGTCAGAAAATGTTCAGTAAACGGTTAGGGGTGAGGTTAGGGGTAGGGTTTCAGGTAGAACTGGGGAGTTTCCACTGTTCAGGCACATCAGGGGCTCTCCAAACTCGACATGGCGTCCAATCTCAATTCCAGCCAATTCTGCGTTGAAAAAGTAAAACAGTGCTCCTTCCCTTCCGAGCTCTCCCGTGCGTCCAAAAAGGGGTTTACCCCAACATATGGGGTATCAGCGTACTAGGGACAAATTGAACAACAACTTCTGGGGTCCAAGTTCTCTTGTTATCCTTGGGAAAATAAAAATTTGGGGGGCTAAAAATCATTTTTGTGGGAAAAAAAATATGTTTTATTTTCACGGCTCTGTGTTGTAAACTGTAGTGAAACACTTGGGGGTTCAAAGTTCTCACAACACATCTAGATAAGTTCCTTGGGAGGTCTAGTTTCCAATATGGGGTCACTTGTGGGGGGTTTGTACTATTTGGGTACATCAGGGGCTCTGCAAATGCAACGTGACGCCTGCAGACCAATCCATTTAAGTCTGCATTCCAAATGGCGCTCCTTCCCTTCCGAGCTCTGTCATGCGCCCAAACAGTGGTTCCCCCCCACATAGGGGGTATCAGCGTACTCAGGACAAATTGGACAACAACTTTTAGGGTCCAATTTATCCTGATACCCTTGTGAAAATACAAAACTGGGGGCTAAATTTCATTTTTGTGAAAAAAAAAAAAATTATTTTCACGGCTCTGCGTTATAAACTGTAGTGAAACACTTGGGGGTTCAAAGTTCTCACAACACATCTAGATAAGTTCCTTGGGGGGTCTAGTTTCCAATATGGGGTCACTTGTGGGGGGGTTTAATGTTTAGGCACATCAGGGGCTCTCCAAACGCAACATGGCATCCCATCTTAATTCCAGTCAATTTTGCATTGAAAAGTCAAATGGCGCTCCTTCCCTTCTGAGCTCTGCCCTGCGCCCAAACAATGGTTTAAACCCACATATGGGGTATCGTCGTACTCAGGACAAATTGCACAACAACTTTTGTGGTCTAATTTCTTCTCTTACCCTTGGGGAAATAAAAAAATGGGGGTGAAAAGATCATTTTTGTGAAAAAATATGATTTTTTATTTTTACGGCTCTGCATTATAAACATCTGTGAAGCACTTGTTGGGTCAAAGTGCTCAACACACATCTAGATAAGTTCCTTAAGGGGTCTACTTTCCAAAATGGTGTCACTCGTGGGGGGTTTCAATGTTTAGGCACATTAGGGGCTCTCCAAACGCAACATGGCGTCCCATCTCAATTCCAGTCAATTTTGCATTGAAAAGTCAAATGGCGCTCCTTCCCTTCTGAGCTCTGCCCTGCGCCCAAACAATGGTTTACACCCACATATGGGGTATCAGTGTACTCAGGACAAATTGCACAACAATTTTTGGGGTCCAATTTCTTCTCTTACCCTTGGGAAAATAAAAAATTGGGGGTGAAAAGATCATTTTTGTGAAAAAATATGATTTTTTATTTTTACGGCTCTGCATTATAAACTTCTGTAAAGCACTTGTTGGGTCAAAGTGCTCACCACACATCTAGATAAGTTCCTTAGGGGGTCTACTTTCCAAAATGGTGTCACTTGTTAGGGGTTTCAATGTTTAGGCACATCAAGGGCTCTCTAAATGCAACATGGCGTCCCATCTCAATTCCAGTCAATTTTGCATTGAAAAGTCAAATGGCGCTCCTTCCCTTCCGAGCTCTGCCCTGCGCCCAAACAATGGTTTACACCCACATATGGGGTATCAGCGTACTCAGGACAAATTGCACAACAATTTTTGGGGTCCAATTTCTTCTCTCACCCTTGGGAAAATAAAAAATTGGGGGTGAAAAGATAATTTTTGTGAAAAAATATGATTTTTTATTTTTACGGCTCTGCATTATAAACTTCTGTAAAGCACTTGTTGGGTCAAAGTGCTCACCACACATCTAGATAAGTTCCTTAGGGGGTCTACTTTCCAAAATGGTGTCACTTGTGGGGGTTTCAATGTTTAGGCACATCAGGGGCTCTCCAAATACAACATGGCGTCCCATCTCAATTCCAGTCAATTTTGCATTGAAAAGTCAAATGGCGCTCCTTTGCTTCCAAGCTCTGCCATGCGCCCAAACTGTGGTTTACCCCCACATATGGGGTATCAGCGTACTCAGGACAAATTGTACAACAACTTTTGGGGTCTATTTTCTCCTGTTACCCTTGGTAAAATAAAACAAATTGGAGCTGAAATAAATTTTGTGTGAAAAAAAGTTAAATGTTCATTTTTATTTAAACATTCCAAAAATTCCTGTGAAACACCTGAAGGGTTAATAAACTTCTTGAAAGTGGTTTTGAGTACCTTGAGGGGTGCAGTTTTTAGAATGGTGTCACACTTGGGTATTTTCTATCATATAGACCCGTCAAAATGACTTCAAATGAGATGTGGTCCCTAAAAAAAAATGGTGTTGTAAAAATGAGAAATTGCTGGTCAACTTTTAACCCTTATAACTCCGTCACAAAAAAAAATTTTGGTTCCAAAATTGTGCTGATGTAAAGTAGACATGTGGGAAATGTTATTTATTAAGTATTTTGTGTGACATATGTCTGTGATTTAAGGGCATAAAAATTCAAAGTTGGAAAATTGCGAAATTTTCAAAATTTTCGCCAAATATTCGTTTTTTTCACAAATAAACGCAAGTTATATCGAATAAATTTTACCACTAACATGAAGTACAATATGTCACGAGAAAATAATGTCAGAATCACCAAGATCCGTTGAAGCGTTCCAGAGTTATAACCTCATAAAGGGACAGTGGTCAGAATTGTAAAAATTGGCCTGGTCATTAACGTGCAAACCACCCTCGGGGCTTAAGGGGTTAAGACGAGTTGTGTGGCCAAAAATGTCAGTCATTCAACTGTTTCGGAGTTGTGATTTGGCTCTGAAAAAGATAAAGCTGCACGCAAATCACAGTCAGAAATGATTTACACAACAGTTTTTGATGACCGTCTCGTGCAACCTGGTTTGGATTTTTGTAGACTGTCGCTCCACCGTTGTATCCGGCAATGCGACCATGACAATCGATAATCACCACGTGACCTTAGGCTAAAACAAATGTATTAGAAAAGCTTACAAGCTCTCGATAAAGTCAAGGATCTGACCACGTACTCTACGGGAACTACTCTTATACAGGAATGTTGGCACGTCATCCCATGTTCTGCCCTCGTCACAGGGTCTGAAGTCTACTGGCGTTCTCCGCATAATTGCTCTGTATACAGTAGTAAAGTCTAAGGCATTGCTCGTTCGCTGGTGAGATAATAAATTATCTCAAATTTACAAACTTTTTGCTTCATCGTTTTTCATCGCAGCCGACGAACTGGCAGACCAATAGAGAAGCGTCCCTCTCTAAATAAACCCCAGCAAGTGTTGAAAGAGGAGCCTTAGGGGAAAACAAGACTTGGAGTGTGTATATTGTAATAGGGTCAGAAAATAGATTGTTTCATTGCTTGTTCAGCTGGGTTGAAACAGCTGCTTTGTAGAAAAAAATAAATGATGTTATTCCTCATTTTCATGCAGTCACAGTGAAGGTACAGGCGGCAAGCGGAGATCAGTCAAAGCTTTTACCTGTTTCTCCAGTTCATGGAATACAATGGGAGACTCGATTCCTAGATTCACATCTAATTAAAATGTGCTGCCTTGGGTGGAGAGAGGGACTGCTGACATTTGCTAGATATTGGCAGCCATTATGCACAGCTGGCAGATATCGTACATCTGTTCTATTATTTGGGATGAGGGAGCATGGGCAAGGCCTGATGTAACGTCAGGATGCAGAAGCGAGAGCCGAATGATAACTCTTAATTCACGGTCTTGTTCTACATGTCTCAGACTGGTAACACTCCTTTTAAAATAATCTCTGGAGGCAGATTCTTGGGGATATCTATGTCCTGCCCATAATACAGTGCCTTGTGAAAGTATTCGGCTCCCTGGAACTTTTCAACCTTTTCCCACATATCATGCTTCAAACATAAAGATACCAAATGTAAATTTTTGGTGAAGAATCAACAACAAGTGGAACACAATTGTGAAGTTGAACATAATTTATTGGTTATTTTAAATTTTTGTGGAAATTCAAAAACTGAAAAGTGGGGCGTGCTATATTATTCGGCCCCTTTACTTTCAGTGCAGCAAACTCACTCCAGAAGTTCATTGTGGATCTCTGAATGATCCAATGTTGTCCTAAATGCCTAATGATGATAAATATAATCCACCTGTGTGTAATCAAGTCTCCGTATAAATGCACCTGCTCTGTGATAGTCTCAGGGTTCTGTTTGAAGCACAGAGAGCATCATGAAGACCAAGGAACACAACAGGCAGGTCCGTGATACTGTTGTGGAGAAGCTTAAAGCCGGATTTGGATACAAAATGATTTCCAAAACTTTAAACATCCCAAGGAGCACTGTGCAAGCGATCATATTGAAATGGAAGGAGTATCATACCACTGCAAATCTACCAAGACCCGGCCGTCACTCTAAACTTTCATCTCAATCAGGGAGAAGACTGATCAGAGATGCAGCCAAGAGGCCCATGATCACTCTGGATGAACTGCAGAGATCTACAGCTGAGGTGGGACAGTCTGTAAATAGGACAACAATCAGTCGGACACTGCACAAATCTGGCCTTTATGGAAGAATGGCAAGAAGAAAACCATTTCTCAAAGATATCCATAAAAAGTGTCTTTTAAAGTTTGCATCAAGCCACCTGGGAGACACCAAACATGTGGAAGAAGGTGCTCTGGTTAGATAAAACCAAAATTGAACTTTTTGGCAACAATGCCAAATGATATGTTTGGCATAAAGGCAACACAGCTCATCACCCTGAACACACCATCCCCACTGTCAAACATGGTGGTGGCAACATCATGGTTTGGGCCTGCTGTTCTTCAGCAGGGACCGGGAAGATGGTTAAAATTGATGGGAAGATGGATGGAGCCAAATACAGGACCATTCTTGAAGAAAACCTGCTGGAGTCTGCAAAAGACCTGAGACTAGGATGGAGATTTGTCTTCCAACAAGGCAATGATCCCAAACATAAAGCAAAATCTACAATGGAATTGTTCACAAATAAACGTATCCAGGTGTTAGAATGGCCAAGTCAAAGACCAGACCTCAATCCAATCGAGAATCTGTGGAAAGAGCTGAAAACTGCTGTTCACAAACGATCTCCATCAAACCTCACTGAGCTCGAGCTGTTTGCCAAGGAAGAATGGGCAAGAATTTCAGTCTCTCGATGTACAAAACTGATAGAGACATACCCCAAGAGACTGCAGCTGTAATCGCAGCAAAAGGTGGTGCAACAAAGTATTAAGTTAAAGGGGCCGAATAATATTACACGCCCCACTTTTCAGTTTTTGAATTTCCACAAAAATTTAAAATAACCAATAAATTTCGTTTAACTTCACAATTGTGTTCCACTTGTTGTTGATTCTTCACCAAAATTTTACATTTGGTATCTTTATATTTGAAGCATGATATGTGGGAAAACGTTGAAAAGTTCCAGGGAGCGGAATACTTTCGCAAGGCACTGTAATAATAATAATCTTTATTTTTTATATAGCGCTAACATATTCCGCAGCGCTTTACAGTGCTTTACAGCCCGATGAGGCTCACAATCTAAATTCCCTATCAGTATGTCTTTGGAATGTGGGAGGAAACCGGAGTACCCTGAGGAAACCCACGCAAACCCGGTGAGAACATACAAACTCTTTGCAGATGTTGTCCTTGGTGGGACTTGAACCCAGGACTCGAACGCTGCAAGGCTGGAGTGCTATCCACTGAGCCACCATACAGTACTAACCACTGAGCCACCCTGCTGCCCCTAGATCTTAACAGCTCATTTACATACTAAAACGAAAGTGTATTTATTGGGAATAAGACATCAGATCTCAGATATCAAAGTATCATTTTATTCAACTTAATACGATGTCCATGCCCATGTATATGGCTTTGGAGGGTTGATCCTACTGACAGTTTCCGTCAGCACTGGGTCTCCCGATGATCATTTGACAGCGCTCACAACAGAGGAACAGCGCCAATCCTGGAATCAAGTATATGTTTTTTGTTTTTTTATGGACCCTTTAGCTTTTGAGAAGAAGTTATCCAGTGGTGGTAAGCCCCTTTAAGCCCAAATCTATATTTCAAGTCAGAAGAGTCTGTGTGAGTGTCACAGACAGATCAGATGTGGGCACCACTCTGCCCACTCACTCCGTTCTGAAGCTTGAAGAATAGGTATGGAAGAATGGAGGTGAGGTTTTCTTTTTTAAGTACCACCAATGCTTAGTGAGGTAACACCCCACGTCGGGTCCAAGACTAACTGTATGGCCAGGAGGTGCAAATGGCCTTTTTGTACAAAGGTGTTGCTTTGCATTAATCATAAACACATGTTCTAGGGCTCTGGGGAAACAATAACTTGACCCTATATTTTTTTTGTAGGTTTTTTTTATTAACCTTTTATTAAAGAGGTTGTCCACGACTTAAACATTGATGGCCTATCCTTAGGATACATGACACCCAATACCCCCACCGATCGGCTGTTTGGCGGCAGTGGCTGGAACTGCTCGGTTACGGAGCTGCACAGCTCCATTGACTATATAGTGGCCGCGGTGAGTACTGCACATCCGCCCCTTTTCAAATCAGTAGAATGGATGTGTAGAACCCGGCCGCGGCCACCTATGGCACTACAGGATGAGAAGGCAGAGAAATGCATTACTCAGCAGTTTTTTTAACCTATTAGTAATCCCCTAGGGGGGCATCCAAAGAATTGTTAGATCTAATAGACAAGCATCTATTTCATGTAAGGCTATTCATTAAGTTTAGAGGTATTTTAACTAGGAAAACGGCATCTACTTTACAGTTATTCTGTTACCCAGGTTATTTTTCATGAACACACGCATCCCCTTTCATTAAAATGCGCCTAAAGCAGAAGAGAAAAAAGACTTCACTGTAAACCAAGTGTTAGTTCTTCACTTAATATACGGGTTTTGTGGATAGAAGTTATTTTTAAGTGATCAAAGGATTACATTAAAGACTGAGCTTCTGTCTTTCCACACTTTGAGTCCAATGAAAGCATCTACTCATGCTGTTCTCTGTATTCCCACCATATTTCCACTGTGCCGTGTCACCTAAACATTGGAAAAAACTGTCTTCTGTCCCGTCTTTTGGTCAGTGAACATCCAGCGGTTTTCTCCTTTAACCTTTTAGAAGGATTGTATAAATTAATTTGATGGGCTCCAGCGCTTGGATGTGGCAAATGGATAATTGCGTAGAGACCATTTGTTGGCCATACCCAACTCCAGTAGGGTTACGTAACTTTGGAGTTTGTTTTTTACGTTTTTGCCATATTCAGGCTCTGATCACACGATGTTTACAGCTCTTTGTCACCATGTGATGTAGAGCAAAGACTGTTATCTACTTTACCGATTTTTTTTCAACTTTTTTTAATGCACAAACATTATTATTCTTAGGCCTAAACTTTTAATCTAGTAATAAATTATTTTTTGATCTGTCCTAGGTACTTTTGACTAGGTCTATCTTGGATTTTAACTGATTTATTTAATAGATCGGCTCTGGGTGAGCTGTGGCCCTTTTGCGCCTGCTCAAAAATATCAAAGACAAATCATTGCCAGTTTGCTTAGAAAGTAATGATGTGGGTCCCATCTCTGGGACATGCACCTATCAGACATTTATGGCATATTCTATGGACTTGTCATGAGTATCTGAGATGAAAAAAAGGAAGTTAAAGAACATTAGATTTGCTTATAGTGGTCTTCTGTAGAGATGAGCGAATTTGTTCGGATTCGGTTTCGATTACGATCAGATTTGAATATTGTTTTTAAAATATTAGTCGAACACAGCCAAAAGTCATTTGAGTCAATGGGAGTAGAAATTACCGAGTACGTTTGGAACCGATCATAACACATACATTCGGCACGAATAGTGTTCGAATATGGCCCGAATATGTCAAAATCGGACTCTGGGCCAAAATTTTAACAAATTCGCTCATCTCTAGTCTTCTGTCCCATCTGTCTACCTATCTATCTGTCTGTCTGTTTTTCTATCTATTCTATCCATCCATCCATACACTCATCCATCCATTAACCCATCCGTCCACTCACTCACACATCCATCCATCAATCCATCCATGCACCCACCCATTCACCCACTCACCCATTCAGCTACCCTATCTATCCAACTAACCACTTACCCACCAACAGCCACATCCATGCACTCATTCATTCGCCCAACCATGCTAATGCTAATTCTATTGGATCTTTCCGCAGCATTCGACACTGTGGATCATCAGCTCCTCCTCACTATGCTCCGCTCCATCGGCCTCAAGGACACCGTTCTCTCTTGGTTCTCCTCCTATCTCTCTGACCGATCCTTCACTGTATGTTTTGCTGGTTCCTCCTCCTCTCACCTTCCCCTTACTGTTGGGGTTCCTCAAGGATCAGTCCTAGGCCCCCTCCTCTTCTCT
This sequence comes from Ranitomeya variabilis, assembly GCF_051348905.1. Classification (NCBI taxonomy): domain Eukaryota; kingdom Metazoa; phylum Chordata; class Amphibia; order Anura; family Dendrobatidae; genus Ranitomeya; species Ranitomeya variabilis. The sequence continues at coordinate 35,918,306 of NC_135238.1, forward strand.
CTGTATACTGCCCCTATTGGACAAACAATCAGTAGATTTGGTTTCCAGTACCATCTTTATGCTGACGACACCCAATTATACACCTCTTCTCCTGCTTTCACTCCGACCTTCTTAGAAAACACCAGTGATTGTCTTACCGCTGTCTCTAACATCATGTCCTCCCTCTATCTGAAACTGAACCTGTCAAAAACTGAACTCCTCGTGTTCTCTCCCTCTACTAACCTACCTTTGCCTGACATTGCCATCTCCGTGTGTGGTTCCACCATTACTCCAAAGCAACATGCCCGCTGCCTTGGGGTTATCCTTGATTCCGAGCTTTCATTCACCCCCCACATCCGATCACTGGCTCGCTCTTCTTATCTGCATCTCAAAAACATTTCTAGAATTCGCCCTTTTCTTACTTTCGACTCTGCAAAAACTCTTACTGTTTCTCTTATTCATTCCCGTCTGGACTATTGTAACTCTCTACTAATCGGCCTCCCTCTTACCAAACTATCCCCCCTCCAATCTGTCCTGAATGCTGCTGCCAGGATCATATTCCTCACCAACCGTTACACCGATGCCTCTACCTTGTGCCAGTCATTACACTGGCTACCCATCCACTCCAGAATCCAGTACAAAACTACTACCCTCATCCACAAAGCACTCCATGGCTCAGCACCACCCTACATCTCCTCTCTGGTCTCAGTCTACCACCCTACCCGTGCCCTCCGCTCCGCAAATGACCTCAGGTTAGCATCCTCAATAATCAGAACCTCCCACTCCCGTCTCCAAGACTTTACACGTGCTGCGCCGATTCTTTGGAATGCACTACCTAGGTTAATACGATTAATCCCCAATCCCCACAGTTTTAAGCGTGCCCTAAAAACGCATTTGTTCAGATTGGCCTACCGCCTCAACGCATTAACCTAACTATCCCTGTGTGGCCTATTAAAAATAGAAAAAAAAACAAAACACATAATCAGGTTCCTTGCATCGTGTTCTCATACACTTTATGCAGTTAATAGCACTCTGTGTCTGTACTGCTACATATTTAGGCTTATAACCGGTTCATGCAGCTTTACATGAACACCCAAGCCTTACACTATGGCTGGTCCAAATAACTAAAGCAATTGTTACCATCCACCTCTCATGTCTCCCCTTTTCCTCATAGTTTGTAAGCTTGCGAGCAGCAGGGCCCTCATTCCTCCTGGTATCTGTTTTGAACTGTGATTTCTATTATGCTGTAATGTCTATTGTCTGTACAAGTCCCCTCTATAAGTTGTAAAGCGCTGCGGAATATGTTGGCGCTATATAAATAAAAATTATTATTATTATTATTATATAACCATCCGTCCCGTTACTAATGTAGTCGGAGGAAGTTTATTGTGTAGGGGTGCGATTATGCGGTGTAATCCCTAGTGTTTCAAAAATCAGTTTACTTTTGCAATTAACCTCGCTGTAAATTCCTCTACATTTTTATGAACTTTATATATTTAAGAAGAAAAAATGGTTTTCTTTGGACAATTCTCAAGTTTGAGTTTCCCCTGGCATCCATTCAAAATGTGTGAGCAAGCACAGATCATGTAGAGTAAAACTCAGAATTCCTGCTAAATGAATACAAGACTTTGAGAGACATGAAAGATGCGGGGAAGGTTTATAAAAACGTTATGTAAAACGGTGGTGCTGACAAATCATTCCAAAGTTGTTTTTTTAAACCAGTGAAGAGATTGGTTGCTGTTGCTAACGTCTCTAGGTTTTTTGTATGCCTCCCCTAAAATTGTCTTAACAATCATTAGACCATGTTTTATTTTTCCATCAAAGCCTAGAATATGTAAGCCCAATCATGTATTCCCATCCTATATATATAGACTGACGACAAATCGCCAAAATGCCACCACTTTTTGATCATGAAGGTCTAACCTCTTGGACCCCCACCGATCCCAGCGTTAGTTCCTTAAATGGCTAGAAGCACCATTTTACTGGATAAACTGAGACGGAATTGCAATGACTCCCCATTGCCCAGAGACTTCAGTTCAAAACCCTAACCATGGCATACAACGCCATCCACAACCTGTCTCCTCCATACATCTGTAACCTTGTCTCCTGATACTTACCTGCACGCAACCTCCGATCCTCACAAGATCTCCTTCTCTACTCCCCTCTTATCTCCTCTTCCCATAAACGCATACAAGATTTCTCCGGTGCATCCCCCCTACACTGGAACTCTCTATCCCAACATATCAGACTCTCACCTACCGTGGAAACCTTCAAAAGGAACCCGAAGACTCACCTCTTCCGACAAGCCTACAACCTGCAGTAACCCTCGTTCCTCTATACCACTGCACGACCAGCTCTGCCCTCACCTACTGCGTCCTCACCCATCCCTTGTAGACTGCGAGCCCTCGCGGGCAGGGTCCTCTCTCCTATACCAGTCGGTTACTTGTTTTGTTCAAGATAATTGGTTTTTATTATGTATACCCCTTTTCACATGCAAATCGCCATGGAACAAATGGCGCTATAATAGTAATACTGAACTGTCTGTGTCCCCTTTATTCTCGGGATTAGTGGAGGACTTATATCCTAGAAATGTGTCTTTACTTCATAATATAGGAAAACCTTTTTATACCCTTTGAGAAAGCGGACTGCGAAACACACATCAAGTTTGGGTTGATTGTCCCACTTTTATATTTACAATGTCCCAACCTGGTTGGTCACCTTTTGGCTCTTTTGTGTGTCACATTTTTTATCTGTTTGGATTTTTATTGAATTCTGTGTAAATATCTTACTTTATAACTAGGGTTATACTTTAGGGTTGGTGCACTTTGTGCCCAGTATAGTTGTTGTGATTTTGCAATTTGTATTTTCCATTTTTTCGCTAAAACTATGTTCTTTGATACTCTTTTTTTTTTTTTACATTTGCCCTAAATGTTGACCATCCTTTATTAATGACTTTGGGTGTTGCATAAAAAATGTCTATACTTGCCCCCTGGACCAGCACTTCCCTTCCTCTATCAGCCCTGTGTCCTCTCATCGATCTCCTGACATACACAGCGTCATGTGATCATCTGCAGCCTTCACAGATGGGACTGATGGCTGCAGCGGTCTCGTGACATTGTGTATGTCAGGAAACCGATGGGGGACACAAGGCTGAAATCGAAGGAGCGGCACTTGTCCACGAAGTAAGTATAGAGTGTTTTTTTTTTATTCATGCAAAACCTTGGGTCCGTTAATAAGGTATAGGCTGATGAAACTTCAGTGGGGGGTTTGAGAAGTTGGACCCATGAGTGACCACCTGATCAGTGAGATTAGATAGCACAACACGCTCATTATAAATAAGGCTCCAAATGGGAAAAAAAAGCAAAATTAAACAAAAAAAAGGGAATGACGTCACCCTATAAAGTAGAACGTTTACCAGACGCTCCAGATGTATAGTAACCACTCCAATATATATTTGTGTACAGGAGGAAGCACGAGTTGCTATGCAGAAACAAGACGTGCAAAGACTTCAGGGAACAATTCTGGAAGATTTTATTTCCCCTTTATATTTTTGGAAGGGTTGTATTGGAATGAGACACATGAGGTTTCCATTCACAGGTTACCACATGATGTAAGAGCCAGGCCTGCCGCTAGATCTCTATGTCAGAGCTGAGCTAAGCAAGCCATCTTTCTTCCAGTCGTTTCCCTGCACTGTCAGCAGGATTGCATGTATTGCACCATTACACGAAAGCAGCTGAAGAATCCATATTATGTTTAGTGTTGAGCGATACCGTCCGATACTTGAAAGTATCGGTATCGGAAAGTATCGGCCGATACCGGCAAAGTATCGGATCCAATCCGATACCGATACCCGATACCAATACAAGTCAATGGGACTCAGGTATCGGACGGTATTCCTGATGGTTCCCAGGGTCTGAAGGAGAGGAAACTCTCCTTCAGGCCCTGGGAACCATATTAATGTGTAAAAGAAAGAATTAAAATAAAAAATATTGCTATACTCACCTGTCCGACGCAGCCGGGACCTCAGCGAGGGAACCGGCAGCGTTGTTTGTTTAAAATTCGCGCTTTTACTTGGTTACGTGAGGTCCCGGCTTGTGATTGGTCAGGGCGGCCATGTTGCCGGGACGCGGACCAATCACAGCAAGCCGTGACGAAATTACGTCACGGCTTGCTGTGATTGGTCCGAGTCCCGGCAACATGGCCGCCATTAACCAATCACAAGCCGTGACGTCACGGGAGGCTGGACATGCGCGTATTTTGAAAAGCGCGCGTGTCCAGCCTCCAGTGACGTCCCGGCTTATGATTGGTCAGGGCGCCATGTTGCCGGGACGCGGACCAATCACAGCAAGCCGTGACGAAATTACGTCACGGCTTGCTGTGATTGGTCCGCGTCCCGGCAACATGGCCGCCATTAACCAATCACAAGCCGTGACGTCACGGGAGGCTGGACACGCGCGCTTTTCAAAATACGCGCATGTCCAGCCTCCCGTGACGTCCCGGCTTGTGATTGGTTAATGGCGGCCATGTTGCCGGGACGTCACTGGAGGCTGGACACGCGCGCTTTTCAAAATACGCGCATGTCCAGCCTCCCGTGACGTCCCGGCTTGTGATTGGTTAATGGCGGCCATGTTGCCGGGACGTCACTGGAGGCTGGACACGCGCGCTTTTCAAAATACGCGCATGTCCAGCCTCCCGTGACGTCCCGGCTTGTGATTGGTTAATGGCGGCCATGTTGCCGGGACGTCACTGGAGGCTGGACACGCGCGCTTTTCAAAATACGCGCATGTCCAGCCTCCCGTGACGTCACGGCTTGTGATTGGTTAATGGCGGCCATGTTGCCGGGACGTCACTGGAGGCTGGACACGCGCGCTTTTCAAAATACGCGCATGTCCAGCCTCCCGTGACGTCACGGCTTGTGATTGGTCCGCGTCCCGGCAACATGGCCGCCCTGACCAATCACAAGCCGGGACTTCACGTAACCAAGTAAAAGCGCGAAATTTAAACAAACAACGCTGCCGGTTCCCTCGCTGAGGTCCCGGCTGCGTCGGACAGGTGAGTATAGCGATATTTTTTATTTTAATTCTCTTTTTTACACATTATTACATTAATGTTGTTGCGATACCCGATACCCGATATCACAAAAATATCGGATCTCGGTATCGGAAATTCCGATACAGCAAGTATCGGCCGATACCCGATACTTGCAGTATCGGAATGCTCAACACTAATTATGTTGCTTTGTGGTGACTGAGTAAACACCAGATTCCAAGTGTAAAGCGACCTTGAGGAATTCAACCAACTGTCCGAACCCATGAGAAACTTCATTGCTCAAAGTCACCATGGGGAGTGGAGGCACCAAATGGTCGAATATTCTGATGTGTTCAAATGACAGGGGTCTGATGAAGACAACTGCTATCAATTGTAGAGACATCATAGAGATGGGTCTCCATCTCTGAAATCCTCCACCAGGAGCCATAACGGAGTACCACTCTGTAGGACTCAAGCCTCTGTAGGCAAAATGCTTGGCTTTCCATGACTTCTTCTAAAATCAACTTTTTGTTGGAAGCGAGACCTGAACACCCCAACAAACACATTTTTCTGTTGGATTCTTGGACATTTGAATTAAAGGAATTTCAATATATGGTACTTATATGCTCTTCAATGTTTCATAATTCTGAATATTTCTTATCTTGGTCCATTGATACCAAATCAAAAGGGTTTTCAAGGACTTGACCTTAGCAGGTCTATCTTTAGGATAGGCCATGAATATTTCACTGGTGGACGGCCAACTTTTGATTAACATTTAACACACAATGTAGAGGCCATGGCGCTGGTGAACTGGACAGGCTGCCGGACCAGGCATACCCACTCATGATTGAGAGCCACTGTACATGTTAGTTATAGCAAAGCCCCTACGTTATGCTGATCGTCTGGGATCCAAGAGGTCAAAACCCAAGATTAATCTATAAACCAACAATGATAAGTTGGCCATATATGTAGAATAGCTGTCGAGTGAACATCAGTTCGGCAAACCACTATTTTACCCGATTCTTGCATACACATGAGCTCTTGGCTTTGGCGAGCAATCTTGTGTTTTCACAGTTCCACAGTTCCCCTGATAAACTCTTCTTCTTTTCCTTGAAAAAAGAATCAAGCATTGAATTACCAAGTCCAATTCGAAATGTCCAGTCCTTCTCTCCTCCGCAACATTACCTGTAGGAGAAAGTGTGGGGCCCTCATACACCGCAGATGGTTTGGCTTATCTCACCAAAGTCGGTTTCTTTGACCGAATTTCATCTAATGTGCAAGGGGCTCGGAGAACCATATTTCTCTGTCTGTACCTAGAAATGTGCTGAATATGTGACTAATATCATTCCCGTACAGTATGTTTTTCATGCAAGGCCGTGTAATTTAAGAATGGAGGAACGGCTCCAGAGTATTTCTAGTGTAAGCATGTGTAACACATTAGAATCTGGCAGGCTCTCAAAATGAGTACAGCCTCTGAGAAATTTGGCCTTTTTTGTCTTCCCTCCCCTCTATCTTCAGCACAATCTTACAATAACACCAAGAGGACCTACTTGTCTTGCTGTTCCTTCCCACTCAGGGGAGGGCACTTACAACCCCACACTAGTGACATTGAAAACTTAGTCAATGTGCATTCATGTCATCGGCCGTCCTCACCACCCCCTGAAGCATGAAACCGAAGCTATACACACACAGCTCAGTGCAAACAGCCCTGCTCGAATTCTTGAAGCAAGCAGCGCCTTCTTCTTAACTGGGAGAAAAGTAAATAAAGTTTTCGAAAAGAAAAATTTTGAGACCCTAAAAAATGGGTTGAATATTTATCTCCCACCTCCCCATGAGTTGACTGGCAAATATCTTGGGATTTTCATAGGGCACATCAGTATCGCAATAATCTTTGGGGTACATCCGTGTTGGGTCAAATAGTATGTGAAGTCCGCACCTACGAAAAGTTTTAAGGTTTCACCTTGTGGTCTCTACTTTCCAGCACAAATGATGTAAGGATTAAAATAGTCATCTACGTAAAGGTTGGGCAAATATGCCGATAGTACTGCAAGTCTCCGCATGGCATGTCGATCGCAGGCGTTGTGATACTGATTACACAGCAGCTGTAGAACCCGGGAAGTTTCCTGAATTTTGACTACATCCCGCTGTATTCATGGAATGTTTGTTTTGGTTGTACATGTGACATAAGAAAAGGGCATTCATAGTATGTATCCCTAGTAAATTCTAAGGGCTAACATTACTCCTTCTAGAAAGTGTGGAGTCTGCGTAAGGAGACTTAATGGCCATGCAATGCTCCTTTTTGAATTTAAATAATATGGCACTAGGGTTCAAGTCCTCTTCCTCTCGGAAAAGACTGTTTGCATAGTAAATTCTAGAGATTCTTACTAAATCCGATTACTGTCTACATAATTTGCCGGTGATGTAATTCGCCCATTGATGATGCGTGTAAACATTGACAGGTTGTGCATCCTAACTGACATGGGGAATCTGTACACAGTCAGGATTTGCCCATGCCAAATCCGGTATAACTTTGTAGTCCATAACCGAGCTTCAAGAAAGGTTACCATATTTTCGATAAGTCGGATGTATCGCATGACACTATAATTACAGAATGTTGTTATGTTTTCACGCACCCAAGGGACAGTCTCCTAATAATATTCAGCATCATGACGTTTTACGAATAAGGAGATGTCCCAAGCAATTGTATAATTCTTATAACTGACCGTATTTATACGTAAACTAGAATAGTAGAAAACATCACTAGTACGACTCTATGATTTTACATATATTCTGCCTACCTTTACCGGCAGCCTCCTGGCACAGGCAGCCTCTTCTGATAAATTCCAATAGATCACCTTGTATTTTTGGACAGCCGGGGTTTCCAGTATTAGCCATCCTGTAATTGTTTTACTGGATCCCATCCCATGGCTTCTTCTTCTTCTTCTCGTCGTCACCGTTTCTGGGAATGGGATGTGTTTCGGAGATGCTGCACTTGTTGGAACTTTCACATCCCAACCTTAAAAAGAAGTCAGTCCTGTAACTTGCATGGACCCATCCGAGAGGAAAAGTAGAGCTGTTCTGTCTTTTGAAAAGAGACCAGCTTGTCTTCTGACTTCCAAAGTTCCACTTGTTTTTGTTGGAGGGGGAAGGGAGAGAGTGTCAGGCAGCCTCAGCAGAGATCTCTCTCCTTCTCTCTCCCTCACTCTCTCAATCTGTGTCTCTCTTTCTCTCCCCCTGTGGGCCCCTTGCAGAGTGTTTTTATTGATTGCAATCACTGAAGGCTAGCTGGCTCTCTAAAGAAACACTGTGTAATGTGTTCTTTCCTGGCTTTCATTAAACAGAGTCAATGCACACTGTGGTCGTGCTGACTGGCACCCTGCCTACGCTCTGTTACTCCTCTCACGAGAGGGTGGGGGTGTCCCATACTCTCTTATTTTCATACAGCGGCTTTGCAGAAGGTGAAGCTAAGGAGGGGTGCTGGATTGGCCTCATTTTTCTCCTCCTTCTCGAGGAACTATGATCTTGTGGTCAGAACAATCGAGAATAAATATTGGCTAAAACTTTATTCTTTCCACTATCGGACAAAAAGGCACAGACCGCTCCACCGATCCTGTAAATTATTCTATATATTGTTCTGTAGCGTTGTCATCGTCTTTTAACCACTTGTTTGGGTTTTTTTCGTTTTTTTTTTTTTCAGGATGACTTGTAGTTAAAGATGAATGAACCCAAACATTAAAGTTCGGGGTTCGTACCGGACACTAGAACTGTGACCACCGACTTCTCTCGAATGTCCATGTTAGGCTACGTTCACATTTGCGTTGTGCGCCGCAGCGTCGGCGCCGCAACGCACAACGCAAACAAAAACGCAGCAAAACGCATGCACAACGCTGCGTTTTGCGCCGCATGCGTCCTTTTTTTCATTGATTTTGGACGCAGCAAAAATGCAACTTGCTGCGTCCTCTGCGCCCGGACGCGGGCGCCGCAGGGACGCATGCGGCGCAAAACGCAAGTGCGACGCATGTCCATGCGCCCCCATGTTAAATATAGGGGCGCATGACGCATGCGGCGACGCTGCGGCGCCCGACGCTGCGGCGCCGACCGCAAATGTGAACGTAGCCATAGTGTTCTGAGTTCCGGGAGATCTGCTTTGAGAGAGCCCTTACTACGACCATTTTACAGTCCCCATTGACTTCTGTAGAGTTTGGGTTCAAATTCTGGTACCTGATCTGAACTTTGGACCAAAGTTCTCTCAAATCCGAACATCCACAGGTCTTCTCATCCCTTCTTATTTATTGTGGTGTACATGGGACCTTTTTTATCATTTTTTGCTCCATTTTTTCTTTCGGGGGTGAGGGTAACCAAAAAGCAGCATTTGTTTATTATATTTAATCATTTTGTACTGTTTCCAAATGTGTTAATTATTTTACTATTTTAATCTTTTTTGGAACAAAGGGGAAGAGCAAGCCGATTTAAGCTTTTAAAGGAAACGTTTCGCACATGCACATCCAAACTGAGAACGGCACGGGAGAGAAGGAGAAGCTGAGAAAAAATATATATAGATTTATGGTAAAAGATTCTAGTTTATTCATTCATTTATTCATTCAAGAAATCCCTGATCTTTGTATGTATAGGAGTCCAGTGGGCGGTCCTACTCTGATTGACAGTTATCTGCACGTACAGTCATACAGTCGTACAGTCATGACTGTCAATCACCAGTAGGACCGCCCACGGGATGGACTCATGCATGCAAACACCTGGAATTTCAATGAAGAAAATGCCTGTTTTACTGAACCTTTAAAAAAAATATATACAATGCTCAAAAAAATAAAGGGAACACTTAAACAACAGAATCTAACTCTGAGTAAATCAAACTTCTGTTAAATCAAACTGTCCACATAGGAAGCAACTCTGATTGACAATCAGTTTCACATGCTGTTGAGCAAATGGAATAGACAACAGATGGAAATTATTGGCAATTATCAAGACACCCTCAATAAAGGAGTGGTTCTGCAGGTGGGGACCACAGACCACATCTCAGCACCAATGCTTTCTGGCTGATGTTTTGGTCACTTTTGAATGTTGGTTGTGCTTTCACACTCGTGGTAGCATGAGACGGACTCTACAACCCACACAAGTGGCTCAGGTAGTGCAGCTCATCCAGGGTGGCACATCAATGCGAGCTGTGGCAAGGTTTGTTGTGTCTGTCAGCTTAGTGTCCAGAGGCTGGAGGCGCTACCAGGAGACAGGCCAGTACACCAGGAGACATGGAGGGGCAACAACCCAGCAGCAGGACCGCTACCTCAGCCTTTGTGCGAGGCACAGAAGAAGCACTGCCAGAACCCTGCAAAATGACCTCCAGCAGGCCACAAATGTGCATGTGTCTGCACAAACTGTTAGAAACCGACTCCATGAGGATGGTCTGAGTGCCCGACGTCCACAGATGGGGGTTGTGCTCACAGCCCAACACCATGCAGGACACTTGGCATTTGCCACAGAACACCAAGATTTGCAAATTCACCACTGGCGCCCTGTGGTCTTCACAGATGAAAGCAGGTTCACACTGAGCACATGTGACAGACATGACAGAGCCTGGAGACGCCGTGGAGAGCGATCTGCCTGCAACATCCTTCAGCATGACCGGTTTGGCAGTGGGTCAGTAATGGTGTGGGGTGGCATTTCTTTGGAGGGCCGCACAGCCCTCCATGTGCTCGCCAGAGGTAGCCTTACTGCCATTAGGTACACAGATGAGATCCTCAGACCCCTTGTAAGACCATATGCTGGTGCGGTTGGCCCTGGGTTCCTCCTAATGCAGGACAATGCTAGACGTCATGTGGCTGGAGAGTGCTAGCAGTTCCTGCAAGATGAAGGCATTGAAGCTATGGACTGGCCCGCCCGTTCCCCAGACCTGAATCCGATTGAGCACATCTGGGACATCATGTCTCGCTCCTTCCACCAACATCACGTTGCATCACAGACTGTGCTGGAGTTGGTGGACGCTTTAGTCCAGCTCTAGGAGGAGATCCCTCTGGAGACCATCCGCCGCCTCATCATGAGCATGCCCAGGCGTTGTAGGGAGGTCATACAGGCACGTGGAGGCCACACACTACTGAGCATCTTTTCTTTGTCATGAGGCATTACCACTGAAGTTGGATCAGCCTGTAATTTGATTTTCAACTTTGATTTTGAGCATCATTCCAACTCCAGACTTCCATGGGATATTCATGTTGATTTACATTGATAATTGTTATGTTTTATTGTTCTGAACACATTCCACTTTGCAATGAATAAAAATTTGCAACTGGAATATTTCATTCAGAGATATCTAGGATGTGGGATTTTAGTGTTCCTTTTATTATTTTGAGCAATATATACACTCACTGGCCACTTTATTAGGTACACCTGTCCAATTTCTTGTTAACACTTAATTTCTAATCAGCCAATCACATGGCGGCAACTCAGTGCATTTAGGCATGTAGACATGGTCAAGACAATCTCCTGCAGTTCAAACCGAGCATCAGTATGGGGAAGAAAGGTGATTTGAGTGCCTTTGAACGTGGCATGGTTGTTGGTGCCAGAAGGGCTGGTCTAAGTATTTCAGAAACTGCTGATCTACTGGGATTTTCACGCACAACCATCTCTAGGGTTTACAGAGAATGGTCCGAAAAAGAAAAAAAATCCAGTGAGCGGCAGTTCTGTGGGCGGAAATGCCTTGTTGATGCCAGAGGTCAGAGGAGAATGGGCAGACTGGTTCGAGCTGATAGAAAGGCAACAGTGACTCAAATCGCCACCCGTTACAACCAAGGTAGGCCTAAGAGCATCTCTGAACGCACAGTGCGTCGAACTTTGAGGCAGATGGGCTACAGCAGCAGAAGACCACACCGGGTACCACTCCTTTCAGCTAAGAACAGGAAACTGAGGCTACAATTTGTACAAGCTCATCGAAATTGGACAGTAGAAGATTGGAAAAACGTTGCTTGGTCTGATGAGTCTCGATTTCTGCTGCGACATTCGGATGGTAGGGTCAGAATTTGGCGTAAACAACATGAAAGCATGGATCCATCCTGCCTTGTATGGAGCATCTTTGGGATGTGCAGCCGACAAATCTGCGGCAACTGTGTGATGCCATCATGTCAATATGGACCAAAATCTCTGAGGAATGCTTCCAGCACCTTGTTGAATCTATGCCACGAAGAATTGAGGCAGTTCTGAAGGCAAAAGGGGGTCCAACCCGTTACTAGCATGGTGTACCTAATAAAGTGGCCGGTGAGTGTGTATATATATATATATATATATACACTCACCGGCCACTTTATTAGGTACACCATGCTAGTAACGGGTTGGACCCCTTTTGCCTTCAGAACTGCCTCAATTCTTCGTGGCATAGATTCAACAAGGTGCTGGAAGCATTCCTCAGAGATTTTGGTCCATATTGACATGATGGCATCACACAGTTGCCGCAGATTTGTCGGCTGCACATCCCAAAGATGCTCCATACAAGGCAGGATGGATCCATGCTTTCATGTTGTTTACGCCAAATTCTGACCCTACCATCCGAATGTCGCAGCAGAAATTGAGACTCATCAGACCAAGCAACGTTTTTCCAATCTTCTACTGTCCAATTTCGATGAGCTTGTACAAATTGTAGCCTCAGTTTCCTGTTCTTAGCTGAAAGGAGTGGTACCCGGTGTGGTCTTCTGCTGCTGTAGCCCATCTGCCTCAAAGTTCGACACACTGTGCATTCAGAGATGCTCTTAGGCCTACCTTGGTTGTAACGGGTGGCGATTTGAGTCACTGTTGCCTTTCTATCAGCTCGTACCAGTCTGCCCATTCTCCTCTGACCTCTGGCATCAACAAGGCATTTCCGCCCACAGAACTGCCGCTCACTGGATTTTTTTTCTTTTTCGGACCATTCTCTGTAAACCCTAGAGATGGTTGTGCGTGAAAATCCCAGTAGATCAGCAGTTTCTGAAATACTCAGACCAGCCCTTCTGGCACCAACAACCATGCCACGTTCAAAGGCACTCAAATCACCTTTCTTCCCCATACTGATGCTCGGTTTGAACTGCAGGAGATTGTCTTGACCATGTCTACATGCCTAAATGCACTGAGTTGCCGCCATGTGATTGGCTGATTAGAAATTAAGTGTTAACAAGAAGTTGGACAGGTGTACCTAATAAAGTGGCCAGTGAGTGTGTGTATGTATATATATATATATATATATATATATATATATATATATATATATATATATATATATATATATATATATATATACACTAGCTGTACTACCCGGCTTCGCCCGGTGTAATAACTGCTGTTAGCAAAATAGAATGTGTTAACAAAAATTTATTCTGCACAAAAAAACCCACAAAACAAATAGATAGAAATGTAATTATTAAAAGGCAAAAACTAAGCTAATAGAAGCATTTTACAACATATATTTCAACACCAGAGATATTCCACACAGATTTAACTAAATTGGCCAAGTAATGTGAAGTAATCTTCTACTACTTATTCAAGAGCCTTTTGATAAACGACATTCTTAGTTTTTCCTTCAGGTGCAAAGACAAACAGATTTTTGGCTGTTCCAACTCTTGAACAGGCCACATAAAGTTGACCATGAGAAAAGCATGGAGATTGTAAATCTAAGCTAGCTGAAGAGCCCGGCGTTGCCTGGGCATAGTAAATATCTGTGGTTAGTTATAGCACCTCACTTCTCTTATTTTCCCATCATGCCTCTCATTTTGCCCATCACATCTTTCATTTTCCCCCTCACATCTCTCATTTTCTCCCTCACACCTCTCATTTTCCCCCTCACTCCTCTTATTTTCCCCCTCACTCCTCTCATTCCCCCCCTAACACTTGTCATTTCGACCTCACATCTGTCATTTTCCGATCACTCCACTATTTTCCCTCACTCCTCTCATTTTGCACTCACACCTTTTCATTTTCACCTCACACCTCTCATTTTCACCTCAGTATATACATGTTTGTCATCTCCCTTATATATAGTATACACCTGTATGTCATCTCCTGTATATAGTATATACCTGTATGTCATCTCCCCTGTATATAGTATATACCTGCTGTGTGTCATCTCCCCTGTATATAGTATATACCTGTATGTCATCTCCCTTATATATAGTATACACCTGTATGTCATCTCCTGTATATAGTATATACCTGTATGTCATCTCCCCTGTATATAGTATATACCTGCTGTGTGTCATCTCCCCTGTATATAGTATATACCTGCTGTGTGTCATCTCCCCTGTATATAGTATATACCTGCTGTGTGTCATCTCCCCTGTATATAGTATATACCTGTATGTCATCTCCTCCTATATATAGTATATACCTGTATGTAATCTCCTCCTGTATATAGTATATACCTGTGTGTCATCTCACCTATATATAGTATATATCTGTGTGTCATCTCCTCCTGTATATAGTATATATCTGTAGGTCATCTCCTCCTATACATAGCATATACCTGTATGTCATCTCCTCCTGTATATACTATATACCTGTAGGTAATCTGCTCCTGTATATAGTATATACCTGTGTGTCATCTCCTTCTGTATATAGTATATACCTGTATGTCATCTCTTGCTGTATGTAGTATGTACCTGTATGTCATCTCCTCTATATAGTATATACCTGTGTGTCATCTCTCCTGTATATAGTATATATCTGTGTGTCATCTCCTCCTGCATATAGTATATACCTGTGTGTCATCTCCCCTGTAAATAGTATATACCTGTGTGTCATCTCCTCCTGTATATAGTATATATCTGTATGTCATCTCCTCCTGTATTAGACCTCGTTCACACGTTATTTGGTCAGTATTTTTACCTCAGTATTTGTAAGCTAAATTGGCAGCCTGATAAATCCCCAGCCAACAGTAAGCCCACCCCCTGGCAGTATATATTAGCTCCTCACACATACACATAATAGACTGGTCATGTGACTGACAGCTGCCGGATTCCTATATGGTACATTTGTTGCTCTTGTAGATTGTCAGCTTATTAATCAGATTTTTATTTTTGAAGGATAATACCAGACTTGTGTGTGTTTTAGGGCGAGTTTCGTGTGTCAAGTTGTGTGTGTTGAGTTGCGTGTGGTGACATGCGTGTAGCAACTTTTTGTGTGTCGAGTTGCATGTGACAGGTTAGTGTAGCAAGTTGTGTGCAGCAAGTTTTGCGCATGGCGAGTTTTGCACGTGGCGAGTTTTATGTGTGGTGCCTTTTGAGTATGTGCAAGTTTTGTGTGAGGCAACTTTTGCATGCGTTGCAACTTTTGTGCATGTGGCAATTTTTCCGCGTGTGCAAGTTTTGCGTGTGGCGAGTTTTCCATGAGGTGGGTTTTGCATGTGGAGAGTTTTGCGCGTGGCGAGTTTTGAGCGGCGACTTTTGTGTTTCGACTTTTATGTGGCGAGGTTGGTGTATGTGTGGTGAAATGTGCGCTGAGGGTGGTATATGTGTTCGAGCACGTGGTAGTGTGTGGCGCATTTTGTGTGTGTGTTCATATCCCCGTGGTGGTGTGGTGATTATCCCATGTCGGGGCCCCACCTTAGCATCTGTACAGTATATACTCTTTGGCGCCATCGCTCTCATTCTTTAAGTCCCCCTTGTTCACATCTGGCAGCTGTTAATTTGCCTCCAACACTTTTCCTTTCATTTTTTCCCCATTATGTAGATAGGGGCAAAATTGTTTGGTGAATTGGAAAGCACGGGGTTAAAATTTCACCTCACAACATAGCCTATGACGCTCTCGGGGTCCAGACGTGTGACTGTGCAAAATTTTGTGGCTGTAGCTGCGACGGTTCAGATTCCAATCCCGGACATACACACATACATACACACATTCAGCTTTATATATTAGATATATATATATATATATATATATATATATATATATATATATATATATATATATATATATATATATATATATATATATATATATATATATATATATATATATATATATATATATTAATTTGATCAGCTCCTCCTGCTCTGTAACATCCCGCCTGCAGGTCAGATACCATTTTCAATTTTGTAATTTTGCCCTTTGTTAATTATTTTAACTTCTACACTGTGTTTTAGGTTAGTCCTCCCCTCCCTCTACCCGACTAGTGAACTTTAATCACTACTATAATACTTCTGTGTTGTAAGAAACCGTCTTATCAGCAATCCTATTCTGTCCCTTAATAGCTGAGACCGCCCATCGCCATGATCACATTGAGGGGGGAAGGAGATGGGGTAGCATCAGGTCTCCATGTTTAACCGTTTTGATGCTAGGTCTCACCAATTGTGGCATCCGCAGGTTGGTATCTTCTGTATTTTTCTGGGAATGGACAGGGCTCAACTCATATAAATTGTTTATTGCTTCATTCTTCCTCCAGAGCAGCAATCCTGACAAATCAGTAGAATTTTGGTAACTCAAAAATCTATACTTTTTTTCTGGAAGCTCAGGCGGTATGTTTTAGCCTACTTTCATGGTACATTTTGTGGCATCCGATGACATTTGCGCCTGTGTTACGTCTCACCATGAGAGATGGATCCGCAGAGGAGCAGCTGTCATTCAGCACGGACAGATGGTGTTGGTGCAGCTGAATGATCCAGGTGGAACAATAGAGGTGGATGTAGCAGGATGGCAACTGGAATCACACAAACCAAGAAAGCAAAGTTGAACCTACGGCAACAGGTGTAGAAGAATTAGCGTAGGAGTAGACTCAGTAATAAGGAATTGGTGTATAGGAGAAACATAAGAGTACTGGCTGGAGAAAAGCAGGATGCTGCTCCCGATGCTGGAGCCAATACGGGCAAGTGTCTTCCACCACATGTCAAATATATCCATAGACCCTCATTTACCCAATTTAACCCAGAAGAACATTGTTTTAGCCTCCTTTGTGCTGGTTTGTGCCATTATACCTTGTTTTCTGCTCCATGGAATCGTCTGTTGAACTAATATCATACCGTCATGTAGTTAAAAAGAAACATACCGCCACTATACTTTACCTTGGGAAGATGACCACTTGGACAAGTTCTCCAGTCAGCGCTTATTAATATGTCCATTTGATTTTGGCCAAGTCTTTTGTGCCTATGCTCGGCTTAAATAAATCCCAGATTTGCCTAATGCCCCTTTTATGTCCTCTTCTTGTTATCGTTATTACGCTGAATAAATACATATGTTCTGTATTATAATATTTTAACACACATGAACTAATATAACCGCTATTAAATTAATCCCATTCATGAGTTCACGGTCTTATTTTAACGGTGCCTTAAACGTAAGGGATACATATTTAATTTCACTCTCGGTTGGGACCTTTCCACACAAGCCACATACTGGTTGTATAGATCTTTCGTGGCGTCCTTTTGTCCTTACCGACACCGGCTGAACCCATTCAGGATGTTGTCGTATGACGAGTGATGTCCATATGTTAGGAAACATTTATTTTTTTTGTTCGTTTTTTTGGGGGGCTTTTAGCTTTTTCTGGGTTTACGGAGATTGATAAAAATTTGCAAAATTTGAAGTGGCATTAATAACCAGCATTTTTAGTGTTAATTATCTGTTGAAATCATTTACCAATATGGTGAAATTCCATTTAATTGGATGAAATTGTTCCTAAAAGTATAAATTAGATGATTTTGACACCTTTGCCCAAATATCAGACGATATTGCCCAAAAGATGTCAAGGGAAAGGAGGATCGGGCATGTTGAGTTTTCATGCCCTATCATTTTATTCTTAAGGGAGAAAGCCATAGGTGTCTTGAAACTCCCCTCTCCCTATTGAAAACACATGCCTGCTTGTGCCCGGGGGTTAGAATGGAGGGACGGGACAGATAGCTGTTGGACGAACAGCTGTTGAAGGCATATGGGCACTTGTAGACCGAGTTTATATGACCGTGATACGGCCCGCAACTCTCAAAAACTCTGGGAACCTAGTGAAACAAACATTAGTATGATTATATAGAGATTAAATTATGATTCACATGAACCTCTGGAGTTCTGGGTATTGCGGTTATAATATAGCCTTTAAACTGGCCATGTTCATATGTAAAGTCAACAGCTACAATAAATCACACGACTCCACCACAAACATGTACTTATGGCTTATATTTAACTGGATAAAGAAAGAGTAAGTCCACATTCAATAGTTTTTTTTCTCTAAATAAAAAAAAAAAAAAGATTGGGCATGTTGAAATTCAGCATGCCCAATCCCTCTTTTTTTTCCAGGAGGAGATCCTGGCAAAATAGCTGATTCTATGAATTCTTCTCATATGTATGGACTTAGAAAGAATAGCGTCTTACTTTTTTATGTACAGGATGTTGATCTTTGGCTCCGTTGATCCATTATATGCCTTCTGACAATAAAACAAATATTTTTGTATGGGAATAAAAGCAAAATAAGAAAGTGGAGGCTTCTTCGCATCATTCACGAACCTCTCTTCCAAGTTTTGAAGCCTTTGTTTAAAATGGTATTATTCTGAAGTCCCTAAAGGTATGGGGTCGACATGACATGAATTATTACTTTTTCTACGCTTGGATAAGCTTACTTTATTTATGGAAGCTCGGTTGCTCTTAAAAAACAAAAAGTGAAAGGAAATTCCCACTTCAGTGAAGATGAAACAAAAGTGCTTCCACCAAAACAAAGATAGTCATCAGCAGTCACCGGCTGAAAATAAAGACCCTATTCAAAGTCCCAAATGTTCATATTCAGCACAAGAAAGGAAATCTGCATAGAGATTGTAAATTCAAGGCTTTTCTCCTGTTTTCTTCCATAATCCAGTCTCAATAGACTACAGGATATGAGTATAGTATTGACTGGCCCTAAGAAGCCATCATACAACGGCCCTTGGACCAATGTTCTGGTCATGGCTCACTTATTGTCTGATGTTGTCCAAAAAGAACTGTTTATAAAAAATGTTCCACCACAATCAGATCATCAAGATCCACTCTTGGCAGCTCCCTTTGCAGTTGCCGATCAATGATGTCCTAGATGTGCGGAGACAAGTCTGGAGACGCTGCAGGCCATGGTTGTACGTGTAGGCCGCATTGGCTACTCACAGTAGCACAAGCTGCCCGACTTTGTTGTTGGTTTGAAAAATTGTTCATGGGACACTTTGGAGAAATGGTCGTAGCACTGGTTACACCATTGAGCACGGTTAGATGTCACATACCAAGCCTAAGACGTGTCTACACAAACCATCAGACGGCATTTGTTTTGCATTGGGTTAGGAGCCGGCCGTCCAGCTACAGGTGATCCATTGACCTCAAGTCACCGTTCTCCGAGCCCATCATGTCAAGATGGTAATGGAGGCTGGAATGGAGGTCCATCCTCTTAAGCCATGAGTCCGGCTTTTGTTTCTGATGCATTGATAACCAGCGATTGGCCTGGAGACTAAGTGGGCAATACAATGAAGAGATCTTCATGAAGGAACGTTACAACAGTCCTACTCCGAGGATTATGGTGTGTGGTGGTATAATGTACAGTACCCAGACTCCTCTAGCAGGGTTGCCAACTTGACTTTTTTATTTTTTTCTGGACAACTTATCAAAAAATCACTGGTTAACAATATTTTTTACGGATACATTGGAAAACAGAAAAGCACAGGGCAAAAAAGTGCCCTATTTTTAGAGGCTGTCCTGGAATTTCTAGATTGTTGACAGCCCTTTGTTCCAGGTACACGAACAGCCCGGTGTTACTTTTTTTGGTCGTTGAACCAGTGGTGTGGCGATTTCTCCAAAAGTGTCCCAGGAGACGTTATCAACACGACAATGCCAGGCTGCATGTTGCTCGTGCTGCTGTGTGAGTAACCTGCGTGGCCTAAACATGCTACCATGGCTGCAACGTCTCCAGACTTGTCTCCCATCGAGATGTTTTGAGAATGTTGCTTCCATTATTTCATCATTTGCATATCAGTAAGGGTAAATTCACATTTGCGTATATGTGCGCAGCGTATCATCTGCATATGCAAACGCATGTTTACACAGTGTTTTTTATCCACATCAGCTTACGCATGATGGGAAAAAAAAATGCTGCACGTGCAGGCTTTTGGATGTGTTTTTTGCCTGCGTTTCCATTGTTTATGCGCATGCGTTCGATGTTTCCAGGAGGGCGTGTCTCAATCAGTTCCTGGACATGCGCAGTCTGACGTACGCAAGCGCATCAAATGCATGCGCGCGCATGCGTTCCCATATACAGTAATGCGTTTTTTTATCGCACTCATCCGCATGCGCATATTTAATGGTTTTTTGACGCTTCCAAAAATGCAACATGTTGCCGGACCCCGCCGCACACCGAGAAACAACGCATGTGTACGCAGACGCATGTGAACTGATGCAAAGCATGTCCCTGCGTACGCCATGTTAAAGATAGGTACACATGCAGAGCTGTGCAGATGATACGCTGCGCACAGAGACGCAAATGTGAAACCACCCTAACATCATGTCTTTCCATCCTGTGATTTCCATAATTCCGGGGTGCAGTTGCAATATCGATCTCGAGGCATGTTTTTGCATAGAAGCTCACCATCGTCATAATAAAGTTGAACATTGACACAAGCCAACAATCTGATGAGTATCTAATATTGTGGGAAGTTAGAACCTAGCATAAATTATTTCCCAACCCCTCTATTGAAATAAACCTGCACTTGAATACGCAAGTTTTTGGGAAGATTTAGGCCAAGAGGATACATTTTTAACCAGCAGCCATCTTAGGCTCCGTTCACATTGCATTTGTGTCAGTGGAATAAATTAGGAAGATTTTTTGACCTATGCCATGGGATAGGCAAATGGTTCCATGTGTCACCGAGTTCCCATGTAAAATAATAAATAAAACCTATACTGGTAAGTTTTTTTAGTTTTTTTTCCGATAGACTTCTACATAGGAAAGTGCAGTTAGCGCTGGTTTTCTGTGCCATTGATACCAATATATAGCAGGATGGATGTCAAAAAGACAGATCAGGAGAACACATGACAAGTGCAAGGAGATTCCCATGCATAGGCACCAAATGTAGGCCTCAATTGTAATGTGAACATTGCCTTATGCGTATATCAACCTTAAAGGGAATCTGTCACTTGTTTTTTTCCATCAACTATTAGATCAGTGTGATGTAGAGACAAAGACCCTGATTCCAGTGATGTGTCACTTACTGTGCTGCTTGCTATAGTTTTGATAAAACTGTTTAATCACCAGGAGATTATCACTAGAGGACTAGTAAACATGATGCCATATAGTTCTAAATATTCATGAGCTCTGTATAACCCCGCCCCATCACTGATTGGCAGCTCTTTGCCTATGCGCATTGTACAAAGCTGCCAATCAGTGGTGTGGGCGGAGTTATACAGAGCTCCGCATTCAAGAGAACTGCCAGATTTGCAGCAGATAAAACTGTGATTTTATCAAAACTACAACAAGCATCTCAGTAAGCGATACATCACTGGAATCAGGGTATCTGCCCCTATTTCATGCTGCTTTCAAATGGAGTTGCAAAAACCTGTTCACAGATTCCCTTTAAGAAAAATTAATATTGATGGAGTGGGTTGATGAAGTCTAATGCATCTCTCCGCAGATAATACCCGGCCTATGAATGCAAAACATAAAACTTAGAGAGATATTTCAGGTAATACAAAGTGGTTAAATAGCCTCAAGATAAGTGATAACTGGTAGATCGATGGAGGTCTGACCACTGATTCCTTCACTAACTTGTGTCCCCATTTACAAAACCGAAAAAAGGAAAACAAGGAGGTATAGGCCAAATAATAAAATAAAGATAATACTTTATTAAGCAAAAATAGACAAATAGTCAATAACTGTAATATATAAAAGTAGAAAAAGAGGTAAAAATAAGAAATATTTGGGCAATATATCGAAATAGCTCGTGCACAGTATATAGAGAGATAAAATAATCGTCAAAGTCAAAAAAGCTGAATAGAGGATCATTGCGTAGGATGAGGAAAATGCATCATAAATCCACAGATCAGGCCATAAATAAAATATAAAAACAAAAGTATAATTACTTACTGAACCTACTGAACCGCCGCACAACCAGCTCTGCCCTCTCCCAGTGTATCATCACCCATCCCCTGCAGATTGTGAGCCCTCGCGGGCAGGGTCCTCCCTCCTTATGTACCCGTGTGCCTTGTTTTTTGCTCATGTTTAATGTATTTGTCTATATTTGCCCCGTATTTCACATGTAAAGCGCCATGGAATAAATGGCGCTATAAAAATGAATAATAATAATAATAATAATAATTAAGCCGCCAAAATATTACGAACTGATTAACAAAGTGTAATAAGGTCTAATAATGATAGTAAGCAATAATCAATAAGTGCATTCAATATGGGATATCTGAAATCATGGTAATATATAGGATTACGTGATCTCCACACCCAGGGAAGGAACCTCGACGCGCGTTTCGCTGTCTAACACAACTTCGTCATGAGGCCTGAATGAGGGGTTTTCCAGCTCTGCTTACTTCTGCATCGGAGGTGAGTGGTGCCAATGACGTTACAAAATGCTGAGACGCGTGTTTCGTTAACAGGTGTCATACACTTGTCCTGTTCATCCTTTTTTTTTTTTTTGCATTCTCCCAAGAAATGGCACCACTGTCATCCATGGACTATGCTTGATATAGCAGATTATCCTAATTAACTTGAATATAAAGGAGCTGTAATGCCAGAAACAGCCTGTTGGCAAGTGTGGCACTGTTTCTCAAGAAAAATAAAGTTGAAGTTTTTTTCCAATCCTGTTAAAGAATACTCAACGAGAGCAGTGGGAGATTAATGGTTTATAGAATCAGGTCATCAACTATAAAACTGACCTCAAAGTTATCACCCCATTTTTAAGAGGTTGTGTGAGACTAGTTTGCTTTTTTTCTAAAAAAAAATTGAGCCACTTTTGTCCATGGGCTATCTGTTATTCCATTTTAGCCCCAACCACATTAAATGGTCTGATTTCTAATGTGTGACCTTTTATACAGGTGGGGCGGTTTCTGAAGGGGTAGGGTATGGATGGGAACTAAACCCTTTTTTCTTACCTTGTGCCATCCCTTTAAATATTTTTGGATACTAATACTTTCGATTAGAGTGCATATAAAAATTGTTGTTCCTTATTATTGTGCTTTTCGATCCCTTGGCCTTAGGTTCTTTCATCTTCCTTTCGCTGCCCCCGTTTGACGTCTTTTGCGAATCTCCGCTAACACAGATGAGTTAAGACAACGGCCCCTAGCAGTCCAAGGATCCTTCATAAATTGCCCTCCGCTTCCTGTCTCCGTGCCCTCATCTTTGTTGGCATAAATCGCTCCATACCCGACCTTCACTCGCTGTTGCCTTGCGTGAGGCACGGATAGTTCCCGTACTTGATTTTTTATTCCTCTGCATCACTTTCTAAATTCTAGGCATACACCTGGTGAAACGGCCCAAGATCTTTCCAAGGTGGTGTGAGACGGCCATAAAAATTGGACTGAGATTGAACCGGGATGCACAAACTGTCCGGCGGCTCTCCTGACCCGAGTGTGGCAGCTTCATATACTCTCGAATCGGGAGAGTCCGATTTATATGGTCGTCTGATTGCGCCCTAACCCCGGTGAGTAAGAATGAGCTTGAATAAGGATGGCACACAGATGACAATAGGGATGAAAATTGTCGAAGTTTTCTGGATGAAAAACTGATGATTTTTCATACATTCGTCCTCTCACGGCCTCTGTTTACCCAATGGGAAGATCTGCCAACAACCCTTGAATTTTAGGCAAAAGACGCGTATGCTTATTTATTGGCCGATTGATGACTTATTAATATGAGGCAATGATTTGGAAGGCCTGTTCAATCTGCCGATTTTAGGCAACCTCCATTATAACCTGGGAACTAGAAGGTCGAATGGCCAAGTCTACCAGTACTCACCATCAAACATATCTGTGCACCATCCATGAAAGAAGTTGTCCCCTATTAGGACAACCCCTTCTCATACCCCATGACTGACCACGTTAAAATAAAAAAAGTATACTCACCTCCCATATCGGCACCGTGCCAGCGGTGTCGGCACTCGCGTTTCCGGGGCTCTCATTCGATTGTTATGACACATGAGCCTGGCGCCCCTTCGTATGGTTAAGAAATCAAAAGGAAGTGAGAACTGCGGCTGCTTCTCACTTCCTCTTCATTACATAACCGTACGATGGCGGGGAAAGTGAAGCCAGCGCTGATTGGGCGACATGTTCACCCCGGGAACGTGAGTACTGACACCCCTGGGATGGTGCCGGCACGGGAGGTGAGTATAGGCTTTATTATTTCATCGGGGCCAAACATATAGGTCAAGTAGAGGTTGTCTTCACTTTTCAAGGGTTTTGGGAACATTCTTTAGCAGAAGTTTTTTTTCTGTCGTTTGAAAAAATTGAAATACTCAGAAAGCTACTAAGGATATGCAACTTTTTAGCATCAAAAGTCGCATATCCTTACAAACAAAGTTGTCTAAAAAGGTACCAAATTGAAACCTCCACATGAAGTGGAGACTGGCGCGAGATGCACCAAAAAAAATGCAATGTTTAATAAAAGTCACATTTCGTGAATCTGTCTAAAACATCCGGAAAAGCAAAGTTGTCGAGGATTAAAAAAATAAAATAAAACAATTACAAAAGACGACTTAAAAAGTGGCGCAAAACGTATCGAGACTAAGCCACAAAAATGGAGGAAGTGACTCCCATGAAAAGTGGATGAACATCAATGGTGAACCTGGGCCAATGTGTGTCTTCTACTACTCCTCGAAGATTGGATAATCCACATCAACACAGCTTGTCTGAGACCACCCAAGTTTCGAAGTAATCTGCGCTGAAGGGTCTTACAGAGGCTACAACATAAACTCTGCATTTCTGATGTTTGCCAGCATCGTGCATTACGCGGAGTGGGTTTAGTGCGGTGTCGGAGCGGTGGGCACCAGAAAGGAAAGCTTTATCAGTGTTATTATTTCTGGTGGGGGGGCAGCGTTTGATGTCGAGGAGCGCTCATGTTATGCATACAACAAGCCTGTTTACTCTGGCAGGGTCCCATGCAGAATTACTGTTTTGAAGTCCCTTTGTGTGATTGTGGGGGGAAAAGCAAAGCCGCTCTTCAACCACAAAGCCACTTCAGTCAGCAAATTTTTACATTCCTGCACAACTTGTTTGGAAAGGGAGAGATGGATCCAAAATCCTGGAGAAAGGCGTAACAGTAATAATTATAGACTTCTGAGTCCCCTTTGTAGAAGGTACCCCCACCTGACCACCCTTTCACCCCAAATTTCCGAACTGATGGACTAAAGATCATGTAAGCCCTCGTGTGCCATTAGGGCTAATTACAGAGCGCGCGTCGGGGAGCTTCTCCTCTCCAGGCCGTCATTACCAGCCGCCTGACAGAAATTAATGGCTTCTTGCAATGTTACCACCACCCTGCCTGGCAGATAGTTGTGTCATGTTCTGTAATGCGTCCTCTCCTTATCCGGTTTATTTCCACACTGCTATAATTTACCATTACATACAATGTCCTATTTATAGATTTGCTCGTAACAAGGTGGGTGTGGGTTGTTTTTTTGTTTTTTTTAAGAAGTGTTCCTATAAATATGACCTTGGAATCTCGCCGTCATTTTATTTTTCCAAGTCATATGGCCGACAGCTGTAAAAAAAAAAAAAAAAAAAAAATCCAGAATTGAATGTTTCACTCACTGGTACGGTAATTATTATTTTCTAAATTCTTCTTCAACCAATGATAAAGTTCATGACCACAGGAAAATGTGCGTTCCAACCTAATCGGATTCAGAGTGGTGTATATAAATAGCAAATGCGATCATTAAAGAGGAACTCCGCCCGGGTGCTGCCCTGGAGAACA
Organism: Ranitomeya variabilis; assembly: GCF_051348905.1. Taxonomy (NCBI): domain Eukaryota; kingdom Metazoa; phylum Chordata; class Amphibia; order Anura; family Dendrobatidae; genus Ranitomeya; species Ranitomeya variabilis. The sequence continues at coordinate 35,944,182 of NC_135238.1, forward strand.
GAACCACCCGCTGCTTAATTGGTATCTCTGAGCGGTCACTTCAAATACAGTAATTAAAGATGTACAGACCTCTATATGGTGTACTTATTTATTAGGACGAAATCATATTCACGCTCCACCATTAGCATTCCTGGACATTGTTGTGTTTCCTCCCCGTAATAATCATAAATCCCTTTTGTATGATGCAAGCATATTATGAAGTGCTGCTGAGAGTTTTGTATTGCTATATCAGTCCTTGCCCCAACTTAAATTTTAAAGAAGCCCTCTTATCAAAGTTTTTATCCTCTTACTATATTGCAATCGCCACATTATATGGCACTGTGTACTTACAATTGCTCATTTTGCCTTTCTACCCAGATAATTATTCTCTTTTCCATTGTCTATGACATCACATGATTAAAAACTGACCAGCTGAATCCTTCTAATCTCTATGTAGAAACAGGAAGTCCCAATGATGACTCATGCCGGGAAAAGAGACTTCCTGTTTCTACAAAGAGCTTAGAAGGATTCAGCTAGTCAGTTTTTAATAATCACGTAATGGAAAACAGAAGAATTCGCTGGGTAGAAAGGCAAAATTAGCAATTGTAAGTGCACAGTGCTATATAATGTGATGACTGCAATATATTAAGAGGGTAAAAACTTTGATGGGAGGCAGACGGCTTCGTTAAGTAAATGTATAAACTCGCAATCTCATAGGGAGCTAATGAGGTTCAACTACAAGTGGCTGTTGGACTTTCTTCCCCAAGGTCTGACTCTGAAACCCTTCTAGACCGCCCTTCGCTTAGTTGACAAGCATAGAGTACATTTACGCGGAGGCCTCCTACATATTGAATGGAGTGATGGTATAAGTACCATGTCTGAACACGCTCTTAGCGCCTGCAATTGCCATTGGACAATGGTTTCCTGTTTAACCTTACTGTTGCTGTTATTTGGGTCCCTCCAGCCAGTTTACTTATTATTCAGGTGTAATTATTTATCTGCTGGAGACATGGGCAGGGCTTCTCCTTATTTAAACCTCCATCAGTCAGTCCCTGACCATTATAGTTTATAGTTTCTCTGGTTCAGTCCTTTTTTTTTTAGCCTGTTTGATTCATGTTGTCTAACCTCGGCCTGTAGTTCGACCACTTTTCTGCCTGACGTTTCTGTTCCTGTCCTTGACCTCTTGGTTCTGACCCAGCGACTGGACTTTCCCACCAGGTTGATCCATCAAACAGTAGCTACTTCACAGACTCAACCCTAGGTCCCTCTGTGAGTCCAGACCCTTGTACATGGTTTCAAAGATGAAGGATATCTGATAACTGGAGTAGCTAGCACCAAGCCTTACCATGGAAGCCCTATCTAGTGCTGCCAGGCTACTACGTACAGTGACTTGTGACAGATGATGGAGCTTTTCACACAGGGAATTGGGACTTAGGATCTCCTGTTAGGTCAGTCAGTGGAAGTTCAAGCAGTATCTATTGCATAGGTGAAAGTTGGTAACTCTACTAGTAATAATATAATAATAATAATTTTTATTTATATAGCGCCAACATATTCCGCAGCGCTTTACAAATAATAGAGGGGACTTGTACAGACAATAGACATTACAGCATAACAGAAATCACAGTTCAAAATAGATACCAGGAGGAATGAGGGCCCTGCTCGCAAGCTTACAACCTATGAGGAAAAGGGGAGACATGAGAGGTGGATGGTAACAATTGCTTTAGTTATTTGGACCAGCCGTAGTGTAAGGCACGGGTGTTCATGTAATGCTGCATGAACCAGTTAACTGCCTAAGTATGTAACAGTATAGACACAGAGGGCTATTAACTGTATAAAGTGTATAAGAACATGATGCGAGGAACCTGATTATGTTTTTTTTTTTTTTTTTTTAATAGGCCACACAGGGATGGTTAGGTTAATGCATTGAGGCAGTAGGCCAGTCTGAACAAATGAGTTTTTAGGGCATGCTTAAAACTGTGGGGATTGGGGATTAATCGTATTAACCTAGGTAGTGCATTCCAAAGAATCGGCGCAGCACGTGTAAAGTCTTGGAGATGGGAGTGGGAGGTTCTGATTATTGAGGATGCTAACCTGAGGTCATTAGCGGAGCGGAGGGCACGGGTAGGGTGGTAGACTGAGACCAGGGAGGAGATGTAGGGTGGTGCTGAGCCATGGAGTGCTTTGTGGATGAGGGTAGTAGTTTTGTACTGGATTCTGGAGTGGATGGGTAGCCAGTGTAATGACTGGCACAAGGTAGAGGCATCGGTGTAACGGTTGGTGAGGAATATGATCCTGGCAGCAGCATTCAGGACAGATTGGAGCGGGGAGAGTTTGGTAAGAGGGAGGCCGATTAGTAGAGAGTTACAATAGTCCAGACGAGAATGAATAAGTGAGACAGTAAGAGTTTTTGCAGAGTCGAAAGTAAGAAAAGGGCGAATTCTAGAAATGTTTTTGAGATGCAGATAAGAAGAGCGAGCCAGTGATCGGATGTGGGGGGTGAATGAAAGTTCGGAGTCAAGGATGACCCCAAGACAGCGGGCAAGTTACTTTGGAGTAATGGTGGAACCGCACACGGAGATGGCAATGTCAGGCAAAAGTAGGTTAGTAGAGGGAGAGAACACGAGGAGTTCAGTTTTTGACAGGTTCAGTTTCAGATAGAGGGAGGACATGATGTTAGAGACAGCGGTAAGACAATCACTGGTGTTTTCTTAAAAGGTTGGCGTGATAACAGGAGAAGAGGTGTATAATTGGGTGTCGTCAGCATAGAGATGGTACTGGAAACCAAATCTACTGATTGTTTGTCCAATAGGGGCAGTATACAAAGAGAAGAGGAGGGGGCCTAGGACTGATCCTTGAGGAACCCCTACAGTAAGGGGAAGGTGAGAGGAGGAGGAACCAGCAAAACATACAGTGAAGGATCGGTCAGAGAGATAGGAGGAGAACCAGGAGAGAACGGTGTCCTTGAGGCTGATGGAGCGGAGCATAGTGAGGAGGAGCTGATGATCCACAGTGTCGAATGCTGCGGAGAGATCCAAGAGAATTAGCATGGAGTAGTGACCATTAGATTTAGCTGTTAGTAGGTCATTAGAGACTTTACTGAGGGCAGTTTCAGTAGAGTGTAAAGAGCGGAAGCCAGATTGAAGAAGGTCGAGAAGAGAGTTATCTGAGAGATAGCGGGTAAGACGGGAGTGGACCAGGCGTTCAAGGAGTTTGGAGATGAAGGGAAGATTAGAGACAGATCTATAATTAGCGGCACAGTTTTGGTCGAGGGATGGTTTTTTAAGTAATGGATGTATGATGGCATGCTTAAATGAGGAGGGAAAAATACTGGAAGTGAGAGAAAGGTTGAGTATTTTTGTTAGGTGAGAGGTGACAGCCGGGGAAAGGGACTGGAGGAGATGTGAGGGAATGGAGTCACTGGTGCAAGTGGTCGGGCCAGAAGATGCAAGGAGCCTGATTACTTCTTCTTCTGTAACTGGTTCAAAGTCAGAGAGTGAACTAGATGCAGTGGGGGAGGGAGGACAGTGCATGGTATGAAGAGATTGGGAGATGATTTCCTGTCGAATGTGGTCAATTTTTTCTTTGAAGTAATTGGCCAGATCGTCAGCGCGGAGATCCGTGGTTGAGGCCTGCTCTCTTGGGTTGAGTAGGGACTGGAAAGTATCAAAGAGACGTTTAGGGTTATTTGACAGTGAGGTGATGAGGGTGTTGAAATAGGTTTGTTTGGAGAGGTGAAGTGCAGAGTTGTATGTTTTTAGCATGAACTTATAATGGATGAAATCTTCGGGTAGATTAGATTTTCTCGACAGACGTTCGGCGCACCTGGAGCACCGCTGCAGGAAACGTGTTTGCTGCGTGTGCCACGGTTGTCGCCGTCTGTGCTGAGTTGTTCTATGTATAGGAGGTGCAGCTTCATCCAGGGCACTTTGCAGGGTTTCATTGTAATGCTTCAGAGCAGAATTAGGACATGAGATGGAGGAGATTGGGGCCAATGAGGACTGCAAGTTCTTCATAAGTTTCTGGGTGTTAATGGCCTGTATGTTTCTATAAGTGTGGAAAGTAGGGGTGACCTGAGCGGGATGGCAATTCTTGATAGAGAATGAAAGAAGGTTGTGGTCAGAGAGCGGGAGAGGGGAGTTTGTGAAATTGTCCACTGAGCAAAGCCGGGAGAAGACCAAGTCAAGGGAGTTTCCATCTTCATGCGTTGGAGAGTTAGTATGCTGCGAGAGGCCGAAAGAGGAGGATAGAGATAAAAGGTGAGAAGGAGAGGGGAGAAGCAATGGGGATGTTGAAATCACCCATGATAAGGGTGGGGGTGTCACAGGAGAGAAAGTGTGGAAGCCAGGTGGCAAAGTGATCCAGGAACTGATGAGAGGGGCCGGGAGGACGATACACCACCGCCACTCGCATGGAGAAGGGGACGTAGAGTCTGACAGCATGGACCTCAAAGGAAGGGAATACAAGTGAGGGTTCTTGGGGGATAACTTGGAAGGTACATTTGGGTGAAAGGAGCAGACCAACGCCTCCACCTGCTCCGTTGTCTGATCTTGGGATATGAGAAAAGTGTAGTCCACCATATGAAAGAGCAGCAGCAGCAGTGGTGTCTGACTGCTGGATCCAGGTTTCAGTAAGAGCCAGGAGATTAAGAGAGTTACAAAGGAAGAAGTCATGAATGAAGGAGAGTTTATTACACACAGAGCGAGAATTCCAAAGGGCACAATTGAAAGAGACAGAAGGCATGCATGGAATATTAATAAGGTTAGAGGGGTTTCTGGGTGTAGCAATTGGGAGGTTTGACTGGCTATAACATGGGGGGCCGGGGTTGGGAGAAGAGATGTCTCCAGCAACTAGGAGAAGGAGGATAGAAAGAGTGAGCAGATGGATAAGTGATTTGTGAGAGCGTCTGTTGTGTTGGATGGTGGGACTGAATGGATCTGCGCTGTTAAGCAATGTGAACAGAGCATGAGTGCTATACATAGGAGAGGCAAGGACAGAGGGGCCGATATGGATTGAGTGTAAAGAGTTTATGCAAGGGCGGTGAATGTGAGTGAATGCAGCAGCCAGGATATAGATTATACAAATACATATGGTGAGTATTTGTTCTGTTTTAAATGAAACCCTAGTACCCTTCAAAGCTCTTCAAAATATTGTACAGTCATATTATTAAAAGCATATTGTGACTAGGAAAAATTATTACTAATTTTCAGCTTTTCACCAAATAGGTGTTAATTGTTAAATCGGTGAGTGGCTGACTATTGGGACTTCCACTGATCGGCAGAACTGTGGTCCAAAATCCAGATCCACTATGTGAAAGGAATGATTGCGGAGAAAGTGCACTAATGAAGGATTCACTGTCTACGGCACTGCAGAAGATGGCTTAGGACATTGCTATAGCCAGTGAATGAACCGTTAGCATTGATGCTCATTCACATAGGGGCTTCTGATTTTTAACCCCACTTTCTGTCAACTGGAGGAACTCCCAGTGGTCAGACACTGGCTAGTCTACCAGTTATATCAAGGAGAAAGACCAGCAGCACTATATAGTGGGCTCAAAGAAGGAACTCGTGGTCTAGACTAATCGAAGTAGAAACCTCAGCACCACAAAAAAGAAGAAATGGGAATGTAGGTTACACCCACGTCTTACACCCTGCCACATTTCCTGGTTCCCGACTCTTGCTACACGCAAATGTCCTTGACGAAGACCACTCTTGGTCGAAATGTTGGACCATATCTGTTTTGACTGTTTGCCGGATCAAAATAAATAACACTGCAGCAAGACCTACAGTCTACTTGGGTTGATGTACCAGTCATCACCATTTTCACAACCAGAACACCCCTAAAAGTTCTCTCTTGTATCTATCGAGCACTTGTGTTCTTCACTCGGCCAATTATCTAAAACTCACGCCTTCTCTTATTGCTTAGGTTGTGCTGACACAATGTCATCTGATGAAAGCCTCTTTTAGGAATTCCTTCATTTTGCAGATATACAGCTGTTTCGCCCACAAAAACGCTTGGTCGTTACGACCAGTTGCCGATTTTGCAAGTGAGACAGTTGTTTTGCTGTAAAATTATGTGATTCTGCACCAAACAGTTCAAGACCACTGCAGCTCAGGACCCTTGGTATTTTGCGGCAAGAATGTCCAATTTGTGTGAATGCAGCCTTTCTCGCGTTCCTTCAGAACTTCTCTCGTGCTGCACCTATTAAGTGGAATTTATAACTCTAGTGAGTTAAATATGCTTCTAAAATTCGAAGTGCCTTGAACTTTATTTCTTTCAGGTGTCCTGTGCCAAATTTAGATTATAACATTTCTCCTGTTGTCTCAGTGGACGCTAATTTATTTGATTGCTCAACATTTTACCTGTTTGTTACTTCTGCAATAGCAAAGCTCTGCAAGCTGTTGGGCCTACATAAATAACATTTTTTATTCTTTTCTTAACTTCTTTTTCATCCTTATATCAATTCTTATTAAATAGAGCATGATGCTGATTACATTGACAGTCTGATGGGTGTGAAATTTATATGTGTGATACCTTTTGGCTTCCGCTTGAGCCAAGATGACCGAGTGCAGGTCGATGCAGTCACCTAATTAGCACTTCTTCTGACATAAGACCCGAAAGCCAATTCTTGAAGCAGTTGCCTGATACAGAAGTGTTACCGGACTGATTATCTGATAACGTCCCAAGCACTGGACCCAATCCATCTCTCCTGGACTTGGCTTATGCATCATCATTTATTAAAAACTTTATAAAGTTTCACAAACTTGTTAAAGAATAGGAAAAAAACAGCTGTCAGGAAAGGAGCCACAGGACGTCATAGCTTTACATGGTGCTGAAATGTCTCAGCAGTTCCTAATAGCAGTTCCTAATTCACTGCCAATATTCAGAGTCAGGGAAAGGTCAGACGAAGCACATTGTGTTTTTGTCCATGCATCAATCTAATAGTTTTACCATTTTGCAGTATCTTGAGAAAATGGCCTCTTTCCCCCCTCTCCTTCTATAATTTAAAAAAACACAATAAAGTGATTCCTGATATTGTTGAATAGTAAAAATAATAGAATGTGTTTGAAGACAATGGACACCTTCCAAAAAGATCTGGGACGATCTCCAGAAAATAGTTTTATTGTCCTACCCTTTCACATGGTGTGTAACCAGCATTAATGATCACACTATGGAAAGTTCAGCCTTGACAGATGGTGCTGAGATTTTTTGGATCTAGATCTGGAGTTTTTTTCATCGTGTCGCCCACAGGTCTAATCCAACCCGCTAGGTTCTTGGACCTGTTGCTTATTTTGCTTCAATTTGGAGCCAATTGTGAGACTTCAGGCTTTGTTTTCCTATGCAACCTATGAGATCACAACCGTTGTTCTTGTATAGATTGTGTTTCAGTACAATATGTACTTATTAATGAGAAGTGGGACCGGGCATTGATAAATGTTGACATGGCCATGAAATTATGCAAAACATTGAAAACTCTTGCAAAAACATGGAAAATACCCTTCAAAAATGCAAAATGTTGACATAGCCAAATAATTCAAAACATTAAAATCCCTTGCAAGGAAACATGTATGGTCTCCATACAAATTATATGGCAGTTGGCCAAACGATGCTTTGGCTAATAGTTCGCCAGACAGCCATCTCTCCCATAAATAGAAGTGCATGTTCGGTATGAGAAAGACATCGACAGACATCTTTGTCCTTGGCTTATCTCCAGGAGAACAAAGAGATTGGCAATCAGAAATTGTTCTTGCCCGATCAACAAACAACCTGACAATTAGTTGGCCGGTGTAACCATACACATTTTGAGTGTCGGCCAAACCTGGATATCTGCAGGTGTGGCCAGCATTAATCTAATGTGTATGGGGGCTTTACACTCACTGCTTAAGCAACCACATGATTAAAATATTACTAACTTCTTGCCCAGAAATCTAATATCCTGTGTTTGGTCCCTAAATTTATATTTCCTCTTCAAAAAACAAAAAAGAATTGGTATCTTTCTACTACAAGATCCACCCAAGTAATGGTCCTCAGAATAGTGTCCATTAGTGACAACTAACAAAGCTTAGGCTACGTTCACATTAGCGTTAAGCTAATGTGCGTCGGGTTTGCGTCGGCGACGCAGCGGCGACGCATGCGTCATGCGCCCCCTATACTTAACATGGGGGACGCATGCGTTTTTTTTTGTTGCGTTGTGCAACACATGCGTCTTTTTTGCCGCAAGCGTCGGACCAAGAAAACGCAACAAGTTGCATTTTTCTTGCGTCCGATTTTCGGCAAAAACCGACGCATGCGTCGCAAAACGCAGCGTTTTTGCGTGCGTTTTGACGCGTTTTTGCGTGCGTTGTGCGTTGCGTCGCCAACGCAACGGCACACAACGCTAGTGTGAACGTAGCCTTAAAAATTTGAGACTCTAGGGTCTTAGTTAAGACTACAATAAACCTTTGATATCTAGGATGAACGCCTTTTCGACCAATGATTATTCCACTCTACACCCCATACATATGTATGCTTCGCCAAGAGTGATGTGCTGTCAACTTGGTAGAGGCCAGTAAGTTAGTTTGATACTTCCAATGGTAACTTATCTCCTGTGAAAACAAAGTACCGTAATGGGCATGTTCAAGTACAACATGCATAGTCCTTCGTTCTCCTCTATTGAGGGATGGTTAGGCAGGTCAGATAACCGTAAGATTGTCCTTACGTTCCACCAAAATTAGGTTCAGACAACTAAGCTTTTATTTTTATCAACTCGTCTATAGCAGCAATGGTTGAGAGACAAAACCCAAGCAACAACAAGTACAAGGTAGTACAGTAGATGGCACGATGGTCAGGGAAAGACTCACAAGAATCAAGTCTAGAGGAATGTTGGCAGAATGACCAAACCGGGTCAACATCACAATGGATATGTTTTTGTTTCCGTACGGATGTGAGTGGTATATCTTTTGCAGCATTGAGGAGTGAGATACCAGATCAGAAAAAAAGAGTTACTACAGTGGAGGTGCAGTACCTTATACATCCTTTGGAGAGGCATGGTACTGATTTTCGAAGGCAGCTTTAGTTTTCTAATTCTGTGTACCCCGAAACACAGTGTCTGCAAATTGAGATTCTGGTTTGGCTTTTATCCTAAGTCGTGTGACAAGGCTCGTTAAAGGGTCGACATTGACTGTTAGGATTGCTACTTCCAATAGGTGGCACTAGAGTTCTAGTCCTCTTTCTCTCTGAAGAGACAATTTGCATATTTCCCAGAGGAGCATTGCGGCTTTGTCTCCTCATCTCGACATTCTTAACATGTCACTCTCCGCAAGGAGAAACGATACTTCTTGGATCCCGGTCAGACGCCTCTCACTCAGTCAAACCAGATCTCCACTTTGCACTGACGAGGGGCAGTATCCCGAAACACATTGCCTGCAAATTGAGATTCTGGTTTGGCTTTTATTCTAAGTCATGTGACAAGGCTCGTTAAAGGGTCCACATTGACTGTTAGTATTGCTACTTCCAATAGGCACTAGAGTTCTAGTCCTCTTCCTCTCTGAAGAGACAATTTGCCTAATTTTGTGTAACAATTTAAGAACATTGACATAGATGCCGGTGGGCGGCCAAGTCCAGATCTGGAAGGGCCGTTGAGTTGGAAAAGGTTTACAGAGTGGTTTAGCTTAGTCCAATCTGAAAACTTAAGACACGGAATTCCTCCACGTAGCAAATTTCACTTTTCCTGATGTAATTGTGTCTGAGTGTGATGTTTACCTTTAAGTCATGGCGGAGTAATTTACTTGCGCCCCATCTACACTCCTGAGTCCTGGTGCTTACATTACTTTTGCTGGAACCGCTGTTGTCCACATTACTTCAAACGACCCCACTGCTTATGTATGTTTTGTTATTTGTCCCCCTCCTTCCTTTCTAGTGAAATCTGAGCAGTGTTCTTATATTATACACTGAGTAGAGGGCCCTAATTAACTAACATGTCATTAATCATTGTAGTCCAAGCTGAAAAAAAAAGCTAAACAGAAAAACGGTTCTTTGGGCGTATTTCATACTTAAACTGTAACAGCTGTACTGTGCCTCCCCAACGTGTGATATAAGATTACCCGGGGGAGTCCGTGTGTATACATCCATGTGATTATACTGACAAGCAAGGAGATGTTTATGCTTCACCCCGAGGCCACCTCCATGCGCGTCATTCTATGTGAAGATCAGTTGCTGCATCCACAGAAAGTCCTGAAAATAAATGTTGTATGTAACTAGGATGGAGCTAGCATTAGTCAACAGCGGCTTTGATGTGACGGGGTACCATTGATCATCAGAAAAAATGAATGTAAAGCTTGCACAATTGTCTGCCACCATTGGCAACTATTTTATCTCATCCGTTATTCCAAGGAAAGAATGATGTGCACCAGTGATGAGCGAACGTGCTCGGATAATGGTCAAGGTGACTTACCCAGTCGACCAGCATATTTTTTCGTCCTGACGAACGGCAAAACCCCCAAAAGTGTGTGTGAATGTTTCTTGTTGGTTGAAATTCTTAGCCATGTTTTAAGACTCTTTTTTGGAGTCCGACATTATAGCTCTACTATAAGAGAAAGCATTCAGCCTTCTGGAGAATAGCAATTTGGATGGCTTCATATGTAACCTTGGCAAAACCCACGTGGTAACTTTCACCACTAGTAGCCATAAGAGGGTCACGCTCCCCAAATCAAACAGATAACCTGTGCACATTAAAGATGAGCGAACGTGCTCGGATTAGTATTTTGGTCGTGCTCGAATATTATGTTCCTGTTTCTGTGGCTGCATGATTTGTGGCTGTTAGACAGCTCCAACACACGTGGGGATTCCCTAACAAACAGGCAATCCCCATGTGTGTTCAGGCTGTCTAACAGCCACAAATCATGCAGCCATAGGGACTCAAACATAATATACGAGCACGCTCAAGATACTCGGATTACACCCGGGCATAAGACGTTATCTGAGCACGTTCGCTTATCTTTATTTTGCACAGGTTATCTGTTTGATTTGGAGAGCACGACCCTCTTATGGCCACTAGTGGTGAAAGTTACCATGTGGGCTTTGCCAAGGTTACATACAGTTACGTCCATATATATTTGGACAGAGAAAACGTTTTTCTAATTTTGGTTATTGACATTACCACAATGAATTTTAAACAAAACAATTCAGATGCAGTTGAAGTTCAGACTTTCAGCTTTCATTTGAGGGTATCCACATTAAAATTGGATGAAGGGTTTAGGAGTTTCAGCTCCTTAACATGTGCCACCCTGTTTTTAAAGGGACCAAAAGTAATTGGACAATTGACTCCAAGGCTATTTCATGGACCGGTGTGGGCAATCCCTTCGTTATGTAATTCTCAATTAAGCAGATAAAGGCCTGGAGTTGATTTGAGGTGTGGTGCTTGCATTTGGAAGGTTTTGCTGTGAAGTAAACATGCGGTCAAAGGAGCTCTCCATGAAGGTGACACTAGCCATACTTAAGCTGCGAAAACAGAAAAAACCCATACGAGAAATTGCTACAATATTAGGAGTGGCAAAATCTACAGTTTGGTACATCCTGAGAAAGCACTGGTGAACTCATCAATGCAAAAAGACCTGGGCGCCTACGGAAGACAACAGTGGTGGATGATCGCAGAATAATCTCCATGGTGAATAGAAACCCCTTCCCAACAGCCAACCAAGTGACCAACACTCTCCAGGAGGTAGGCGTATCAATATCCAAATCTACCATAAAAAGAAGACTGCATGAAAGTAAATACAGAGGGTTCACTGCCCGGTGCAAGCCACTCATAAGCATCAAGAATAACAAGGCTAAAAAACATCTAAAAAAGCCAGCACAGTTCTGGAAGAACATTCTTTGGACAGATGAAACCAAGATCAACCTCTACTAGAATGATGGAAAGAGAAAAGTATGGTGAAGGCGTGGTACAGCTCATGATCCAAAGCATACCACATCATCTGTAAACACGGCGGAGGCAGTGTGATGGCTTGGGCATGCATGGCTGCCAGTGGCACTGGGTCACTAGTGTTTATTGATGATGTGACACAGGACAGAAGCAGCCGAATGAATTCTAAGGTACTGTATTCAGCGCCATACTGTGTGCTCAGATCCAGCCAAATGCAGCCAAACTGATTGGTCTTCGTTTCATACTACAGATGGACAATGACCCAAAATATGAAGCCAAAGCAACCCAGGAGTTTATTAAAGCAAAGAAGTGGAATATTCTTGAATGACCAAGTCAGTTACCTGATCTCAACCCAATTGAGCAGCACTTCACTTGTTAAAGACTAAACTTCAGACAGGAAAGCCCACAAACAAACAGCAACTGAAAACCACCACAGTGAAGGCCTGGCCGAGCATCAAAAATGAGGAAACACAGCGTCTGGCGATGTCCATGAGTTCAAGACTTCAGGCAGTCATTGCCAACAAAGGGTTTTCCACCAACTACTAAAAATGAACATTTTATTTAAAATTATTTAATCTGTCCAATTACTTTTGGTCCCTTTAAAAACAGGGTGGCACATGTTAAGGAGCTGAAACTCCTAAACCCTTCATCCAATTTTAATGTGGATACCCTCAAATGAAAGCTGAAAGTCTGAACTTCAACTGCCTGAATTGTTTTGTTTAAAATTCATTGTGGTAATGTCTATAACAAAAATTAGAAAAATGTTGTCCCTGTTCAAATATATATGGACTTAACTGTATGAGGGCATCCAAATTTCTCTTCTCCAGAAGGCTGAATTCTTTCTCTCTAGTTATAAGTAGAGCTATATAATGTCTGACTCAAAAAAGAGTCTTTAAAACATGACTAGTAATTTTAACCAACAAGAAACATTCACACGTACTTTTGGGGGTTTTGCCCTTCGTCAGGACAGTGAAATATGCTGGTTGACTGGGTGAGTCACCTTGAACACAACTCTTAGGGGATGCTTTTTTCCTTGAGCTGGTAGGAAGACTAAAGCCCCCACTAGTATTAGGTTACAATACGCCAAACCTGCCAAATTTGGCTTAATGTACAGACCATCTAATGTGAACGGGGGTCTACAACTCTTCCATAAAAGATGATGAGATAAGGGTCACAAAAGCTAAATTTAAAGCCCATTGCTTTTGTTCTCCAGGACCGTCTACTCTGCTTCCCCTATTGAAAACACATAAATGCCCAGCGAGATGAACGGTAATGTGTATGGGGGAAGAGAACACCAATGGCTTTCGCATGTCCAAGACCACCTTTTACAAGCAATTGTCCCTTGAGAAAAGTATTCAAATAAGCTCTCCTCAAAATGTAGAAAATTATTTTTCTATGCAGACTGGATCTTGGATAAAAATTATGATCCTACAAGTCTTCAAAGCTGAGAATCGTATCTGTTGTTAATAACATTTATGAAGAGAAGATGACCATCATGGTACTCTACTGGAGCAGGGGTCCTCCACCTGTACTTTGGGAGCGACACGAGGCTTGTGGGTTCATGATGTGTGGCTTGCGGTTGTTTGCAAGTTTGGTGCAGATCTCCAGATGGTGACTTTTCTGAGTAGACCTGCACAGAAGAGCAGATATGGATCCCGGGGGGCAAGAGTGTGGGAAGATAAATAGGGTGGGCTGGAGATAGAATGATACTGCCAGTTGGAATGGTGATTGAAGCTGGATGCGAGAGTGTGGCGAGTTTGCTTGATGCTAGAATACTGAATATGGGTAAAGTATCGGGAACCTCTTGACGTAAGTATACTGTCTGTAAGGTAGTGGGGCACAAAGTCTGCGGAGAAGCTATGGCTGTCATCATTCTGATAATGGAGGACTCTTTGTGTCAATGTTAGGGGAAAGGGGACTGATAAATTTAATTTACGACTATCTCTCAAAGCTGAACGTGGCTCTCAGGGTAAAAAAAAACAAAACGTTTGGGACCTCTGTGCTAGATGCACAACATGACATTATAACCCATAACATGTCTTCTCACCTCTAGTTGAACACTTCCAGCTTGCAGGGATAGTTGCCTGAATCCACAGACTTTTCAATCTCAAACTTAAAAAATGTCTAGAAATGCAGAGATAATCCCATAAGACTTAATACTTATTCTATCACAGATAAAATTAGGTGTAAAACAAATGAAGGTGCCCATGAACTGCCTTGTTATGCCTTATTCATGGCAAACAGCAAGTTTCTTTCCCTCTTCAGCCTTCCTATGTTAAGCTATGGCCAGTAGAGTCTAATTGTACCAGGACAATCCCAGTAACTAGACCACAAAGGAGCCAGGGCATAGTAAATCCATTCCCAGAAGAGAGTGTTCATGAGCGTTCCCAGACTTTTCAGGGAAAAGGCTTACATTTTCCAAATTTTTCTTGGTGAATGTTGGCAAATATGGATAAGTAGGCCTTTTAGTTTTTAATGGGGATCAACAGAAATGAGTAATCCCTCTTAGTTAGATTGCCCTACTGTAAAGTAGAGTAGAATGGACATGTTGGCTTCTACTTAAGGTTGCCTGTGAGATTTCTTATGAAGCTTAAGGTTTCACTTGTAAGTAATAGTGTTCCCTTGTGTGTTTGGAGATTTGGAGAACCATTGCCTATCTTATTGACATGCAATGCTGTCTGGTGGAACCATTGCCTATCTCATTGACAGGCAATGCTGTCTGGTGGAACCATTGCCTATCTTATTGACATGCAATGCTGTCTGGTGGAACCATTGCCTATCTTATTGACATGCAATGCTGTCTGGTGGAACCATTGCCTATCTCATTGACAGGCAGCACTGCCTGGGGAACCATTGGTTTTTCATCAACAATGTCTGGGGAATCATTGTCTATCTCATTGACAGGCAACACTGTCTGGGTAACCATTGATTATCTCATCAACAGGCAATGATGTTTGAGGAACCGTTGGTCATCTCATCAACAAAGAATACTGTCTATGTCTGTTTCTAAAAAAGTCCTTGGTTATGACACTTACATGGTGGACTGACCATCTGCACCAACAAGGTGTTTTATAGGCTTTAATATGTTTGACTAGTCTCACGATTATCCCACTGGATGCTGGGTGTTGCATTGAAGAATAAATTTATATATATATATATATATATATATATATATATATATATATATATATATATATATATATATATATATATATATATATATATAGTACAGACCAAAAGTTTGGACACACCTCATTTAAAGATTTTTCTGGATTTTCATGACTATGACTTTACTTAGCTGCTTTTTTCTTGCCATAATACAAATTCTAACAGTCTATTCAGTAGGACTCTCAGCTGTGTATCCACCAGACTTCTGCACAACACAAGTGATGGTCCCAACCCCGTTGATAAGGCAAGAAATCCCACTTATTAAACCTGACAGGGCATACCTGTGAAGTGAAAACCATTCCCGGTGACTACCTCTTGAAGCTCATCAAGAGAATGCCAAGAGTGTGCAAAGCAGTCATCAAAGCAAAAAGGTGGCTACTTTGAAGAACCTAGAATATAAGACATAATTTCAGTTGTTTCACACTTTTTTGTTAAGTATATAATTCCACATGTGATAATTCATAGTTTTGATGCCTTCAGTGTGAATGTACAATTTTCATAGTCATAAAAAAACAGAAAAATCTTTAAATGAGGCGTGTCCAAACTCTTGGTCTCTACTGTGTATGTGTGTGTATGTATGTATATATATATATATATATATATATATATATATATATATATATATATATATATATATATATATATATATATATAATTATTTTTTCTTTCTTGGACCAAAATAGAGAAAAAGTATTAATCTCAATTGTTTCCACATCAGCTTAATTGGACATCCAGCCACCACCTTAGAACACACGCCTGCTTTTATACCTAAATTATGACACGTTCGTCTATAATTGCCTTCTTTCACGGAGGAATGTGATCCGTCCTCCCTGTATTCAGAGTGACACATTCCTTTCAGACCAGACTGTATCAAGTTCTAGGAGACATATATTGTTTTTTTTGTATCACACCCTTTATAATATTCCTGAAATTAAATTGATCCACGCCTGTGGTCCGACACTGATTAACACCTTTTTACCAAGAGTCAGCACCTTAGATGACCTTTGGCTAATGTTAACCACAGAAGAAGTAATACGTCAGCCATTAATTGAGCATTTATGCGTGACATACGTCACTCCCTTCTTACAAGAGCACAGAACCTGAATACCTTATCTTAAGCTTCAGGTTATAGAGAGGGCTGCTAATATCAGACGCATGCATGAATATTTTTGTAGCGCCTTAGTTCTAAACAGTTATGAATCATGATTTTTAGGGCGGGAATGTTTGGGATTTCTCGTCAACCTTAACCAAGCACTGGTAAATTAACTATGTCACTCCCTGTTTGTAAGAGCAATCGTAAAGAAGTTGTCCAAGATTAGAAGAAAAATAGGTGTTTTCCTTCACAACTAGCACCACCCCTGTCCTTGGGTTGCATCTGGAATTGCAGATCAGCGCCACTGAACTGAATACTGTTGAGAGTCTTGAAGCCTCCATATGCATTAGCTGGTCAAATGATTTTGTCACAGTGTCCATGATTGACCGACAGTAGTCTAATGTGTATTGAGGCCTTAAAGGAGTTGTAACAAATTTGGATGTTATTTACTATCCATAGGATAGGAAACTTCCTTATCACTGTGGGCCTGACCAGTGGGATCTCATTAACCCCGAGAAGAGCCTCATGTAAATAGAGAGGTGGTCAATCTTCACTCCATTCATTCTTATAGGTAGTGCCGAAGACCAGCCAAACTCTGCTCTTGGATATCTAAGGGGATCCCATAGAGTAGTGCTCCCCAACTCCGGTCCTCAAGAGGAGCCAATAGGTCATGTTTTCCTTCGTATTGACCAGGTGATGGAATTCTTGCCTGTCCAGGTGATGCAATTATCACCTGGGCAATACTAAGGAAATCCTGAAAACATGACCTGTTGGTGGCTCTTGAGGACCAAAGTTGGGGAACACTGATATAGAGAAAGAATGGAGTGAAGGTGCTGATGATCGACCGCCAATATAGTCACTCAGTACTTTTCAGAGGCCCGGTTCTTGGGATTGGTGGGTGTCTCTGTAGTTGGACCCCCAGTAATCTGGAAATTACCCCCTATCTTATGAATAAGGGATAAGTTCCAAACTTGATCTAACCCCTTAAAAGATAAAACTTATAGGTCTTATAGGCAAACACATACTATTACCAGACACATGCATGAATGTTTTAGAGTTCTGTAAATCTCATGACCACTCGCATAAAGAAACGACCACAGGGGCAGGGTTTTTTCTCAAATTTGTGTCATTCATATAAATGAAATACATCATTATCGTGCCCCCTTCCGAAGCCTGACTTGGCTTAGAAAATATAATGAAACAGGTATTCTTTTTCTTAGATGGAACCTCAAGACCCTATAGAAACTGAGGACCTGACCCCAGAGGAACTCAGGGTCCTGGAAAGGAAGTTAAAGAAAGAACGAAAGAAGGAAGAAAAGAGGCTCAAAAGAGAAAAAGGGAATCTTGCTGAAGAAACAAAGGCGGAACCAGAAAAACCTACAGGAGGAGAACGTGCTCTGCAGTACTTGAAAAGGTTTGTCCATTCTTTAGTTCCTGGATTTTAATTTAGATTTCCAGAACCTATAGACACATTAGACTGTCTTCGCATTTATAATGCAGAATATTTTGCAGATTTGTTTGGATCGTGGCAAAAATTTCTCAAAATCTTGGGGGCAGAACAACATTGTGTTGTGTTCTAATACCAAACCTGCTCCTGGTCAGAGGCGTGCACAGACAAGGACGTGATGTGTGTATAACTGAGCAGTCTTTTTAATTACACCTTTCTTACGTTAGGAATTCGTAAAACAATAATGTTTGTAATTTGCTTTCATTAAAAATTCTGAAGGATCTTGCCAAGTTTAACCGCCTTTTTTCATGACTGAGAGTTCTGTAGTTCCTTCTGTGTTGACACAGGAGGAAAGGGCTTTTCTACTTTTATTTTGCTTAGATGTCAGCGGAGCATGCACTTAGAGTTTGGCATGCTAAAATGCAGTGCCCAAAGTCACACTCCTGTCCTGCCCTTTCCACAACATCATCTTGTTTCACAGCCTCCATAGCCAGCTCTATTGACTTTGGGAAGGTAGTCATCCCAACATTATTTTGGTACAGACATCCCTGGTTGCATCACGTAATCACTTGTCGGTAGCTTTCCAGACAGCGCACTTGTTACATCTCTTGCGAGTGTCCTATCATGTGAAAAAGCTGGATACAGAGTGCCGCAATCATGGGATGCAGATAGACCGCACGGTCGAGGAGATCTGGGAATGTAGGGCTAGAACATAGTCGGGCTATGGAACAGCGCGGGACTAAAGTGAGGCAACGTTGAGCAAAGCACAAAAGAATGGCAAACTCCTTCCTACACATGCTCCGCTGACGTCTCGATACAGAAAGTGAGTAGAACCATTTTCTTATTTTTGAGACCAAAGAAACTAAAAAGCGTATGTTATAGAAGGGGCAAAGAGGGGTGAAATCCCTAAAATTTTTAATGAAAGTAAATTGCGAAAATGTTTGTGTTCGAGTACGTGCACACAACATCTTTTCCAGGGGGGCGAACCCACCACATTTTTTCAAGAGCAAGATGTTTCAGGAAACGCCAACTTTTTTTCTGGAACCATCTATTTTAGCATTTTCTTTGGTCATTTCCTCAAAGCTTTTTCAATGTCTTTGGCCACAGGCATTTTTCTTGAGCGTTTTTTTAAAGCTTCTTTTGGAGAATTTCACTTTTGCTGGCAGTTTTTGGACGGGTTTCATTCAACAATGAAGAAACCGGTAGCGTTTTTTCAAGCAAAAACATTGGCAAAATGCATCTTTTGAGACTTCCAATTGAGTTCTATTGTAATGTCTAGAGCTTTTTCAGAGCAGAAAACGCCTGAAGAAGAGACTTGTCAATTCTTTTCACCACTTGGTGCTTTTGGAAACCTGAAGCTGTTAAAAGATGCTCAAAAGACTGAACATATGAACAGAAAATCGTTTTTTTTTAACATAGAAATGTATATGTTCCTTCTTTTGAGCATTTAGTAAGTGCTTTTTTTCAGGCAGGTTTCATAGTGGACCCACCTGGAAAAGAGACCTTGTGCACATAACTTTTCCAATTGTACTCAAGGAATAAAAAATACCCCATTAAAAGATGATTTTTATTTGTCCATAGTACATAAAAGTCTTCTTTGATGAGGTATTTTTTCTGGGAGGATTAGCAGAAAATAAAGTAGCTGATGCTTTTAAAAAAAATCATGTGTGCATGGGCGGGTGTTATTTTGGGAGTCCCACACCATTTCTGTAAGCAAGTAACCTTAAAAATCTCAGCTGTCTTCATAGAAATTGATTGTGGTGGATGCATCCAAGTGCAAGAAATCGATTGTTTCTAATGGTGTGAATCATTTTTATGGAAAGTGGTTGTTGAAAAGTGCCCAAGTCTTAAGCCGAAATTGGATCTTGATAGCAAGCATTGTTGGCGATGGAGGTTGGACTTTGAGGCTATGTGCACACGTCAGGATTTCTAGCAGAAATTTTCCTGACAAAAACCAGACATTTCTGCCAGAAATCCGCATGCGTTTTTTTTTTCCGCAGTTTTTGACGCGTCTTTTGTGCGTTTTTTCATGCGTTTTTTCCAAATGCATAGAATTGCGGGAAAAACGCGGAAAATCCACAAAATTAATGAACATGCTGCTTTTTTTTACCGTGATGCGTTTTTTTTCGCGGAAAAAAACGCACCATGTGCACAAAACATGCAGAACGCATTCTAAATGATAGAATGCATAATGCATGCGTTTTTAATGAGTTTTTATAGCGTTTTTATCGTGAAAAAACGCGAAAAAACCTGAACGTGTGCACATACCCTTACTGTGCTATTTTTATGAACTTTTCAATTACTCCACCAGGGTTGCCAACTTGACTTTTTATATTTTATGCCCCGCTTTAAAAACATTAAGGACAAACAATTTTTTTTTACGGACACATAGTAAAACCATTATAAATCATTATGGTTGTAGGTGATACTTGTCTACAAGCTATAATTCTGATAGGCATGCGCTGCATTCACTGTAAGGTGTAAAATGACAAAAATTACAATAAAAATAAACTGTATACGTTTTTTCAGCTTTTCACAGGCGCCTTAAATTTTACCAACAGGACAAAAAAAGTGCTGTATTTTTACGAGCTGTCCTGGACTTTATGGATTTTTGGCAACTCAGTAGTCCACGTAATTGACGATCCAACCAAAGATGAATTGTATACCGTAAATGTGATATAACAATGGCAAATTGAGCAATTTTACAATTCAGCAAAGTCACTTGGAGATGGCTTTGGTGAAAGGGTCATAAGCCAAATCTATGGTATATAGATGTAGAGCCAGTAATGTCATTAATGCATACAAATGGTCTCCATAAATAAACCTGTAGCAGATGGGGTGGGATAAATAGGTATCAGACTTTTAGATTCCTGAATGGTTTTGGTTAGGTTATAAACATCCAAGTACGAAGAACGAGGTAAATGTAAAACATCTGTGGAGGACATATTTGTTTTCCTAAGAAAGACAGAAACTTCTGAAATCTTTGCTAGTTGCACAATAAGATTAAGATTAATAAGTTACTATTTCAGGACGGAATGAAGCTGCGCCATTACTGGCAGCTCTAAGTCGAGAGTATTCTCTTATCGTAAGATACCATTTACCATCCAGATGATGCGGGAGGGAGGAAATGAACAGCACGTTCCCTGCCACAGACGGCCACTTCTTTGGAAGATGACAATAGCCTCTCGTATCTGGTCACCAGCTGGAATTTCGAGATGTTGTTTTCAGACCCGTAAGACCATCTGTTTTTCGTTGGAACGCAAATAGGATTTTTCTTCTTTTCCTCAAAAATCTAATATCAGAGATAGCGTTGAGCAATGTGCTTTTTTTAATAAGTGGAATAAATCTACAGTGAAGACTCATTGTTTTCAGATCAGTACGGTATTGCAGGTTTTCATTCTCATCGAGGAAACTAGGAAAATAAAATAAAAAATCCCACAAGAAATGGAAGTTCTTGAATTTACTTCTTATGTGACAAGTTAAAAGTATTAATTGACTTTTATGTTTAATTTTTTATATCAATATGGGCACCAATCATTTGGCGTAAAAGGTAGAAAGACATTTTACGCTTTAATGGGTTGTCCACTGTCGGACATCCCCTGCTTAATCACTTAATTGCCCTTAGATATAATAAATACAGTCTTTACTCACCTTCCGAAGAGGCGCCGTTCTCAGGTCACGTGACGTTGTGTCACGTGACTGCTGCATCCAATCAGGCTTCTGATCAGCTGCAGCTTTTTCGTAATAGTAAAGGCTGCAGCCAATCAATAATTGTTGATGTGTTGCAGCATTTACGTGAAAGAATAATGTCACTAAATCCACTAACGAAATCAGCACCGACATTACAGAAATGGCTTCATAACGGGAGACGATTGTGTTTTCCAAATGTTTGGAGCCGATTCATCAATTGTGACTCAAAATGTTTGTGTCATAATTATAAAGACTTGCCAGTAGATGCCTACATTTTTGGTTCACATTTTGTGACATTTTTGTGGAAATCTAAAAAAAAAGTCACCAAAAGGGTAAAATACCAAACTAAAGAGAATTTTTTGATTTACCGCAAAATTCATTAGCCAAGTTTGACGATTTTTATTGCAAAACAAAGTCAATAACTATGTCAATACACAAAATGAAATGTGACTTAAAAACCCTGCAAATATTGAATCTGTTACAGATGGAATTGATTACGGGTGATCACTAGTGGTCTTGGGAGGGGTAGACCCTACAATCTGCTTAAAATTGAGGAATCTTCTATCATGTAGGGATTGTTGGAAGCAGAAAACCTCTGTTAAATTAAAGGTCCCATTCTGAATTGATTTTGATGGAGTTAATGTGTTTAGGCCTTCTTTACCTGCGGATAATAAACCCCTTGTAACCAGTGGACCTCCGAATTAGCTATTGTTATAGCAAATTTCCTGCAACGTCTTATACCTCTCAAATTTGGAGTCATCATTAAGAGGTAATTTAAGCCCATGGACTTCCCAAACTACATAGAAGTTCTCTTCTAGGTGCACATATGCCGATGTCTCATCCCTTCAAAGTACCTTCCAATGATCAGATGTTGTGATAAAGCAGGAATTGATGGAGATGCTCTTCCATTTTGCTTCCTTCTAGAGAGTTAACGTATGTATCCATGTATGAAGCATTGAAGAAACGTTAGCATATGACCTTTCATGACTCAACAGGTTTTACCTGGAGCACAAATTGAAGAGTAAAAGGAATGGAGTTGACCAAACCCCACCTAAAAAGAGGCATTCCAGGTGGATCAGGGCACTCTTGGGTTGAGGCTTGAATTTCATGAATACATCAATCACTGGTCAGGAAAAAACTTGCTGTAGCACCAAAGTCTTCCCCATTGCTCTATAAGCCCTACCTTTTTATTTTTTTTTATGAAAAAGGGTTTTCCACCCCTTTTTTTGTAAAGGAAAATCAATGGCCCAAGCATTGGTCACTACTGCAACTACTGTTTGACTGAAGTGGTCAAACACGAACCAGGCCAGAAGAAATGGTGAGGAGACCATCGGGGAACACTGCCACCAGTATGACTGGGAATCCAGGGGTGCATATGGGCCATTAATTTTTTTATAGCACCCTTGGGCCATATGTTAATTACAAGAAAGGGGTTGAAAACCCTTTTTTTTAAGTCCAACCATCAAACCCTTTCAAGAAATGGAGGAGATCTAAGCAACTTATCCAGACAAAAAGAGGCCGAAACGCCATCCTTTTCGAATAAATTTCCAGGTTTCTCATCCCTTCAGTTTGTATGTACTAATTCTAGTTTGCTATATTTGTTTGGAGTTGGGTAAGATCACAATCTGCTGACTGTCCTCCTCCCACTCATGTACTTGTATAATCCACTTTTAGAAGAGTATTTACTTGAGCAACAGAGTAAACAGCCCCTACAGCTGCTTCTGTACAGGACATGTCCATGTGGAGCAAATGTTTCCTGTACTTCTCGCCCTTGGTTTACCGTACCACCCCCATCATTGTGTTTATTGCCTCCTGGGGCGTCACAGCTTGTTCCACTCTTATCCAGGACACACTGTCCACTCTCACTCTGCGGGTCTCTCTGTTTATTTGTCTTTGTGGTCTTCATCAAATTTAGGCTTAATGTTGAAACTCTCGTTTGCAGACATCTTGTGAATAGAAATATTGCATAAATAGCTAGTCCCCATTGTATTGGGACTGTTGTCTGCTAATTTCCGGGAAAGTGTGATCTGATGATAACCCAAGAGGTACCGGTCATTTCAGAAGCAAGTCCCATTCCGGACAACCTCTGAATGCAATGTCATGGCAGATAACTGATCTCCATCAATGACTCACTACAACCTGGGCATAGATACAATCCAAGTGGGTTATCAAAAGCTGATTGTGGTGGTCAAGCAGCAGGGACCACCACCAATCACCTCCGCCTCTTTAGAGTGCTCTGTTCTACCTTCACTTTAAAATTGTCTTCAAGGCAGTTGTCATCTTAACCCTTTTAGTACGCAGTTATTTTGGGCGATTTTTTAAATTTTTGGACAAATTTCTTTCTTTGGTCGTGGCCATATGAGGACTAGTGTTTTTTGTGGCACAACTCGTATTTGTTAATAAATCATTTCTGGGTATAATATGATGGAAAGTTATTGACCATGGTTTCTAAGGGGGTAATCTGCAGAGATCGGAGTTCTCACCGATTCTAGCACTTTTAGCTGGAGACTAGTTAGTCTACCTGCCGATCTCCTGCCGGTGGCAGTACGGGAGAGATCAGCATGATGTATGTATCTAACATGGAGTAGGAATTGTTGAATATACAGTACTGTGTAAAAATTTAGAATAGGTGTTGACATTTTTTTATATCTGTAGATGTATATACCTACATATCTACGGTATATCCTTTCTTTGTTTCCACCTCGAACTTCTGATTACGCCCGGCGCAGTCTTGTTTGTTTCAATGTTGAGTAATAACAGGGAGAGTCCTTGTACATTCCTGATCACATTCTTGGCTTTTGCTTGATATCTGGAGAGGCTTGTAATCCTATCCCTGGAGATGACATTGAATCAAACTGTCCTCTAAAATGTCATTATGATTTTTTTTTTCCAAGCAGTTTAACAAAACTGTATTGAGGAGAATGGTCGACAGCAACAGGATGTGAAATTAATCTACGATTTCTGTCTCATCCGGCAATTAAAAAAAAAAGAAAAAGGGATTTGTATCCTAAACTCCACAGGTGCCTTCACTCATCTGCGAAACAGATCACAAACAGATCTTCCTTTCACACTCCATCCAATGGTATAATCTTTGTATAAAACTGGCCATTTCTGACTACTGTGGAGAACTTATTTGAGATCTTCTCACGGGAGCAAGCAACACTCGAGTCTGTTCTGTTCACCACTGTACCTTCTCATTGGAGAACATTAAGGTTTCTCTAAAAGGTCGATGACCTTGATTCGGTTCTTGGCCACCCTCCAGATTCTAATGTTAGCTCCTGTAGAAGAACTGACCACATCGGCCCCAGCTGTGTTAATAGGAGACTACAAGAAGCTAGAATGAGATCATAAAATCTGGACCCAAGAGGCAAAATGTGTAAAGCTGAATGAAAATGTAAAATGACAAGCTACTACAAGGAACGATGCGAAATTTGCTTTCTTGTGCATAGTAATTTTGCACCCTGAAATATTTGTTGTAACTCTCTCATACCGGATTCTTCTCACATTGC
Source organism: Ranitomeya variabilis (assembly GCF_051348905.1). NCBI lineage: Eukaryota > Metazoa > Chordata > Amphibia > Anura > Dendrobatidae > Ranitomeya > Ranitomeya variabilis. The sequence goes on from NC_135238.1 coordinate 35,968,970, forward strand.
AATCACATGCAGGAACATGCCACCATATATAAATTCTTTCAATATCACAGGACCACTTTCTAGGTTAAAATCCAGAAGTAAATATGGTCTACACCGTTCCATAGAAAATAACTTTGCAGGAAGCACAGGGATTGTGCTGCAAAGAACTGGTGTAAAGTTATTTTCATTGATGAAGACCCCTTCAGACTGTTTAGGACATCTAGATTGTCCGTATACGAAAAGGTGATTCTTTTGTCATGCCAACAGTAAAGCATCCTGAAATCATCCACGTGTGGGGGCTTTTCATCCATGAAGGGAGCTCACAATTTTGTCTAAGAACATTTCCATGAATAAAGAATGAGATCGAATCATATTCCAATAGCATCTTCTCCCAACGATCCAAGAGCACTATGGTGATGAACAATGCTTTTTCCAGCATGATGGAGACCATGTCTGTAGCATACGTGGATCGTGGACCCACTGTGCCACGATCCGTGTTTACCCAGGGGGGGGCATGACTAAACGGCTACCTGGTGTTTGCTAGAGCTCCTGATGGTGGAGTTAGGCTTGTGCTGAAGGTAGCCGCCAGTTACCACTCCTGGGCAGTCCCCGGTACTGCAATAACTGACCCTAGGGGTCAGGATCGCAGTCACGGACATGGCCACGGTGTCACCAGCATGACTGGATTCGGAAACTGGTTCTGGTTCAGACAGTGCGGATTCTGGAACACAAGACAGGATGGACACTGGTACTGGTTCAATTACTGCCAGAGCGGTTTCAGGCTCAGGTACCACCAAAGCGGTTTCAGGCTCAGGTACTGCCAGAGCAGTTTCAGGCTCAATAACCACCAGAGGGGTTTCAGACTCAGGTACCACCAGAGCAGTTTCAGGTTCAGACAACACGGGTCTCAGGGACATGGTTTTGGTTCAGATAACATAGGTCTCAGGAACAGGTTTTGGTTCAGACAGCACTGATTTCAGAAACAGGCCCTGGTTTAGATGATACGGCTTTTAGGGATAGGTACTGGTTCCCAACACGGGTTTCAGGAAAAGGTTCTGGTTCAGACAGCACGGGGCACCTGGCAACTGGTTAGTGGCACGCACTCACTAAATCAAGGGGAAGACATTGCTCAGGAATCTCCCTACTGGGGAGGATACCTAATGCCCGCCAGCTGCGATTGGAAAACCAAAATTTGTGTCAGTCTCAAAAATGTTGTTCCTGACAACTCCTCTAATGAGTGTAAGGACTTTGAAGTCTGAATCACTGATATTAGGAAGATAATGAATTGCTTTATATTCTTTTTAGAAAGAAGAAGCTTTCTCCTGGCAGCCCTTGCAAACAAGCAATTCTTGCTCAGGCTTTTTCTAATTGTACTGTCATGACCCTGAACATTTAACATGCTAAGGCCTTTAGAGTTTGAGCTGTAGCTCTTGGGTTTTGTGATATTTTTCGGAGCATCGTGCAGTCTGGCCTTGGAGTGAATTTGCTATGTTGTCCACTTCTGGGAAGATTGCCAACTGTCTTGAATATTTTCCACTTGATGGACAGAGAGATGGGCAGCAACAATTGCTTATCTAAGATCATTGATAATATCTTTCTTCCTTGATATTGTATTTCCACACAGCAGAATGCTCTTGCTGTTGAACAATTAACCAAGGGAATTTGATTGGCAGCCTCTGGCTGCTACTTAAGGTACCTTCACACGAAACGACTTTGTAACGATATCGCTAGCGATCCGTGACGTTGCAGCGTCCTGGATAGCGATATCGTTTAGTTTGACAGGCACCAGCGATCAGGATCCTGCTGTGATGTCACTGGTCGCTGAATAAAGTTCAGAACTTTATTTGGTCGTCCGATCGCCGTGTATCGTTGTGTTTGACAGCAAAAGCAACGATACCAGCGATATTTTACACTGGTAACCAGGGTAAACATTGGGTTACTAAGCGCAGGGCCGCGCTTAGTAACCCGATGTTTACCCTGGTTACCAGCGTAAAATGTAAAAAAAACAAACAGTACATACTTACATGCGTCCCCCGGCGTCCGCTTCCCACACTGACTGAGCGCCGCAAAGTGAAAGTGAAAGCACAGCACAGCGGTGACGTCACCGCTGTGCCCTGCTACTGCCGGCGCTCACACAGTGCAGGAAGCGGACGCCGGGGGACGCGGATGTAAGTATGTACTGTTTGTTTTTTTTACATTTTACGCTGGTAACCAGGGTAAACATCGGGTTACTAAGCGCGGCCCTGCGCTTAGCAACCCAATGTTTACCCTGGTTACCCGGGGACCTCGGCATCGTTGGTCGCTGGAGAGCGGTCTGTGTGACAGCTCTCCAGCGACCAAACAGCGACGCTGCAGCGATCGGCATCGTTGTCGCTATCGCTGCAGCGTCGCTTCGTGTGAAGGTACCTTTACCCTTTTTGTACCCTCATTTGTATGGAAGCAATAAGAGGTAGGCTTAAGTTGTCGCACTCTGCTTTTGCATTTGGCCTTATTGTGATAAATAATGTCACAGTGTAATTTGTCGAGAGTTGTTCATCTGAGGTTGTATTTACCTTGTTTGAAGATCTTTTAAGCACCAGATTGTTTAAAATTATTATTAGTAGTAGTAGTAGTAATAGTAGTATGTCCCAATATGTAAAAACATATAATTCAATAATTCAATGTACTTAGTTTCTCTCATGACTGTATATGGAGGTGTGCGTTGGATAAATGAATCTAAAGGTCCCGCTTTTCACCCCTTTCTCTTGCCTGTGTTCCTTTAAGTTGCATCAGCTGGGACTTCTTGCTAGCTGTTGTAACTTACCGTAATTCGGGTAAGCAGCTCTGTTGTGAGGGACATCAGAGGAAGAGGGATTAAAATTGCATACAGGTTCTGTCCTCTACTTATTGCAACTCCCTCTCTGACAGCTGTGCAGGATACTCAAGTATTTTGTAACTATATGTTTATATAATGAGTTTATGTACATAAATGTGTTATGTGTCTCAATGTACAATATGTGTATTAACAAAGCCAGATACAACAGGGTTAAATCCTAGCACTGCAGCAGCAGAGTTGAATGCGCTGAAGCTGGCGAGTGACCTGCCAAAATGTGAGCCGTAGCTGGCAGAGTGACATACCGGAGTCTCTCTCTGAATAGAGACTGCACGGGTTAGCTAGGAAAGCTGAGCAGTCTGTGTGTTGGAGCTGCAGAAAACAACATGGAAGCTGCAGACTGTTCAGTATGAACTGTGCCCGGAGTTGAACACTTCTGTTTGGCTCTAGAAGCTGCTGCAACTCAGGCTGAAGAGGAATCTGAGACCGGTGGGATTGTGCCTCTTCTGTGTATGAAGTTTGCTCCGGGAAAATAACTGTAATCTGACATATCTGCCCGCTAAGTGAACTGTTTATTTCCTGTGATACCTTGTGCCCAGAAGAGGCTGTTACTTTTGTTTTTGAATTCCTTGAAGTATTATGAAAGAAATAAAACTGCACATGTTTGGACCAAACCGCATTGCCTGTGTGAACGCTACCTAATGGCTTCTTGAGAGCAAGGATCCCTACAGTTTGTATATGTGTGTATCACATAGCATTACCTATACCAACAATATGTATGTTTTGTTATATTTTATGGTGGAGAGGGATAAATTTAGTTATTTGCTAGATGGGTTTATCTGGGGTATGCACCAGGTGAAGAGCTTACTAGCTACAGCTCTGATTTTGGGGGTATTCTGGGCTAGGCTAACCGGATATCCCAACATAGGGCTCAAATGTTGGCGTTGTATTCTAAGGTCAATAGTGTATACCTCGCAAGCAAGTGTAAGGTTCTAAAGGAATATTCAGGCAGCAAATAACTAGTAACCAGTGTATCTCAGAATACTTGGGTAGTCATGGTGCACCATCTCCCCCTTGCCCCCTCCATGTATACTAAGTCCACAAAGTCTTGTATACATTCTTCCATCCCGGGCATATGGAAGCGCTACATGTTGCACCTGAAGCACATGACGTCTCGCACGCTCCATTTCCACTTTATGGAGAAGGAACTGTTTGCAATAGATGCAGTCTGGAAGTCATAAAGAAGACACATGTTCTGCTCTCAGTCAGGCTCTTCGGATAGAGCCAGGCTTTGTATAGCCACTTTTCCAGACAATTTGACACAGTTTAAAAGCTTTCCTTGGCAAAGTGCTTGAAAAAGGGAAACTGAGGAAGGCTTACTTTCAAAAGCCATTGATGTTCACAGACCTGTCTCTATTACTACCCCGAAGCTCCAGGAGATTTACCATTGTGCTTGCATTCGTGAATAAAGGGTTCCAGGATATGGAATTAAAAAGGGGCTGATATCTGGCAATTCATGTAGATATACAAGTATCAAACCTAATTCTGCATCCAATCCAGAGAACGCAACCAGAAAACAAGCAACGATGCAGAGCTGAGTGCGATTAAAAGTAACATAGTACAGCAGAGCTGAGCTTGGTCTCATTAGAAACACATATTCAGTTGTGCTTGTCCTCCCGTAGCTTTCCTGCAGAGCTGTGCCTGATTACAACTAACACAGTAAAGCAAAGTTGAACTTTGTCTCTTTACAAATCATACTTTCCCATCCCCGCACACTGACTGCCTTTAAGTTGAAACCTGAAGCACTATGAGAGAGCATCTGCAGCTGCAAATGTGTTTATAATGGGACAAAGTTAAGCTCTGATGTACTATGTAAGGTATAATCGCGCACAGCTCTGCAGCAGAGAGACCTACAATTGCAGATGTGTTTGTAATGAGACAGAGCTCAGCTCTGCTTTTCTGTGTTAGCTATAATACAACTCAGCCTTGGAGTGAGTTTAGGAGAGCAACTGTCCGTCATTACATGTCTCACACTGATAACACCCTCTTTCATTTAAAGTAAGCTCTGGAGGCAGATTCTCAGGGAGATCTATGTCCGGTCCAGAGATCTTAACAGCTCATTTACATATTAAGAAGAACATGGATTTCTCTGGAGTTAGTCAGTGGATCGCAGATATCAAAGCATCATTTTATTCAACCTTCTATGATCTTCATACCGATATAGACGGTTTAGGAGGGTTGATAAAGGGCTTTTATATTACAATGATTTGATTACCTATCCATGGTAAATGTCATCAATATCAGATCAGTAAGGGTCTGAAAGCAGGCGCTCCCCCTCCACCGATCACTTCTTACCAGCTCCGGGTGTAAGTAGTATATGGAGCAGAACATCACAGCTGCATCACATGGTGTAGTGGTCGATCCCAGGTACTGCAGATCAGTTTGAATAGATGCTAGTCTGCAGTACCTGGGAGCGACCACTACACCGTGTGATGCAGCTGTGCTCTTATGTTCCATGTGCTGGTTACATCCAGCCACGGCCAGAGCTGGTAAGATCTGATTGGAGAAGGTACTGAACGTCAGACCCCCAACCCCAGATCTGATATTGATGACCTATCTGGATATTACTGGAGAACTCCATTAATGTAATATATTTAATTTCCATAAATCTGTTTTGCTTTCTTTTCAGCTGGTCCAAAAAAAAACCAGATTGGAAGTTTCAAAAAATAAGACAAACCTGGCTCCTCATGAACATGTATGATCTAGAGAAGGTAAGTCATGGCTTCATCATATGTTTTTTGGGTTTCACTCTTCTCTGCTGTTAGCCCATTGCCAATCAAATCTCGTGCTGAACTGTTTGATCACCGCCGATCGGTAGATAATTTAATATTCTGTTTACACAGGCTGATGTTGCTCATAGACTGCCATTGTTCTCGGCAGCACAGTTGTTCACACAGGACAATGCGCTGCCGAGAACTATGTTATTTTATGCTGCCCAAAAGATCATTTCACCCGACGAACAAGCTTTTCTGTTCCGAAAATCTGGCCCCCTCTGCCCTGTAGGTAAATTTAGCATATTAGCCAGAGGGGGTGTGGGTCTCTACACTTCTCTACGGCTATATTCTTGAGTAACTCCACCCACTTGGCTAAGAAGACAAGATATGTCAAGTAACATGTTCTCTTTAAATCTCCCTTAGAATGTCTTTAATTAGGACAAGGCCTCACTGTATGCAAACTTTTTACTGTATGTACAAAACTTTAATAAGACATGAATCCTGAATGTGGGCATATGAGCTGTGCCCATTGTTTCTAGTGTACACCCAGGATGGGATTGCAGTGATGTGTTCAGTGGGCCATCTAATACTTTTAAGGCTCTGTCCATCCCCATCCAAATCCATCAACACCTTTATATCTTCTATCTGTTGCTGCTTTACTGAGAAATTAGTGTTTGAAGTCTTATAAAAATTTGTCATTATGTGCTCTGGGCGTGACAGAGCACTTCTCCAGCCTCTGCCCCAGGTTGTTTCCCTGCCCAGCATTAGTCTTTTTAGGTTGATTGATAGTTCACTGCCTGATTTCCTACCTTGAGGTCTCACAGACATTGAGCTATTAATGAAGAGGATGGTGCTGGGCAGAGAAATAACCTAAGGAGGCGGAGACTCGGGAAGTGCTCTGTCACTCCCCGAGTATTTAACACTTTATTTACATATGAGTTAATACTCTGATTTCTCAAGGATGCAGCAACAGATTGAAGATATAAAGGTGTTGATGGATTTAGCTATCAAAGATCTGCTTTCCCATTAATACCACCCCATTCCATCTGCCTCCATTTCTATGCTGATTGTTTTTTTAATATTTTTTGTGTTTTGTGCCATCAAATGCCATATTATGGAGGTATTCTAAAGCATTACTTATAGAGGAGGATTTCTACAACTTACGGCTCTGACATGTGGGGGTGGAGAGTGTTTTGGAAAATGATTTAGTGAAAGTTTTTTTTAATATCAAGATTGGAATCCACGTGAGACAGGAACGTAATATCTGCAACAATAGCTCCATACTGCCCCCTCCTGGACCAGCTCTGCAGCAGCAGGGAAAACTATTTTATGTTAGTGTAGGAGGGTAAAAAAAAAAGAAGACGCACCCTAAGGATCATTCTATATAGAGCCTTTTTTTCATTCTCATTTTTGGAATTCAGGATAAATCCGAGTATTAATGGTCCTGGTCAATAGCCAATATCGAGATATGTACAGATGCAAAGTGCTGGTGAAAGTTAGATTAATGGGGTGATGTGACTAGCCTTTTAGGGCACACAAATCAGAGGACACTGGGAATTCACCTGCTTATTTGGGGTAGCGCATTCCAGAAAACCGGTGCAGCACGAGAAAAGTCTTGAAGACAGAAGTAAGAGGTTCGGACTATGTGGCGTTGTATGCCATCACTATTTATTCTATATGGAAGTTTTGTGCCTCCGATATTATCGACAAAGCAGTATTAATAGACCGAATGCGATCAATCCTGGACAGCAACGAGGCGATCGTCTGCATGGTCTAGTTAAAGGAACATCGGTTCAGGACCCTGATCCTTAGCCAGAGTGAGGAGCAGTTATGAAGATTGCCTATCTCTCCCCGGAGGACCTGTCCTGTTCTGCATTACATCTGCAGTGTATTTATTTAACCAGGCACGGTGTTATACCGTATTCATCCTCTGGAGGCGCTGCAGGGAAATTCACTGCCAGCGTTTCCCACAGATTAGAGCTAACTGTCAGGGATCCCATCAGGGGACACATTGTGATCAGTTTATTCTCACAGTTTATTCCAACAAGTTCAACAAAAAACACTGTTTAAGGAAATGTGCACATTGTGTCATTTAGACCGTGGCTTCCACCATGTTTCTCTAGGTGAAGTGGCTTTGCCATCATTCTTACGGTGGCTACGCCGCCTGCGTCTCTTACTCTGTACTATTATGTATAGAGAGCAGGCGGCTTCCAAGTAGAGGCTGCCCAAAACATGAGCACGTCACTTCTTTTAACTGCTTCACCGTTTCCAAATCCTGAAGCGGTTGAAAGATGTGACATAACATTACCGTAACAATACCAAAAACCAAAAAACATGCCATGACCTAGAATAATCACATAATATATTAAAATTTAATGAACTTTATTAAATACAAAAAATAAATCCATGCAGTAAAATCCCGAATTACAAACACAAGGACAAATTGGTGGATGAGTAACTGTAGGACCCCCAGTAATGTAAAAATATTCCAAGGTGACATATATATATACTTATCACCTTTTTAATTTTTGGAGATAGAGGAGTTATAAACAGTGTGGCCTACACGTGCCTATACCAAACATTCTAAAAAAAAAAATAATTGTAAGAACTAGTGACAATGCTCACCCACCAAGCCCCGACTCACGTTCACAAATGCTTTGTCGGGTCATTTTTGAAACGCGCGTCGGGTCTAGGGTGGGTGAGTAATGTCACTAGTTCTCATAAATTTTTTTGATGTTTGTTTTATACATGTCTTTAGAACTTGTTTATGTCCATTTGCTTATGGTCATAAGTATTGGGTGCCTATTTGTATATCATATAGGTACTTTACCTAACTAATACATTATAAGTATATGTCACCCTGTAATTGTGAATATTTTTACATTACTGGGGGTCTCAGAGTTACTCATACACCGATTTCTTTTATAATTTGGGATTTTATTGCATGTATTTATTTTTTGCATTTACTAAAGTTCATTAACACTTAACATATTGTGTGATTATTCTAGTCCTGGCCTGTTTTTTGTTTTTGGTCTTGTTATGGCTATTAGGGCCTTTTGCGATATCTTACCCCCTACCTTTGATTGCAACTTTTGGTTTCTATAGAATTAACATGTGCACAGCAATGGTCGTATTGATGCGTTCATTTTAGGGGGGGGGGCATTTTTGCAGCGCTTTTTTAGGTGGATTCTGCCTGAAAAAGATCTTGCCTGCACTGTGGGGACATTCCCAGTTTCGGACAAATTCCAGTCCTCCTGGCCACAATTTTTTTTTTTAAACAATTTTAACTCACCCTCCCCCGGTCCAACACTTGAGTCTTTGTTGCTGCTCTCCTTGTCTGTTATTGTCTGCATTGTGGCAGAGCAGCAGCCAATCGGTGAGCTCAGCTGCTCGAGCCACCTATCCAGGCAGAGCCCCTGAACTCACTGATTGGCTCCAACAGCAGTAAAGACTCAGCGCTGGACCTGGGGAGGGTGATAAAAGCGGGTGCCATAAACAGCAGCCTATAGCATTCAGTGTGAATCTTTATGGAATTGTGATGACGCTGAGCTGCACTCGTTACTGGCAGATGACTGGGCAATTCCTCATTAGCGCTCGCTCTCGTAGACCCCCGGGCAGACATGTAAAGGGCTGATCTCATCACACATTCCCCTCTGACTCCAGAACATCTAAGGATACGAGTGGATGTCTTGGGACGGCCCTTCCGACTGTTTTGCTTTTCATTAGCACAAGCTACCGTGACATCCCACACAATGGGCCAGATGTTCTCCGCAGAAAGCCAGGACTCATTCACCACACCTGGCTCACATAAATGGGGCTTGTGGGCGTCCATTAGCCCATGCCAGCGGTGGCCAGATACTGGGTTGGGTACGCCGCAAGTGAAGAAGAAATAACTACAGCAAAATCCGGATTTTACATTCTAGGAGATGGGGGCGGCAAATAGAATAAATCACCAACATCAATTCAGAAACTAAAAAAAGCAAAAAAAAAACCAAAACAACAACAATACACAATTAAAAAAAAAATAGCTGCAGTGTAAAGCATGGGGAAGAGATTGAGTAGACAGTTTGTGATGTGATTGGAGTTACATTTTAGCCTAAAGGTTCTCATACACATTTTTGGTCTAGAGCTTGTTCATCTGACAGCTGTTCCTCCCAGTTATTTATTTATTTATTATTATTATTTATTATTATAGCGCCATTTATTCCGTGGCGCATTACATGTGAGGAGGGGTATACATAATAAACACAGGTACAATAATCTTGAACAATACAAGTCACAGCTGGTACAGTAGGAGAGAGGACCCTGCCCGCGAAGGCTCACAATCTACAAGGGATGGGTGAGAATACAGTAGGTGAGGGTAGAGCTGGTCATGCAGCGGTTTGGTTGATCGGTGGTTACTGCAGGTTGTAGGCTTGTCGGAAGAGGTGAGTCTTCAGATTCTTTTTGAAGATTTTGATGGTAGGCGAGAGTCTGATGTGTTGTGGTAGAGGGTTCCAGAGTAGGGGTGATGCGCGAGAGAAATCTTGTATACGATTGTGGGAAGAGGAGATAAGAGGGGAGTAGAGAAGGAGATCTTGTGAGGATCGGAGGTTGCGTGTAGGTAAGTACCGGGAGACGAGGTCACAGATGTATGGAGGAGACAGGTTGTGGATGGCTTTGTACGTCATGGTTAGGGTTTTGAACTGGAGTCTCTGGGCAATGGGGAGCCAGTGAAGGGATTGACAGAGGGGAGAGGCCGGAGAATAGCGGGGGGACAGGTGGATTAGTCGGGCAGCAGAGTTTAGAATAGATTGGAGGGGTGCGAGAGTGTTTGAGGGGAGGCCACAGAGCAGGAGGTTACAGTAGTCAAGGCGGGAGATGATGAGGGCATGGACTAGGGTTTTTGCAGACTCTTGGTTAAGGAATGTACAGATCCTTTAAATATTTTTGAGTTGAAGGCGGCAGGAAGTGGAAAGGGCTTGGATATGTGGTTTGAAGAAGAGATCAGCGTCAAGGATAACCCCGAGGCAGCGAGCTTGTGGGACTGGGGAGAGTGGGCAGCCATGTACTGTAATGGATAGGTTCATTGGGGGGGTAGCGTGAGATGGGGGAAAGACGATGAATTCTGTTTTGTCCATGTTAAGTTTTAGAAATCTAGCGGAGAAGAAGGATGAAATAGTGAACAGACATTGAGGGATTCTGGTTAGTAGGGAGGTGATATCTGGTCCAGAGATGTAGATCTGTGTGTCATCAGCATAGAGATGATACTGAAAGCCATGAGATTCTATGAGCTGTCCCAGGCCAAAGGTGTAAATGGAGAAGAGCAGGGGCCCTAAGACTGAACCCTGTGGGACTCCAACAGATAGGGGGCAAGGTGAGGAGGTGGTGTGTGAGTGGGAGACGCTGAATGTCCGGTCTGTTAGGTATGAGGTTCACCCTCACCCATACATATGCACTCTCGGTTCAGCTGAGCATACATATGTGAGAGGAAAATAAGTCAATGCCAGGTAACACAGGGAGCCATGCATCCGTGAGAGAACAAAGAATTTGCCATGTTAGAATTCAACAAGCCCAAATTCTTCTCTCTCACAGTATAATCTGTCAGAGCTGCTGCTTTCTAGTCAGTGTTTTATCTCACCTCAGTGCTAGATTCACAGCTACAAGGCTAAGTGTTACTGAATAATGTTCCTCATTGTCTGCTTTAGAGGGTGTGCCACAGTGCGACAGGTGTTTTATCTCACTTCGGTGCTAGATTCACAGCTACAATGCTGATTACTACTGAATAATGTTCCTCATGCTACTGCTTTAGAGGGTGTGCTACAGTGCGACAGGTGTTCTATCTCACCTCGGTGCTAGATTCACAGCTACAAGGCTGAGTACTACTGAATAATGTTCCTCATTGTCTGCTTTAGAGGGTGTGCCACAGTGCGACAGGTGTTTTATCTCACTTCGGTGCTAGATTCACAGCTACAATGCTGATTACTACTGAATAATGTTTCTCATGCTGCTGCTTTAGACGGTGTGCTACAGTGCGACAGGTGTTTTATCTCACCTCGGTGCTAGATTCACAGCTACAAGGCTGAGTACTACTGAATAATGTTCCTCATTGTCTGCTTTAGAGGGTGTGCCACAGTGCGACAGGCGTTTTATCTCACTTCGGTGCTAGATTCACAGCTACAAGGCTGATTACTACGGAATAATGTTCCTCATGCTGCTGCTTTAGAGGGTGTGCTACAGTGCGACAGGTGTTTTATTTCACTTCGGTGCTAGATTCACAGCTGCAAGGCTGAGTACTACTGAATAATGTTCCTGGTGCAGCTGCTCTAGAAGGTGTGTGACAAGGAAGCATTCTATTCTATGTATGCTGCGAAAGGAAGATACCATAGTAGCTACTCTCTGCTTTTGAGTTCAGGGAAAACTATTATATTTAGAACTGATATAAAGAAAAATAGGTGAAAATGACAGAAACATGTCAAATATTGGCCAGAAATAGTGTTATTCTTCATATACACACAAAAGCATGTTCTCATAGTCACCAGTTTAGCCGGGGAGTGACATGCCAGTGTAAGGAGACTTATAGGCCATGCAATGCTCCTCTGGCAAATTAAATATTGTAATTGCTTCTTCACAGTGGAAGAAGACAGGAAGTTTAGTTCCTCCTACTGGAAGTAGCAATCCTAAAAGTCAATATCGACCCTTTAACAAGCCTTGCCATATGACTTAGGATAAAAGCCAAACCATATACTCTTTTTTGCAGGGCAGTGTTTTGGGGTTTTACCCCTGCTCAGTGCAAAACAAGAGATCTGATTTGGCTGTGTGAGAGGCCTCTGGATGGAGTTTAAGGGGTAATGTCTCCTTGTGGAAAGTGACATGCTAGTGTAAGGAGACTTATAGGCCATGCAATGCTCCTCTGGGAACTTAAATATTCCAATTGCCTCTTCAGAATGAAAGTGGACAGGAACACTAGTGCCATCTATTGGAAGTAGCAATCCTAAAAGTCAATAATGACCCTTTAATAAGCCTTGCCACATGACTTCAGATAAAGGCAAACCATATACAGTACTCTTATTTGCAGACACATGTTTTCAGGGTTTTGCCCCTTCTCAGTGCAAAGCTAGAGATCTGATTTGGTTGCTGAATGGAGTCAAGGGGTGACATCTCGCCTTGTGGAGAGTGACATGCCAGTGTAAGGAGACTTACAGGCTATGGAATGCTCCTCTGGGATATTAAATTTGCAAATTCGCTCATCACAGACAGCCTTGCTTTGCACTGAGTAGGAGTAAGCACCTGGAACATGTGTCTGCAAATACAGTATTTGGTTTGGCTTTTACCCTAAGTATTAAGTTGTTAAAGGGTCAATATTAACTTTTTGGATTGCGACTTCCAGTAGGTGTCAGTAGAGTTCTAGCCCTCTTCCACTCTGAAGAGGCAATTTGCAAAGTTTAGCGGCAATCGAAATATGGTATTAATAATATATCGGAAAAGTCCAAATATTGTGTGTTGTGTTTTGGTACAGAATGGTATTTTTTATTGTAAATATTTTATAGTGCACCATATATGTGTATTATACCTGCAATTCAGTCCGCATTGGTCACCTTTGTAGCTTTCTGGCTGAGCTATGGCTCCATCTGCTGGCTGCGATGGGAAATGCAGTAATTTATTCAAGAAAACATTCCAAGAAGGAAAATAAGAAAGCATAATGTATCACATCTCTCTCAACTCTGCAAGATATGAAAGAGGGACACTTATTTTTTATTTTATGCTAAGCCAGCACTCTAACCTCACCCAGTCCTGTATATCTGCCCATACAGATATATTGCTTCTAGCGAATACCCCTTTCATGGCCCTCCATAATTATCCCCCTACAGAAAATATGAAGCCTATGATGCCCCCATAGTTTCCCCAGAACGTATGATAACCCGTAGTCTGACACTCCCACAATAGTTTCCCCCACACACAGTATTAATCCCCCACAGCCCTCCGCAAACCAGTATGATGACCCCACAATGAATTCCCCTATAGCCCCCCAAAAAAGTATGACATCCTCACAAACATAAAATATTACAGGAAAGGCAAAAAAACCCCCAATCCTTTACAAACATGTTTTATTATGAACATCCCCTTTAAACTAGGTTTTCCGGAGACCACTCTCACTTTTTTCATCACTTACAAATTTGATGATTGGAATGAAGTGTAAGAATATCGCTACACAATTTTTGGGGAAAATTACAGTGTATTTAGCTGTTGGAGCTCCGTTTTATTCCAATTCAAAGACATAAATTTCACAATTAAGATTTTAGCTACCTACAGCCACCACTAGGGGGAGCCAATACCTAGACAGTATTCAGTAAGTTCTGAAGCTCCCTCTAGTGGCAGCGGCAAGTATCTAGATTTTTATCATTTCACGTTGATGTTTCCCTCCTACTGATCAATCAGCACAAAATAAATCTTCCATAATGCAGATAAAGAATTAAATCGGTGAGGCGGCCGGTAATGTTCCTCTCCAGTACTTACAACCTTTCTACCATTTTCCTCATTATAGGTTTCTGATAAACATTTCAAGATGCTGTTGGGTTACTTGGAAAATGTGAAGGGCAGCGCTCGAGATACCACCGTACAAAAAGCAGAGGAGTACATGAAGGAGTACGACCAACGCGAGACCCAGGAGGAACCTGACCTACGAAGGATGAGCAGAATACGAGACGTCTTACAGCTTTTGGCTTAGCGGCAGTATTATTATTGTACTATGTATCACTCATACCTCATTCATTGTTCCATGGCCCAAATCCCCAAAGTTCCATGGCCCAAATCTCCAAAGTTCCATGACCCAAATCTCCAAAGTTCCATGACCCAAATCCCCAAAGTTCCATGACCCAAATCCCCAAAGTTCCATGACCCAAATCCCCAAAGTTCCATGACCCAAATCTCCAAAGTTCCATGACCCAAATCCCCAAAGTTCCATGACCCAAAGTTTTTTTTTTGAAAGTGAAACAATTAGACGTTCTCCCCCTGTAGATACCTTCCACCATCGGTGTTTTCTCCCCGTTGCCCACAGACTCGTCCTGTTGTCATTGATCGAGCATGTGCACAGGAGGAGGCTATGGCGGCTGGTCAGGATTCAGATTGGTCATATTTATAAATACTGCGTAAATTCTAAGAAATGAGTACAGACAGTAGACATGAGCGACTAGATTCTTGCTGCCCTTACCCGGCGTCCAGGCCAGTCCTCCGTGGTGGTTGGTCTTCACTTCTACAGCCGGACTTTTGGGCGACTCTCATGACTTACATCGCTCCTTGACCCAATGACTTTGTGTGACCTTGGAAGTAATAGAGGCACAGAAGTAAAGACAGGCCGCCATGGAGGACCAGAGTGAGCGTCAGGGGGCGCGAGTAGAACTTCTCATGTCTGCTAGATGGAGGTGGTGCACATCGATTTGAAGGACCCTGTCCAGTGGCTTCTTCAGTATTCTGTGTCTGTCTGTTGGGAGCCATGAGAGCCGCCTCCTCCTCCCTGCCGGCATCTGTTGACTACCTGGTCTGGTACTCTGGCAAGGCGCCATGGCAGCTACTCAAAGGAAGAGCCGCTGTCCGGATTCTCCAGCGTTAGGGGGCAATCATGTGATCACAGGTATGCGATATGCATACCCCCAGCCACATTCCAACTAGACTTATCCGGCCTCGTTCAGTGCTAGTGAATTGAGTGAGGCCGCGCATGTCTAGTCGGCATGTGGCCAGGAGTAAGCATATTGAATACATGCTGTCACATGACCTACCAGTCCCACTGCTGGCACCAGAGAATCCTGACAGTGCACACTGTACACACTGTGAGGATTCACAAGACTACAATCTCAGAGACTTTTGTATTAAACCCGGACAACCACTTTATGGAATTTGAATGTAAACTTGGGACAACCCCTTTACTTTTTTATTCTCTTACCATGAATTTTATTAACTTGTCAAATTCAGAGCTTAATAAAACATGTCCAGCTGCCATAAGATGAAATCGACAGCCGGGTAGGAGATGCTCCTCACATTTGTTCATTCCTCCTTCGCGCCCAATGATTTTCAATACAAGACCACGACGTATAGATTTTTATTGTTTTTGAATAAAAAAAAAAAATCAGAATATACAAATCAGTAGCGTCATTATTATCAAAGTCTTATTCATTGATTGGTTGAACCAAAATATTACAGTCTAGGTAAAGATGTTTCTAAAGTAAAATCAGCAGAACAGGGCGTGTGCGCTGCATATCGCGCCCCCGCCGGGCCAATAAAGACCCCCGTCTGTTGTGTAAGCAATGGATATGGTGATTTTCACATTTATATGATGAAATTGTCGGCAGTCCCGTGATCGCCTTCTTGGCCGCTGGTCTCGCCTCTGTGCAGGTTCTGGATGCGCCTGTGCAAAAACAAAACTTACAAGTGCTGGATTCGTTGAGGACCTGTGCAGAACTGGGGGCAGCCAAGGGAGCCACAGATTGGCTGCAGCGGTCATGTTATATTGTCAGCAGACCAGCGTGGGAGAGAGGGCTCAGATCAGAGGAGTGGTGACCTTTCAGGAAGGAAGAATAGATTTTTTTTTTCTAAATTATGTAGCACTCTAGGACCATTCATAAGAAGTTGTCCAGCAGTGGGAAACCCCTTTAAAGGAGTTATCCAAAAAAACTAACAGGCAGGTAGTTGCTAAATAGTCAGCAATCACCTGCCTGTTACACAGTGGTTACTCTCCGCTCCTGCCGGCGATTCAACTGCTCCAGGGCAGCTCTTCTCATTCCGGGCTGCTCTGTTGACGGGGGAGGGGGCGTGACTGCTGATGTCATGCTGATTGGCAGCCAACTTCCTACAATTAAGCAGCCGGCTGCCAATCAGCATGACATCGGCAGTCACGCCCCGTCAACAGAGTAGAAGAGAAGCTGCTGCTCTGTTGACACGATATTAACGAAAGCTTTATAATTACAGGCAGAACAGCTCAGTGTCTGCTCTGTGCCGGCAGAGGTCTGTGCTGGGCAGAATCGGGAGGTAGTTAGCAGCTACCAGCCTGTTCTTAGACCCACAGTAAAAAATGAATATAGTCCTGGACAACCCCTTTAAATGTTACATCATTGTCCATTTTCTTCCAGGAGGGTGCCAAGTAATAAGTGGGGGCCAGCACCAGGAGGGGGATCCGTTTACATTTCCTTTATATACACCCTGGATGTTGAAAGCCAGCTCCCTGCTACCTAACTGCGGGGAGCCAGCTGTCAATCAGCATGACGCCAGCAGTCCTGTCCCATCAACAGAGAAGTCTGGAAGAGGAAGAGCTGCATCATTGACATTGAGCAGCTGAATCGCCGGCAGGAGCGGTCCGCGACCATTCTGAGCTGGTGCCACATAGAACAGGCAGGTTGTTAGCAGCTGGATAAACCTTAAAAGCAAAGGCCGTGAAAAAACGGACCAATGTTATTTAATGGAGGGGGGAAAAAAATCACATCATGCACCAGTTTCTTCTATGTGCTGGATAAGTCTCACCCATCCAAGTCTACCAGCATGCAAAAAAACCCCATTGGATTCCATGCAAAGCCATTGTATAGCATTGGATCTTTAACATAGAAACCAGTTTTTGTTTTTTGTACATTTTAAAGAACTGCAGCTGTTAAATAAAAACGGATTGCATATGGATGACAAATGAGAAAAAAAAGTTGTTTTTTTTGGATTGAAAGAGGAAGTTTTTTTATGCATAAAAGAATTCAAGATTAGAAAAACCAAGCTGCTTAATTCAACAGAGCGCCACCAGTAGACAGTGGCCATGTTTGGTATTGCAGCTCAACTCTATTTACTTTGATAGTACTCATCTGCAAATTGCCGCTTTGTACCTTGGCAGTGAAAACGAAAAACTAGGATGGTACAGCAAGATTTTAATATTTCTCGTTTACAAGCTGTGGGAAAATATCTGCAGTGTAAGTCAACCTGCGGAGCTGAAATCATGCTTTGGATATTTATCACGGATTTAACTCTTTGCAGTGCAGAGGATGAAATCTGTGACAAATCCCCATGTAATCCGCGGAGAAAAAAAAAACTGCAGCGGTGTGTAAGGTCCAACAACATTTTTTAGTAGCTCTCTGCTGACCCCTCCTGAAATAATGATGGTATTGCATCTGTGGACAAAAAGGTACGAAACGGTGATTTTTCACCTAGATGTTTTTGCGCTTTTTGCCCATCATATTCATAAATCATAATCGCCTGATGTTTGCGGACTCATAGGTGGATAAACTCTGCTCATAATCGCGGTTATTGGCTTTTTAAAACGCATTACCTGGGTTAAACTTATGTTTTATGGCATATGAAACCTTCTGTTAGTGCCCTCCACATGGTGTCAGTGTCCACACATCAGTATAGTGCTGTATATAACATTGTTATAGGACTTGTTTCCACCACTATTCTACACTGCGAAAATAAAAGGCTGATATACTGTACATTGCCTACGCAAATACCGTAAAGTACTAAAATAATACCAACATACAGTGAGCAAATAACGGCTCCATATATAAAATAATCTGAAAAAAAATGGTGGCGCCCCCTTCTGAAGAGAAGGCAGGTGATATCGCTGGTAATAGAAGGAGGTCCAAGCTAACGGGCAAAAAAAGTGGTAGACACAAGTCCGATAGTGACCCATCAACAAGGGAGGACGGTGCAGACATTTTTGTGTTCCTCATACTTTGTGGTTTGCTGCCAATTAGGTTAAATAACAGTCAGTCACATTATGACAGAAAAGCAATTTAGGGCACTTAAAAAAAAAAAAAAAAAAAAATCTCTAAAAGTTGTAATGTTTTTCATGATTTCTAGAATCATAAAAGAAAAATAAGTCCCGAAAACATGGCACAATAAGTAGAATATGCCATGTTTCATCAACGATGTGCAAAGGTCATGTACGGTTTATGTGGCTTAGAACACTGGACAAATTTATGATGATCTGAAACATTCCCTTAGACAAAAGAAAAAAAAACAAAAAGATATTTCACCCTTAAAGGGGATCTGTCAGCAGGTTTTTGCTGCCCCATCTGAGAGTAACATGATATAGGGGCAGAAACCCTGAATCCAGCGATGTATCATTTTTTGATGCACTTTTGATAAAATCACTGTTTAACCTGCTGCAGCTCTACCAATTCTTGAAATGCTGAGCTCTGTATAACCCCGCCCACACCACTGATTGGCAGCTGTGTACACTGTGCATAGGGAGAAAGACCAATCAACGGTGTGAGCGGGGTAATACAGAGCTCATCGATAGGAAGGACTAGAAGGCTGCAGACTTGCTAGTCCTCTACTGATAATCTCCTTCTGATAAAACTGTGATTTTTATTAAAACTACAGCAAGCAGCCCAGTAAGTGATGTATCTCTGGATTCATAGTCCCTGTCTCCACATTATGCTGTTCTCAGATTAGGTTGCAAAAACTTTATCACAGCTTCTTTTTTGGATTATGTCCATCCAAGCTCCTTAAAATAATTGTCCTATGATGATACCCCTTGGAAAGTAGACATCACATAGGGGACTTTGGTTGAGTCCCCTCCACAATGAACTGGGATAAGCACTATACTGAAGAACTGGGGTCGTCCATGTAAAATATGGACCGCCATTGATCTCAATGGCCGCCATGTAATACTACATTTACCCTGCGCAGGAGAAATTCGATTCTCAATTCTAGTTCTCATACCAGACTTTTAGATGAATTTCTAATCTGGTTGCTGTGTGCAAATAACCCACTTCTCGATGGATCTAGCCATAAACAAACTGTTTGTTTTTTTTCATTAACTTCTTATTCGTTTGGCACCGAAGATGATCTCGATTGATCTAGCCATAAACAAACTGTTTTTTTTTCTTTTTTTTCATTAACTTCTTATTCATTTGGCACTGAAGATGATCCGATATTTTTGATATTCCAAGTGCTCTCATGGGTCAAGTGTGTATGGATGGAAAGTTTTTATCATACAGACAAACATTTTATATGATCCATATTTCAGTAATGGGACCTGTTAAAAGTTAACTGGATTTCTTTGGGATGTTAAAGGTTTATGGTTGTAGAGATGAACTTTGGTACCAGAAGTTCTCATCAATGTTTGTCCTGAACACGGGTTGTACAAACCTGGTACAGAGCCACAAAAAGTCTCTATATACTGAGCCATGTGATACAGAAAAAGGTATACACAGAATAAGAAAATGGGGATCATATATTGTTTTCATTCTTTCCCCTGGAGTATAAAAATGGGTAACGACAAAAACTATTGTTTTCACAAAGGATTTTCCCATTTTTCATGCAGAACGTCTTGTGTGTGCAGGACGCAAAAGTTACATCACCTCGTGTATGAACAAGTCAGGAATCAAATACTTTTGTCTATAATCCAAAATGAAGCAACTGAGGCGTGAACAACTTGTTATAGGTTGAGGACATGTGGAAAGTTCCATGTCAACAGTGCTGTGGAAAAGTTTTAGGCAGGTGTAAAAAATGCTTCAAAGTAAGAATGCTTTTAAAAATGGAAGTGTTAATAATTTAATTTTCGTCAATTAACAAAATTGTGAAAAGAAAAATCTAAATCGGACCAATTTTTGTCGCGACCGCTCTTTGCTTTCTAAAGAACATCAATTCTTCTACGTACTTGCAGTTTTTGAAGGACCTCAGGAGGGAGGTTGTCCAAACATCTTGGTGAACTAACCATTGATCTTCAGCGGATGTTGACAGGATTACCGTATTTTGTGGATTATAAGACGCAGCCCAAATTTTGAGGAGAAAAATAGGTAAAAAAAAACCTTTTTTTAAAAAATAAAAATGGTGGTGCTTCTTATAATCCATGCGTCTTATTGCTTACCCGGGGTGGTGGCTGCGGTGAAGCGGGGTTCCAGGGTTGCTGCTATTCTTCCGTGAATGGAGAGGGACAGAGTGGGGAGGTACATAATATGCCAATGCAGTCAAACCCTTCTATAGAGCAGGGAGGCATGATCTACCACTCTGTTCTGTAGGATGCAGGTTTATTAAGGCCTTCAGCCTATGGTAAGTCAAGGGCATGTACAGAACGTTAATGTTCTGATGCAGGTGGCGCAATGTCATCACTACGTCACTCCATCTGCACTGGGATGCTTACGGTGCGTTATTACTTCAAAAGGGTTTTTGCCGGTGAGGCATGATGTCTTGGAATGGATAGTAGGACCTCCTGGATAACCGTGCAGCAATCGACATGTATGGCAGTAACCTGAGAGGAGTGATATACTGCAGAATGGGGCTGTGTATAGAGGAGAAGAGTGATATACTGCAGAATGGGGCTGTGTATAGAGGAGAAGAGTGATATACTGCAGGTTGGGAATGTATGTAGAGGAGTGATGTACTGCAGGATGTAGTTTATAAAGAGGAAAGGAGTGATGTGCTGGAGTACGGGTATATATATATATATATTCAAAAGAGAAATGATAAGGGCACTCACCGGACTTCAGTAAACAAAGTGGTTCCTTTATTGAACAAAATACATCCAGAAAGTGGTTATGGCCGGGGGAGAGAGAGCTCGTGTGAGCAGGGGAGGACTACGGCCGTTTCACGCTTAGCCTGTGCTTCTACGGGTTCTCTTTTGGATATTTAGTTGGATTAAAGACTTTGTTTCTGTGAAGGAGCACCCTGGATCTATGTGGTATTGTGCAGCACAGAGGTCATCTGGTACCTCCGCAAATAATTTTTCTGTTGGAGTCGGATTGTGGGCCAGTGCCGCTTTTGTCTGTTTTTCTGCATATATATATATATATATATATATATATATATATATATATATATATATATATATATATATATATATATATAATATATATAGTACAGACCAAAAGTTTGGACACACTTTCTCATTTAAAGATTTTTCTGTATTTTCATGACTATGAAAATTGTACACTCACACTGAAGGCATCAAAACTATGAATTAACACATGTGGAATTATATACTTAATTTTAGTTTCACACTTTTTTGTTATGTCTTATATTCTAGGTTCTTCAAAGTAGCCACCTTTTGCTTTGATGACTGCTTTGCACACTCCTGGCATTCTCTTGATGAGCTTCAAGAGGTAGTCACTGGGAATGGTTTTCACTTCACAGGTGTGCCCTGTCAGGTTTAATAAGTGGGATTTCTTGCCTTATAAATGGGGTTGGGACCATCAGTTGTGTTGAGCAGAAGTCTGGTGGATACACAGCTGATAGTCCTACTGAATAGACTGTTAGCTGCTTTTTTCTTGCCATAATACAAATTCTAAGTGAAGAAAAACGAGTGGCCATCATTACTTTAAGAAATGAAGGTCAGTCGAAAAATTGAGAAAATTTTGAGTGTCCCCAAGTGCAGTTGCAAAAACCATCAAGCGCTACAAAGAAAGTGGCTCACAAGAGGACCGCCCCAGGAAAGGAAAACCAAGAGTCACCTCTGCTTCTGAGGATAAGTTTATCCAAGTCACCAGCCTCAGAAATCGCAGGTTAACAGCAGCTCAGATTAGAGACCAGGTCAATGCCACACAGAGTTCTAGCAGCAGACACATCTCTACAACAACTGTTAAGAGGAGACTTTGTGCAGCAGGCCTTCATGGTAAAATAGCTGCTAGGAAACCACTGCTAAGGACAGGCAACAAGCAGAAGAGACTTGTTTGGGCTCAAAAACACAAGGAATGGACATTAGTGGGGCAAAAAAGTATTTAGTCAGTCAGCAATAGTGCAAGTTCCACCACTTAAAAAGATGAGAGGCGTCTGTAATTTACATCATAGGTAGACCTCAACTATGGGAGACAAACTGAGAAAAAAAAATCCAGAAAATCACATTGTCTGTTTTTTTTAACATTTTATTTGCATATTATGGTGGAAAATAAGTATTTGGTCAGAAACAAACAATCAAGATTTCTGGCTCTCACAGACCTGTAACTTCTTCTTTAAGAGTCTCCTCTTTCCTCCACTCATTACCTGTAGTAATGGCACCTGTTTAAACTTGTTATCAGTATAAAAAGACACCTGTGCACACCCTCAAACAGTCTGACTCCAAACTCCACTATGGTGAAGACCAAAGAGCTGTCAAAGGACACCAGAAACAAAATTGTAGCCCTGCACCAGGCTGGGAAGACTGAATCTGCAATAGCCAACCAGCTTGGAGTGAAGAAATCAACAGTGGGAGCAATAATTAGAAAATGGAAGACATTCAAGACCACTGATAATCTCCCTCGATCTGGGGCTCCACGCAAAATCCCACCCCGTGGGGTCAGAATGATCACAAGAACGGTGAGCAAAAATCCCAGAACCACGCGGGGGGACCTAGTGAATGAACTGCAGAGAGCTGGGACCAATGTAACAAGGCCTACCATAAGTAACACACTACGCCACCATGGACTCAGATCCTGCAGTGCCAGACGTGTCCCACTGCTTAAGCCAGTACATGTCCGGGCCCGTTTGAAGTTTGCTAGAGAGCATTTGGATGATCCAGAGGAGTTTTGGGAGAATGTCCTATGGTCTGATGAAACCAAACTGGAACTGTTTGGTAGAAACACAACTTGTCGTGTTTGGAGGAAAAAGAATACTGAGTTGCATCCATCAAACACCATACCTACTGTAAAGCATGGTGGTGGAAACATCATGCTTTGGGGCTGTTTCTCTGCAAAGGGGCCAGGATGACTGATCCGGGTACATGAAAGAATGAATGGGGCCATGTATCGTGAGATTTTGAGTGCAAACCTCCTTCCATCAGCAAGGGCATTGAAGATGAAACGTGGCTGGGTCTTTCAACATGACAATGATCCAAAGCACACCGCCAGGGCAACGAAGGAGTGGCTTCGTAAGAAGCATTTCAAGGTCCTGGAGTGGCCTAGCCAGTCTCCAGATCTCAACCCTATAGAAAACCTTTGGAGGGAGTTGAAAGTCCGTGTTGCCAAGCGAAAAGCCAAAAACATCACTGCTCTAGAGGAGATCTGCATGGAGGAATGGGCCAACATACCAACAACAGTGTGTGGCAACCTTGTGAAGACTTACAGAAAACGTTTGACCTCTGTCATTGCCAACAAAGGATATATTACAAAGTATTGAGATGAAATTTTGTTTCTGACCAAATACTTATTTTCCACCATAATATGCAAATAAAATGTTAAAAAAAACAGAGAATGTGATTTTCTGGATTTTTTTTTTCTCAGTTTGTCTCCCATAGTTGAGGTCTACCTATGATGTAAATTACAGACGCCTCTCATCTTTTTAAGTGGTGGAACTTGCACTATTGCTGACTGACTAAATATTTTTTTGCCCCACTGTATATGTGTATGTGTGTGTGTGTGTGTGTGTGTGTGTATATATATATATATATATATATATATATATATATATAGTTAAGTCCATATATATTTGGGCAGAGACTACATTTTTCTAATTTTGGTTATAGACATTACCACAATGAATTTTAAACAAAACAACTCAGATGCAGTTGAAGTTCAGCTTTCATTTGAGGGTATCCACATTAAAATTGGATGAAGGGTTTAGGACTTTCAGCTCCTTAACATGTGCCACCCTGTTTTTAAAGTGACCAAAAGTAATTGGACAGATTAATTGTAAATAAAATGTTCATTTCTAGTACTTGGTTGAAAACCCTTTGTTGGCAATGACTGCCTGAAGTCTTGAACTCATGGACATCACCAGACGCTGTGTTCCCTCCTTTTTGAGGCTTGGCCAGGCCTTCACTGCGGTGGTTTTCAGTTGCTGTTTGTTTGTGGGCCTTTCTGTCTAAAGTTTAGTCTTTAACAAGTGAAATGCTGCTCAATTGTGTTGAGATCAGGTGACTGACTTGGCCATTCAAGAATATTCCACTTCTTTGCTTTAATAAACTCCTGGGTTGCTTTGGCTTTATGCTTTGGGTCATTGTCCATCTGTAGTATGAAACGACGACCAATAAGTTTTGCTGCATTTGGCCGGATCTGAGCACACAGTATGGCGGCTCTGAATATATCAGAATTCATTCAGCTGCTTCTGTCCTGTGTCACATCATCAATAAACACTAGTGACCCAGTGCCACTGGCAGCCATGCATGCCCAAGCCATCACACTGCCTCCGCCGTGTGTTACAGATGATGCGGTATGCTTTGGATCATGAGCTGTACCACGCCTTCGCCATACTTTTCTCTTTCCATCATTCTGGTAGAGGTTGATCTTGGTTTCATCTGTCCATAGAATGTTCTTCCAGAACTGTGCTGGCTTTTTTAGATGTTTTTTAGCCTTTTTATTCTTGATGCTTATGAGTGGCTTGCACCGTGCAGTGAACCCTCTGTATTTACTTTCATGCAGTCTTCTCTTTATGGTAGATTTGGATATTGATACGCCGACCTCCTGGAGAGTGCTGTTCACTTGGTTGGCTGTTGTGAAGAGGTTTCTCTTCACCATGGAGATTATTCTGCGATCATCCACCACTGTTGTCTTCCGTGGGCGCCCAGGTCTTTTTGCATTGATGAGTTCACCAGTGCTTTCTTTCTTTCTCAGGATGTACCAATCTGTAGATTTTGCCACTCCTAATATTGTAGCAATTTCTCTGATGGGTTTTTTCTGTTTTCGCAGCTTAAGGATGGCTTGTTTCACCGAGCTCCTTTGACCGCATGTTTACTTCACAGCAAAACCTTCCAAATGCAAACACCACACCTCAAATCAACTCCAGGCCTTTTATCTGCTTAATTGAGAGTGACATAATGGAGGGATTGCCCACACCTGTCCATGAAAGAGCCTTGGAGTCAATTGTCCAATTACTTTTGGTCCCTTTAAAAACAGGGTGGCACATGTTAAGGAGCTGAAACTCCTAAACCCTTCATCCAATTTTAATGTGGATACCCTCAAATGAAAGCTGAAAGTCTGAACTTCAACTGCATCTGAATTGTTTTGTTGTCTCTGTCCAAATATATATGGACTTAACTGTATATGAGTGGAGTAATGCACTGCAAAATGGGGCTGTTTATAGAGGAGCAGAGTGATATATTGCAGGATGGGGCTGTGTATAGAGGAGATGAGTGATGTACTGCAGGATGGAATTACTACTTTATGTAGAGAACTTGGAGCTTTATTATTCTTTGGGGAAACTATCAGTAATTTTTAAGGGGACGCTTCGTGGGCATTACTGTATTCGGGAAGCTCAAGAGTGCATTATTACTTTTGGTGAAGTATTAGGTTCTTAATTGTAAAGGAGGAGTTCAAGGGGGGCATTATTACTATGAATTGAGCATTGAGGAGTTATTATTAATCTTTGGGATAGTTGGGGCATTATTATTTTACAGGTGCACTAGGTGGTATTAGCACCATTGAAAGGGCACACTAAGGGAATTATTACTTTCTGGGCAACAAAAATAGGGCACTATTATTTTTTAGAATGCATTCAGAGGCCATTAATATTTTCTAGGGGCCATTCCACCACGAGAGGGCACTATGAGGCCTTAATATGTAAGGGGCACAGTGGTGGGCATTATTACTATAAGGGGGATGAAGATCACAACTTGGGCAGCAGCAGACTTAGCACTGGGGTATCAGGAGTTTGAGTAAGTTGAGAATAGATGGGGACTATCTGCTCCTTATACCATTACGGTTATGGTGCACCTTGGTAGTTGTAAACATGGTTACCAAGATTAAGGCCCACTCAGATGTGTTGAGCTGTGTGCTTGACCCCTAGTTAAGCTTCTGATGAAGATCACTACTGGCCAAACTTCTCTGAGCAGTAGATGGATTCAGCTGGGTCCCACTAGTTACTGCCAGTTCTGAACTTATGGTACTGCTGGACATCTTCCAGTTTCAAAGGGAAGTAACCATGAGATGTCATTCATCTGCTACACTAAGTTTCTTTGTTCTACCATTTCTTCTATATTCCTCAACGTTGTCAATTCCTGGGTGCTTCTTCAAAAGACCTTGAACAGCAAATCTAGAAACCCCCATCTGCCTTGAAATCTTGCCCTGGAAGAGACCTTGCTGGTGCAGTATAACTACCTTGTCTCTTCTTTGATATAAAAGTTACACATTTACGGCAACCGACAGGTTCTTGTTATATGGTAGCAATATCTGAAATAAATAAGGACCGAGGTCCTCATTTATCAACCTGTTAGCGCGAGAAAACTTGAACAAAGTATTGACTCCCTTGGCTTTTTTACCTATTTTATTTTACATACCCCTGATAAGCCCTTTTTTAATGCCTTAATTTTTTTAACCATTTATTAATTAAAATGTTGTTTTTAAGATATATTTTTTTCCTCTGTTCTGTGCTGGATTTCCTTTTCCACCTTCTTTAGGTTCTGCCTGCTTAGTGGCCAGTGTGAACATGTTCCTACACATTGCATGTATACTATTTTTTTCAGTTTTACTCCATGCACACCTTGTCGTGGCCATCCTTTACTTTGAGCTAGGGATTATGTTTATCTAGCTTCCCATGGCAGGGTGTCCATAGTCTGGCCCCGATCCTGCTCTGCCCTTATTCACATTGAGGTCATATTTGACACATGCTCAGGTTTTAATTCTAGAAGTTAGGACTGTCCCAACTGGATACACCTTGGCGCTGGTGCATTGGCTTTTACTATTTTTTCTTTTTTATCAGTAATAGTATTTACTAAGTACGCTATGTTATTTATATGTACTATTGATTTTCACTTACTTAGTACAGGGTATATGTTTTCTCTTATATTATAGCATTAGTTTCGACAGTTTGGCTTGTCAAGTATGCTAATTTTTTAGATATAATTTTGATTTTGCAAAAAAAAGGGTGTGATTTAAGCTTTGATATATTTTGATGGATTTTTTTTTTTAGATTTTTTTTATTAGTCTCTTCAGGGGACTTGAAACTGTGATCACTTGTACAATACACTGCATTACTGTAACATTATAATGTATTATAAAATTGCCTATTTCCATAAAAACCCACCTATAAGCTTCGTCGGTGAACAAATATGGCCGACATAAGGTCTTCAGCAGGCATCGCGCCTGCCATGACAATGGCATCCCATTTCCAATTTACGGTTTGCATTTTGTAATGATGTGCACTGAAATTGTATTTTCAGATCGGATCCATGTTGTATTGATGGACCTGCTACACCTGCCATTATTACCTATTATTCTTCTCATCGTGGAAGATTTAGTATCGGAGAATATGGTGCCCCATGTACACATGCAGCTATGGGTTAAAGACCCCATGCGATCCACGGTCACATGCATGAAGAGTGGGGACACGTTTAGGCCAGGAAATTACATGGGTTCGAGAATCATTCATTTTAGGTTCCCAGCACTCTCCAGAGTAATGAACAAACAAGTCTTTATTGATAATAGGACAATGAGTTTTTCCTTTTCCATGAACACCCACAACACTATAAGTTAGAGATGTTTCCGGAATTATAGAACCAATATGAAAGTCTGTGACAACGCCAACATTTTCTCCTTCAAAGACCTCCAACAACGAAAATCTCCAGGTGCTACTGCCTACTTCCATTTCCTATACATGGGGCCACGATCAGCCAATTGAAAAGTAAGCGAAAATGAGGTAACGGGTGACTTTTCTTCAATCAGTAAGGTGCTAGAAGAACTCGGGGACCACAAGTGATGCTTTACTAAGTCCAAAGATAAAGGTCAAGCCTCAAGCCGACGAGTTATTGTACGACAGCACAACACTCCAGGTGAGGCTGAGGCCTTAATGTGAAGCACGGGTCAGCGTCAAGGTCTAATTGACATTCCTTCATACCATCTGGAGGGGTAAATGTGAACTTTTGAAGTAATCCGGTGAAAAATATAAACAGCTCCATCTTTGCAAGGCTTTCTCCCAAACAAAGTCTGCGTCCTACAGGAAAAAAGACAAAAAGGTTACCGCAAGATATATGACCAACACTGAAAAGGTTAGACATCACTCACTTTGTGTGTATGTAAAAAACAGACCGATCTTCAACGTTTTAGAACAGATTTTTGTCTGTTTTTGATCAGTGTGTGGTCAGTTTTAATGAATTCAGGAGCGTCTGACTTTAACTCGCCCCCTCATCCAGACCGTTGGGAAAACAAAGGCGACATTATACCAGGATGGGTGACATTATACCAGGATGGGCGACATTATACCAGGATGGGGGACATTATACCAGGATGGGATACATACCAAAATGGGGGACATTATACCAGGATGGTGGTCATTATACCAGGAATGGGAGACATTATACCAGAATGGGGGACATTATACCAGAATGGGCGACATTATACCAGGATGGGCGACATTATACCAGGATGGGCGACATTATACCAGGATGGAGGACATTATACCAGGATGGGAGAAATTATACCAGGATGGGGGACATTATACCAAAATGGGGACATTATACCAGGATGGGGGACATTATACCAGGATGAGGGACATTATACCAGAATGGTGGACGTTATACCAGGATGGGCAACAATATACCAGGAGGGGGGCATTATACCAAAATGGGGACTTTATACCAGGATGAGGGACATTATACCAGAATGGGGACATTATATCAGGATGGGTGACATTATATTAGGATGGGTGACATTATCCCAGGATGGGCGACATTATACAAGGATGGGCGACATTATACAAGGATGGGCGACATTATACCAGAATGGGGACATTATACCAGGATGGGTGACACCATACCACAATGAGGGGATCTATACCCAAATGGGGACATTAGATTAGTATGGGTGTCATTATACCAGGAAGAGGCCCAGAATGGGGGGGGGGAATGTTCTAACATGCAGCCCAGGATGGAGGGATAATTATTTGAAGGGGCGTGAATGGGGACATTATTACTGGAAGGGGCGTAGGATGAGAGAGATTATTACAAGAAGGAGCAGGGAAGGGGGGATATTATTACATGGGGAGTAAACACGTATGTCTTCATAGGATCTAGAACGCAATGAAGGCCTATACATCTGACCAACATACAGGTGAGGGCCCAGGTCTAAATTTTGCACCGGGGCCCATCGGACTCTAGTTACACCATTCAGTGTCAGCCTGAGGTTTAACATTATCGTTTTAACAATACTCCCTGCCATCATATGTCACATCTAGGGGCCCTCATGTAAAAGTGAAGCCTTTAGCTAGGGCAACACGGTGACGTGTCCCCTGCAGTAGCTGGCTCATATAGTGTTTCAGTCAGGAGTTAGCTACCTGTGGAGAAGGGCACAAAAGCTTCTTTCTTTACAAATTTTCCCTCAGAATCTAAAAAGTGGTTGGGATTAAATTGGAATGGCGTCTCCCAGTGACGCTTGTCGAACAGCACAGATGTGAGCAGCGGGATCACAGTTGTTCCCTGGGAATAAGTAGAGAAAAAAATTATGGCAAGTATAGACATGCTCATTTACATGCATATTCACATTAGGCTTGCAAAAATAAAATATGCTCATGATAATACATTGCGCATGCGCACAACAATACATAAAATGCGCACGTACACATCACGCATATACACAATTACATTTTTGGGATACACTGGTTCAGATGGCCAGACAATTTTTTTTTATTCATGGTTATAACAGTCATATTTTTTTTTATTTTTACTGTAGCTTCACTATAAAGCCTCAAGCACGTGGCCGTTTTTTCGATCCAAGTGCGATGCGACAAAACATGAGATCGCAATGAGACCACTGTTATTCTATGTGGCCGTGTCTGTCAGAGGGAAAAAAAATCTCTTCATGCACGAATTTGTTCCAACATTCGGATCTCACTTGGCCATGGAAGCCATTGGACTGCACTTGGATGACATCTGAGTGCAGATCGATTTCCAAAATTAATTTTAAATTGAAACAGATCTGCGCTCTATAAATGTATTTTTTTTAAATCGGATCTGTCACCAAATTCCACAATTTAAACGGCATACATTATTAAGCAAATTTGTGATACCTGATGAGACTGGTGTACTTACTGGCAGAATCCCTGTTAACATTGCTGTATAGTCCTACTATTAAAATTAGTCCCATAATAGTGAGAAAGTTCATGAATCCAAGTGTGTTTAGTCTCGGCCTGCCCAGCCTGAGAGCTGCAGCTTGTGCTTAGCAGTGTGAGATCTCAGCAGCAGGAGGAGGGACACTGAGGAAATGCCATTCAGGAGATTGAGTGTAAATTTTAAAAAGGTATTATACAGCTAATCTGACATGGATTGCTACATTAAGTAAGTACATCAGGTTCAAGAGATTTATTATAAATAATACATATGTATGGTGACATCTGGTTTCTGTTGTCTCTATCCAGCAGTCATGTCCCCTCGATCAGCAGGCTGGACCTACAGACCTCAAATCCTTCATAACTGCAGATTGAAGGCAGGAATAAGGATATTTCATGGCCTAAAGATAAGCTTGACATATTCCTATGGCCCAAAACGGGGTATGACCCAACCTCTTACCTTCGGGACGTGATAACCTTTGAAACTGGTGTCCGTAGATGTGGCATGTGGAATATGGGGAATGAGGTTGGCAAATCTCTGAACTTCATGTATCACAGCGTTGATGTAGGGCATCGCAGTTCTGTCCTCAAATCTTGGGAGACGTCCAGATTCAAGAACCGAGTGGATTTCTTTTTGAACTTTTTCTGTAAATGTTTAATACACAGGTTAGTGTCCGGTTTCCGTCTGCGACCACAGATTTACGGTAGAGTTCATGTTCCTTACAAAGCTGAACAGCGGTGCCATGTTACTTGGTAAAAAAAAAAAAACCCCTGACCCATTCGATCGAACCTGTTGGGATTTTTTTTTTAAGAAATAGTTTCATAATACATTTTCTATAACAGTAAAGGCAGCCATGGAGCAGTGGTCTCCAATCTGTGGGTCTAAAATTGCTGGTGGCATCAAGGCAAGCCGAGTTGTGGTCAAAACAGCCGGAGACTACGGTCATGGAGAAGAATAAAAATCTTATGTGCATGGACTGTCATGTTAAAGTATGGAAAAACAAACTAATTTACTATATCTCGATTTAAGGGACCTGAACTTACTCTGTATTTCAGGATATTTCATCATCAACAGGATCCCCCATTGCACTGTGGTAGAGGTGGTCTCTGTGCCGGCCATAACCAGATCTAGTACTGTAGCCAGCACGTTATCTTCATGGAAGAGGGTATCTTTGTTTGTCCGTTCCTACACCACATACATTATGTTACTTAGGTACTTTTATTTGTATTAATACTATTAGAAAATAAAAGGTTTCTTCGAGACTTTGACATTAATGACCCATTTTTAGGATGGACCATTAATATGTGATTGGACTTCCGGGACCTCCGCGATCAATTGATTGACGGTGCTCAACCCCATTGGTTATGGAACAGCTCCAAACATTGTGTAGTGGCTGTGAAAGGTACTGCATGTTCTCTCCTATGTTCTCAATGGGGGAGAGAGTAAGAAGCCACCATCTGACACTCCCCGATGCCTGATCCATCTTTCTCCTTACATCTGCATTCTAAGGAGAGTCAGGTCACTCCTTGGCACATTAGATGGTCATCTGGTCCCATGAAGATTGTCACGCACCATATCTTTTCATATGCACCCCCCCCCCCTGTCAATAGTTTCACGGGAGCTTGTGAAAATGCTGCTATATTAAAGGGTATTTCTGAGTAACAGATATGTCCCTCAACTGGTAGAAACCCATAAAACATATAATTACCCCCCGAAAATGTCCTCCAGTTCTCCCCAGCTATGTATACAGTAGAGCTCAATACCCTAGTGCAGGGATCGATATTATCTATGAAGTTACTCTCGGCTAAGCACAGCATTATGGGGCACTCTCCAGTAGACTTTAGTTGTGGATAAGCTCTCTGGCAGGCAATGTTCATGGAGGTCCTCTCCTGAAGGCACTGTGTTATGGGTTCTCTTCTAATTAGAGGGACATTCTCTGGCCGATACTCTTTATGGTGGGACTTTTATATCTTATAGGATACTCTCTGGTAGGCAGTATTTATGTGACTCTATCATTTTTGCATATCTTCAAGAAAAGAAAATAAGGGTATACTCCAGTCAGTCAATCATTAGTTGAAAGAGCAGATACAATGATTTCGTACTCCCATAAGACCCAGCTATTAGAAAAGACGTTATAATGACCTCCTCTTGCTTGGCAACTATCGTGTCGATGAACGTGTACAGGCAGTTGACATCCATTTTTCTCCTTTTAGCCTGAATGTCCATTTTTAGCACCTTGCAAATTTCATCAATCTTTTTCAGTAAGACTTTGTGAGTCTTCATAAACATTGAAAAGATTGGGAACAGATTGAACACCTGGAAAACAAAGTCATGTTCCTGTAAAACACAGACCGGAAGGAACATAAAGATTTGTATCTAATAATACTAGTAATTAAAGAAAAGATGATTTTACGTTCAATCTAAAAGTGGTTGTCTCATTGAGAACATCTGCCCTGATGATCAGTTGATGGCCAAGGTCTGTCTCCTGGAACATGGCTTGTTGTCTCCTAAAATTCAGCCCTGGTGTAGAGCGTGTTTGCACTTGGCGGTTTGGTGCAATTTGCAACTGAATATTAATCATGCACAAGGATAAAAAGTGAGTGTAGTTTTGGGGGTATAACCACAGTGTGATTTGCCAATGACCATCCTTCTCCAACCTACGCTCAGGGCTCTTGAGGCAGCATGTCTATGGCTGTCTGCTGAATATGTTGTTCTCTCTCGGTTGCATTGACCTATTTCTGATGTTCCTACGGCAGGATGGGCCCATACCTAATATGTTACAAAAATATTGACTGGTAAAAAAAACTTTTATTGGCCTCTCACTATAAGTTACTGAATGATATATGTCCTGGTTGACCTGCAGAGCACCCTTAGGTGGGCATCAAGGACAACGTAGGAGATAACCTTATTCAACGCTGATAAACCCATCGCTTGCAGCTTGGGATCATTCTAATGGGTTGATTGACAACTAATTAGTTCCAGTTGATTAATAGTGATTAGATCCTGTGTGTGATGGATCACAGAATTGTTTGCGCTGGTGAGACAAGAACGCAACAGTCCAACCCTGTTGAGCTACCTGGATACTTGGTCCTATGCCACACTAAAGGAGTTTTCCACTTTCACAAAAGTGGTGCCCAAAGGGTTGCATATTAGTAAAACTCTGATGTTTCTACAGTCTACACCGCTGCAGCTAATCACTAAACTCAGCAACTAGGCTGATGTAGATGTCTGAGCAGCTAAGCTCAGTGATTGACTGCAGCGGTGATGTGTGCTGTAGTCATAACATTACTAATGCAGGAAAAAAAGCACAGAGACCAGATAAGAGCCAAAGAGCTGGTGCAACAACTAATATCTGTTGTTGTTTTACAATTATGCAATCTTTCGTGAACCCTTTCATGATCATTTAGAAATCTTCTTGTTTACAGTCTAATTTATGTCCTATAGTTCTTCATAGTATTGGTCTTCACAAAGCGAAAAGTACGGTATAACATGAAATTACCGACCTGTAAATAGGGCGAGCCAAGCAAAATGACAATTTCATCAATCAGATCCAGCAAATTCATGTAGATTGGATCATTATAGTCAAATCTATTGCCAAATAACATGGCAAAGGTGATATTTGTCGGGCCGCAGGCGAATTCTCTGAGTTTAAACTGTTGACCTACAACAGAGATTATGTGAAATGTGTTTACTTTTCTTTGACTTGAATCATTGAAGTTCATTTATTAAGTCATATTATCCATAACTTTTTGTTGCTGATTACCAAATTGTAAAAAAAATCTGTACATTATTGAAATATTATTTAAAATAATAAAATATTTGGTATATTGAATTTGTTTTAGTTTTTTCCATTTTTACCAAATGTTTCTAATCAAATTTGTTTTTGTGTTTCTAATTTCAAAGACCCATATTTTTTTGAGCACCCACCGTGTGAAATAAGTAATGTGTTTATGTTATTGTACTGGTTGTTATTCATGCAGTAATGCCATTTATGTTTTTTTGTTTTGTTTTCTTTTTCTCTCTTTTTACGTAGAAAAATGGCACCTATAGCAATCTATTGGCACCCAGCGCCATCCAAGATTATAACCTGGGGCTCCCTCCTGTCCTCTAACCACTTAGATGTTGGGGTCCGCATTATCTGTGGCATCTAAGGGGTAAACGTCTAAGATTGGTGTTATCTCTGATCCTGGCCATTAGCGCAGGTTGTCAGCTGTGTATTAAAGCATGCATCCACAAGTGATGGTGCAGGCACAGCTGTTGAGCCTGCTCTGACAGAGGTCGCCCAATTGTTATTAATCGCAGAATCTAAGGGATTCAGCTGACAAATTTTGTAGTCCTGCTGATGATGGCGCATTCACAGTGACCAGTTATCAAAACTGGTTCTGAGAGGATTCCTGCCAGGGCCATACTATTATGCTATTGGTTGTTATAGTGCTTCACTATTTCCAGCAGTCCCATTGAAAATTAATGGAGCGGAGGTCAAGCATATGCACCACAGCTCCTTTTGAGACTGAGCTCTAAAAAGTGTATTTCTCGGGGAAGCTGACTGTCCTAGCAGTCAGATCCTAAGTGATCAGTAAGTTCCTATGGATAGACGATAACTTCTGATTTTGGCAAAACCGGAAACTTCTGCAACACTGATACTACGAATGTTGTCATACTCAGATCTCACCTTTATAAGACTCAACCTTGCCCGTTAGGAACTGCAGTTCCTCTATGATTTTGTCTTCTATATGTTTCTTGCCCATGCCCAGATTCCTCATACTGGACATTGTAAACCGTCTGGTTGTCCTCCACATTTCTCCAGATGCAAAAAACACACCTAAAAAATGGCATATGTCAGTTATTTTTTGGTGTCAACTTGGTTATCAATGGGATTATCAAACTGGATGGAGATCTAGAATGTCAGACACACAGTCATGGCTAGTTATGGGACACTTATTTAGTCCCATCTTTTTTCACAATTGAGTAAGTGCAAAGTACAAGTGAGATGTGGAATTTTCATGTGTGTACAGTACATATATGTCTGGTTACATAGCCAATAACTAGCTGCAGAGGTCTGAGTCCCAGCACCACCATCGATCATCTGTGCTCAGCTCTGGCAATGACCATATGGTAGCACAACTCCGTCACACTGCGTAGTGGTTGCGGTCCGGCATTGCAGATTGGCTTCTATTCGTTATTGAGTAGAATACAAAAAAGTAATAAAAAATAATAAAGAAAAAAAAAGTTGCCATACCATTTCCTCTTTGGATAGCATGAAATATAGGGAGAAAAGCTCTGTCGGAGAACACATCCGCACCCTCCACGAGGGCTTCCTTTATTGTCTCCAGTCCGGTCAGCACTATGACTTTATTCGTGCCCAGGTGAATGGTGAATATTGGACCATATTTTTCTGAAAGCTAGAACACAATATATAATACAAATCATTAAAGACACAGAGCACAACTCATAACAGACATCCCGGGACATGCAATAAAATAAACTTTCCAATATAACCCCTTGATATCGGCTCAGGACAAATTTGTACTGCTTTTTGTGACTGCGCCTCTTCCGCAAAGTTCCTCTCACTTTTTCAGCGAAGTACCGTATGCAGGGAGATGGGGGAGCTTAAAAAGCTGCAAATTATGGCCATAATTGGCAACTTTTTTTTATGCCAGAAAGGGATGTAAACCCCATGGTAGATATCCCCTATAGTTATCGGGATTGTGAATATTCCGGATGGTGTGATACTCGTCACAAATCCGAGCTGGAAGACAATTGCCAGAATGGACAGAGGGCTGCAAAAATAGTAAAAAACAAACAAACAAACTCAACAAACAACCTCGACCTCTAATTTAAAATGCTGTCTGTTGTACGTAAAAAAAAAGGAATGTGCAAACGGATGTGAGCATAGCCTTTGTTGGCTATGAATTTACTGACAGCAAATATCTAACTAAATAATTATTTTTCATATGTTGTAGACCCTTTAATTTTGTGGAGATCGGTGGGGGTTCGGTCCTGAGGCTCCCACTGATTGCTCAAAAAACCTCTAAGACGTAAATCCATACTGCACTCTGCTCAAGCTCTCAGATAGAAGTGGTGCGCTCCTGAGCTCCTGTCTCCTAGGAGGTCTTTTGAGCGATTAGTGAGGATCTCATTAACACAAATTCCACTGATTTGCACAAAATTAAAAAGCCTATAACATATAAAAAAGTTAGACAAAAGTCTACAGTGTAATAAGGAATTGATACACATCATAAATCATAAATAGTGATTAAATATATTTCTATAAAACAGAAAACCCCTCTAACATTTAAAATACAAGTCAAAACACAACATTTCAATGCTTATATTAATACATGGGGATGATGCCCACAACTGTTTTTGTGTATTCTGCCTTTTCTCCCTCCGGCTTCTTCCCCTCCCCCTCTCCATACACTTTAATAGGCAGCAATTTGCAATGTTATCTCCTAATAACGACAGAACTGAGGATAGATTTGAGCAGATTTTCAGTGTGAATGATCATTGCAGCAGAAAAATAACTGCTAAGTGGGAAAAGAGGTATTTTTTTCTCTAATAAGATTCATTTCCGATCTTTGCTTGTAAAGTTGTTTTGTAATAAAAAAAATAAAATAAAATAAAATAAAATTGTGGGGAACGTGCAACAAGTATCACCCTTGTAAACCAGTTCCATGTAGTCTGTCCTAAAATTACCTTTCCAAAATTATATCTACTAGTGCCACCTTAGAAAGAGCTTAAAACAGTCTGCTGGGCTTGTCTGGACTATCGGCTTGCGGATTCTTTTAAGACAGCCCCTCTTCCTTTGATAGACATGGATGATGCCCCCTACTTCCACAAGTTCCTTGAAATCTCACCCAGAAGAGCATATGCAGATTGTTTTGCACTGTTCTGGGCAGAGGAGATCATTTTCTTTTGGTCATGCTGTATGACACAAAAATGAAATTTTGAACAATTTTTCCATAATGTAGGGGATGTCATCTACGTTTCCAAAGGTAAAATTTTGTGACAGATTGCTTTTAAAAATGGAGGAAAAAAGTAATAATAATAATATGCAAGATATTATATCAAAAGACTTATAATATAATAAAAATAAAAATGACAGTGCTGTAATAGTCCATCCTGGCAAAAAACTACTTTTTTGGAAAATGTTGACTTTACCTTCAACAGAGAGAGGTCCTGTCGTCTGATGTCTAATAGGTGCAAATTTCCAATCAGAGGTAGAGGTGTTGGACCTGGGGGAAAGTTATATGGTGTCTCCTTACTTCTTGTAATAAAGTACATCAGGAATATCAGTGTTAGTAACGTACTCAGCGTCAGAGTTATGGAGACAGAGTCTGTTATGGTGTAGAAGAAGTTGGCCATTTTGAGGCTCCCTATGATCAGTGCTGGTCTAGGCTTCGATACGTTTGGCTTTATATAGGAATTAAGAAGAAGGAGGAGATTCAGTTCTGAACAAATATGGCAAAATACGGCAATGATACATGAATTCTTATTGTAAGAGATTTCACAGGATGCCAATGAGGAAGTTAGTGAGAAACTATTAGACCTGGCTGCTGTAAACTTGGCAGCAGTCACACACTTTCCATTGCTTATATTACTCTTAATTTTTAGATTTTTATTTGTAGTTTAGGCACCTACACGCCATGCACCCGTTCATACCAAGTGTTATATGTATCAATACATATTTATTTATATATACTAGCTATTGAACCCGTTCTACGCCCGGGTGGCGAGCATTCCTGTCATGTGCTGCTCCATCCTGCATCCCCATCCTGTCATGTGCTCCCATCCTGCGCCCCCATCCTGTCATGCGCTGCTCCCATCGTGCGCAATCATTCTGTCATGTGCTGCTCGCATCCTGTGCCCCCATTTTGTCATGTGCTGCTCCCATCCTGTGCCCCCATTATGTTGTAATGTGCTGCACCCATTCTGCCTGTTCCTGTTTCCATTCTGCCATATGTTTCTCCCATCTTTCTCTCTCCGGCTCTACTGCCCGAGTGCGGCTGTTCTGAGTGCGGGCGGCTGTTCTGAGTGCGGGCGGCTGTTCTGAGTGCGGGCGGCTGTTCTGAGTGCGGGCGGCTGTTCTGAGTGCGGGCGGCTGTGGTGAGTGCGGGCGGCTGTGCGTGGCTGTGGTGAGTGCGGGCGGCTGTGCGTGGCGGTGGTGAGTGCGGGCGGCTGTGCATGGCGGTGGTGAGTGCGGGCGGCTGTGCTGAGTGCGGGCGGCTGTGCGTGGCTGTGGTGAGTGCGGGCGGCTGTGCGTGGCGATGGTGAGTGCGGGCGGCTGTGCGTGGCTGTGGTGAGTGCGGGCGGCTGTGCGTGGCGGTAGTGAGTGCGGGCGGCTGTGCGTGGCGGTGAATGCGGGCGGCTGTGCGTGGCGGTGGTGAGTGCGGGCGGCTGTGCGTGGCGGTGGTGAGTGCGGGCGGCTGTGCGTGGCTGTGGTGACTGCGGGTGGCTGTGCGTGGCGGTGGTGAGTGCGGGCGGCTGTGTGTGGCGGTGAGTGCGGGCGGCTGTGCGTGGCGGTGGTGAGTGCGGGCGGCTGTGCGTGGCGGTGGTGAGTGCGGGCGGCTGTGCGTGGCTGTGGTGACTGCGGGCGGCTGTGCGTGGCGGTGAGTGCGGGCGGCTGTGCGTGGCGGTGGTGAGTGCGGGCGGCTGTGCGTGGCGGTGGTGAGTGCGGGCGGCTGTGCGTGGCTGTGGTGACTGCGGGCGGCTGTGCGTGGCGGTGGTGAGTGCGGGCGGCTGTGCGTGGCGGTGGTGAGTGCGGGGGGCTGTGCGTGGCGGTGGTGAGTGCGGGTGGCTGTGCGTGGTGGTGCTGAGAGTGCGGGCAGCTGTGCTGGAGGCCTGAGCAGGCGGGGACACCGGCGCGCTGTGGGGGTCAGGTGCCGGAATCGCCGCTAGCTCAGGCCCCCGGCACTTGCTATATTTACCTGTCCCCCGTTCCACCGCTCCGTCTTCCGGGTCCTCTGGCTGTGACTGTTCAGTCAGCGGGCGGTGCGCATTAAGCACGTCATCGCGCCCTCTGAACTGAACGTCACAGGTGTCTGCGCTTTCCGGCGCCATTTTCTTGAAGACAGAAATGGCGCCGGAAAGCGCGGACTGCGCAGGCGCCAATTCCAGGAGCAGGGGGACATTCATGGCCCGGAATCGCGTCGGTGGAACGGGACAGGTAAGTATTGCATACTCACCCTCCTGGCTCGTCCCTGCTTCTCCGTTGGAGATCGCGGTGTGCGTTCAGCGCTTATGCATACCGCGATCTCCTGGGAGCGTCACTCTGTGGGGTCCAGACTGCGCCGGCGCTTGCGCAGTCTATAAAGGCTTCGGACAGAGTGACGCTCCCAGCGTTCTATTATAGATATATATATATATATATATACACACACACACACACACACACAATGGGGGAAATAAGTATTTGATCCCTTGCTGATTTTGTAAGTTTGCCAACAGACAGAGACATGAACAGTCTATAATTTTAAGGGTAGGTTAATCTTAACATTGAGAGATAGAATATCAAAAATAAAATCCAGAAAATCACATTGTATAAATTATATAAATGTATTTGCATTTTGCAGTGAGAAATAAGCATTTGATCCCTCTGGCAAATAAGGCTTAATACTTGGTGGCAAAACCCTTGTTGGCAAGCACAGCAGTCAAACATTTTTTGTAGTTGATGATGAGGTTTGCGCACGTCAGAAAGAATTTTGGTCCACTCCTCTTTGCAGATCATCTCTAAATCATTAAGATTTTGAGGCTGTCACTTGGTAACTCGTAGCTTCAACTTCCTCCATAAGTTTTCTATGGGATTAAGGTCTGGTGACTGGCTAGGCCACGCCATGACTTTAATATGCTTCTTTTTGAGACACTCCTTTGTTGTCTTGGCTGTATGTTTTCGGTCATTGTCTTGCTAGAAGACCCAGCCATGACCCATTTTTAATGTCCTGGTGGAGGGAAGGAGTTAGCCACTCAGGATTTTACAGTACATGGCTCCATCCATCCTCCCATTGATGCGGTGAAGTAATCCTGTGACAATTAGCAGAGAAACCCCAAAACATAATGTTTCCACCTCCATGCTTGACAGTGGGGATGGTGTTCTTTGGGTCATAGGCAGCATTTCTCTTCCTCCTAACATGGCGTGTTGAGTTAATGCCAAAAAGATCAATTTTTGTCTCATCTGACCACAGCACCTTCTCCCAATCACTCACAGAATCATCCAGATGTTCATTGTCAGACTTCAGATGGGCCTGCACATGTGCCTTCTTGAGCAGAGGAACCTTGCGGGCACTGCACGATTTTAAACTTTTACGGTGTAATGTGTTACCAATGCTTTTCTTGGTGACTGGTCCCAGCTGCCTTGAGATCATTAACAAGTTCCCTCATGTAGTTTTAGGCTGATCTCTCACCTTCCTCATGATCAAGGGTACTCCACAAGGTGAGATTTTCCATGGTTTCCCAGATCGATGTCAATTGACAGTCATTTTGTATTTCTTCCATTTTCTTACTATTGCACCAACAGTTGTCTCCTTCTCACCCAGCGTCTTACGTATGGTTTTGTAGCCTATTCCAGCTTTGTGCAGGTCTATGATCCCTGATGTTCTTATAAAGCTCTTTGGTCTTGCCCATGTTGTAGAGGTTAGAGTCTGACTGATTAATTGAGACTGTGGACAGGAGTCTTTTATAAAGGTGACTATGTAAGACAGCTGTCTTTATTACAGGCAATGAGTTGATTATGAGCATCTAACTGTCTGTAGGAGCCAGAACTCTTAATAGTTGGTAGGGGAGCAAATACTTATTTCTCACTGCAAAATGCAAATAAATTTATATAATTTATACAATGTGTTTTTCTGGATTTTATTTTTGATATTCTATCTCTCGATGTTAAAATTAACCTGCCCTTAAAATTATAGACTGTTCATGTGTTAGTGGGGAAACTTACAAAATCAGCAAGGGTTCAAATACTCATTTCCCCCACTGTGTATATATATATATATATATATATATATATATATATATATATATATATATATATATATATATATATGTTCATTATTAAAGCGGTTCTGTGGGCATATAATATGGAGGTCATTGTCGAGAACTACTGATCAGTTTCTATCCTAAGTATGTCATCAATATTACATGCCCTGACAATACATTCAATTAATCTTTTAGATTGGTTTTCTAGGTTGCTCTTGTTCTATCCTCTGTTTACATCCAGCCATCGTCACCAGAGCTGAAATCAGCTGCTCGTTGAGGGTGCGTCAGACCACCAATAATCTGATATCTGAGGCTTGGAAAATGGCTCTAAGAACTGACAGTACCAGA
Source organism: Ranitomeya variabilis (assembly GCF_051348905.1). NCBI lineage: Eukaryota > Metazoa > Chordata > Amphibia > Anura > Dendrobatidae > Ranitomeya > Ranitomeya variabilis. Next base: position 36,010,749 of record NC_135238.1, read on the forward strand.
AAAATTAAAGACATTATATAGACATTGCTCTAAAGTCCTTTATGGCAGCTACAACCAACCAATGTTATTGGTTATTAGACTCTCCAAGGAAGTGGTGTACAGGTCTCAATCAGTACAATAAAGCTGCATTAACTGACCCGCCTTCTAAGGATAATGAAATGACTCTGCTGATTCTGTCCTATCCTACACAGCAAAGCTCACAAGTGATCTACAGGTAACAGGAAGTGTTATCTTTTTCTTAACAGACACAAGTAAAACTGGACATAAGGAAAAAATAAACTATTCTTGGACAGGCACATCCCAAGTAACCTACCTAACCACCCTATGTAACGTCAGGTGACTTTGTATTGTATCTTCACTAGTTATGGTTCACATCAAAGCAAGGTAATAAATTTACAATTAGACACATGGAGATAATAAGCTACCTCTTTTCCAAGCGAAGATACTAAATATAGAAAATATATAACGCTTATGAGAGCAATTACCTATATTTTCAAAGGTTTCTGTGGGCTGTACAATACTGTTCTTGGCCATCATGTACATTAATAAGGTCATGTAAAGAACATTACTAAAGATAACCCTTACTATGTTAAGGTAAGAGAGATAAACATGAGACTGTGGCTACAATAAGCAGAGCTATTGCTATCCATGCAAAATGACTTGATATGTATTGTATACTATACATTTTTTTTTCACATTACACTCACAGGGTTAAATGTATATTATTGGGATTTTATGTGATATGCCAACACTAAGTAGCAAGTATTTGTGAAGTGCAAAGGAAATAATGCATGGTTTTCTAAATATTTTTAAAATATAAATATGAAAATTGCAACGTGCATTTGTATTGAGCCCCCTGTAGTCTGATAACCCTGCATATTGCCTCCAGAAGTCACATACTGTAATTAGTAAATTGAGTGCACCTGTGTGTAATTTAATCTCAGTATAATTGCAGCTGTTCTGTGAAGGCCTCAAAGGTTTGTTTGAGAACATTAGGGCTCAAAAAGCATCATGAAAACAAAGGAACACACCAGACAAGTCAGGGATAAAGTTGTTGAGAAGAGTAAAGCAGGGTTGGATTATAAAAAAATAACCCTATCTCTGAAAGGAGCACTGTTCAATCCAACATCCAAAAATGGAAGGAGTATGGAACAACTGCAAACCTACCAAGACATGGCCGTCCACCAAAACTGACATCACAAGCAAGGAGAGCACTAATTAGAGAAGCAGCCAAGAGGTCCATTGTCACTTTGGATGAGCTGCAGAGATTCACAGCTAAGGTGGGAGAATCTGTCCACAGGAGGATAATTATATACTCAACTAATCTGGTCTTTATGGAAGTGTGGCATGATGATATCCATTCTTGATAGCAAGCCATAAGAAGTCCTGTTTGCAGTTTGCAAAAAGCCATGTAGGGACACAGCTTGCATGTGGAAGAAACTGTTCTGGTCAGATGAGGCTAAAGTGAAATTTTTTAGTTTAAATGCAACACACTATCTGCTGAAGAAAAGTAACACTGCACAATGCCCTGAAAGCAGCATCCCCACCATCAAACACGGTGGTAGTAGCATCATGCTGTGGGGATGTTTTTCTTCAACAGGGACAGGAAAATTGGTCAGAATTGATGGGAAGATGGATGAAGCTAAATACATGGCAATCCCTGGAGGAAAACCTGTTAGGACTCAAAAGAATTGAGACTGGGGCAAAGGTTCACTTTCCAGCTGGGTAACAACCCTAAACATACCGCCAGAGCTACCATGAAATGGTGTAGATTAAAGCATATTCATGTGTGTGAATGGTCCAATCACAGCCCAGACCTAAATCCCACTGAGAATTTATGGCAAGACTTGAAAATTAGAAAGATTAATCCGAGAACATGAGAAATCGGAATAAATTTATTCAAAAAAGCAACCAGTCATACAGGGTATCTGCCAACGTTTCGGCCACAGGCCTTTATCAAGGCAATTATCTAGAAAATAATATAACACAAATTGATACAGATATTCATAAACATATCAGTTATGTACACTGGTTGTATTGTATACAGAAACTATCCAGCCAAACCATTATCAATCATAAAGAGGATGTAAACATAGAATAGGGATGTCACCTATAAGTATGGGAAACAAAAACATAACCATCACAATCACAATCCAGTATATAACCTGCTGGAAACGGGGTGCCAAAACAGTAAACAGAACAATAGACACTAAATCCATGGTTCAAAGAAAAGAAAAGGGAATGATCCCCCATCCATAGTGACCGTGGTGTATGTGAGTGAAACTGACCAAGCTTTAATCTGTAGAAAGTGGAATAGAGAAAGTGAGAGAGATATATATTATTATATTACCTGTATGCTGTTAACAGGGAAACTATAAAGAATGCGATAAAAATAAGATCAACATAAGAATGAGTGCCAGAGATCAGTAGGGAAATAGTGATATAAGAGAGCCGCTCATAATTACCTTGAAAATGGGAGCACAGGATGCGGGCACTGCCGTTGGAGGGGCTGAGTGTGACAGGAAGCTGAAGGTGCTCCATATAAGCGAGAAATCACCTAATGACCCGGAAATGAAAAGCGCGACCTGACGGTGCTAACAGAGGAGAACTGGAGTGACCGCAGGCGCGGTACAGCAAAGCCGACGGAAGTGGGGCAGAGGGTGGACAAGGAGTGAGTGCGCACGCGCAAGTAAGAAACTGAGTGCATAGAAAAAACAGGGACGTACTCGTCCAAGACAGGAGCTACCAGAGCGCATGCGCACCAAATTAAGTGACAAAAGAGGGTCAGGAAGAGAAAATGGATTAAAGGAAGAAGCAGGAAATAAAAGGAAGAATGAAAAGGAAGGGAACGTTAAAAATGAGACAAAAGAAAACACATTAGTCCCATAAACGGATGGGAAAGAGAATGAAACAGGGAATAATATAAAAGAAATAGAGGAAAAACACCCACAAACCTGTAGAAGGTGATCAGAATACCACAGGGTGATGGACCAATGGATTAGGTCTATAAAAATAAAAGGCATCGTGTTATATTGTAATATAACTACTTGTACAAAAAACACACATATATATATATATATATATATATATATATATATATATATACATACATATATACACAACAAACGTATATATTACTGCAAAAGGACAGCAAGTCACTGGAATAAGTGTCATAAGATCCTAAGATGATAATACAGAGGTGTATACATCCTGTAGATACCTATAAAACATGAACCTATACAAAATAAAAAATAATAAGCATCGGAACCTTGTGATCTCCCCTCAACCTATATAACTATGGGAAAGACCAATTTAATAGAAAATCTCATACTCCCTATTGAGACCATGTGGTTCCAAAGTTTGGAGCACATGGATCCAATAGGCCTCTTTTTGTTTTAATTTCAAGATTCTGTTACCACCTCTCCTAGATATTGGGATACTATCAATGATCTGGTACCGAAGTTGTGAAACACTGTGGTTGTGAGCTATAAAATGGGCTGGTAATGGTAATAATAGCCTCTTGCACCTAATAGTAGATTTATGTTGTGAGATTACCTCGCTTTTTTCTGAGGACAGTATTAGACTTGGACTGAGACCCCCTTGCTCACTTGAATTGTATGCTATTTTTGGGGGTTATCTCATAGTCAATCAATATGGCATTGAATTTGCTATCATATAACCAATCAGAAGCAGAATCCATCATAGCCCAAGTGAATATACCGGGCCAGTTTTTACATACTCCGCCTGATCAAATTAAAACTCGTGATCTTGAGAGAGTGCATAGAAGGAAGACTGCATTAAAATTACATTATGTCACACTCGCTGAATATCACAAAAGTTCAGCGTATACCAAGGGGCCTTCGTGTCTCTCTGAGACCTACTCTTTTTTCTGAAAAAATGGATTTTTGTGAGAAATTTGAAGCCATTTTAAACAAATGCTCAATGGACCTTATTCTTTTGACAGTGGACTACTTACATAAGGTAATTCCTATAATTGAGACTGAGATAGCCACTATTGAATCACAACTTCGCAATACCTTATCTCAGGATGAGTTTAATAAGATTCAAACTCAAACTGACAAAGTGATGGCTGAATTTCAAGCTCAACTTCAGGAACGGAAAAGACTCAAATTTATTCGTGACACTGATGATTATCAACGAGGAGAGGTATATCGCTGGACCAATAAGAATATGGAGGCCACTGAACGGAGACCCTCAAGACGCTGGAATTCTCCTTATTCCTCGAGCTCCGAAAGCGATGGTTCCCGTTCATCCTTTCGCTCTTTTCAGGGACGTGGACGGAACCTTAGGAATAGAAGGAACAGACAGAATCCACCTGGGACTGAATCTTTATCTACACGGATGCAGACCCGTTCTCAGGTATCTAGCGATCAATTGGTATATAATATTTCCTCACATATTCTTTCTTCAACAGAACTCCAGGTACTTCAGAAAGGTCTGTCGTTCTGTCCGACCCCTCTGTTTAATGACTTTGTCCTTGATCAAGAATTAAATCGCTTCTTTAGATCTCTTCGTTTAAAGGTTCACTTCTCTGGTGATGTGTCATCATTATTATTATCATCTACTTCCACTGACAACAAGGCTGTTAGTACCACACTTTCTCTTAAGAAATTAAATTTGAGTCAGCGTAGTACATTCTCTCCACCCAGGACGTACCACCCAGTCGAGACATTCATTTCTCTTGTCAAAAACGATGCACATAGAAAATTAATTGACATTCAACATGGTCGTCTCCATGTCATGAATAATATGTCTAGATTGGAGAAAGTGGCTATTAATAGTTTACGTTCTAATAAACAATTGGTGATTAAACCTGCCGACAAAGGCGGTGCAGTGGTGGTGATGGATAGACACTACTATATTAACGAGATTCGTTCTCAACTGAGTGACTCCGAAACTTATTGTCCTATCTCACATGACCCTACATTAGAAATTACTAAAGAGATTCGGACTTTGTCCCATCGGTTTTGTCTATTGGGAGTCATAGATAACAAACTCAGTGAATTTTTAGTTAATCCTCACCCTATCTGCCCCGTTCTTTATACATTACCCAAAATCCACAAAAATCTGAATAACCCCCCTGGGAGACCCATAGTGGCCTCCACGGGCTCTTTACTTTCTCCACTTGCAATGGTACTAGAAAAGATCTTATCTCCATTATTATGCCACATTCCCTCCTTTTTGCGGGATACATCACAGTTCTTGTCCCACATCCGTGATTTGAATACTGTACCTCACGGTTGCTATCTGGTGACATTAGATGTCAACAGCCTATATACAAACATCAATAATCAGAAAGGTATCGAGGCCGTTAATGATTTTTTAGATAACCATACTCAGTTTGATTCCAATTTGAAAGACTTTTGTGGTACATTATTGAAACTCATTCTGACAAAGAATTTCTTTCTATTTGAAGACGACTTCTTTATTCAATTGAATGGTACCGCAATGGGGAGCAATGTTGCGCCCCCTTACGCCAATATCTTCATGGCCGACTTCGAGTCGAAATTCGTCTATACACATGTACTCTTCCAGCAGTTTTGTCCACTCTGGAAGAGATACATTGACGATATTTTCCTAATATGGTGTGGCGATTTGGACTCTCTTTTGTCTTTTCACCAGTCCATTAATACTTGTGTTGACAAATTGACCTTCACAATTCAATATGATCCTAAATCCATCTCTTTTCTGGACACTATGATCATTATCAATGGAGACGGTACTTTATCCACTGATCTCCATGTCAAGTCTACCGACAAGAACAGTTTACTATTCTTCACCAGCTGCCATCCTCGCCATATTAAGCGGTCTCTCCCTAGATCACAATACAGCAGGATAAACCGGATTGTTTCTGATCCTGTTCAATGTTCCACGAGATTGATCGAGATGGCGACTAAATTTCGGAATCGGGGATACCCCGATACATATTTGAATTTCACTCCAGATTCTTTACATTCCACTATGCCACAACCGAAGGTTAGTAGAATGGCATTTGTCAACACTTATCATCCATTCATGCCACTATTTCAGGGTTTGATACGAAAACATTGGCCTATATTGGGCACATCATACCCAAATATTTCTGAGTTCCAGGTTGCCCCACTTATGTGCCATAAAAAACCTTCAAATCTCAGCAACCTTCTGGTTGCAGCTGACATTGGTAGCTCTAAATTGGTATCCAGACAAACCTTTTTGGCAACACCGCGTAGGGGTACATTTCCATGCCTACATTGCCTTCAATGTTCGAACATTACTAGGGGCGACACATTCACCCATCCTAGATCCGGTAAACGTTTTCCAATACGCGATTTTTTCAGTTGTGATTCCACATACGTTATCTATCTTATTAAATGTCCGTGTGGTCTCGGGTATGTGGGTGAGACCACCCAACATATCCGAGACCGCATCTCACAACATAAATCTACTATTAGGTGCAAGAGGCTATTATTACCATTACCAGCTCATTTTATAGCTCACAACCACAGTGTTTCACAACTTCGGTACCAGATCATTGATAGTATCCCAATATCTAGGAGAGGTGGTAACAGAATCTTGAAATTAAAACAAAAAGAGGCCTATTGGATCCATGTGCTCCAAACTTTGGAACCACATGGTCTCAATAGGGAGTATGAGATTTTCTATTAAATTGGTCTTTCCCATAGTTATATAGGTTGAGGGGAGATCACAAGGTTCCGATGCTTATTATTTTTTATTTTTTATTTTGTATAGGTTCATGTTTTATAGGTATCTACAGGATGTATACACCTCTGTATTATCATCTTAGGATCTTATGACACTTATTCCAGTGACTTGCTGTCCTTTTGCAGTAATATATACGTTTGTTGTGTATATATGTATGTATATATATATATATATATATATATATATATATATATGTGTGTTTTTTGTACAAGTAGTTATATTACAATATAACACGATGCCTTTTATTTTTATAGACCTAATCCATTGGTCCATCACCCTGTGGTATTCTGATCACCTTCTACAGGTTTGTGGGTGTTTTTCCTCTATTTCTTTTATATTATTCCCTGTTTCATTCTCTTTCCCATCCGTTTATGGGACTAATGTGTTTTCTTTGGTCTCATTTTTAACATTCCCTTCCTTTTCATTCTTCCTTTTATTTCCTGCTTCTTCCTTTAATCCTTTTTCTCTTCCTGACCCTCTTTTGTCACTTAATTTGGTGCGCATGCGCTCTGGTAGCTCCTGTCTTGGACGAGTACGTCCCTGTTTTTTCTATGCACTCAGTTTCTTACTTGCGCGTGCGCACTCACTCCTTGTCCACCCTCTGCCCCACTTCCGTCGGCTTTGCTGTACCGCGCCTGCGGTCACTCCAGTTCTCCTCTGTTAGCACCGTCAGGTCGCGCTTTTCATTTCCGGGTCATTAGGTGATTTCTCGCTTATATGGAGCACCTTCAGCTTCCTGTCACACTCAGCCCCTCCAACGGCAGTGCCCGCATCCTGTGCTCCCATTTTCAAGGTAATTATGAGCGGCTCTCTTATATCACTATTTCCCTACTGATCTCTGGCACTCATTCTTATGTTGATCTTATTTTTATCGCATTCTTTATAGTTTCCCTGTTAACAGCATACAGGTAATATAATAATATATATCTCTCTCACTTTCTCTATTCCACTTTCTACAGATTAAAGCTTGGCCAGTTTCACTCACATACACCACGGTCACTATGGATGGGGGATCATTCCCTTTTCTTTTCTTTGAACCATGGATTTAGTGTCTATTGTTCTGTTTACTGTTTTGGCACCCCGTTTCCAGCAGGTTATATACTGGATTGTGATTGTGATGGTTATTTTTTTGTTTCCCATACTTATAGGTGACATCCCTATTCTATGTTTACATCCTCTTTATGATTGATAATGGTTTGGCTGGATAGTTTCTGTATACAATACAACCAGTGTACATAACTGATATGTTTATGAATATCTGTATCAATTTGTGTTATATTATTTTCTAGATAATTGCCTTGATAAAGGCCTGTGGCCGAAACGTTGGCAGATACCCTGTATGACTGGTTGCTTTTTTGAATAAATTTATTCCGATTTCTCATGTTCTCGGATTAATCTTTCTATTACCTCGCTTTTTTCTGAGGACAGTATTAGACTTGGACTGAGACCCCCTTGCTCACTTGAATTGAAGACTTGAAAATTGCTATTCACACACACACACACACACACACACACACCTCCATCCAACCACAAAAATGTCACCTCTAGATGTGCAAAGCTTGTAGGAACATACCCCAAAAAACATTAATTGTAATTTCGGGGAAAGGTGGTCCTACAAAGTATTTACTCAGGGGGCTGAATAGAAATAAATGCATGGCACAATTTTCAGATTCATATTTTTTAAAAATTAGAAAAGTGTCATTTCCTTTACACTTCACAAAAACTTGCTACTTTGTGTTGGCATATCACATGAAATCCAAATAAAAAAATTGTTTATGTTTAAGGGTGTTACATGAAAAAACGTGGAAAAGTTCACAGGGTATGAATACTTTTTCAAAGCACTGTATATGTATGCCTTCTTTACGATTTAATTTGGGGTGAATGGCGCAACTACACCTTCTGCTCTGAATCCATAAATCCGTTAGTAGGATCAACCCTCCTAAGCCGTCTATATGGATATGTAGCTAGATAAATAAAATGATACCTTGATGTCTGCGGTCTTATTCCAGAGAAATCCACGTTTTTCTTAATATGTAAATGAGCTGTTAAGATCTATGTCTAGGACATAGATCTCCCTGAGAATCTGCCTCCAAAGCTTATTATAAATGAAAGGGGGCGTTATTACGGTATCAGCTTTCTAAGAACTGCATGCCCATATAACTGGATTAGAGAGGTTGATCCTACATACTCACAGATTCCCTTTAACCCATAAGTTTGGTCTCTTCTATTAAGTCTTCGAATAAATATTAGCAACAAACTTTTAAGTAGTTAACCGCCAGACGTAGATAAGATATATTATATAACCCGGTACACAAAGCAAAAATGGCACACAACAGAAAACCAATATTATATGCAGGCTTGTGCAAATCCTTCTGTCTCCATGCACGGTAATGCCTCACAGCTTTGATGTCCTGCTTACTAGGCATTGTTCACACCTACCTCTCAGCAAGCAAGCTGTTTTCCTTGCTATTAACACCTGGCCTCTGCAAGCAAGGTAATGCATCTCTTCAAGCAAATCTACAATTTTCCTGTGCTACACTGCTATCCTGCAGTTAACTATTTCCTCTCTATAAGTCCCAGTTCGCACACATTCCTGCTATTAAACATTTTCCTGCTGGAAGATTCCAGATTGCATTTACTTCTCTGTTATACCTGTGATTAACCATTGCACTTCTGGAAGATACCAGGCTGCATGCCTAGGATAACTGTATACCTGCTGGAAAATACTAAATTCCTATACATTTACTGTTCTTCTATCCGCACACCAAGCTCTTCTTCTGTACTTTCTGCTCTGCTTGCTTGCCTGCCACTTTGCTGTCATAGTCCTTGCTGAGTCACGTGTTGTCTGTCAAGAGCTGCTTCACTACACTATCACCTACAGGCTATGTTGCTCATCCAGACCTACAGGTTGGAGAATTCACCTCCCCAGGTGAGAATATGTGCGTGCTATTTTTATACAAGTTGTGTATTATAAAATGTTATTATCCATCATAGCTTTTTATAAGGAGGTGGTGGCCTACATGATGCTAAGGGCTATCTTCATCATCCTATTGTATCAGATTCATATCAGTGAAACAGGGAAAGTAAGTTCAGTCCACTGTAACTAAAGAAAACCTTCATTCTGCGACTGAAAAGTTGCCAAACATGTCTTAGTGGCATGTAAACGTTTGGGCACCCCTGGTCAAAATTACTGTTATTGTGAACAGTTCAAGACGAAATGATCTCTGAAAGGCCTAAAGTTAAAGATGACACATTTCCTTTGTATTTTAGGTAAAATATAAATTTTTATCCTCACATTTTAAAAATTACAAAATGAAAATGGGCAAATGCAAAATTCTAGATAATGAAATACATAAATACAATTTCAACGATGTCAAGTATGTGTTATATTATGCAAAATTCCAAGTGTTGTGATTAAATGCTTGTAAGCCTTTGTATGGGTCTGTAGATTCAATGATTGTATGAGATGGAGATAGGCAGGCGGTCTAGTACAGTGGTTCTAAGCAGATCAAGTGAAGCTATACCTGGGTTAGTCAACCACAGTTCCCATATATTTATACATCTTTCAGAGCAATTCTTTTAATCAATGTTTCCCTTTCCATACATATAATATTATTTATTTTATATTTTAGCTCTTCTATTTTCATGGAAGTATGATCTAATCAATATAGTGCTAGCAAATTTTTAGCTTGGAATAACTCACTAAAAATGGCTATTGCCTTGCGAGAATCTGAGTCCACACCCTCTCCCAAAAGACCGAGAATGCATAACCTTGGATCCATTTGTGTCCCGAAAGCCTGTTCTTTAAGGACAGTCACCCCATTCCGGTATCTCCCAAAATGTACCCACTCCCGCATCATGTGCATTAAGTGGTCTCCCCCTCTAGTCCACATCATAATATATATATTTTTTCTAACTCTTCCCTGTGCCCTTTGTTGGACTTTATGGCAAATCCAGGATCTTTTTAGGAAGGGTAAGGAATGGATGAAAGAGGCTACATTGCAAAGCACTCAAACGTGAGCACTGATTTGTGGATCAAGAGTGTCATGAAATGACTGTCCTGGCATGACACAACCCAACGATGGGACAGTAACAATAAGGCGAAACACACAAGGGTACACCGGGACACTTTAACAACGGTGGGCCCTGTCTGTAGGGAACGGGCAATTGGACACCTCCTGCACTCACCTAAAGATGTACCCTGCTCTTAGTAGCATCCTTACATGGGTTCTTTCAACCCGTCACCAAGCAGGATACCTAGTCCCTCACTTGATCTGCTCTTATCCCTAAGTAGGGAACTGGCAGGTGAGAGCACTTGTCCCACCGCTGCACTAATACAACACAAGGTAAGGTAAGACAAACACCATGGGGAAAAGGAAACACCAAACAACACTTAGCTCTCTCTGCTGCAATGCACTGCATAGCAGAGTAATGCACCAGATCTCAGTATTCAGCTGATGAACCACAGCACTCAGCAAGCTCCTTCTCCAGCTAGGGTGGTCTCCAGAAGGACCTGTATAACCAACAGTCAGCTGATGCATCAGGTGACCTTTTAAAGGAAGGTGGGAGTGGTCATCACCAGCATCAGCAGACTAGGCAGCAATGTAATTACACCAGCGGCCACTGGGGGGGACTGCATTAACCCCCCATGACCTGAAAGGAAAAAGGTTTTAATCTGAGGGAAACCAGATCTGCTACAGATCCAAACATGGATCGTGACAAAGAGGCAAAATGTTTGTCTATGCTTTCTCAATAATCAGGGCTTGCACTAAGGAACCTTTCGAGAAGCATTGCTACTTTTGTTTGTCAAGCCAGATGGATCACAGCCACAGTGTAAGCTGTACAACCCTTTATCATACGTTATCATTGTTGTGTCCGGAGAGCTCACTCATTGCTCAACTCCAGGTAGAACAAGCAGAAGACACCAGCATTGCTTTATGACACAGGTGTTGAGTGAGAATGTTTAGGTCAAGCAGGAAAGGAGGAACTTTCTTCATGTAGAACATCTGAGAACACTTTGTGCAGAACAGAATATGTAATATCTATACAGTCTATTAAACTGGTTTTCCATTTTTCAGAAAACCCTTGTCCCCAGTTTTTGTTTTTAAAGAAACTGTAGTTTACCCCCCTCCCTCAGTGCTCAATCTCTTACGCTGCTTCCAGTGTATCATTGTCTGGAGCACAGTAGGCAATCATTGAGATCGGCAGCTCTGAGCGGCTCATGCTCAGCTCACCATTTGGATGCAGCACTGTAGATGTGATATCAGCTCGGCGGGCAATAATAGACACCATGAGCAGTGGTGAAGACTTAGCGCAGGACCCGGGGAGGATGGGTATTCACAGTTTGTTTTTGTTTTTTATAAACAAATTGTACTTTGGGACAGGGATTATCCGAAAAATAAAAAAAAACCTTTAAACAAGCTATGAGTTCTGTTATAAACTGGAAACACAACTCTTCTATGCACATGTGCATATATACTTCTAGCTAGTTGGGGACTATAGGGAAGGAAAAGACTAGTCCACGCGGATCCGGCTGCCTCCACCCCTATCCTTCTACTGATCCTGTCATGAAGGATCAGGACATTCCCTCCAGATCTCAAGTGTTGATCAACATTCAGAACAAGACTTTTATACATTTACATAAGCATTTCTGTCATACTCTTCTTAAAAAATGTGTTTTTTTTTGTTTTTTTTTAAACCACCAATGGTTCACGCTGTGACCAGCTCTTGAGGTTGGCCGTTCCACCAATTAATAGTTCTCATGTTAAAGGACCCTTGTCTCCTCTGAAGATTGAACCTTTTTTTCTCCAAACAGTAGGAATGCCCTGTAGTCTCTTGAGGAGGTTTTACATGAACCAGCTTTTGACCAGCTTTTGTTTATGCTTTTACTAGTTGATCATGTCTAACCTTAGATGTCTTTTCTCAAGATTCTTTAATTTTTAAATATTCTTTTAATTTTACCTCATAATTAAGATTTTCCATGCCTTTATTTTTCAGTTTTGTGACTCTTCTTTCTACTTTTTCTAACTCCAGGGCATTCTTTCTATGAATTTGGTGCACAGAGTTGAACTTCGTATTCTAGATCAGGCCTCACTAACTCTTCGTAAAGTTTTAGTGTTACTTCTGTCCCGCTGGTTCAGGCTTCTTTTAATACATGACATTATAATGCTGGCTTTAGAAGCCTCTAATTGACATCGTATGGTGTTGCTATTTGTACAGTTGTGCTCAAAAGTGTACATACCCTGAACTTTGGTTTTCTTGGCCCTTTTTTCAGATAATATGAATGATAACACCAAAACTTTATCTCCACTTATGGTTAGTGGTTGGGTGAAGCCATTTATTGTCAAACTACTGTGTTTTCTCTTTTTAAATCATAATGACAACTCAAAACATCTAAATGACCCTGATCAAAAGTTCACATACCCCATTTCGTAATACCGAGTATTGCCCCCTCTAACATCAATGACAGCTTCAAGTCTTTTGTGGTAGTTGTGGATGAGGTTCTTTATTTTCTCAGATGGTAAAGCTGCCCACTCTTCTTGGCAAAAAGCCTCCAGTTCCTGTAAATTCCTGGGCTGTCTTGCATGAACTGCGTGCTTGAGATCTCCCCAGATTGGCTCAATGATATTGAGGTCAGGAGACTGAGATGGTCATTCCAGAACCTTCCCAAACTCAAATTTTTTTTTTTTACAGACAGGGCAAGTAAGTGTCCTGTTTTTGCAGACTGTCCAGGAATTTCTGGATAGTTGCCAACCCTGTTCTGTCCTCAAATCTTGGGAATCGTCCGTATACAAGAACAGAATCGATTTCCCTTTGAACTTTTTCTGAAAGTGTATAAAACACGCTTGCTCCTTGTTTGCAGATCTGGTTACTGATTCCACAAATTTACAGCCCATTCGTGAAAAAGCTGCGTACACTGACTCTGAACAGCGGCACAATGTAATTCACGAATGTAATCGAGTATGCCAAAGCAGAATGTGCACCCGTTTTTTGCTACCCAATCTTAGAACAGCATGATGTAGGAGCAGATACCCTGATTTCGGTGATGTGTTTTTGCTTTTTTTAAAGAATGTTTTTGTTAAAGTTTTTCAGATTACAAAAACACATAATGTGTATAAACAAAGAAACCAGAGTAATAAATGGTTGATTTGACTAAAGAGAAACCTTTCTATATATAAACCTTATGATATAAGTCAATGAAGTAATATAAATTACTGTGCAATAGGTTAATGAACAACAAAGTAAACTTTAACAGTAGCATCAAATTAAGCGCCAATAACAACAATGGCCCATGTTTCCTCCTCTCTCCCATCAAGGAGAATTATAGTGATTGTGGAGGAAATAGTAATAGAGGAGCTCCTCCTTGTGGTGTTCGGCTTTGTTTCTCCATGTCACAGACATCACCTGTAGTGGAAAACTAAGGTAACATTATCAAAGGATTTTCCATCAACAGCCTTTTTTGAAACCATGAAGTTGGTCCAAACCTTTCTGGCAAGAATTTGCGAATGTTTTGACGTAAATGTTCTATAAAACTCTCCCAAATATCAAAGAAATGTTGAATTCTTTGTTCCTTTTGAAGAGACACCTCAAACCAGTCCATCTTCATCAAAAAGGCAAGTTTTTCCAAAAACAATTTGTATGGAGGAGGTTGCAGACTAAGCCATGTGTGAAGAATTGTTTTGGATCCTGCCGCTGCTACCATGTGTAAAAGTTTCCTTACAACAGGATTGCATCGATATGTCTCAGCATCCAGATATCCGAAAATGGCCCACATAGGACCAAAGGGAAAAAGGTAGAATCAAGCTGATTATGGGCATATATGTTTAGTAACATGCATAGATGGTCCAACTTCCCACAGGTGAAGTAGGTCCCCAGGGCTCCCGGTGTGTAGGTGAAGATGGTGAATGGTGTGGTAAAGAACGAGGACACTGGTTTGCAGTCTTTACCTGGTTTACTACTTGGTAGCAGGCAACAGTCCAGGGTACCAGCAACAGGTGATGATATGGTCCGGCCGGGCTGGAGGCAATAGTGGATCCCTCTTCCATGTGAGGTCCATAAGCCTTCCTACTCGCGCTCGTATGCGAGGTCCCTGCTGCCTGTAGCTTGCTGGCAAAGTCCTCTCTCCTGTCCTGGGACAGTTACCTGTATGATGGGCAGTGTGAGCCTTTTTACAGGGTCTATCACGATCCGAGCTCATAGAGTACTGCTTCACCTCCAGGTGTGGTGTGGGCAAATCACATACAGTTCTATGCCCTCTGGTTCTGCCGTGTGACCTGGAGTACAATACGACCTCGAGCTCCTGGTTCCTGCACTTTGGCTCTGAGGGTGCCCAGTCACAGTTCCCCTCTGAGCCCCTTTCCTCTCCTGTCCTCATTTCCTCTCCTGTCCTCATTTCCTCTGATGCTTCACTGACAGTCAACCCCTAGGGTTATATTCCTTTCCCAGAGCTGCAGCTCAGTCCTGGCTGCACTGCTCCACACTCTCTCACTCTCCTTCCTCTCGCCTCACTGTCTGCTACAAATACTGATGTAAAATGCTGATCAAATACTGAACATGCGAATGTGGCCTTAAAAGGATAAACAATTTGAAGGGAGTACTTCTTTAAAAGCAATCATACATATCCGTATCCCTTTATCTATAATGGGATGTGTTTAGATTCCATTATGACATCTGCCAAATAATGGAAACTTTAATTGAAATTAAACAGCCCCCATTATAGTTAAATCATATTATTTTACATGACTGTCCTTGGGTCTGACATGCAGAATATAGGACGTCAGGGATGAATATCGCTATTTATCCCTTGTATTGTGTAAATGGTCCACAAACAATGACTGTTTCATACCTAACTTTGAAAACGCACTCTCTATTGACCACATCCCTAAAGTTAATCACTTTTTTACTTTTGTGAGTATGTTTTTGGTGAAAAAGAGGGGGTACTTTAGGGATCCTTTTACCTTAGGGTACTGTCACACATTGAAATTTCGATCGCTACGACGGCACGATTCGTGACGTCGCAGCGTCGTACTATTATCGCTCCAGCGTCGTAGACTGCTGTCACACGTTGCAATCACGGCGCTGGAGCGATGCCGAAGTCCCCGGGTAACCAGGGTAAACATCGGGTTGCTAAGCGCAGGGCCGCGCTTAGTAACCCGATGTTTACCCTGGTTACCAGCGTAAACGTAAAAAAAACAAACAGTACATACTCACATGCCGGTGTCTGTCCCTCGGTGCTGTGCTTCTCTGCACTGTGTAAGCACAGCGGCCGGAAAGCACAGCGGTGACGTCACCGCTGTGCTCGCTTTCCGGCTCTGGTGCTTACACAGTGCAGAGAAGCTTTCGCCGAGGGACAGACACCGGCATGTGAGTATGTACTGTTTGTTTTTTTTACGTTTACGCTGGTAACCACAGTAAACATCGGGTTACTAAGCGCGGCCCTGCGCTTAGTTACCCGATGTTTACCCTGGTTACCAGCGAACACATCGCTGGATCGCTGTCACACACAACGATCCAGCAATGACAGCGGGTGATCAAGCGACGAAAGAAAGTTCCAAACGATCTGCTACGACGTACGATTCTCAGCAGGGTGTCTGATCGCAGTAGCGTGTCAGACACAGCGATATCGTAACGATATCGCTAGAACGTCACGAATCGTACCGTCGTAGCGATCGAAATTTCAATGTGTGACAGTACCCTAAGTCTCTAACTCACTCATTTACTTGGGTGCTGAGGGGTGATGGTGGGGGTGTGGTTAGCTTCATTTGCCTATAGCACCAAAATAATGTACCTTGTCCCGGCCCTAGCTGTGAGTGACAGCTCAGCCGCCCTATGGATAGCAGGGGTGTATCGGGCTGTTAGTTCTGAGTTTTAGATTCCTACAGGTGTTTTCCATCCTGAATAATTGCCAGGCTATTTAGCTGGCTGACAATGTCAGATCATTAACAATTGTAGCTTCAAGCTCAGTGGTGTGTTGATGCTGAGCTCTGTATTTTGTTATTCTGATCTATCATTGCCGGACCTAGGATTTGCCTTCGACTACCTGTTTGAATAATCCCATTGCTTTTGGCGTATTCTGACTTTAGTTAGCAGACCATGGACTTTGCCCCTGACTATCTGTTTGTCTTATCCCTCAGTCTTTGACATACCTGTCTGGCGTTTGACCTTGAACCTCTTGACCACTCTGCCTCACGGCTTTTCTATGAGTAGTGAGTAGCGTCACAGGATGAAAGAGAGTGAAGTGATAATGGGTCCTATCATTATTGGGGTTTTTGTTTTCTTGTGTAATCGGTTTACCATCTAGGTCTACAACTTGAATTAATCCTGTGGCCTTCAGGGTACAGACTTCAGATTTCTGTAGGACACTGCAAGCTGCTACAGGGTCCACCAGACACTCTATTGTATTAAAGGGCATATCAGAGAGTGTAAAGTGAACAAAGGCATCACACCCCTAGTTTCAGAGATGACTGGTAAAACTGGAAGCCCTTCATGTTAATTGCTCCTTTCCTGCAGTTTTTTCTTTGAGGCCTTACCCTTGCTTCTAGAAGTGGCCCAGTTCATCACAATTGTAGCACCCCACCTTACTGACGTCCACCCTTCCAAGGAACAACGTTTTTGCCCGATCTTTCCCATTGTTTGTTTATATGCATTTTAAACTCTATTACCTTCTGGAATTTCTTTTCCTCCACCTCTTGAACATTCCTTTGAATTGAACTAGCCAAACTCAGTGTTGGGACTGACGTCTCATGCCAATCGGCATGATCAAAAATTAATGAGTCTCCTTATTCAATCCAGACACCAAGATGGCAATCAACATTTTTCCCATTGGCCCTTCAGGCTCGCTACTGTCTCCTCAACTGCCTGCCTAAATCTCACAAAGTAATCCTCAACTGTTTACTTCGCCTTTTGATGAATATTTGTCACCCTTACCCAGGACTGGAGAGCAAAAACCTCTCCAACTTTGCTTTGAATATTCCAATGCTTTTTGAGAGAAGTTTTCTTGCTCAGTTGGGTTAGATGGCAGAATGAGTCTTGTGAAGATGGCAGAAGCATCAATCTGTCCATCTTTTGTTTTAATTTTCTGCAACAAGTCTCTTCTTGTGGGGTTGTAACTGACTTATGTTATACAGCTCATTTGCAAACGCATGTGGATAGCTCTGTGGTTTGGTGATCTATGAGAGAAATCCCTTCACTTTCCCAGGTGTCCATGGAACATGTTGGGTGATTCTCCTAGCTGGCTAACCATTTATACAAGGCACAGACTGTTCTCTGACAGGATAGGCAGAGGCCTGAGGTAACTATTATGTCTCAGTCATCCTGTCTATCTCTTTTTCTTTGTTTTTTTTTTCAGGTGATCAGAAATTCTTCTTCCACTCCATAGTAAACTCTCCCTCCCCAGGAATAGATATCTCTCCCCAAATACCTGGGGTATGATAGGAAGAGAAAAATTCAGGGACTGCAGCCTTCATTTTTTTTACAAGTAGGGCAAAAAAGTGCCAGTTTTTACAGACTGTCCTGTTATTTCTGGACTCTTGGAAGCTTTTATCGGTGGATGTGGAGGAAGCCTGTTGCCTAGAGATCACATGGGATCTGGTAGAGATGAACTTGTGTGGAGGCTTGAAAATTCGGTGTCTGTTTGCATATAAAAGTGCCATCGTCAAGGGCCTAATGGTTAGTTTGCAGCTGTCCTGAAAGCTTATATAAGGGAGATAGGGCTGAATATGTGTAAATATCGGTACCATTCATTCCATAGGTTCTGAAGACACAGATGATTGTGGTGAGTGCTGCACTCGAGCTCTCCTACAATCAAATTACACAAGGGAAATGTGTTTACTGCAGACGTGCAAGTGACCCTCTACAGCTGTCAGTAATAGAGGGGGGTCCTGTTTTGGATAATAAACCAACATGATCACAGCTGTTCCAAATTAAAATAAACTTAGTTTATTACAATAAGAGTTTGTTTACGCAACCATATAATAAGGAAGAGAACTATCCGATGATTTATCAGATAGCACTAGTCACAATGTCATACCATGGGGCAAAACAGATCTGTAATTTTTTTCTCATACTAATTCGGCATGAGAAAAAAAAATCACAGCAATGTCAACTGGTCACCTCCTGATGGGCACCATCAAGAATGTTCGTGAAGTGACCAGATGAAGTCCATTATCATCCTTCAGCTTGGTTCAGCTGGACGTGGCTCTTCTTTAGCACATGATGTTCACGAAAGAGTCACAAAAGCATTTTTTTACTAAGCAGATATTCTACTTCTTGTTCAAATTGTTTTTATTGGAAATGTTTTAATTATCATACAAAATGGAGATAAAGAACATGAAGGAAAAGAAAAGGAAAAATATGGGAAAACAAGGGAAAATAAAGGAAAAATGGGAGAAACAACTATCTCAAAGAAATAACAGTTATTCTATCTCTGAAACATGAACCAGCAGATATTAAGATCAAGAATTAGACAATGGAATTATCATTTGTTTCACAGTATCTCACCATTTTGATAGTTTTATTATCACATATTATGTAAGCTAGCTAACTATGTTCCTGATCAGGGGAGCCAAAAGGAATTTCAGGGTCCCATATTGGCATCATTTTCAGGTTCCCTTGAGACTCCGCCCAGGCTCCACCCCAGTTCCGCCTTCATCCCTCAAACTTTCCACTGTCCCACCGCCCACCCTTGGAAAAATTCTTCGCCCCCCCCTTCTCACCAATCACACAGTAACAGTTCCCATGGAACCATATCACATACATAGCCATCAGCTTTTGTTTTGACCAACAGATTTTTTAAGCCTGCCACCACGACAAGGTAGACTCTTTTGGCAGGGCCCTACTCTACTCTACTCTAACCTATTGAACATTTCTTAAAATATCCAATACTCTTTTTAGGTATATTTTTATTTATTTTTCATTAAGGGAGTGTGCTACATACATTTTTTAAACCAATTGAAATCAGAATTTGATAATCTTTTTTAGAATCTGTATTTCTGATTGCAGATTCTGTTTCCAGTAAGCTGCCTGGATAAGGACATTGGGACATATACATGTTTGTGTGTGTGTGTGTGTGTGTGTATATATATATATATATATATATGTCCATGAACAAGAGAAAAGAAATCGGACCGCACTAACAGTCTATGGAAAGCGTGGTGGGGAACCGCTCACCTGCACAGAGCTTGCCGTCGTCTTCAATCCTGGGTGCCGGACTCCACAGAAATCCAGTGTTGTAAATCAATGAAGAGAGAAGAAGGAGCGCACTCACAGGAGGTCCATTGCAGGTAACTTTTATTGAAGCACGTAGTACATCTTCACGGCCGAGGGTGCTGGGGAGGGAGTGTGGCTGTGCGGGACAACAGCTGTTTCGCGCTTGACTGGCGCTTCAACAGGTCCGTGAGCGGACCTGTTGAAGCGCCAGTCAAGCGCGAAACAGCTGTTGTCCCGCACAGCCACACTCCCTCCCCAGCACCCTCGGCCGTGAAGATGTACTACGTGCTTCAATAAAAGTTACCTGCAATGGACCTCCTGTGAGTGCGCTCCTTCTTCTCTCTTCATTGATATATATATATATATATATATATATATATATATATATACAGTGGGGCAAAAAAGTATTTAGTCAGTCAGCAATAGTGCAAGTTCCACCACTTAAAAAGATGAGAGGCGTCTGTAATTTACATCATAGGTAGACCTCAACTATGGGAGACAAACTGAGACAAAAAAATCCAGAAAATCACATTGTCTGTTTTTTATCATTTTATTTGCATATTATGGTGGAAAATAAGTATTTGGTCAGAAACAAAATTTCATCTCAATACTTTGTAATATATCCTTTGTTGGCAATGACAGAGGTCAAACATTTTCTGTAAGTCTTCACAAGGTTGCCACACACTGTTGTTGGTATGTTGGCCCATTCCTCCATGCAGATCTCCTCTAGAGCAGTGATGTTTTTGGCTTTTCGCTTGGCAACACGGACTTTCAACTCCCTCCAAAGGTTTTCTATAGGGTTGAGATCTGGAGACTGGCTAGGCCACTCCAGGACCTTGAAATGCTTCTTACGAAGCCACTCCTTCGTTGCCCTGGCGGTGTGCTTTGGATCATTGTCATGTTGAAAGACCCAGCCACGTTTCATCTTCAATGCCCTTGCTGATGGAAGGAGGTTTGCACTCAAAATCTCACGATACATGGCACCATTCATTCTTTCATGTACCCGGATCAGTCGTCCTGTCCCCTTTGCAGAGAAACAGCCCCAAAGCATGATGTTTCCACCACCATGCTTTACAGTAGGTATGGTGTTTGATGGATGCAACTCAGTATTCTTTTTCCTCCAAACACGACAAGTTGTGTTTCTACCAAACAGTTCCAGTTTGGTTTCATCAGACCATAGGACATTCTCCCAAAACTCCTCTGGATCATCCAAATGCTCTCTAGCAAACTTCAGACGGGCACGGACATGTACTGGCTTAAGCAGTGGGACACGTCTGGCACTGCAGGATCTGAGTCCATGGTGGCGTAGTGTGTTACTTATGGTAGGCCTTGTTACATTGGTCCCAGCTCTCTGCAGTTCATTCACTAGGTCCCCCCGCGTGGTTCTGGGATTTTTGCTCACCGTTCTTGTGATCATTCTGACCCCACGGGGTGGGATTTTGCGTGGAGCCCCAGATCGAGGGAGATTATCAGTGGTCTTGAATGTCTTCCATTTTCTAATTATTGCTCCCACTGTTGATTTCTTCACTCCAAGCTGGTTGGCTATTGCAGATTCAGTCTTCCCAGCCTGGTGCAGGGCTACAATTTTGTTTCTGGTGTCCTTTGACAGCTCTTTGGTCTTCACCATAGTGGAGTTTGGAGTCAGACTGTTTGAGGGTGTGCACAGGTGTCTTTTTATACTGATAACAAGTTTAAACAGGTGCCATTACTACAGGTAATGAGTGGAGGAAAGAGGAGACTCTTAAAGAAGAAGTTACAGGTCTGTGAGAGCCAGAAATCTTGATTGTTTGTTTCTGACCAAATACTTATTTTCCACCATAATATGCAAATAAAATGATAAAAAAACAGACAATGTGATTTTCTGGATTTTTTTGTCTCAGTTTGTCTCCCATAGTTGAGGTCTAACTATGATGTAAATTACAGACGCCTCTCATCTTTTTAAGTGGTGGAACTTGCACTATTGCTGACTGACTAAATACTTTTTTGCCCCACTGTATATAATAAGACATTATAGTGAACTCTATTTCCTTGGGAGAGTTTTCTATTCATGTTCCCATGTTTTAATGGCATGCAGTTGTCATTGTGTTGGAAGGGGGAAGAGGTGAGCTGTGACACTACATACTGTGTGAATGGTGAATTCTGTTATCTCTCATTGTAATCCTGCCTGTTATGATAATGAGGTGACTGCTAATAAGGGATCTCTTCTGGACATGTCAGTCTATTATAAAAGCTGTTTTTGTTTATTATTTTATGATATAAGGGGTGATAAGTAAATTCTTGCAAAACTTTAAACTATGATTAAAAGGATTTGCAATTTTCTGGTTATTGTTGAGGAATGTGATTGAGATGATAGGGCTCTTACTAATATGGCCTTTCTTGAATTTCAGCACCAAACATGAAACATGGGAAATTGAAATATAGGCTATGCTGAATTTCTGCACTAAGTGCCTTTTAATGATCCCACAAACACATTGATTAACAATGACCAGAGAGTGGTCAATGTCCAAAACAAAAAAGCTTCATAACACATTCCCACTAAATATTTTGCTAACTAAATCTAATTTTCATAAGAGTCATTTAGTTTAAATCCTTTGGTCAATTACATAATGTGAAAAATTACAGTGCCAATAACAAAAGAGATATTACCTGTATGCCCATATTAATAGGTCATACACATCTTGGCGGTGACAGATTCCCTTTAAAGCATAAACACACATACATTAATTCTTATCTATCTAATAGGATGACGACAGCTGTCCAGACCTGCATCCCACCACAAGTAACACTCCGGAGTAATCCCTGGAGTATGAAATCATCCTCAGTGACTCAGTGACAAAGCAAGAGGCTATGCGCCTCCCTTTGCTCTTAGGGTATTTACTCATCTAGGAGTACTGCTCAAACTGTTGGGGTGCAGCTGTGGGACCCTATTTTCAGAGATGATGTCCTCCACCCAAGTCTCAAAAAGCTGAAAGGGTCTTCAGGAGAGGTGGGTAGTTGAGCTAGGCTATCAGACGGTCACCTCTGTAGCTGTAGTGTCATCCTTCCTATGGTTACATTCAGGGGTGAACAGGGGCGGACATGTTATTGGTGCAACTGCACACAGGTCAATAGGTAAGGGGACCCATTTCCACCTCCAAAGCAGAGTTAATTGTGGGTTATGATGAGTTATTGGGCTGATCATTAGCATAAAAACAGAATATAACATTTCTCTACAACAGGACCATTAACATGAGGCATACAGTTAGGAGTAGCTTAACATTTCTATTACCTGTATGCCCATATTAATAGGTCATACACATCTTGGCGATGACCGATTCCCTTTAAAGCATAAACACATATATATTAATTCTTGCCTATCTAATAGGATGACGACAGCTGTCCAGACCTGCATCCCACCACAAGTAACACTCCGGAGTAATCCCTGGAGTATGAAATCATACTCAGTGACTCAGTGACAAAGCAAGAGGCTATGCGCCTCCCTTTGCTCTTAGGGTATTTACTCATCTAGGAGTACTGCTCAAACTGTTGGGGTGCAGCTGTGGGACCCTATTTTCAGAGATGATGTCCTCCACCCAAGTCTCAAAAAGCTGAAAGGGTCTTCAGGAGAGGTGGGTAGTTGAGCTAGGCTATCAGACGGTCACCTCTGTAGCTGTAGTGTCATCCTTCCTATGGTTACATTCAGGGGTGGACAGGGGAGGACATGTTATTGGTGCAACTGCACACAGGTCAATTGGTAAGGGGACCCATTTGCACCTCCAAAGCAGAGTTAATTGTGGGTTATGATGAGTTATTGGGCTGATCATTAGCATAAAGACAGAATATAACATTTCTCCACAACAGGACCAATAACATGAGGCATACAGTTAGGACTAGCTTAACATTTCTATTACCTGTATGCCCATATTAATAGGTCATACACATCTTGGCAGTGACCGATTCCCTTTAAAGCATAAAAACACATATATAAATTCTTATCTTTCTAATAGGATGACGACAGCTGTCCAGACCTGCATCCCACCACAAGTAACACTCCGGAGTAATCCCTGGAGTATGAAATCATCCTCAGTGACTCAGTGACAAAGCAAGAGGCTATGCGCCTCCCTTTGCTCTTAGGGTATTTACTCATCTAGGAGTACTGCTCAAACTGTTGGGGTGCAACTGTGGGACCCTATTTTCAGAGATGATGTCCTCCACCCAAGTCTCAAAAAGCTGAAAGGGTCTTCAGGAGAGGTGGGTAGTTGAGCTAGGCTATCAGACGGTCACCTCTGTAGCTGTAGTGTCATGCTTCCTATGGTTACATTCAGGGGTGAACAGGGGCGGACATGTTATTGGTGCAACTGCACACAGGTCAATAGGTAAGGGGACCCATTTCCACCTCCAAAGCAGAGTTAATTGTGGGTTATGATGAGTTATTGGGCTGATCATTAGCATAAAGACAGAATATAACATTTCTCCACAACAGGACCATTAACACGAGGCATACAGTTAGGACTAGCTTAACATTTCTATTACCTGTATGCTCATGTTAATACATCATACACATCTTGGCGGTGACCGATTTCCTTTAAAGCATAAACACACATATATTAATCCAGAAGATCAACAACAGAAAAATGCGGCAGCACTCACCCAATTGTGGTCCAGTTCTTTATTTAGAACATGAGTAAATACAGCTTTTCGGTCCGATGGAGTGCAGTTGGATGGGAGGTGAGCAGGTGAATGACGACAGCTGTTTCGCGCTGATCCAAGCGCTTCTACAGGTCCTGTAGAAGCGCTTGGATCAGCGCGAAACAGCTGTCGTCATTCACCTGCTCACCTCCCATCCAACTGCACTCCATCGGACCGAAAAGCTGTATTTACTCATGTTCTAAATAAAGAACTGGACCACAATTGGGTGAGTGCTGCCGCATTTTTCTGTTGTTGATCTTCTGGATTGCTTCTATTTTCTCATGCGAGCACCTCCTATATTTCATTCAGCTTGTCACCACTCACCGCTGTCGACCTTCGGTCTGCACACACAGGCTGTGCAGCTTACTTTTTTCTTTTTGTATCGGACTATTCACACATATATTAATTCTTATCTATCTAATAAGATGACGAGAGCTGTCCAGACCTGCATCCCACCACAAGTAACACTCCGGAGTAATACCCTGAGAATGAAATCACCCTCAGTGACAAAGCAAGAGGCTACGTGCCTCCCTCTGCTCTTAGGGTATTTAAGCATCTAACGGTGCTGCTCAAACTGTTGGGATGCAGCTGTGGGACCCTATTTTCTGAGATGATATCCTCCACCCAAGTCTCAAAAAGCTGAAAGGGTCTTCAGGAGAGGTGGGTAGTTGAGCTAGGCTATCAGACGGTCACCTCTGTAGCTGTAGTGTCATCCTTCCTATGGTTACATTCAGGGATGGACAGGAAAGGACATGTTATTGGTGCAACTGCAGACAGGCCAATAGGTAAGGGGACCCATTACCACCTCCAATGCAGATGATATTGAGTGTTATGGTGAGTTATTGGGCTTCAAAGGGCTCATATATTGTTCTTGCATAGGGATCCTCTTCTGTCTGTGTCTGCCAGTGGCTCCAATGTCTTATTAATTCCCTGCAATGAGAATCACATCACATTAATAATTTCCAGGCAATCAAGCTCAATACAATCAATCCTATCACTACCAGTATGGGCTTTAGCAAAGTTGAGAATATATTGTTTAACCCAACTCTGATAAACACCATCCAGAAAAAGGAATTCCATCCCTCCTTGGATATATCTCTAGCTTTTTATTGCAGCTCCTTTACTTTATCCATGTTTCTCTATTGAATCATGTGCATCTTCAATCTAGGAGCAGCATTCGTCACCTATAACAGCACAAGTGCCCCCTTCTATTGCTAACAGGTAGTTAAGAGCCATTCTCTTCTGAAGGGCCACCATCCCCATTCGGTGACTTCAGAAGTAGAAGCTAGTGGGGGCGAAACCAACAATCAAAACATTGGTGAAATGACAAATAAGAGCTACTGTGGGTAGAGCCAACAACCATAACATTCCGTGACATCATATGACGTATCTGTTGGGGCGGAATCAACAATCCCAACATTCTAAGTCATAACAATCAACAGCTCATGTGGGCCGAGCCAACAACCCCCACATCGGTGTTGTACAAGAATTTCCCAATATTGGTTGGATATATATTTTTGATCTAGACTACATATTACTATAATGTCTCAATAACATCCAACAATTACATAATTATCTCCAGGTTACATGTGTTCGTTTTACAGAATATAACTATAATCTCCGAGATTTGGATGATTCTATAACAATTCATGGCCTAAAAATCAAGAAGTCATCATGCTCTAGTTATGGCTGCGGAGATTCTCTCAATTATAACTAATCTATGGACCTGATGAGCAAGAAAGTCAGAAACCAATAAAATATGATGGATAATCGGGAAGTCATTGTCATTTCTGTACTTGAAGATAAATCCCGTCACATCCTATATATCTCTTTACTATTGGAGGAAATGCTCTAAGACTTGGACATCACCTAATCTGAGGGGTTCACTATTTGTTTTGGACGTGCTTGTATTGTATAGAATACAGACTCCTTAATGAATAAAAAATAAATGAAAAATAGATGATAGAAGAAAATGTAGGACACAACAAGAGATGACATAGAGATGACTTACCTCTCTCTCCGCTGTCTGCAACTGTCAAATGGAATGTTGGCTCTGCGGCTCCTTACACAATGTGTGTGATGTCATAATGCAAGGGGGCGGAGCCAGAAACCACAACATTCCGTGACATCATCAACAGGAGCAGCAGTTGTTATTTAAAGGGACCAGGCCACACAACCAATTCATTACCATGTGGATGAAGTGAACTCTAATTATCCACCTTGACCTCTTAATACTTTTTTACACTGTCATTACTACCATACAATGTAATTACAGAGTAGTTTCTACTGATTTGAAGAGTGATAAATCGACAATAATAACCCATTTATCCCAGTATTAGAGATTAGATTATATGGATGGTTGGATGGGGAGGTGGACATACTACTGTAGGATAAATGGCCAGTAAATAGGAGAGGACACTATAGCCAATGTTACTATAAATTCCAGGGTAGGACAATTAATTTTCCCAAGGGGCTACATGACAGACAGGGACTGATGTGGACGGCAGAACCAATAGGCTGAAATTAATTCTGAAATATATATATATATTCCACTGGCGCTAGGCACAAGGTTCTCTGGGGGTCCTAGCTGCCTGTTTGGGTGACAACAACCACCTGTTGTCGAGAAGTAAAAATTAGAATAAAAATAGTAAAAGTCCAAAACAGCACTCAGACACCAGTCATTATGCCACTAGTAGTAAAGCGAGTCCGCAAGAAAAAAGAAACTTATGTCATCACATAGAAGTATTGCGAGGGCCAGTATACAGGAAAATACCGCTCTTGGAACCTCGCTGTGGGAAAGAATATTTAATATCACCGGAAGGTTGAAGATGTGGAAACAACTAGGTCCACAAGATAAGGGTATAGATTAGGGCAGCGGTGTGCCAGTGGTGTGACCAAGAGTCCGGTGAAATTACAGGAGTACAAAGTGAACATGAAAAATTGTATATAATGACTCAGATAAAATATATATGAGGTCCCGAGGTCACCACAGTGAATTTTACCAATGATCTGGTACCTTAAGTGCCACTACTAAAAGCAGTATAAGAGCGGTATTTTCCTGTATACTGGCCCTTGAGATGCGTCTATGTGAGCACATACGTTCTTTTTGCTTGCTAACTCGCTTTACCACTAGCTGCATAGCGACAGGTTTCTGCGCGCTGTTTTGGACTTTTACTATTTTTATTGAAATTAATTCTGATCCATATTAATATTAACATGATAATTACAATTATTGTTTTATATTAATAATTATTGCATAACTTAATATTGAGCAGAATTAAGTATGCTGACACTCCTTCATACCAGATGAGCCCATGTGCAGCTCCCCTCTATACCTCTATATACTGTAAGAGCTCACACCTAGCTTCCTACATACAGTATGAGTCCTCACATAGCCCATGTACATACATTGTTAGAACCCACATAGCCTCTATATATAGTATGAGCCCCCACATAGCTTCTCTATATTCAATATGAGCCCTCACATAGCCCTCTGTATATATTATGAGACCACACATAGCCCCCTATATACATTATAAGCCAGAGGTGTATCTAGAAGTGATGAGAAAGCGTGCTCGCCATGGCTTGATACTTGATCAAGCATCGCGGTGCTTGGTTACACTACTCGATCGATCGAGTATCACGGGTCCTCAAGCGCCATTCTCAAGTCCCCACCCCATATGTTTCACAGCTGTTAGACAGGTAATAAACATGCGAGAATTGCCTGCCATACACAGTAATGCCATAGCCATGTTGGCTACTGGCATTACTGTGATTGGACGGCCGCATCGCGCCATTTGGTGTAATATAAGACCCAGGGCAGTTTCTAGCCCAAAAATGACACAGGGCGAGAGTAGGAAATTTCTCCCCCCCCCCCCCCCCCCCGGCACCGAAAATAATAAACATTATTTTTGTGGGCTTGAGTAATAAATAGAGAGCAGGCTTGTATCTTCCCTTTTTTTAATAAATTATAATTTGCCTTTAACTTATATAGAACTTGGGGAAAAGGGACAAGTATGCTAATTATTAACGGTGAGAACAAAGTTGTAGGTAAATAATATCTATTAATTATTTTGGAAACAGATCCTAAAAATTGTAGGTTGCAGATTTATGAGAAACTGACTCTTCTAGATTTAGCCGCTGCAAAAGCATTAATAGCTTCCGAATAATTCAGCTTTTCTGCCAGTTCATTTTCTAATTCCAGGTCACATTTACTAATCTCTTCTAAAAGGAGATTGGCGAGACTTTCCCCAGATGTATCAGTAGCAGGACGATAGCCAATAAAATGTTCCTTTATTGCTACGTGATCATCATCTATATCAACAAATCTTAAGGTGTATGACAACTGTTCAGTGTGACCTGCATCTTGTGTGCAGTCCAACATTATTGAAAAATACTTAGATCTTTTGGCTTTTTCTAGAATACATTTCTTCACCTGAGAGGCCATCAAGCAGATAATTTCATTTTGAATTAAATTTCCACAGTAATGTGTATGGATTTCCTGGGAAGTAATTCGTTTTAAATGATCTCTCATTACTGGTTCAAATTTTCCAAGAAGCTCTATAAGCCCAAGGAAATGTCCATTATTTGGTGTAAACAATGTATTTGACGATCCTCGAAAAGCTAAATTATTGGTTGCCAGGTATACAGTTACTGCCATAACTCTTTCCAACACTTCTCGCCTGGGTGAGGATGCCACCAGACTGCCAAAGATGAGGTAAGTCAGCTGGGCCCCCTCCCGGGTTTCATGCTGTGGGGCATGCCAAATCAGCATGCCCCAAGGGTGGTTGGGGGGGGGGCAGGTGTGGGGGTCCCCATCCAAAAAAAAAGGCTAGCCCAACCCATCCCATCCCTCAGACCCCCTCACCTGTTCAGTGTGTCAGTGCCCTCTGCCCTCTGAGTCTGAGCGCGCTCAGACTGCTAAATGGGGCTGCTGGGAAGGGAAGGACTAATCCATAGGCAGGGGGTGGGCATTTTTGCTATACTGCTACCACTGTCAGACTAGACTGCAGCCTGTCCTGTCCAGCATTGAAATTGGCAACAGCCAGGCAGCCTAGTCTGACAGTGATAGTGTGTGTGCTTAGCTCTTTGATCACTGTCTCAGGGAGCGCCCGTGCTCAGCCGAGAGCGCGGCGCCCCTGCTATCAGTGTGGGAGTGGCCGAGCTGCCTCATCCTGGCTGTTCATTCTCGCTGTTCATCCAGCGCGGAGCGGAGGTGAGTCATACCTCCCAACTTTTGAAGATGGGAAAGAGGGACAAAGTTTGCGGCGCGCTTTGCGCGCCGCGGCAAATTTTAGGCCACGCCTCTGACCACACCCATTCATAATTAGTCACACCCATATCCACATCCCAACCACACCCATTTAGCACTGCCGATCACACTGTTTCATATACAATAATTATAAACAAAAAAATATGGCCACACAGTGCCCCATACTGTATAATGGCCACACATGATGCTCCATACTGTATAATGAACACACATGACGCTCCATACTGTATAATGGCCACACATGATGCTCCATACTGTATAATGAACACACATGATGCTCCATACTGTATGACCGCACATGATGCTCCATACTGTATAATGACCGCACATGATGCTCCATACTGTATAATGACCCCACATGATGCTCCATACTGTATAATGGCCGCACATGATGCTCCATACTGTATAATGAACACACATGATGCTCCATACTGTATGACCGCAAATGATGCTCCATACTGTATAATGACCGCACATGATGCTCCAGACTGTATAATGACCGCACATGATGCTCCATACTGTATAATGACCCCACATGATGCTCCATACTGTATAATGACCGCACATGATGCTCCATACTGTATAATGACCGCACATGATGCTCCATACTGTATGACCGCAAATGATGCTCCATACTGTATAATGACCGCACATGATGCTCCAGACTGTATAATGACCGCACATGATGCTCCAGACTGTATAATGACCGCACATGATGCTCCAGACTGTATAATGACCGCACATGATGCTCCAGACTGTATAATGACCGCACATGATGCTCCAGACTGTATAATGACCGCACATGATGCTCCAGACTGTATAATGACCGCACATGATGCTCCATACTGTATAATGGCCACACATGATGCTCCATACTGTATAATGACCGCACATGATGCTCCATACTGTATAATGACCGCACATGATGCTCCATACT
Source organism: Ranitomeya variabilis (assembly GCF_051348905.1). Lineage (NCBI taxonomy): Eukaryota > Metazoa > Chordata > Amphibia > Anura > Dendrobatidae > Ranitomeya > Ranitomeya variabilis. The sequence goes on from NC_135238.1 coordinate 36,041,555, forward strand.
GTACAATGACCGCACATGATGCTCCATATTGTATAATGACCGCACATGATGCTCCATACTGTATAATGACCGCACATGATGCTCCATACTGTATAATGGCCACACATAATGCTCCATACTGTATAATGACCGCACATGATGCTCCATACTGTATAATGACCGCACATGATGCTCCATATTGTATAATGACCACACATGATGCTCCATACTGTATAATGACATACAGGCACGCAGCTCACACACAGGCACGCAGCTCACACGCACGCAGCTCACAAACACATGCAGCTTTGACACAAATGCATCACACACGCAGCCATCACACACACACGCAGCCATCACACACACACACACGCAGCCATCACACACACACGCAGCCATCACACACACACACGCAGCCATCACACACACACACACACGCAGCCATCACACACACATGCAGCCATCACACACACACGCAGACATCACACACGCAGCCATCACACACACACACACACGCAGCCATCACACACACACGCAGCCATCACACACACGCAGCCATCACACACACACAGCCATCACACACACACAGCCATCACACACACACAGCCATCACACACACACAGCCATCACACACACACAGCCATCACACACACGCAGCCATCACACACACACAGCCATCACACACACACGCAGCCATCACACACACGCAGCCATCACACACACGCAGCCATCACACACACGCAGCCATCACACACACGCAGCCATCACACACACACACGCAGCCATCACACACACACGCAGCCATCACACACACAGCCATCACACACACACACGCAGCCATCACACACACACACACACGCGCAGCCATCACACATGCAGCCATCACACACACACGCAGCCATCACACACACACACGCAGCCATCACACACACACACGCAGCCATCACACACACACGCAGCCATCACACACACACACGCAGCCATCACACACACACACACGCAGCCATCACACACACACACACGCAGCCATCACACACACACAGCCATCACACACACACACGCAGCCATCACACACACGCAGCCATCACACACACACACACGCAGCCATCACACACACACAGCCATCACACACACACACCCAGCCATCACACACACACACACGCAGCCATCACACACATCACACACACACAATCTCCTCTGTGATGCAGGGGCGGCTGATGTCCATGTGCAGCTCTCTGCTGAAGTCTTCAGTCTCCTGCTCACAGCTCTGCACTATCCCGGCACCTCCCCCGTCTCTCCTTCTCTGCCGGGATAGCAGCTAAGAGCAGAAGCCGGAGCTCCGTGCACACACAGCCAGAGGTAGTGAATCGCTGACCTTTCTTCTTGATTGCTGCAGGCTCTCTCCTTCAGCGTGGCAGCGCCGCACAGGGGGCGGGAGGGGGGGGGGGGTGTTGCGCGGGCGGTCAGGAGGCAGCTTTTATATAAAAAAAAAAAAAAACAGGCTCTCTCTACGTCCCGGAAGTGGGCGGGGCTTCACCGGCGGCCGCAAATTCGGGATTTTAAATGCCCGAAGCGGGACAGCGGGACCCCGGTGCCAAAGCGGGACTGTCCCGCTGAAATCGGGACGGTTGGGAGGTATGGGTGAGTGGCGGCGCCGAGGTGGCCGCAACCATTATGTGCGGTGCGGGGGGGGGGGCGCGGCGACGCGAGGCGATGATCTGACCGCTCAGCTGTCAGATTTGCAGCTGAGTTCGGGCAGGGCGCGCCCGCGCTCAGCACTGAGCGCGGCATCCGCGCCCCTGACAGCCCTTAAACAGCAGCAGCAGCGGGCAGGGGACCACCGGGGCCCGAGGCCTCTCCTGCGCCCCCCGGCCCCACGGCGCCCCGTGTGGCCGCCCTGCCCGCCCTGTTGAAGAAACGGCCCTGATAAGACCCGATCATGCGATGCTCAGCACAATCTCCTCTGGAAGCATTTAATGGAGAGTTGATTTAGGAGGAAGAGCTGAGATTAGAGCAGGCATATAGGCAGTGTTTACTTGCTATTGCTGTACTTGTATACCGGCTGCTGCACCATTAAAACAGAAGTCCTTTTCAGGGCTACATACTGCGCCTTCTCTAATAAAGCTGCTGTTGCCGGCATTCAGTGTAGGGATAGCTGGTGGAGGAGGGATAGTTTTGGATTAGAAGAATATAGGCAGGGTTTATTGCCTTACAGACCTTCCATATGTATACTGCTGCTGTAATCTAAAAGCAAAAGTACTCCGGAAAATTTGCAAGCATATATTATATACCTAATTTAAAAAAGCACAAGGCGTGGAGTAAGGGACAGCGAAGTTTATGTGCTGATGGTGCTCGCAGGGGCTGAGGACGTGGGCCAGGTAAAACTGTGCATGCTGCAGGTACAAAACAAACATGCTCATCCATGAGACGTAGCTTCCTGTCCCACTTTGCAGGAGGTTGCAGGGCACCACTCTTAAAGCCAGAACAGTGCAAACAGGTAGTCGGTTAAATGGCAGATAATGCTTCCAGTATGTTTCCCAGCACTACCCATCTTCCACACGGTCCTGTCTCAATAGCCAGGAGTCTGGACCACAGAATCCTCACCCTGATCCTCCTTCCTCCCACCATGGTGAGTCCCAGGAGACAAGTGATTCCACACTCGGATACTCGAGGAGCTCTTTACATTTCCATTTATTGATTCTGGAACGGTATAAACACCCCACCCAAAAGACATTCATGAATAGCTGGTTTTTGTTCATTCTGCCTCCCAAAAATTGGAATAAAAAGCGATCAAAAAATGTCATGTGCCCGAAAATGGTACCAATAAAAACGTCGACTTGTCCCGCAAAAAGAAAACCTCACATGCCTCTGTGGACCAAAATATGGAAAAATTATAGCTCTCAAAATGTGGAGACGCAAAAACTATTTTTTGCAATAAAAAGTGATCTTTTAGCATGTGACAGCTGCCAAACATAAAAACCCACTAATAATAGTAAATCAACCCCCCCTTTATCACCCGCTTAATTAGGGAAAAATAATAAAATAAGAAAAATGTATTTTTCTCTAGTCACCTTCCACGACGGCATATGGAGGTTGTCTCTTTGCCCTAATGGGGAACAGGAAACACAGAGAGGTTAAAAGGACCTCCCACCTCCCACTTGCCAGTGTCTTTCCTGTTCCCCTTTGGGACAGGGAGAGGTTTTTTCCGTATGCTGTAGTGGCCGGCGGCTACAGTGTGTTTTCTTATGCGGGTTTTTACCTGCTTAGCCGGGCAGCTGGTGTCGCTCTGTGCCTCCCCCTTTTTTGCTGCTCCCGTCGTCCTGATGCCAGGTTCCTCGGGACCCCTTCCAGGCCTTCCTGCGCCCCCGTGAGGGTAAAGCAGGCCTGGATCCCCAGCCGGGATCCTCCTTGAGCTTCCCGGCTTCTTCCCCTCCATGCGGCTCGGCTCGGCGTCCGGAAGTGACGTCAGCGATCGCGCGCGTCACTTCCGGTTTTTTTGTATGTTCCCTGAAGCCGGTACTTCCGGGTTTCGCCGGCCGGCGTGTTCGGAGCAATGGCGTCCCACACATGGATACCGGAGGGGGAGGGGGAGATTCGGCCGCTGGAGGCAGGTGCTGGGAGTGCTCTCCATAAAAGCCTGCTGAACCACCACTGAGGTAAGACCAAAAAATCCTTCAATATGGACGGTTCTTCATGCCCTGCGTCTGCAGAGCCCAGCGCTGCCCCTGCTACTGTGAGTACGCAGGGACCGGATCCGGGAGGTAGTTCCCTTAGGGGGTTTAGCTCCTCACTCCTCTCTCCCTCTTTATTTCAGGGAGAAAGGTCTACCCCCAAAGCTAACTATAGGAAGAAGTGCCCGGTCTGTGCTGCTAAATTCCCTCCTAACTGGGATAAAAAGCTCTGTCAGCCATGCACTGACAAGATAATTAAAGCGGAGCAACCATCACTACTAGATGAGATTCGCTCTCTTGTTAAACAGGAGGTACAATCTTCCTTGGCAGCTTTCACACCTCCACCTCCACCTCCGCCACCACACTCCCCAGCTAAGAAGAGAAAGATACAGGTCATTGAATCAGACTCTGATTCAGACCACTCTCAAACTTCATCTGCTGGCTGGGAAGATCCTGCATCCCCTAAGGCTGAGGTCAGGAAATACCTCTTTTCCTCAGAATATATCGAGGACTTAGTCTCTGCTGTACGTAACACGATGGGACTTGAAGAGGAACCTGTACCGCAGTCCATACAGGATCATATGTTTGGTGGGCTTAGATCGGAGAAAAAGACAGGGTTCCCCGTTCATGCTAATGTGGTTAACATGATTGAGCAGGAATGGGAACTCCCCGAAAAGCGCCTTAGCATGTCTTCAGAGATGAAACATAGATTTCCTCTAGAGGGTGAATTTGTCAAACTCGACATTCCCAAAGTTGATGTGCAAGTGGCCAGAGTCGCCAAAAAAACGGCACTCCCCTTTGAGGACTCTTCGCAATTGAGAGATCCTATGGACAGGAAGATTGAGAGTCTCCTGAAGAAGTCTTGGGAGTCCTCTACATCTGTCCTTAAGGCTAATATCGCCTCTACCTGCGTAGCCAGGGCCCTCTCCTGCTGGCTAGAAAAACTAGAGTCTCACATATCGCAGGTTACCCCTAGAGGTGAAATGTTGGATTCACTTCCTATATTGCTTAGAGCTACTGGGTTCCTGGCGGACGCCTCTCTGGAATCCGTTAGAGTCGCTGCCAGATCTCTAGTACTCTCCAACTCTGCCGGACGGGCTCTCTGGCTCAAGCTATGGAGTGGTGATATCACCTCTAAAGCTAAATTGTGCGCCATCCCATTTAAAGGAGACTATGTGTTTGGCCCAGCATTAGACGATATTCTTGACAAAGCAACTGACAAGAAAAAAGCACTCACGGAGCAAAAACAACCGAAAAAACGTTTTTTTCGTGCCCCAATGTCGCAGCCCTCTCAACCGAGAGGTAAAGGCAAAACCGGCAGGTGGAGCTATGCAAAAGGAAGAGGGAAAAATATTTTCGTCCCTCAACAACAGCAGCAGCAGCAGTCATCCCAACAGGATAAACAATGACTCCGACCCGGTGGGGGGAAGACTCTCAAAATATGTGGATCAGTGGGAAAACATCACCAAATCCCACTGGGTCCTCAATGTTATCAAACAGGGCCTTTTGATCGAGTTAATTTCTCCCCCCCCCCCTCAGGGTCTAAAAATTACTTCCCTCCCGGCAAGACATCACAATTTGTTAACATTGGGTCTCAAAAATCTTCTGAGATCAAACGTGATCTTCCCGGTTCCTCAGTCGGAACAGGGTCTAGGACACTATTCCCGTTTATTTCTGGTACCCAAACCATCAGGGGAAGTTCGGATTATTATAAATTTAAAGGGTCTGAATCAATACGTGAAATATCGAAGATTCAAGATGGAGTCTGTAAAATCAGCCATCCCTTTAATAAGTCAACACTCCTTTATGGCGACTATAGATCTAAAGGATGCATATTTCCACATTCCTATCCACCCGAGACACAGAAAATATCTCAGGTTTGCGATACAGGGAAATCACCAGGTGGAGCACTATCAGTTCGGAGTCCTCCCATTCGGCATTTCATCAGCCCCGAGGGTGTTCTCCAAAGTGATGGCAGAGGCAGTGTCCTTTATCCGGAGACAAGGGGTTTCTGTGGTGCCCTATTTGGACGATCTGCTGATAGTCGCTCCCACCGAGGCAACCCTAATATCCCATGTGTCAGCTACATTAGAGATATTGAAGTCTCTGGGTTGGATTCCGAACATGAAGAAATCTCAGCTTCAACCCTCAAAAATCAGGAAGTTTTTAGGAGTAGTTCTGGACTCGATAAAACAAATGTCCTTTCTTCCAGACGATCACAGACTACCATTAGTAGTAAAGATCAGGAAATACAAGGAGATGAGATCCCCTACGCTCCGAGAGGGAATGTCGCTGTTAGGCTCCATGACAGCATGCATTCAGTCGGTGGCTTGGGCTCAAGCCCACTCAAGAGTTCTCCAAACCCATGTCTTAGACAATTGGGATGGTCGTCCCAGCTCACTGACGAAAAGGATTCGCACACCAGGGCGGGTGAAAGCATCCTTAACATGGTGGATGAGATCGAGAAATCTTCTCAGAGGTGTGAGTTGGGTTCAGTCCCCGATAACTACAATCAAGACAGATGCCAGCAAGAGGGGCTGGGGAGCCGTGATAAATCAGGTTCCTTATCAGGGTCTTTGGGACCAAACAATCAGAGGGAGATCTTCGAATTTCCGGGAACTCAAAGCGGTGGAAGAAGCTCTCTTGGCAGCAGATCGTCAGATTTCTGGCCAACATGTTCTGATACACTCAGACAACATGACCACGGTGGCTCACATCAAACACCAGGGCAGTACAAAATTCGCCAGCCTAAAGAGGGTCTCTGCTCGAATTTTTGCCTGGGCCAAAAATCACTTGCTTTCTCTGACGGCAACTCACCTGCAAGGTACTGCCAATATTCAGGCAGATTATCTGAGCCGGCGAGACATCCACCCGGGCGAATGGAGTCTGGATCCTCAAACGTTCAATCTTTTAGTAAGCAGGTGGGGTCTCCCGGATGTCGACCTCTTTGCCTCCCATCAAAATGCAAAAGTCGAAACATTTTTTTCCCTGAATCCAACAGGCAATCCCAGAGCAGTGGATGCTCTAGTTCAAGATTGGCATTTTCATCTAGCCTACGCATTCCCACCAATCCCAATCCTTGCAAAAGTGCTGCGGAAAATTCGGATGGAAGGGACTCCAACTATCCTGATTGCTCCTTTTTGGCCCAAAAGAAGTTGGTTCAACTTGATCATCCAACTACAAGTAGACGGGCCAGTTATGTTACCTATAAAAGACAATCTCCTCTCTCAGGGGCCAGTTCTTCACTCGGACCCTCAGAAATGGAATTTAGCGGCGTGGTTTCTGAAGCCCAGGTATTGAAAGCAAAAGGGTTATCAATCCCTGTCATAGCCACCTTACAAAAATCCAGGAAGCCAGTAACAAACGCTATTTACAATAAAATCTGGAAAAAGTTTTCATCTTTTTGCCTACCTATTCTTCCAGACCCTCTCAGGCCGGATGTACCTAGGATATTAGATTTCCTACAGAAAGGCTTGGAAATGGGCCTGAAACCTAGTACTCTGAAGGTCCAAATTTCTGCGCTCAGTTCTATGTTCGATCAAGATCTAGCAGGCCATCGCTGGATCAAAAGATTCATGACCTCAGCAATCAGAATAAACCCTAGGCAACAAATCATAGTTCCTCCATGGGATCTTAATATCGTACTTCAAGGTCTTACGGGTCCACCCTTTGAACCTTTGTCCTCCTGTTCCCCACAAAATCTTGCTTACAAAACCGTTTTTTTGGTAGCTATAACTTCAGCCAGAAGAGTGGGTGAATTACAGGCCTTATCGATAAGAGAACCTTATTTACTGGTTAGAGATGACTCAATAGTACTCCGTCTGGATCCTTCTTTCCTTCCAAAAGTGGTCTCTGAATTCCATCGTTCTCAAGAGATCGTTCTGCCTACCTTTTGCAACAAGTCTGCAAACTCAGAGGAAAGGAGATTTAACACTCTAGACGTTCGTCGTATCCTGCTTCATTACCTGGATCAAACTCAAGATCTTAGAATTGATCATAACCTTTTTGTCCATACTTCAGGGCAAAATAAAGGGAAGAAGGTAGCTAAAAATACCATTGCTACATGGATTAAAAAAGCCATAACAGAATCCTACCTTGCTCAAAATAAAATACCTCCGGTAGGGATCAAGGCCCACTCAACTAGATCTACGTCAGTTTCCTGGGCAGAAAGAGCAGGCGCATCTCCGGAGCAGATCTGCAGGGCAGCTACGTGGTCCTCACTCCATACCTTCTCTAAACATTATAGATTGGATGTATTATCCAATAAGGATCTGGTCTTCGGCCGCAAGGTTCTTCAGGCCGTTGTCCCTCCCTAGTGCCAAATTAGTTGGTATTCCTCCATATGCCGTTGTGGAAGGTGACTAGAGAAAATAGAATTATTCTTACCGTTAATTCGGTTTCTAGGAACCTTCCACGACGGCACTAATTCCCTCCCTCTATATATTCCTGGATTAATTCTGGGACTCAGAAGGTAAACCGGTGCTATGGTCTCAGTTGTAAGTCACTGGCAAGTGGGAGGTGGGAGGTCCTTTTAACCTCTCTGTGTTTCCTGTTCCCCATTAGGGCAAAGAGACAACCTCCATATGCCGTCGTGGAAGATTCCTAGAAACCGAATTAACGGTAAGAATAATTCTATTATTTCCACCTTCTCATTAGGATAAGAGTTGGGGCTATAGTTGGGGTTGGGGCTATAGTTGGGGTTGGGGCTATGGTTAGGGGTGTGTTGGGGTTAGGGTTGGAGATAGAATTGGGGGTTTCCACTATTTAGGCACATCAGGGGCTCTCCAAACACGACATGGCGTGCGATCTCAATTCCAGCCAATTCTGCGTTGAAAAAGTCAAACTGCGCTCATTCCCTTCCAAGCTCTGCCATGCACCCAAACAGGGGTTTACTCCGGCATATGGGGTGTCAGCGTACTCAGGACAAATGGCACAACAACTTTTGGGGTCAAATTTCTCCTGTTAGCCTTGGTTAAATAAAAAAAATTGGGGCAAAAATCATTTTTTTAAAAAAAATAAGATTTTATATCTTCATGGCTCTACATTATAAACTTCTGTCAAGCAATTATGGGGTTCAAAGTGCTCACCACACATCTAGATAAGTTCCTTAGGTGGTATACTTTCCTGTAGCTATTACTGACCGTGGGAACATTGCCTAAAGAGTTTTGGAATTATTACTGCTATAAAAGTGAGTAAAATAAATAAATGGGGGGTGATCACCCCTTTACTCTTGACTCCTTTTTATTATTATTTTTTTTTTTATATAATCAGTTAAGTTTTGAGGTGTATTTAATTTCTATAATTTATAGTTAATTTTTGGTAGTGTATAACCAGTGATTATATACTGTATGCAATAATATACACCTTCCATATATTTATTTATTTGGTTGGCAGGCTGAGGTGGCAGACGTGGGCAGGCTGAGATGACCATTATTCTTGACTGGGTAGTGGGCGCGGCGGCAACTTCAGCTGTGTGAGTAAATAACAAGTCCATGTATTCGTTTGTCCACCATATCAGTACGTGATTGTATGATACAGTCATGCCTTCCCCCTGACCTTCCTCCTCCCCAACAGCAATGTATAAACTACTGGATGATCCTGACCTGCTGCAAAACCAAATGCCCAATTATATCATCAGGCAGCAGCTCAGGATAATCCAGTAACTTATAAGTTTTGGTTGGGGTTTGGAAGGGGGGTGGAAAATTATTGATGCAAGTGGGTACATATGATTGGGAAACATCTTTATTATTATTATGGCAGTTCAATTTTTGAAATGGGGCTATCGGTCTGTGCTCGCACAGCAGTGCATGGACTGGGCGCCAATCTCCTGACCAGCATCCTCATACATGCTGTAAGGCTGCTGAGTTCAGGTCAGAAGACACACGACCGGTCCATGTGTAGCGCCCCCACTGCCGCAGGGCCAAGGGGTACCCGGTACCGGGCCTCTGAGTCTCTGCTCTGGAGTTGTCACGGTGGCTAGGCCCGGTCCGTGACCCTGCCGAGGGGCGTACAGTGATAGATATGATGGATAATGGTGATAGTGGTGGTGCGGTGCGATAAATAACGAGGACACCAGGTTGCAGTCTCTTTACCTCTTTACTGAAGATCTCTGGGTCCTCAGTCCAGAATACGGTTCACCAGGCTGCGCAAGTCCGGCCGGTCCAATGGCACCTCCAGAGTTCTCTTTACAGGTGGAAATCTGTGCCTTCCTTCTTGCGCTATGTGTTGCGGTCCTTCCCTGCTGTGCTTACGGAAAGTCCCCACAACTGTTGTGTCTGTTTCTTAAGTTCCCTCACAACTCGGTTAGATGATGTTCTGCTAATCCTCCGTCCCTCCCTGATGTTACGGTTAGGACGGCACCCGTTTGACGGGTAGGCTCGGAGCTCTTCCGGGACCCTAGAGTCGCCCCTCTCCACAAGTTGCCCCCCAAGACTGCATAGGTGATTTAGGTGAGACAGCCCGCCTGAGACTGACTGTCCTGCCGTAGGTTCGAAGTATTGCCTGAAGCTGTATATAGAAATACTTCCTTCGGCGTTTCGGCCACCGGTTGTTTGCGCCTCAGTAGGATGTTGCCTCGATCTTACAGCACGACCCCTACTGGTATTCTCCTTGTCGCTTTGATCTCGTTTCTCACTCAGCACAATCTATCTCGCTTCTAGTCCTTCCTTGGGCACCGCCGCTATACTGAGCAGGCACGGTCCCGTTACGTTCTCTCTGTTTGCCAAGCCTCTGTCAGGATCCCACCCCTGACAGAGACCCTACCGAATCTTCTCCTGCAACACCCTCTGCCACAAGGTGTTGCCTGGCTCCAACCCAGTCAGCTTTCTGTCTAACTTCCTGCCTGACCCCCAGTTTTACCAGTGTGTGGAGAGTGGCCTAGTAAATAGAACCCTTAGCTCCCCCTGGAGGCCCGGCGGTGAAATGTATTGGTGTCTGTGATACCTGCTCAGATGAACTCCTTCAGTGCCATCAGACGTACCATAGCTCCCCTTAGTGGCGGAGCCACAGTACTGCAACGACCAGGACTCTGGGGCGCTGCACATGCACCGCTCTTAATATTTTTATCAACTTAACAAGAAGAAAAAAAAAATAATAATCAGCTCACCGTCCTTGTTTCACTCCAAGAGTCCTTCTGTCAGCCAGGGTCGCGGCTCAGCAGCCACAGCAACGAAATCCAGAAAAGTTTGTGTGACCCGGCGATTAAGAATACATAGAATTATATACAGTATAATCTTTGTTTTTTGGACCGCCATGTATTGTATATACTGTGTTCTTGTGTGTGTAAAACATTGGGGCACTGTAGCCATTTTAAAGCTCCACTCCATTTTTTTTTCCCAAAAGATCAGATGTCTGTGTGTGTGATATGGTGTTAATGTGTGATTGGTGAGGGAACCGGCAGCCTTCTTTGCTTAAAATGCGCGCGTTTACTGCCTTCCGTGACGTCACGGCTTCTGATTGGTCGCGTGCCGCCCATGTGACGGCGACGCGACCAATCACAACAAGCCGTGACGTAATTTCAGGTCCTGAATGCCTAATTCTAGGCATTCAGGATTTGAAAATTACGTCACGGCTTGTGATTGATCGCGTCGCGGTCACATGGGCGGCACGCGACCAATCACAAGCCGTGACGTAATTTTCAAATCCTGAATGCCTAGAATTAGGCATTCAGGACCTGAAATTAAGTCACGGCTTGTTGTGATTGGTCGCGTCGCCTATCACATGGGCGGCACGCGACCAATCAGAAGCCATGACGTCACGGAAGGCAGTAAACGCTCGCATTTTAAGCAAAGAAGGCTGCCGGTTCCCTCGGTACGGTGCAGGCTGCGTCGGAGAGGTGAGTATAGCAATATTTTTTATTTTAATTCTTTATTTTACACATTGATATTAATCCCGATACCGATTCCCGATATCACAAAAGTATCGGATCTCGGTATCGGAATTCCGATACCCGCAAGTATCGGCCGATACCCGATACTTGCGGTATCGGAATGCTCAACACTAGATATAAGTCAATGAAGTAATAGAAATTACTGTGCAATAGGTGTGAACAACAAAGTAAACTTTAACAGTAGCATCAAATTAAGCACCAATAACAACAAGTGCCCATGTTTCCTCCTCTCTCCCATCAAGGAGAATTATAGTGATTGTGGAGGAAATAGTAATAGAGGAGCTTCTCCTTGTGGTGTTCGGCTTTGTTTCTCCATGTCACAGACATCACCTGTAGTGGAAAACTAAGGTAACATTATCGGAAGATCTTCTATCAACAGCCTTTGTTGAAACCATGAAGTTGGTCCAAACCTTTCTGGCGAGGATTTGCGAATGTGTTGACGTAAATGTTCTATAAAACTCTCCCAAATACCAAAGAAATGTTGAATTCTTTGTTCCTTTTGAAGAGACACCTCAAACCAGTCCATCTTCATCAAAACGGCAAGTTTTTCCAAAAACAATTTGTATGGAGGGGGTTGCAGACTAAGCCATGTGTGAAGAATTGTTTTGGATCCTGCCGCTGCTACCATGTGTAAAAGTTTCCTTACACCAGGATTGCATCGATATGTCTCAGCATCCAGATATCCGAAAATGGCCCACATAGGACCAAAGGGAAAAAGGTAGAATCAAACTGATTAGGGGCATATACATTTAGTAACATGCAATTGTGGTCAGCAATGTCCACAGTTAACATAATAAATCTGCCATGACATTCAAATAATTTTTCCTGTGTTGTGCAGGGAAGACCCTTACGAAATGGGATAGCCACCACTCTAGTTTTTGAAGAATAATCTGCCGAGTAGCAGGCGTCAGTGTTGACAAAGTGTGTTACGAAGGCTCTCTCTAGTTAGCACTATCAGCCAATTAAAGAGCCTATACAATTATTTCTTATTCCCCTAAGACCCAGCTGCTAGAACAGACATTATAATGACCTCTTCTTGATCAGCAACCATAGTTTTGTTGAATGTAAGCAGACAATTGACATCTTCCAGTATCCGTTGTTTCAGATGCTGCGCATCTCGTATCTTCACAGCATAGACAATTGCCTTCAGATGACCCCAAAGCATCTGAAACAACGGATACTGGAAGCCTGTGCTAGCATTTTTTCTGCAGTGTTGCTATTAAGTCGCCCGCCTGGGCAGTGGGGTACTCGGTACCGGGTCCGGTTGCAATTCACAGGTGAAGTAGGTCCCCAGGGCTCCCGGTGTGTAGGTGAAGATGGTGAATGGTGTGGTAAAGAACGAGGACACAGGTTTGCAGTCTTTACCTGGTTTACTAGTTGGTAGCAGGCAACAGCCCAGGGTACCAGCAACAGGTGATGATATGGTCCGGCTGGGCTGGAGGCAATAGTGGATCCCTCTTCCAGGTGAGGTCCGTACGCCTTCCTACTCGCGCTCGTATGCGAGGTCCCTGCTGCCTGTAGTTTGCTGGCAAAGTCCTCTCTCTCCTGTCCTGGGACAGTTACCTGTATGATGGGCAGTGCGAGCCTTTTTACAGGGTCTCTACCACGATCCGGGCTCATAGAGTACTGCCTCACCTCCAGGTGTGGTGTGGGCAAATCACATACAGTTCTATGCCCTCTGGTTCTGCCGTGTGACCTGGAGTACAATACGACCTTGAGCTCCTGGTTCCTGTGCTTTGGCTCTGAGGGTGCCCAGTCACAGTTCCCCTTTGAGCCCCTTTCCTCTCCTGTCCTCATTTCCTCTGATGCTTCACTGACAGTCAACCCCTAGGGTTATATTCCTTTCCCAGAGCTGCAGCTCAGTCCTGGCTGCACTGCTCCACACTCTCTCACTCTCCTTCCTCTCGCCTCACTGTCTGCTACAAATACTGATGTAAAATGCTGATCAAATACTGAACATGCGAATGTGGCCTTAAAAGGATAAACAATTTGAAGGGAGTACTTCTTTGAAAGCAATCATACATATCCGTATCCCTTTATCTATAATGGGATGTGTTTAGATGCCATTAGCACATCTGCCAAATAATGGAAACTTTAATTGAAATTAAACAGCCCCCATTATAGTTAAATCATATTATTTTACATGACTGTCCTTGGGTCTGACATGCAGAATATAGGACGTCAGGGATAAATATCGCTATTTATCCCTTGTATTGTCTAAATAGTTCACAAACAATGACTGTTTCATACCTAACTTTGAAAACGCACTCTATATTGACCACATCCCTAAAGTTCATCACTTTTTTTACTTTTGTGAGTATGTTTTTGGTGAAAAAGAGGGGGTACTTTAGGGATCCTTTTACCTTAGTCTCTAACTCACTCATTTACTTGGGTGCTGAGGGTTCATCAGGGTGATGGTGGGGGTGTGGTTAGCTTCATTTGCCTATAGGACCAAAATAATGTACCTTGTCCCGGCCCTGGCTGTGAGTGACAGCTCGGCCGCCCTATGGATAGCAGGGGTGTATCGGGCTGTTAGTTCTGAGTTTCAGATTCCTGCAGGTGTTTCCATTCCGGATAATTGCCAGGCTATTTAGCTGGCTGACAATGTCAGATCATTGAAAATTGTAGCTTCAAGCTCAATTTTGTGTTGATGCTGTGCTCGGTATTTTGTTACTCTGATCTATCATATCTGTTTGTCTTATCCCTCAGTCTTTGACATACCTGTCTGGCGTTTGACCTTGAACCTCTTGACCACTCTGCCTCACGGCTTTTCTATGAGTAGTGAGTAGCATCACAGGATGAAAGAGAGTGAAGTGATAATGGGTCCTATCATTATTGGGGTTTTTATTTTCTTGTGTAATGGGTTTACCATGTAGGTCTACAACTTGAATTAATCCTGTGGCCTTCAGGGTACAGACTTCAGATTTCTGTAGGACACTGCAAGCTGCAACAGGGTCCACCAGACACTCTATTGTGTTAAAGGGCATATCAGAGAGGGTAAAGTGAACAAAGGCATCACACCCCTAGTTTCAGAGATGACTGGTAAAACTGGAAGCCCTTCATGTTAATTGCTCCTTTCCTGCAGTTTTTTCTTTGAGGCCTTACCCTTGCTTCTAGAAGTGGCCCAGTCATCACAATTGTAGCACCCCACCTTACTGACGTCCACCCTTCCAAGGAACACCATTTTTTGCCCAATCTTTCCCATTGTTTGTTTATAGGGATTTTAAACACTATTACCTTCTGGAATTTCTTTTCCTCCACCTCTTGAACATTCCTTTGAATTGAAAAAGCCAAACTCAGTGTTGTTTACTTCGCCTTTTAATGAATATTTGTCACCCTTACCCAGGACTGGGGAGCAAAAACCTCTCCAACTTTGCTTTGAATATTCCAATGCTTTTTGAGAGAAGTTTTCTTGCTCAGTTGGGTTAGATGGCAGAATGAGTCTTGTGAAGATGGCAGAAGCATCAATCTGTCCATCTTTTGTTTTAATTTTCTGCAACAAGTCTCTCCATGTGGGGTCGTAACTGACTTATGTTATACAGCTCATTTGCAAACGCATATGGATAGCTCTGTGGTTTGGTGATCTATGAGAGAAATCCCTTCACTTTCCCAGGTGTCCACGGAACATGTTGGGTGATTCTCCTAACTGGCTAACTATTTATACAAGGCATAGATTGTTCTCTGACAGGATAGGCAGAGGCCTAAGGTGACAATTTTGTCTCAGTCATCCTGTCTCAGACTGTTGTCTGACAGGATGGGCAGAGGCCTGAGGTAACTATTATGTCTCAGTCATCCTGTCTATCTCTTTTTGTTTGTTTTTTTCAGGTGATCAGAAATTCTTCTTCCACTCCATAATAACCTCTTCCTCCCCCAGGAATAGATATCTCTCCCCAAATACCTGGGGTATGATGGGAAGAGAAAAATTCAGGGACTGAAGCCTTCATTTTTTTTTTACTAGTAGGGCAAAAAAGTGCCAGTTTTTACGGACTGTCCTGTTATTTCTGGACTCTTGGATGCTTTTATCGGTGGATGTGGAGGAAACCTGTTGCCTAGAGATCACATGGGATCTGGTAGAGAAGAACTTGTGTGGAGGCTTGAAAATTCGGTGTCTGCTTGCATATAAAAGTGCCATCGTCAAGGGCCTAATGGTTAGTTTGCGGCTGTCCTGAAAGCCTTTATAAGGGAGATAGGGCTGAATATGTGTAAATTTCGGTACCATTCATTCCATAGGTTCTGAAGACACAGATGATTGTGGTGAGCGCTGCACTCGAGCTCTCCCACAATCAAATTACACAAGGGAAATGTGTTTACTGCAGGCGTGCAAGTGACCCTATACAGCTGTCAGTAATAGAGGGGGAACCTGTTTTGGATAATAAACCAACATGATCACAGCTGTTCCAAATTAAAATAAAATTAGTTTATTACAATAAGAGTATATAACCATTATAACCATATAATAAGGCCGAGAACTATCCGATGTTTTATCAGATAGCACTAGTCACAATGTCATACCATGGGGCAAAACAGATCTGTAATTTTTTTCTCATACTAATTCGGCATGAGAAAAAAAATCACAGCAAAGCCAACTGGTCACCTCCTGATGGGCTCTATCAAGAATGTTCGTGAAGTGACCAGATGAAGTCCATTATCATCCTTCAGCTTGGTTCAGCTGGACGTGGCTCTTCTTTAGCACACGATGTTCACGAAAGAGTCACAAAAGCATTTTTTTACTAAGCAGATATTCTGCTTCTTGTTCAAATTGTTTTTATTGGAGATGTTTTAATTATTATACAAAATGGAGATAAAGAACATGAAGGAAAAGAAAAGGAAAAATATGGGAAAACAAGGGAAAATAAAGGAAAATGGGAGAAACAACTATCTCAAAGAAATAACAGTTATTCTATCTCTGATACATGTACCAGCAGATATTAAGATCAAGAATAAGACAATGGAATTATCATTTGTTTCACAGTATCTCACCATTTTGATAGTTTTATTATCACATATTATGTAAGCTAGCTAACTATGTTCCTGATCAGGGGAGCCAAAGGGAATTTCAGGGCCCCATATTGGCAACATTTTCAGGTTCCCTTGAGACTCCGCCCAGGCTCCACCCCAGTTCTGCCTTCATCCCTCAAACTTTCCACTGTCCCACCGCCCACCCTTGGAAAAACTCTTTGCCCCCCCCGTTCTCACCAATCACACAGTAACAGTTCCCATGGAACCACTGGCGTAGCTAGAGCTTTTGCCGCCCGGGGCTGTTCCCGAGTTTGGCGCCCCCCCCCATTGCCGTCACTCAACGCAGGGCGCCGCCCCCTCAGCGCTGTTTACCCATGAAATCCGGCGCCTGCGCTGTGTATCGCTGTTTGGTGCAGGCGCAGAGAGCTTTGGCCCTCTGACGTCACAGCCAGGCTTGCAGACTGTGCCTGTGCGGCGAGTGCGGACACCCACCTTGGTAATCCCAGCCCCGCAGTGTGTTATGCATTATGCAGAGTGCGGGGCTGGGATTCACAACCCGGGCGGCCGCACAGGCGCAGTGTCCAGCATTGCCCCAGTGTGTCCAGCAATCTGCCCCAGTGTTCAGCATTGCCCCAGTGTGTCCAGCAATCTGCCCCAGTGTCCAGCATTGCCCCCAGTGTGTCCAGCAATCTGCCCCAGTGTCCAGCATTACCCCCAGTGTGTCTAGCAATCTGCCCCAGTGTCCAGCAATCTGCCCCAGTGTCCAGCATTGCCCCCAGTGTGTCCAGCAATCTGCCCCAGTGTCCAGCATTGCCCCCAGTGTGTCCAGCAATCTGCCTCAGTGTCCAGCATTGCCCCCAGTGTGTCCAGCAATCTGCCCCAGTGTCCATCATTGCCCTCAGTGTGTCTAGCAATCTGCCCCAGTGTCCAGCATTGCCCCGTTTGTCCAGCAATCTGCCTCAGTGTCCAGCATTGCCCCCAGTGTGTCCAGCAATCTGCCCCAGTGTCCAGCATTGCCCTCAGTGTGTCTAGCAATCTGCCCCAGTGTCCAGCATTGCCCCGTTTGTCCAGCAATCTGCCCCAGTGTCCAGCATTGCCCCCAGTGTGTCTAGCAATCTGCCCCAGTGTCCAGCATTGCCCCCAGTGTGTCCAGCAATCTGCCCCAGTGTCCAGCATTGCCCCCAGTGTGTCTAGCAATCTGCCCCAGTGTCCAGCATTGCCCCCAGTGTGTCCAGCAATCTGCCCCAGTGTCCAGCATTGCCCCCAGTGTGTCTAGCAATCTGCCCCAGTGTCCAGCAATCTGCCCCAGTGTCCAGCATTGCCCCCAGTGTGTCTGAGTCAGACATAAAGAAAAAAAAAAAAAATAAAATCCTCACCTCTCCCGTTCCCAGCGCAGGTCCGGTGCACTCAGCGTCTCTCCGGCACTGCAACGCTCAGGACAGAGAGGCTGAGCGCGCAGTGATGACGTCATCGCACCCTCTGCCCTGAGACGTCGCAGAGTCAGTGGGCGCCGAAGACGCTGCAGCTGCCGTAGGAACGGGGGGGCCCTGGTCGTGGCGGTGGTCGGCGCCGCCCGAAGATTTAAAGGGCCCGCGTCTCTCTTTTTTTTTTTCTTCCTCCTCTTCCTCTCTGGGTCGGACCCGCCCCCGGCATTGTGCCGCCCCCGGCATTGTGCCGCCCCCCCCTTCCTACGCCACTGCATGGAACCATATCACATACATAACCATCAGCTTTTGTTTTGACCAACAGATTTTTTAAGCCTGCCACCACGACAAGGTAGACTCTTTTGGCAGGGCCCTACTCTACTCTACTCTAACCTATTGAACATTTCTTAAAATATCCAATACTCTTTTTAGATATATATATATATATATATATATATATATATATATATATATATATATTTTTTTTTAAAGGACACACAGTAACAGTTCCCATGGAACCATATCACATACATAACTATCAGCTTTTGTTTTGACCAACAGATTTTTTAAGCCAGCCACCATGACAAGGTAGACTTTTTTGGCAGGGCCCTTCTCTACTCTACTCTAACCTATTAAACATTTCTTAAAATATACAATACTCTTTTTATGTATATTTTTATTTATTTTTCATTAAGGGAATGTGCTACACACATTTTTTAAACCAATTGAAATCAGAATGTGATAATCTTTTTAGAATCTGTATTTCTGATTGCAAATTCTATTTCCTTTAAGCTGCCTGTTTGGAGATAAGGACATTGGACATATACATGTGTGTATATATATATATATATATATATATATATATATATATATATATATATATATATATATATATATATCATTCATAAGACATTATAGTGAACTCTATTTCCTTGGGAGAGTTTTCTATTCATGTTCCCATGTTTTAATGGCATGCAGTTGTCATTGTGTTGGAAGGGGGAAGAGGTGAGCTGTGACACTACATACTGTGTGAATGGTGAATTCTGTTATCTCTCATTGTAATCCTGCCTGTTATGATAATGAGGTGACTGCTAATAAGGGATCTCTTCTGGACATGTCAGTCTATTATAAAAGCTGTTTCTGTTTATTATTTTATGATATAAGGGGTGATAAGTAAATTCTTGCAAAACTTTAAACTATGATTAAAAGGATTGGAATTTTTTTGGTTATTGTTGAGGAATGTGATTGAGATGATAGGGCTCTTACTAATATGGCCTTTCTTGAATTTCAGCACCAAACATGAAACATGGGAAATAGAAATATAGGCTATGCTGAATTTCTAACAAGCGATATGTGTCAGATCCTAACACTTTCAATAAATCTCTAGAAAATGATATATAAATAGCAAAGAGAATCCTTAGAGAAGATAAAACATACCTTTTAATACTGTTATTATAAAAACATATTATGGACACACAAAAACAACGTGATAAAGTGCAAACAGTGCATACCAGTGCTCAGTTAAAAAATGGTTTTGTCTCACCAATTAGACGTTTTGACAGGAACCATTTGATGCTTTAAGGGGGAGGGGGAAGAAAGAGTTGACTATACTACCCCAGTCGTGCCCCTGTGTTGCTCCTGCCCTGACAAGGGCAGTACCCAAGTCAGACTAAATATTTGTACCCACCACAAGGAATTAAACTACCCTACGCGTTTCCTCTCACGTAAGTGAGACTCATCAGGGGAACTACAAAATTGTGGGATATGCTATTCAAAAGAGGCGCCCCTCCATCGGGAGGTGGCTGCTATGTGTCCAGTGCTATCGGTTTCTAGCACAGACTAAATGGTAGGGTGAGACACTGAGTGGCAATCTATCCCCTTATATAGTTTCCTGTTCCTACGAGCAAATGATTGTGCAGCGTCCTACCTCTCTTGTATTAGGACCACGTGGCGTTCAGTGGCGTTGTGCCGCCATTGTTATATATAATTATCTCCATATCGGAGGTCCTGCGTTCTGCCCCGCAGCACATGCATTAAGGAGGACACGCCGCCGTCACTTCCGGTTTGCGCTATCCGGATTCATATTCACTGCGCATGCGCAACTCCAATCAGGAGGAAGTAAGCAAAAGAAAGAAGTTCCTGTACAGCGGCATATGCGTCTCCTAGGTAACGCGCATTTCACAGCGGTTACTATCATCACGCCCGCATTTATTTGTATACTCCTAATATGAAGACATACAGTATAGATGTTCTTAAAAGTTGAAGATGTCCCTGCTGTTATTAAGCTATCATGCTTATATAGAATACTCCCAAAGGAACAAGGGGGCGATAAAATAACCTACATATATAAGGAAACCATATTTAAGGGGAAGGGAAGCCCCCTCTTTTATATATAAATATCAAAGTAGTCCATAAAAAGAAATTCTCAGTTTATACCACACATGTTTAGGTTAGAGAAATAGATATATGTAAGATATGGCAGTAGCTGATATCCTACTAATTTCTTCTTGATAGAAGACCTCAAATCTGTTTTGTTAACCAGATATTTCTAAAGGACAAGATTCCAAACTACCAACCTATAAATGTACAGCAATAAGTCTTATCAAGTTCATATTTACAAGAAACAGCTATAGTTTAGCTGCTCATTTAAGCCATGTGGGTGGCATGTGTTAAGACGAAAAATCCACCTGGATTCCCTTTGGAGCAGAATTCTGTCATAGTCTCCACCTCTTATCGGTGGCTTTACTTTCTCGATACCCATAAATTGTATGGCCCTCATGTCTCCAGTATGTGAACCATTAACATGTCTGGCCACAGATGTGTCTCTTTTGTTGCGTATGTCACCCAGATGTTCACCTATCCTCCTCCTGAACTCTCTTATGGTTTTGCCCACATAGGTCTTGCCACATCTACATATAATACGGTAGATTACGCCCTTGGTTTTACAGTTAATGAAGTCTCTGATTTCAAAAGACTCATCGGCGCTTTCAAAATTCCTACCCACCAGGATGTGTTCACAGGCGATGCATTCCCCACAACGATAGCATCCCTTTGTTCTAGCGGGTAGCCATGTCCCTCTAACCGTTGGTGTGACGAAATGGCTGTGTACTAGGCGGTTTCCCAACGTCCGGCTCTTTTTGTATGTGATTTGTGGTCTCTCACCTATGAACTCTCTGATGTCCTCATCCATCTGGAGGATACCCCAGTATTTCTGGACTATCTCCCTGACCATATGGGCTCCATTATCATAGGTACAAACAAGTCGAGCCTTCCCTGCCGAGTTCTCAGTTCTTTTTTTGGGGACCAAAAGTCCTCTCCTATCTTGATTAGCGGCATGTTTAAATGCTTCCCTCAGTATATGGTCAGGGTAACCTCTAGTCCGAAACCTTTGACACAAATCATCTGCTTTGTTTTTGAATTCTTTTTCATTTGAACAATTCCTTTTGAGCCTAAGGTACTGACCCTTGGGTATACCTTTTTTCAAGGAGTAGGGGTGGTGACTATCCCATTTCAACAAGGAATTTGTAGAGGTTGATTTACGGAAGATGGTAGTCTCCAGAGTATCACCCCTCTCCGATTTTGTGATCAGGACATCCAGGAAGGCCAGTTGTTTTAGATCAATTTCAAACGTGAACCTCAGGTTCATGTCATTATGATTCAAAAAATCAATGAGCCCCTCGAATTCAGCCATGGTGCCTCGCCACAATATAAAGACATCATCTATGAACCTGACCCAAAGGTCAATTTTATTGGTCAGATCCATAGACATGTCAGAAAAAACGATGGTGTCCTCCCACCAGCCCAGGAACAAGTTTGCATAACTTGGCGCACATGGATTGCCCATTGCAGTGCCCCTGAGCTGGTGGAGGACTTTACCATCAAAGCAAAAATAATTCTGGTGCAGAACAAATTCAAGAAGAGATATAACCAACTTGTTGTGGGGAGCACATTGAAGACCTCTTGTTACCAAAAAATGCTCAATACCTCTTATTCCAAATTCGTGTGGAATCGAGGAATACAGTGCTTCAATATCAATGCTAGCAAGAAACACACCTGGTTCTACAACGATGTTCTCAAGTTTACTTAGTAGGTCAGCCGTGTCTCTTACGTACGATGGCAAGGAGCTCACAAAGGGTCTAAGTATCTCATCTAAATACACACCTACATTATGACCAATGCTCCCAATACCTGATACTATTGGTCTACCCTTAAGGGGGCAGACCCCCTTATGCAATTTTGGAAGTGCATAAAAAGTGGCCGCTACCGGATATTTTGGTAGAAGAAATTCATATTCCGCCTGACTGATCAATTGGTCAATCCTGGCCTCATCCAAGATATCTTTTAAATCACTCTTAGTTTTTTCTATTGGATTCTTTGGGACTCTGGCATATGTTATTTGATCACTCAGCAGGGATAAACACATCTCTTTATATCCGTTAGTATTCATTATGACGATATTGCCCCCCTTATCGGAGGGCTTCACCACTATAGACGTGTCCCTTTCAAGGCTGTGGAGGGCTTCTATTTGTTCCTTGGTTAGGTTATGTCTAGTATGCACCTCCTTATTTTGTTTAATCTCCTTGGTGGTTAAATTAAGGAACACGTCTATCGCGGAGATGTCACTCCCAGGCGGTGGCATCCTAGTGCTAGCTTTTTTCAATAGTGTGAATGGACCCTGACCAGTTATGGATGATGGAGATTGGTCCAAATCAGCCAAAAGTTGTACCTCAGGGAGCATATCAACTGGAATATCAAGGCCCATACACATCTTTCTGTTCTGTTGTTTAAAATGCTTATGCCATCTTAGTTTTCTAACGAATAAATTGATGTCTTTAATACAATCAAAAGAGGAAAAGTCGGTGGTAGGAATGAATGACAACCCCTTGCTCAACACAGTCATCTCTGATTCACTGACTCTTCTATCTGAGAGATTCACCACTTGTAACTCTAGTCCTTGTTGAAGGGATTTCTGCTCCTCAGGGAGTACGTGTTGTCTAAAAAACCAGGTCTATTAAAGGAGTGAAAGTTGCTTCCCCTAGAGTAACCCCTGTTTCTACCTCTTTGGCGACCCCGTGTCTGTCTCTGTCTTATTTCCGTATCCGAGAAATCAGTGTCTGTAGAAGACAAATCTGTTTCTCTTTCTACCCTTTCTGATCGATCTCCCAGGACCTGATAGATTTTGTTCTCCTTAAAATCCTGGAGGTCCCTCAGATACTGTTTGTGTTTCCTCTCTTTCAATTTATACTGAAATTTTTCAATTGAGTTTTGTAGTTGGGTTTCCTTAATACTGAAGTCACTTTCACCTTTAAATTTTGTAACTATCTCAATCTGTTCCTTCAGTTTAGTATTCAATTTTTCAAAGTTACTTTTTTCCTCTGTGACCAGTATATTCATAAATCTCAAGGAACTATTTGTTGCCTCTTTCTCCCAACGACTCAGTAATTCTGGAGTTCGACACCGAGGTGCTGGTAGAAGGGTAATGCGTAATCCCCTGGGTACTATATTATTTTTTATGTATGTATCTAGACTCTGGATTTCCCACCATGAACTTGTATGTTCCTTATATAGTTTGTTTAAATCCTTAAAGGCTGCTGCATATGTAGGAGTGTATTTTTTCTGGGCGAAAGTTTTTTCAGAGAATATCTCTTTGGCTTCAGTCAGCCATAGGTTAGTATCAGGTCCTGCCGATAGAAAGCCGGCCATAACAGAGAAATATACAAGATTCTAACAAGCGATATGTGTCAGATCCTAACACTTTCAATAAATCTCTAGAAAATGATATATAAATAGCAAAGAGAATCCTTAGAGAAGATAAAACATAACTTTTAATACTGTTATTATAAAAACATATTATGGACACATTTCTCTGCATATGCAGCAGCCTTTAAGGATTTAAACAAACTATATAAGGAACTTACTGAGTCGTTGGGAGAAAGAGGCAACAAATAGTTCCTTGAGATTTATGAATACTTCAGTATTAAGGAAACCCAACTACAAAACTCAATTGAAAAATTTCAGTATAAATTGAAAGAGAGGAAACACAAACAGTATCTGAGGGACCTCCAGGATTTTAAGGAGAACAAAATCTATCAGGTCCTGGGAGATCGATCAGAAAGGGTAGAAAGAGAAACAGATTTGTCTTCTACAGACACTGATTTCTCGGATACGGAAATAAGACAGAGACAGACACGGGGTCGCCAAAGAGGTAGAAACAGGGGTTACTCTAGGGGAAGCAACTTTCACTCCTTTAATAGACCTGGTTTTTTAGACAACACGTACTCCCTGAGGAGCAGAAATCCCTTCAACAAGGACTAGAGTTACAAGTGGTGAATCTCTCAGATAGAAGAGTCAGTGAATCAGAGATGACTGTGTTGAGCAAGGGGTTGTCATTCATTCCTACCACCGACTTTTCCTCTTTTGATTGTATTAAAGACATCAATTTATTCGTTAGAAAACTAAGATGGCATAAGCATTTTAAACAACAGAACAGAAAGATGTGTATGGGCCTTGATATTCCAGTTGATATGCTCCCTGAGGTACAACTTTTGGCTGATTTGGACCAATCTCCATCATCCATAACTGGTCAGGGTCCATTCACACTATTGAAAAAAGCTAGCACTAGGATGCCACCGCCTGGGAGTGACATCTCCGCGATAGACGTGTTCCTTAATTTAACCACCAAGGAGATTAAACAAAATAAGGAGGTGCATACTAGACATAACCTAACCAAGGAACAAATAGAAGCCCTCCACAGCCTTGAAAGGGACACGTCTATAGTGGTGAAGCCCTCCGATAAGGGGGGCAATATCGTCATAATGAATACTAACGGATATAAAGAGATGTGTTTATCCCTGCTGAGTGATCAAATAACATATGCCAGAGTCCCAAAGAATCCAATAGAAAAAACTAAGAGTGATTTAAAAGATATCTTGGATGAGGCCAGGATTGACCAATTGATCAGTCAGGCGGAATATGAATTTCTTCTACCAAAATATCCGGTAGCGGCCACTTTTTATGCACTTCCAAAATTGCATAAGGGGGTCTGCCCCCTTAAGGGTAGACCAATAGTATCAGGTATTGGGAGCATTGGTCATAATGTAGGTGTGTATTTAGATGAGATACTTAGACCCTTTGTGAGCTCCTTGCCATCGTACGTAAGAGACACGGCTGACCTACTAAGTAAACTTGAGAACATCGTTGTAGAACCAGGTGTGTTTCTTGCTAGCATTGATATTGAAGCACTGTATTCCTCGATTCCACACGAATTTGGAATAAGAGGTATTGAGCATTTTTTGGTAACAAGAGGTCTTCAATGTGCTCCCCACAACAAGTTGGTTATATCTCTTCTTGAATTTGTTCTGCACCAGAATTATTTTTGCTTTGATGGTAAAGTCCTCCACCAGCTCAGGGGCACTGCAATGGGCAATCCATGTGCGCCAAGTTATGCAAACTTGTTCCTGGGCTGGTGGGAGGACACCATCGTTTTTTCTGACATGTCTATGGATCTGACCAATAAAATTGACCTTTGGGTCAGGTTCATAGATGATGTCTTTATATTGTGGCGAGGCACCATGGCTGAATTCGAGGGGCTCATTGATTTTTTGAATCATAATGACATGAACCTGAGGTTCACGTTTGAAATTGATCTAAAACAACTGGCCTTCCTGGATGTCCTGATCACAAAATCGGAGAGGGGTGATACTCTGGAGACTACCATCTTCCGTAAATCAACCTCTACAAATTCCTTGTTGAAATGGGATAGTCACCACCCCTACTCCTTGAAAAAAGGTATACCCAAGGGTCAGTACCTTAGGCTCAAAAGGAATTGTTCAAATGAAAAAGAATTCAAAAACAAAGCAGATGATTTGCGTCAAAGGTTTCGGACTAGAGGTTACCCTGACCATATACTGAGGGAAGCATTTAAACATGCCGCTAATCAAGATAGGAGAGGACTTTTGGTCCCCAAAAAAAGAACTGAGAACTCGGCAGGGAAGGCTCGACTTGTTTGTACCTATGATAATGGAGCCCATATGGTCAGGGAGATAGTCCAGAAATACTGGGGTATCCTCCAGATGGATGAGGACATCAGAGAGTTCATAGGTGAGAGACCACAAATCACATACAAAAAGGGCCGGACGTTGGGAAACCGCCTAGTACACAGCCATTTCGTCACACCAACGGTTAGAGGGACATGGCTACCCGCTAGAACAAAGGGATGCTATCGTTGTGGGGAATGCATCGCCTGTGAACACATCCTGGTGGGTAGGAATTTTGAAAGCGCCGATGAGTCTTTTGAAATCAGAGACTTCATTAACTGTAAAACCAAGGGCGTAATCTACCGTATTATATGTAGATGTGGCAAGACCTATGTGGGCAAAACCATAAGAGAGTTCAGGAGGAGGATAGGTGAACATCTGGGTGACATACGCAACAAAAGAGACACATCTGTGGCCAGACATGTTAATGGTTCACATACTGGAGACATGAGGGCCATACAATTTATGGGTATCGAGAAAGTAAAGCCACCGATAAGAGGTGGAGACTATGACAGAATTCTGCTCCAAAGGGAATCCAGGTGGATTTTTCGTCTTAACACATGCCACCCACATGGCTTAAATGAGCAGCTAAACTATAGCTGTTTCTTGTAAATATGAACTTGATAAGACTTATTGCTGTACATTTATAGGTTGGTAGTTTGGAATCTTGTCCTTTAGAAATATCTGGTTAACAAAACAGATTTGAGGTCTTCTATCAAGAAGAAATTAGTAGGATATCAGCTACTGCCATATCTTACATATATCTATTTCTCTAACCTAAACATGTGTGGTATAAACTGAGAATTTCTTTTTATGGACTACTTTGATATTTATATATAAAAGAGGGGGCTTCCCTTCCCCTTAAATATGGTTTCCTTATATATGTAGGTTATTTTATCGCCCCCTTGTTCCTTTGGGAGTATTCTATATAAGCATGATAGCTTAATAACAGCAGGGACATCTTCAACTTTTAAGAACATCTATACTGTATGTCTTCATATTAGGAGTATACAAATAAATGCGGGCGTGATGATAGTAACCGCTGTGAAATGCGCGTTACCTAGGAGACGCATATGCCGCTGTACAGGAACTTCTTTCTTTTGCTTACTTCCTCCTGATTGGAGTTGCGCATGCGCAGTGAATATGAATCCGGATAGCGCAAACCGGAAGTGACGGCGGCGTGTCCTCCTTAATGCATGTGCTGCGGGGCAGAACGCAGGGCCTCCGATATGGAGATAATTATATATAACAATGGCGGCACAACGCCACTGAACGCCACGTGGTCCTAATACAAGAGAGGTAGGACGCTGCACAATCATTTGCTCGTAGGAACAGGAAACTATATAAGGGGATAGATTGCCACTCAGTGTCTCACCCTACCATTTAGTCTGTGCTAGAAACCGATAGCACTGGACACATAGCAGCCACCTCCCGATGGAGGGGCGCCTCTTTTGAATAGCATATCCCACAATTTTGTAGTTCCCCTGATGAGTCTCACTTACGTGAGAGGAATCTCGTAGGGTAGTTTAATTCCTTGTGGTGGGTACAAATATTTAGTCTGACTTGGGTACTGCCCTTGTCAGGGCAGGAGCAACACAGGGGCACGACTGGGGTAGTATAGTCAACTCTTTCTTCCCCCTCCCCCTTAAAGCATCAAATGGCTCCTGTCAAAACGTCTAATTGGTGAGACAAAACCATTTTTTAACTGAGCACTGGTATGCACTGTTTGCACTTTATCACGTTGTTTTTGTGTGTCCATAATATGTTTTTATAATAACAGTATTAAAAGTTATGTTTTATCTTCTCTAAGGATTCTCTTTGCTATTTATATATGCTGAATTTCTGCACTAAGTGCCTTTTTAATGATCCCACAAACACATTGGTTAACAATGACCAGAGAGTGGTCAATGTCCAAAACATAAAAGCTTCATAACACATTCCCGCTAAATATTTTGCTAACTAAATCTAATTTTCATAAGAGTCATTTAGTTTAAATCCTTTGGTCAATTACATAACATGAAAAATTACAGTGCCAATAACAAAAGAGATATTACCTGTATGCCCATATTAATAGGTCATACACATCTTGGCGGTGACAGATTCCCTTTAAAGCATAAACACACATACATTAATTCTTATCTATCTAATAGGATGACGACAGCTGTCCAGACCTGCATCCCACCACAAGTAACACTCCGGAGTAATCCCTGGAGTATGAAATCATCCTCAGTGACTCAGTGACAAAGCAAGAGGCTATGCGCCTCCCTTTGCTCTTAGGGTATTTACTCATCTAGGAGTACTGCTCAAACTGTTGGGGTGCAGCTGTGGGACCTTATTTTCAGAGATGATGTCCTCCACCCAAGTCTCAAAAAGCTGAAAGGGTCTTCAGGAGAGGTGGGTAGTTGAGCTAGGCTATCAGACGGTCACCTCTGTAGCTGTAATGTCATCCTTCCTATGGTTACATTCAGGGGTGAACAGGGGCGGACATGTTATTGGTGCAACTGCACACAGGTAAATAGGTAAGGGGACCCATTTCCACCTCCAAAGCAGAGTTAATGTGGGTTATGATGAGTTATTGGGCTGATCATTAGCATAAAAACAGAATATAACATTTCTCTACAACAGGACCATTAACATGAGGCATACAGTTAGGAGTAGCTTAACATTTCTATTACCTGTATGCCCATATTAATAGGTCGTACACATCTTGGCGCTGACCGATTCCCTTTAAAGCATAAACACACATATACTAATTCTTACCTATCTAATAGGATGACGACAGCTGTCCAGACCTGCATCCCACCACAAGTAACACTCCGGAGTAATCCCTGGAGTATGAAATCATCCTCATTGACTCTGTGACAAAGCAAGAGGCTATGCGCCTCCCTTTGCTCTTAGGGTATTTACTCATCTAGGAGTACTGCTCAAACTGTTGGGGTGCAGCTGTGGGACCCTATTTTCAGAGATGATGTCCTCCACCCAAGTCTCAAAAAGCTGAAAGGGTCTTCAGGAGAAGTGGGTAGTTGAGCTAGGCTATCAGACGGTCACCTCTGTAGCTGTAGTGTCATCCTTCCTATGGTTACATTCAGGGGTGGACAGGGGCGGACATGTTATTGGTGCAACTGCAGACAGGCTAGTAGGTAAGGGGACCCATTACCACCTCCAAAGCAGATGATATTGAGTGTTATGGTGAGTTATTGGGCTTCAAAGGGCTCATATATTGTTCTTGCATAGGGATCCTCTTCTGTCTGTGTCTGCCAGTGGCTCCAATGTCTTATTAATTCCCTGCAATGAGAATCACATCACATCAATAATTTCCAGGCAATCAAGCTCAATACAATCAATCCTATCACTACCACTATGGGCTTTAGCAAAGTTGAGAATATATTGTTTAACCCAACTCTGAAATACCCCATCCAGAAAAAGGGATTCCATCCCTCCTTGGATATATCTCTAGCTTTTTGTTGCAGCTCCTTTACTTTATCCATGTTTCTCTATTGAATCATGTGCATCTTCAATCTAGGAGCAGCATTCGTCACCTATAACAGCACAAGTGCCCCTTCTATTGCTAACAGGTAGTTAAGAGCCATTCTCTTCTGAAGGGCCACCATCCCCATTCGGTGACTTCAGACGTAGAAGCTAGTGGGGGCGAAACCAACAATCAAAACATTGGTGAAATGACAAATAAGAGCTACTGTGGGTGGAGCCAACAACCATAACATTCCGTGACATCATATGACGCGTCTGTTGGGGTGGAATCAACAATCCCAACACTCTAAGACATAACAAGCAACAGCTCATGTGGGCAGAGCCAACAACCCCCACATTCCGTGACCTTACAAGTGTTGTTACTGCTGGCTTCCACTGAAGTTCATTGCCCTATATACTAGACATCAAACAATACGAATCCTACCAATATGGGGGAATATTTGAATAGTTTCAGTACCTATGGTGCTAATATGTATATACATCGGTGTTGTACAAGAATTTCCCAATATTGGTTGGATTTATATTTTTGATCTAGACTACATATTACTATAATGTCTCAATAACATCCAACAATTACATAATTATCTCCAGGTTACATGTGTTCGTTTTACAGGATATAACTATAATCTCCCAGATTTGGATGATTCTATAACAATTCATGGCCTAAAAATCAAGAAGTCGTCATGTTCCAGTTATGGCTGCGGGGATTCTCTCAATTTTAACTAATCTATGGACCTGATGAGCAAGAAAGTCAGAAACCAATAAAATATGATGGATAATCGGGAAGTCATTGTCATTTCTGTACTTGAAGATAAATCCCGTCACATCCTATATAACTCTTTACTATTGGAAGAAATGCTCTAAAACTTGGACATCACCCAATCTGAGGGGTTCACTTTTTGTTTTAGACCTGCTTGTATTATATAGAATACAGACTCCTTAATGAATAAAAAACAAATGAGAAATAGATGATAGAAGAAAATGTAGGACACAACAAGAGATGACATAGAGCCGACTTACCTCTCTCTCCGCTGTCTGCAACTGTCAAATGGAATGTTGGCTCTGCGGCTCCTTACACAATGTGTGTGATGTCATAATGCAAGGGGGCGGAGCCAGAAACCACAACATTCCGTGACATCATCAACAGGAGCAGCAGTTGTTATTTAAAGGGACCAGGCCATACAACCAATTCATTACCGTGTAGATGAAGTGAACTCTAATTATCCACCTTGACCTCTTAAAACTTTTTTACACTGTCATTACTACCATACAATGTAATTACAGAGTAGTTTCTACTGATTTGAACAGTGATAAATCGACAATAATAACCCATTTATCCCAGTATTAGAGATTAGATTATATGGATGGTTGGATGGGGAGGTGGACATACTACTGTAGGATAAATGGCCAGTAAATAGGAGAGGACACTATAGACAATGTTACTATAAATTCCAGAGTTGGACAATTAATTTTCCCAAGGGGCTACATGACAGACAGTGACTGATGTGGACGGCAGAACCAATAGGCTGAAATTAATTCTGAAATATATATATATATTCCACTGGCGCTAGGCACAAGGTTCTCTGGGGGTCCTAGCTGCCTGTTTGGGTGACAACAACCACCTGTTGTCGAGAAGTAAAAATTAGAATAAAAATAGTAAAAGTCCAAAACAGCACTCAGACACCAGTCATTATGCCACTAGTAGTAAAGCGAGTCCGCAAGAAAAAAGAAACTTATGTCATCACATAGAAGTATTCCGAGGGCCAGTATACAGGAAAATACCGCTCTTGGAACCTCGCTGTGGGAAAGAATATTTAATATCACCGGAAGGTTGAAGATGTGGAAACAACTAGGTCCACAAGCAGGGGCGTAACAACAGTCCTGCGGGCCCCGGTGCGAACTTTTGAATGGGGCCCCCCCCCCCCCCCCAAAAAAAAAAATGATATACAGACACACGCATACAATGTTAAACTAAGAAGTAAATATCTATTGCAAAAAAAACATTTCCGAAAGATAAGAAAAAAGTGTTGTAAACAACAGCTTACCCTCAAAAGATGAACTTTCATGTTGCATCCCCTAAAAAGAAAAGATTGTAAGGAAAATTAGCTGACAGTCTAATACATTACCTGGAAATTAAGTTTACATGTTAAGAATTTTTACCTACAGAAATTGGTTTTTCAGTCAGTGCTGGTCATGCTTCTTAACCAAAGCGGAACAACATAAAAACGGTTTCAAAGAATCAACTCGAACAAATGCTTAAAACGGCAAACTGTGTTCAAACAGGAACGTAATAAAACGCAATATGAATATTCTTGTCACTGTAGAAAAGGAAATGGGAACATTTATTAATTTAAATGCTTTTTGCAATTGTTGATTGCCTGCCTTCTTTGTATGATGCTTTTGTGGTACCATTCTCAAATGGTAAAGGTATTTTTTTTTTGATTAACAAGCTTAAATGCTTTATTAAATAGATTGATGCTTGCTGAAATGCCAGCCCTCCTGCATCACACTGTATGGGACAAAGCATTCAATGTGTCTGTGGGGTGATGGCTGTTCCTGCCTCTGTTTTTAACTACACTTTGCATATTCTTTGAATTTTCAATGAACAGCTATTTAGTAGTTTTCTGCAGGTTTGCAGAAAGAGCCACCTTAACCCCTCCATTCACAAACAATTATTCCAATTACAGTCACTGCTTCACAGAGACCTACATAAATTGCATAGGTGGCTCAAGAACAGTAGGCAAGAAATCATCCTAAAAATTCTTTTCTGAGAACACACTTACAAAAATATACACTATTTGGGAGGTAATATAACAGATATGCTTTGATTTTGACTTTATGGGTACTTTATCGTTACTATGTTACTGCGTCACAAGCAAGCATGTTTTACCAAAAGAAGGCAGGCAAAATACTAGTGAAACCAAACCAGGTAACAAATTGAACTTTGTGTTAGTACGAACTTTGGTTAGTATGAACTTTGTGTTAGTATGAACTTTGTGTTAGTATGAACTTTTTCAAAGTAGGAACTCTTTGTTCTAACAAACTGCACACTTACGCAAAATACATAGTTAGAACTTGCGCCGCCTTGCTTTCAAATCAGCAAATTTATCAACAATTGCCGGAATGTCCAGTTTTCTGGCTCTTTCGTTTTCAATGCTTAACAGGGCAAGCCCAGAAAGCCTTTGTTGTGACATGGTGCTTCTTAGGTAATTTTTAATCAAGGCCAATTTAGAAAATGCCCTTTCTGCTGAGGCAACTGTAACTGGCAATGTGAGAAAAAGCAACAATGCTGTACACACATCTGGGAGTGTAGATGACAAAGCAGCATTGTCTATAATAAGTAGATGAGCCAGATCTTTGACTGTGGGGGACTTGACTATCTCATTTTGAAGTGTTGCACGGAAGCCAAGTAGCTGCCCAGGAAAATCGCAGGATATATCCTCCTCATAATACTGCTGAAATCGCACTGCAGCTTGAAATAGGTCATCATCTGATTCAGTAGCCAATACAGATGGCTGAACGATCTTAAATCTTTCAACTATTGTGCTCATGCTACTAAACCTACTTGTTAACTGAGACACGATTATGTCTAAAGTGGCATAAAAAACAGCAGTTTTAAATCTCCGCTCCGGATCCTGCAGTCTCTCATCCAAGCTCAGCTCATCACTGTATCTCTTTACTTTTGCAATCCTTTTATTTGCAAACACTGCAGAAATTCCCCACTTTTCAGCAAGTGTGATGGCAGTTTTTTTGCTATCCTCAAATTGGTCTCTATAGCTGCTAAGATGTTCTATGGTACTCTGAATTAAGTGGGCAGCATTGGATAGATCCATATGGTCTGACTGAAGAACCTTTGAGATAGTATTTATCTTGTCCAGAATTTTGCTCTGCACAACAATAAGGAGGACAAACTCAAAAGATTCAATTTTTGTCCTAAGGGCCATAGCCTCTTCCCTCTCTTTAGCTTTGGTGGATGTCAATATCAACTTAGAGAGTGCCTTAAGGACATCAACAAACCGAAAGCGAAGTGCAATTAGTGAGTCGTAACGGGATGACCATCGTGTAGGGCATAAGGTTTTTAGGGTGAGAGAGGATTCAGTGGTGAAGGATTGTAAAACAGACCACCGAGTGATGCTTTCTCCAAAAAAGACATACAAACTCTGCAACACCTCAAAAAATCGTGAAGTCTCAGGAACATTGCTCACAGCATCCTGTATAACCAAGTTAAGGTTATGGGCTGCACAGTGAACATACAAGGCATTCTTTTCTCGCTTTAGAATGCGAGCCTGAACTCCTGTATAAACTCCTCTCATTGTGGCAGCCCCATCATAACCCTGGCCCCGACATTTTGACAGCTGTAGGCCCTTACTTTCTATGCACTTGAGAATATAATTCTCAAGTCCTGCAGCACTAGGGTCTTCAACTGCATGATAGCCTAAAAACACCTCTTGTATGTTTATAGCAGTTGCCCTTTCACTCTCATCCCTGCATACAGTCACATACCGGAATATTTGACTTAACTGGTCAACTTTGGATATGTCTTGAGTAGTGTCCATAATTATGGAAAAAAACTGAGAAGCTTTAATTTCACCTACAATGACATCTTGAAGTTGTTTTGCAAGAATATCTATAACTTCGTTTTGAATTTTGGGGCTTAGATATTTTGTTGTTCCTAAAGGTAACTGGAGGAGCTCCTTCAATACATGATCATATTCTGCTAGGAGTTCTATTATAGAAAGAAAGTTTCCATTACTAATCTCGCCTATCTTTTCTCTATGCCCACGGAAGGATAGATTGGCCATAGCCATAGTGAGTGTCACACTAGTTATTCTGTGCAAGACTTGTCGCCAAAAATTTTTTTCTTTTAAAATTTGTGCTTCAGTCTCTTTATCTATTAATTTGTTTCTCCTCCAGGTATCATATACAACACAAGCGTTCATGTGAGCTTGGGAAGCTTCATGAATCTTTATTTTAGCAGAAAGTCGTTGCCACTTACAAATTCCCTTAGCCCATACTGGTTCAAAGCCTAACTTGTTACGGTCACCAAATAACCAGCACGGCTCACAATATGCAGCATTTAACTTTGGAGAATAACAAAGCCATGTGACTGGAAGTCTGTGCCCTGCTTTTGTGGTCCTTTCATAGTAGGCTTCAGAGAAACATCTACGATGTTCATCATTGTCTCTAGGAAATGGCCCTTTAGGCCTGCAGGGACCATTGGCAAGAATAAAACGTTTGATATTGTAATCTGTAATTGTTACAGGATAATGTCCCCTATCTGTAACATACTTTTCTTCAATTAAAGAATGTTCTATGGAGGCAGAGCTGGTGCCTGTATCCTTTATTGTTTCTTGCACATCAGATGTGCTGCTTGTTTGGTTGCTACATGCTTCAGTGTGGGCACTTTCCACCCCTAAAGGTGATTGAGAGCTTTCAGCAACTGTAGAAGTGCTAGGGCTGTCAATCATCTCCTCACGTTGACCAGTTACAGTGTCTGTAGCAGCAGATGCAGAAGCAGTAGCTGTCTGCGAGAAGAAACTGCTTATTTTTGGGAATTTTTGAACTTTATGTTCATCTTCCCTTTTTTTTTTACGTTTTTGTGAGCCACTCAAATGATGGTAAGAGGACATGGTGGATATGAACTGTTATAAAAGTTAAACAATCTGAAAATGAAATTTGAAAAATTAATCCAGGTGTTAAACCCTAAATATAGACACAAAGAAAGTTCAAACAGAGCAATTGTATATACCACGCAATAACTGCAGCCATTACATTTAAAAGAATTGCAGATACACAAAACCAATGTATGTGGTGGGGGGGGGGAATGCATCCCATGGCTCCCCAATACAGTTTCACAGGGCGGTTTGAGCACTTGTAGGGGGGATTGCAGCGGTATGGGGACAGGTAAGTTCAACTAGGGCACCCAAGTTTCATGCTTCAGTGCATCCCAAAAGTGGATGCACCAAGTGGGGGTTGGCAGTGTGAGGACTTCTCTCACAAGAACATGGCTAATGGTTGGAGAGCCTAGAATGCATATACATTCAAGGGAGGAATTCTGGTGGAGGCTCCTATACAATAGTCGTCACTGATATTCATGTTCAGAGAAATAAAGCTAGCTCCTTTTTTGTAGCACTATACCATATGGTAGGTCATGGTATGCCACATCCTGACAACTCACCTGGTCCTGGGATCCCAGTGGAGATATCAGCAATCAGTATGTGGGCGGGGGGGGGGGGGAGGGGGAGGGTTAGGTAGTGCGTGACACTGACCCGGGCCAGCATGGGGTATCCTAAATAAGGATTTCCCCAAGTGTTTAGTCTGAGTCAGGCAGGTTTTAACTGGAGATGGGAGTTTGTAAAATTGCACTAGAAAACTGAAGCTTTGAATAGAAACATTGAAAATTTTACATTCCATAAATAGTTAAGGCTGCTTTATGATGGTGCCCAGGGAGCAATTGTAGGTTAGGACCCTTGCTCAAGGACACTGCAGTTTTAGTCATCCCAGCCGGGAATCGCACCTGTCACCATCTGCTCACAGATCAACTGCCTAACCATTATGCCACTGCTGCCCCCTACAGAAGTTATACAGAGATCAGAGAATTAACTGCACACAGTGGAAAACAAAAAAAAGTTTATTGGAGGGAAAATTCAGTGAATAGTTTAAAAAGTCCAGTAGCATCTTTCTTACCTGTGTGCTAAGAGGCAAAGTCTTCCTAATTGGGTGATTGGGTCACTTGAGTAGACTGCAGCTCTTCAGCTTTAAGACCTGGGGTGCTGATGGAAGAACATCCCAATTAATATTAATATTATGAACAGATAAACATCTACAAAACACAAGTAATAACGGAGAAAGGAAGCCAATCCCATGCCCTCCAGTATCAGCAGCTGTCCCTAGATTACAAATTAAATACAGGGCGGCAGTAGATCTGATCCCCACAATTAGGCCCTGTTCACACAAGCTTTTGCTTTGCCGTCGTGTTCCATTTAAAGGGATCCTACACGGTTGATCAGTTTTTTACTTGCTACTCCTTTCATAGAAACAGGGATCACCTGTGTAGTATCCCTTTAAGTGCAACATGAACAATAGCACCATGCAGGGCCCCCCACCCCCCCAGCTAAACAATAGCACCATGCAGGGCCCCCCGCCCCCCCAGCTGAACAATGGCACCATGCAGGGCCCCCCGCCGCCCCCCGCTGAACAATGGCTCCATGCAGGGCCCCCCGCAGCTGAACAATGGCAGTGCCATTGTTCAGCTGCGGGGGGCCCTGCGTGGTGCCATTGTTCAGCTGGGGGGGGGCCTGCATGGTGGGGGCCCTGCATGGTGCTATTGTTCAGCTGGGGGGGGGGCGGGGGGCCCTGCATGGTGCTATTGTTCAGCTGGGGGGGGGGCGGGGGGCCCTGCATGGTGCCATTGTCCAGCTGCGGG
Source organism: Ranitomeya variabilis (assembly GCF_051348905.1). Lineage (NCBI taxonomy): Eukaryota > Metazoa > Chordata > Amphibia > Anura > Dendrobatidae > Ranitomeya > Ranitomeya variabilis. Next base: position 36,078,427 of record NC_135238.1, read on the forward strand.
GGGGGCGGGGGGCCCTGCATGGTGCCATTGTTCAGCTGGGGGGGGCGGGGGGCCCTGCATGGTGTTATTGTTTAGCTGGGTGGGGGGCCCTGCATGGTGCTATTGGTCAGCTGGGGGGGGGGGGGGGCGGTGGGGGGGCCCTGCATGGTGCTATTGGTCAGCTGGGGGGGGGGGCCCTGCATGGTGGGGGGCCCTGCATGGTGCTATTCAGCTGGGGGGGGCGGGGGGCCCTGCATGGTGCCATTATGGCACCATGCAGGGCCCCCCCCCAGCTGAATAGCACCATGCAGGGCCCCCCACCATGCAGGGCCCCCCCAGCTGACCAATAGCACCATGCAGGGCCCCCCACCTGACCAATAGCACCATGCAGGGCACCCCCCCCCCTAGCTGACCAATAGCACTATGCAGGGCACCCCCCCCCCCAGCTAAACGATAATGGCACGGTTGGCACCGGCTCCTGCCGCCCGGACATACCTGGGCCGGGGGCCCGGCGATCGGCATCGCCAGGCAGCCCGGGACCTGGGAAGAGCATGGCGCACCCACATGTCGCACCCCCCACATGTCCCACATGTTGCTGCTGCACGTACCTTGGCTTCACCGCTCGAAGTCCCCCAGGCAGCGCGCGCGCGCCTGGCAGCCCCGCGAAAAGGAGGAGGAGGAGCCGAAGAACGTGACGCCGCACGGCCTGCCCCCACAGTGACCGGCCGCTCAGCCTGCAATTCATCCTGGCGGCGGCCCGGTAAGCTGCGCCCACGGCGGACTACCGAGGTCGCAGAGGTCGCGGCGGCACCGGGCCCTCTTTTGGGCCCGGGCCCTGGTGCAACCGCGACCTCTGCGACCCCGGTAGTTCCGCCCCTGTCCACAAGATAAGGGTATAGATTAGGGCAGCGGTGTGCCAGAGGTGTGACCAAGAGTCCGGTGAAATTACAGGAGTACAAAGTGAACATGAAAAATTGTATATAATGACTCAGATAAAATATATATGAGGTCCCGAGGTCACCACAGTGAATTTTACCAATGATCTGGTACCTTAAGTGCCACTACTAAAAGCAGTATAAGAGCGGTATTTTCCTGTATACTGGCCCTTGAGATATGTCTATGTGAGCACATACGTTCTTTTTGTTTGCTAACTCGCTTTACCACTAGCTGCATAGCGACAGGTTTCTGCGCGCTGTTTTGGACTTTTACTATTTTTATTGAAATTAATTCTGATCCATATTAATATTAACATGATAATTACAATTATTGTTTTATATTAATAATTATTGCATAACTTAATATTGAGCAGAATTAAGTATGCTGACACTCCTTCATACCAGATGAGCCCATGTGCAGCTCCCCTCTATACCTCTATATACTGTAAGAGCTCACACCTAGCTTCCTACATACAGTATGAGTCCTCACATAGCCCATGTACATACATTGTTAGAACCCACATAGCCTCTATATATAGTATGAGCCCCCACATAGCTTCTCTATATTCAATATGAGCCCTCACATAGCTCTCTGTATATATTATGAGACCACACATAGCCCCCTATATACATTATAAGCCAGAGGTGTATCTAGAAGTGATGAGAAAGCGTGCTCGCCATGGCTTGATACTTGATCAAGCATCGCGGTGCTTGGTTACACTACTCGATCGATCGAGTATCACGGGTCCTCAAGCGCCATTCTCAAGTCCCCACCCCATATGTTTCACAGCTGTTAGACAGGTAATAAACATGCGAGAATTGCCTGCCATACACAGTAATGCCATAGCCATGTTGGCTACTGGCATTACTGTGATTGGACGGCCGCATCGCGCCATTTGGTGTTATATAAGACCCGATCATGCGATGCTCAGCACAATCTCCTCTGGAAGCATTTAATGGAGAGTTGATTTAGGAGGAAGAGCTGAGATTAGAGCAGGCATATAGGCAGTGTTTACTTGCTATTGCTGTACTTGTATACCGGCTGCTGCACCATTAAAACAGAAGTCCTTTTCAGGGCTACATACTGCGCCTTCTCTAATAAAGCTGCTGTTGCCGGCATTCAGTGTAGGGATAGCTGGTGGAGGAGGGATAGTTTTGGATTAGAAGAATATAGGCAGGGTTTATTGCCTTACAGACCTTCCATATGTATACTGCTGCTGTAATCTAAAAGCAAAAGTACTCCGGAAAATTTGCAAGCATATATTATATACCTAATTTAAAAAAGCACAAGGCGTGGAGTAAGGGACAGCGAAGTTTATGTGCTGATGGTGCTCGCAGGGGCTGAGGACGTGGGCCAGGTAAAACTGTGCATGCTGCAGGTACAAAACAAACATGCTCATCCATGAGACGTAGCTTCCTGTCCCACTTTGCAGGAGGTTGCAGGGCACCACTCTTAAAGCCAGAACAGTGCAAACAGGTAGTCGGTTAAATGGCAGATAATGCTTCCAGTATGTTTCCCAGCACTACCCATCTTCCACACGGTCCTGTCTCAATAGCCAGGAGTCTGGACCACAGAATCCTCACCCTGATCCTCCTTCCTCCCACCATGGTGAGTCCCAGGAGACAAGTGATTCCACACTCGGATACTCGAGGAGCTCTTTACATTTCCATTTATTGATTCTGGAACGGTATAAACACCCCACCCAAAAGACATTCATGAATAGCTGGTTTTTGTTCATTCTGCCTCCCAAAAATTGGAATAAAAAGCGATCAAAAAATGTCATGTGCCCGAAAATGGTACCAATAAAAACGTCGACTTGTCCCGCAAAAAGAAAACCTCACATGCCTCTGTGGACCAAAATATGGAAAAATTATAGCTCTCAAAATGTGGAGACGCAAAAACTATTTTTTGCAATAAAAAGTGATCTTTTAGCATGTGACAGCTGCCAAACATAAAAACCCACTAATAATAGTAAATCAACCCCCCCTTTATCACCCGCTTAATTAGGGAAAAATAATAAAATAAGAAAAATGTATTTATTTCCACCTTCCCATTAGGATAAGAGTTGGGGCTATAGTTGGGGTTGGGGCTATAGTTGGGGTTGGGGCTATGGTTAGGGGTGTGTTGGGGTTAGGGTTGGAGATAGAATTGGGGGTTTCCACTATTTAGGCACATCAGGGGCTCTCCAAACACGACATGGCGTGCGATCTCAATTCCAGCCAATTCTGCGTTGAAAAAGTCAAACTGCGCTCATTCCCTTCCAAGCTCTGCCATGCACCCAAACAGGGGTTTACTCCGGCATATGGGGTGTCAGCGTACTCAGGACAAATGGCACAACAACTTTTGGGGTCAAATTTCTCCTGTTAGCCTTGGTTAAATAAAAAAAATTGGGGCAAAAATCATTTTTTAAAAAAAATAAGATTTTATATCTTCATGGCTCTACATTATAAACTTCTGTCAAGCAATTATGGGGTTCAAAGTGCTCACCACACATCTAGATAAGTTCCTTAGGTGGTATACTTTCCTGTAGCTATTACTGACCGTGGGAACATTGCCTAAAGAGTTTTGGAATTATTACTGCTATAAAAGTGAGTAAAATAAATAAATGGGGGGTGATCACCCCTTTACTCTTGACTCCTTTTTATTATTATTTTTTTTTTATATAATCAGTTAAGTTTTGAGGTGTATTTAATTTCTATAATTTATAGTTAATTTTTGGTAGTGTATAACCAGTGATTATATACTGTATGCAATAATATACACCTTCCATATATTTATTTATTTGGTTGGCAGGCTGAGGTGGCAGAGGTGGGCAGGCTGAGATGACCATTATTCTTGACTGGGTAGTGGGCGCGGCGGCAACTTCAGCTGTGTGAGTAAATAACAAGTCCATGTATTCGTTTGTCCACCATATCAGTACGTGATTGTATGATACAGTCATGCCTTCCCCCTGACCTTCCTCCTCCCCAACAGCAATGTATAAACTACTGGATGATCCTGACCTGCTGCAAAACCAAATGCCCAATTATATCATCAGGCAGCAGCTCAGGATAATCCAGTAACTTATAAGTTTTGGTTGGGGTTTGGAAGGGGGGTGGAAAATTATTGATGCAAGTGGGTACATATGATTGGGAAACATCTTTATTATTATTATGGCAGTTCAATTTTTGAAATGGGGCTATCGGTCTGTGCTCGCACAGCAGTGCATGGACTGGGCGCCAATCTCCTGACCAGCATCCTCATACATGCTGTAAGGCTGCTGAGTTCAGGTCAGAAGACACACGACCGGTCCATGTGTAGCGCCCCCACTGCCGCAGGGCCAAGGGGTACCCGGTACCGGGCCTCTGAGTCTCTGCTCTGGAGTTGTCACGGTGGCTAGGCCCGGTCCGTGACCCTGCCGAGGGGCGTACAGTGATAGATATGATGGATAATGGTGATAGTGGTGGTGCGGTGCGATAAATAACGAGGACACCAGGTTGCAGTCTCTTTACCTCTTTACTGAAGATCTCTGGGTCCTCAGTCCAGAATACGGTTCACCAGGCTGCGCAAGTCCGGCCGGTCCAATGGCACCTCCAGAGTTCTCTTTACAGGTGGAAATCTGTGCCTTCCTTCTTGCGCTATGTGTTGCGGTCCTTCCCTGCTGTGCTTACGGAAAGTCCCCACAACTGTTGTGTCTGTTTCTTAAGTTCCCTCACAACTCGATTAGATGATGTTCTGCTAATCCTCCGTCCCTCCCTGATGTTACGGTTAGGACGGCACCCGTTTGACGGGTAGGCTCGGAGCTCTTCCGGGACCCTAGAGTCGCCCCTCTCCACAAGTTGCCCCCCAAGACTGCATAGGTGATTTAGGTGAGACAGCCCGCCTGAGACTGACTGTCCTGCCGTAGGTTCGAAGTATTGCCTGAAGCTGTATATAGAAATACTTCCTTCGGCGTTTCGGCCACCGGTTGTTTGCGCCTCAGTAGGATGTTGCCTCGATCTTACAGCACGACCCCTACTGGTATTCTCCTTGTCGCTTTGATCTCGTTTCTCACTCAGCACAATCTATCTCGCTTCTAGTCCTTCCTTGGGCACCGCCGCTATACTGAGCAGGCACGGTCCCGTTACGTTCTCTCTGTTTGCCAAGCCTCTGTCAGGATCCCACCCCTGACAGAGACCCTACCGAATCTTCTCCTGCAACACCCTCTGCCACAAGGTGTTGCCTGGCTCCAACCCAGTCAGCTTTCTGTCTAACTTCCTGCCTGACCCCCAGTTTTACCAGTGTGTGGAGAGTGGCCTAGTAAATAGAACCCTTAGCTCCCCCTGGAGGCCCGGCGGTGAAATGTATTGGTGTCTGTGATACCTGCTCAGATGAACTCCTTCAGTGCCATCAGACGTACCATAGCTCCCATTAGTGGCGGAGCCACAGTACTGCAACGACCAGGACTCTGGGGCGCTGCACATGCACCGCTCTTAATATTTTTATCAACTTAACAAGAAGAAAAAAAAAAAATTAATCAGCTCACCGTCCTTGTTTCACTCCAAGAGTCCTTCTGTCAGCCAGGGTCGCGGCTCAGCAGCCACAGCAACGAAATCCAGAAAAGTTTGTGTGACCCGGCGATTAAGAATACATAGAATTATATACAGTATAATCTTTGTTTTTTGTACCGCCATGTATTGTATATACTGTGTTCTTGTGTGTGTAAAACATTGGGGCACTGTAGCCATTTTAAAGCTCCACTCCATTTTTTTTTCCCAAAAGATCAGATGTCTGTGTGTGTGATATGGTGTTAATGTGTGATTGGTGAGGGAACCGGCAGCCTTCTTTGCTTAAAATGCGCGCGTTTACTGCCTTCCATGACGTCACGGCTTCTGATTGGTCGCGTGCCGCCCATGTGACGGAGACGCGACCAATCACAACAAGCCGTGACGTAATTTCAGGTCCTGAATGCCTAATTCTAGGCATTCAGGATTTGAAAATTACGTCACGGCTTGTGATTGGTCGCGTCGCGGTCACATGGGCGGCACGCGACCAATCACAAGCCGTGACGTAATTTTCAAATCCTGAATGCCTAGAATTAGGCATTCAGGACCTGAAATTAAGTCACGGCTTGTTGTGATTGGTCGCGTCGCCATCACATGGGCGGCACGCGACCAATCAGAAGCCGTGACGTCACGGAAGGCAGTAAACGCTCGCATTTTAAGCAAAGAAGGCTGCCGGTTCCCTCGGTAAGGTGCAGGCTGCGTCGGAGAGGTGAGTATAGCAATATTTTTTATTTTAATTCTTTATTTTACACATTGATATTAATCCCGATACCGATTCCCGATATCACAAAAGTATCGGATCTCGGTATCGGAATTCCGATACCCGCAAGTATCGGCCGATACCCGATACTTGCGGTATCGGAATGCTCAACACTAGATATAAGTCAATGAAGTAATAGAAATTACTGTGCAATAGGTGTGAACAACAAAGTAAACTTTAACAGTAGCATCAAATTAAGCACCAATAACAACAAGTGCCCATGTTTCCTCCTCTCTCCCATCAAGGAGAATTATAGTGATTGTGGAGGAAATAGTAATAGAGGAGCTTCTCCTTGTGGTGTTCGGCTTTGTTTCTCCATGTCACAGACATCACCTGTAGTGGAAAACTAAGGTAACATTATCGGAAGATCTTCTATCAACAGCCTTTGTTGAAACCATGAAGTTGGTCCAAACCTTTCTGGCGAGGATTTGCGAATGTGTTGACGTAAATGTTCTATAAAACTCTCCCAAATACCAAAGAAATGTTGAATTCTTTGTTCCTTTTGAAGAGACACCTCAAACCAGTCCATCTTCATCAAAACGGCAAGTTTTTCCAAAAACAATTTGTATGGAGGAGGTTGCAGACTAAGCCATGTGTGAAGAATTGTTTTGGATCCTGCCGCTGCTACCATGTGTAAAAGTTTCCTTACACCAGGATTGCATCGATATGTCTCAGCATCCAGATATCCGAAAATGGCCCACATAGGACCAAAGGGAAAAAGGTAGAATCAAACTGATTAGGGGCATATACATTTAGTAACATGCAATTGTGGTCAGCAATGTCCACAGTTAACATAATAAATCTGCCATGACATTCAAATAATTTTTCCTGTGTTGTGCAGGGAAGACCCTTACGAAATGGGATAGCCACCTCTTTAGTTTTTGAAGAATAATCTGCCGAGTAGCAGGCGTCAGTGTTGACAAAGTGTGTTACGAAGGCACTCTCTAGTTAGCACTATCAGCCAATTAAAGAGCCTATACAATTATTTCTTATTCCCCTAAGACCCAGCTGCTAGAACAGACATTATAATGACCTCTTCTTGATCAGCAACCATAGTTTTGTTGAATGTAAGCAGACAATTGACATCTTCCAGTATCCGTTGTTTCAGATGCTGCGCATCTCGTATCTTCACAGCATAGACAATTGCCTTCAGATGACCCCAAAGCATCTGAAACAACGGATACTGGAAGCCTGTGCTAGCATTTTTTCTGCAGTGTTGCTATTAAGTCGCCCGCCTGGGCAGTGGGGTACTCGGTACCGGGTCCGGTTGCAATTAAAGGGGATGTCACAGTGGCTGCGACCCGGTCTGTGGCCCTCGGCACTCATGCTGATGGGGAAAGGTCTTTTAAGGGTTGGTGAATAAAGTTTGTGTTTGTGACGCCACCCGTGGTATTCGGTCAGTAGGGACCGACACTGCTTAAAGGGGTCCACTGGGGTGATGTTGTGGCAGCTAGATGGTACAACTTCCCACAGGTGAAGTAGGTCCCCAGGGCTCCCGGTGTGTAGGTGAAGATGGTGAATGGTGTGGTAAAGAACGAGGACACAGGTTTGCAGTCTTTACCTGGTTTACTAGTTGGTAGCAGGCAACAGCCCAGGGTACCAGCAACAGGTGATGATATGGTCCGGCTGGGCTGGAGGCAATAGTGGATCCCTCTTCCAGGTGAGGTCCGTACGCCTTCCTACTTGCGCTCGTATGCGAGGTCCCTGCTGCCTGTAGTTTGCTGGCAAAGTCCTCTCTCTCCTGTCCTGGGACAGTTACCTGTATGATGGGCAGTGCGAGCCTTTTTACAGGGTCTCTACCACGATCCGGGCTCATAGAGTACTGCCTCACCTCCAGGTGTGGTGTGGGCAAATCACATACAGTTCTATGCCCTCTGGTTCTGCCGTGTGACCTGGAGTACAATACGACCTCGAGCTCCTGGTTCCTGTGCTTTGGCTCTGAGGGTGCCCAGTCACAGTTCCCCTTTGAGCCCCTTTCCTCTCCTGTCCTCATTTCCTCTGATGCTTCACTGACAGTCAACCCCTAGGGTTATATTCCTTTCCCAGAGCTGCAGCTCAGTCCTGGCTGCACTGCTCCACACTCTCTCACTCTCCTTCCTCTCGCCTCACTGTCTGCTACAAATACTGATGTAAAATGCTGATCAAATACTGAACATGCGAATGTGGCCTTAAAAGGATAAACAATTTGAAGGGAGTACTTCTTTGAAAGCAATCATACATATCCGTATCCCTTTATCTATAATGGGATGTGTTTAGATTCCATTAGCACATCTGCCAAATAATGGAAACTTTAATTGAAATTAAACAGCCCCCATTATAGTTAAATCATATTATTTTACATGACTGTCCTTGGGTCTGACATGCAGAATATAGGACGTCAGGGATAAATATCGCTATTTATCCCTTGTATTGTCTAAATAGTCCACAAACAATGACTGTTTCATACCTAACTTTGAAAGCGCACTCTATATTGACCACATCCCTAAAGTTCATCACTTTTTTACTTTTGTGAGTATGTTTTTGGTGAAAAAGAGGGGGTACTTTAGGGATCCTTTTACCTTAGTCTCTAACTCACTCATTTACTTGGGTGCTGAGGGTTCATCAGGGTGATGGTGGGGGTGTGGTTAGCTTCATTTGCCTATAGGACCAAAATAATGTACCTTGTCCCGGCCCTGGCTGTGAGTGACAGCTCGGCCGCCCTATGGATAGCAGGGGTGTATCGGGCTGTTAGTTCTGAGTTTCAGATTCCTGCAGGTGTTTCCATTCCGGATAATTGCCAGGCTATTTAGCTGGCTGACAATGTCAGATCATTGAAAATTGTAGCTTCAAGCTCAATTTTGTGTTGATGCTGTGCTCGGTATTTTGTTACTCTGATCTATCATATCTGTTTGTCTTATCCCTCAGTCTTTGACATACCTGTCTGGCGTTTGACCTTGAACCTCTTGACCACTCTGCCTCACGGCTTTTCTATGAGTAGTGAGTAGCATCACAGGATGAAAGAGAGTGAAGTGATAATGGGTCCTATCATTATTGGGGTTTTTATTTTCTTGTGTAATGGGTTTACCATGTAGGTCTACAACTTGAATTAATCCTGTGGCCTTCAGGGTACAGACTTCAGATTTCTGTAGGACACTGCAAGCTGCAACAGGGTCCACCAGACACTCTATTGTGTTAAAGGGCATATCAGAGAGGGTAAAGTGAACAAAGGCATCACACCCCTAGTTTCAGAGATGACTGGTAAAACTGGAAGCCCTTCATGTTAATTGCTCCTTTCCTGCAGTTTTTTCTTTGAGGCCTTACCCTTGCTTCTAGAAGTGGCCCAGTCATCACAATTGTAGCACCCCACCTTACTGACGTCCACCCTTCCAAGGAACACCATTTTTTGCCCAATCTTTCCCATTATTTGTTTATAGGGATTTTAAACACTATTACCTTCTGGAATTTCTTTTCCTCCACCTCTTGAACATTCCTTTGAATTGAAAAAGCCAAACTCAGTGTTGTTTACTTCGCCTTTTAATGAATATTTGTCACCCTTACCCAGGACTGGGGAGCAAAAACCTCTCCAACTTTGCTTTGAATATTCCAATGCTTTTTGAGAGAAGTTTTCTTGCTCAGTTGGGTTAGATGGCAGAATGAGTCTTGTGAAGATGGCAGAAGCATCAATCTGTCCATCTTTTGTTTTAATTTTCTGCAACAAGTCTCTCCATGTGGGGTTGTAACTGACTTATGTTATACAGCTCATTTGCAAACGCATGTGGATTGCTCTGTGGTTTGGTGATCTATGAGAGAAATCCCTTCACTTTCCCAGGTGTCCACGGAACATGTTGGGTGATTCTCCTAACTGGCTAACTATTTATACAAGGCATAGATTGTTCTCTGACAGGATAGGCAGAGGCCTAAGGTGACAATTGTGTCTCAGTCATCCTGTCTCAGACTGTTGTCTGACAGGATGGGCAGAGGCCTGAGGTAACTATTATGTCTCAGTCATCCTGTCTATCTCTTTTTGTTTGTTTTTTTCAGGTGATCAGAAATTCTTCTTCCACTCCATAATAACCTCTTCCTCCCCCAGGAATAGATATCTCTCCCCAAATACCTGGGGTATGATGGGAAGAGAAAAATTCAGGGACTGAAGCCTTCATTTTTTTTTTACTAGTAGGGCAAAAAAGTGCCAGTTTTTACGGACTGTCCTGTTATTTCTGGACTCTTGGATGCTTTTATCGGTGGATGTGGAGGAAACCTGTTGCCTAGAGATCACATGGGATCTGGTAGAGAAGAACTTGTGTGGAGGCTTGAAAATTCGGTGTCTGCTTGCATATAAAAGTGCCATCGTCAAGGGCCTAATGGTTAGTTTGCGGCTGTCCTGAAAGCCTTTATAAGGGAGATAGGGCTGAATATGTGTAAATTTCGGTACCATTCATTCCATAGGTTCTGAAGACACAGATGATTGTGGTGAGCGCTGCACTCGAGCTCTCCCACAATCAAATTACACAAGGGAAATGTGTTTACTGCAGGCGTGCAAGTGACCCTATACAGCTGTCAGTAATAGAGGGGGAACCTGTTTTGGATAATAAACCAACATGATCACAGCTGTTCCAAATTAAAATAAAATTAGTTTATTACAATAAGAGCATATAACCATTATAACCATATAATAAGGCCGAGAACTATCCGATGTTTTATCAGATAGCACTAGTCACAATGTCATACCATGGGGCAAAACAGATCTGTAATTTTTTTCTCATACTAATTCGGCATGAGAAAAAAAATCACAGCAAAGCCAACTGGTCACCTCCTGATGGGCTCTATCAAGAATGTTCGTGAAGTGACCAGATGAAGTCCATTATCATCCTTCAGCTTGGTTCAGCTGGACGTGGCTCTTCTTTAGCACACGATGTTCACGAAAGAGTCACAAAAGCATTTTTTTACTAAGCAGATATTCTGCTTCTTGTTCAAATTGTTTTTATTGGAGATGTTTTAATTATTATACAAAATGGAGATAAAGAACATGAAGGAAAAGAAAAGGAAAAATATGGGAAAACAAGGGAAAATAAAGGAAAATGGGAGAAACAACTATCTCAAAGAAATAACAGTTATTCTATCTCTGATACATGTACCAGCAGATATTAAGATCAAGAATAAGACAATGGAATTATCATTTGTTTCACAGTATCTCACCATTTTGATAGTTTTATTATCACATATTATGTAAGCTAGCTAACTATGTTCCTGATCAGGGGAGCCAAAGGGAATTTCAGGGCCCCATATTGGCAACATTTTCAGGTTCCCTTGAGACTCCGCCCAGGCTCCACCCCAGTTCTGCCTTCATCCCTCAAACTTTCCACTGTCCCACCGCCCACCCTTGGAAAAACTCTTTGCCCCCCCCGTTCTCACCAATCACACAGTAACAGTTCCCATGGAACCACTGGCGTAGCTAGAGCTTTTGCCGCCCGGGGCTGTTCCCGAGTTTGGCGCCCCCCCCCATTGCCGTCACTCAACGCAGGGCGCCGCCCCCTCAGCGCTGTTTACCCATGAAATCCGGCGCCTGCGCTGTGTATCGCTGTTTGGTGCAGGCGCAGAGAGCTTTGGCCCTCTGACGTCACAGCCAGGCTTGCAGACTGTGCCTGTGCGGCGAGTGCGGCCACCCACCTTGGTAATCCCAGCCCCGCAGTGTGTTATGCATTATGCAGAGTGCGGGGCTGGGATTCACAAGCCGGGCGGCCGCACAGGCGCAGTGTCCAGCATTGCCCCAGTGTGTCCAGCAATCTGCCCCAGTGTTCAGCATTGCCCCAGTGTGTCCAGCAATCTGCCCCAGTGTCCAGCATTGCCCCCAGTGTGTCCAGCAATCTGCCCCAGTGTCCAGCATTACCCCCAGTGTGTCCAGCAATCTGCCCCAGTGTCCAGCAATCTGCCCCAGTGTCCAGCATTGCCCCCAGTGTGTCCAGCAATCTGCCCCAGTGTCCAGCATTGCCCCCAGTGTGTCCAGCAATCTGCCTCAGTGTCCAGCATTGCCCCCAGTGTGTCCAGCAATCTGCCCCAGTGTCCAGCATTGCCCTCAGTGTGTCTAGCAATCTGCCCCAGTGTCCAGCATTGCCCCGTTTGTCCAGCAATCTGCCTCAGTGTCCAGCATTGCCCCCAGTGTGTCCAGCAATCTGCCCCAGTGTCCAGCATTGCCCTCAGTGTGTCTAGCAATCTGCCCCAGTGTCCAGCATTGCCCCGTTTGTCCAGCAATCTGCCCCAGTGTCCAGCATTGCCCCCAGTGTGTCTAGCAATCTGCCCCAGTGTCCAGCATTGCCCCCAGTGTGTCCAGCAATCTGCCCCAGTGTCCAGCATTGCCCCCAGTGTGTCTAGCAATCTGCCCCAGTGTCCAGCATTGCCCCCAGTGTGTCCAGCAATCTGCCCCAGTGTCCAGCATTGCCCCCAGTGTGTCTGAGTCAGACATAAAGAAAAAAAAAAAAAGTAAAATCCTCACCTCTCCCGTTCCCAGCGCAGGTCCGGTGCACTCAGCGTCTCTCCGGCTCTGCAACGCTCAGGACAGAGAGGCTGAGCGCGCAGTGATGACGTCATCGCACCCTCTGCCCTGAGACGTCGCAGAGTCAGAGGGCGCCGAAGACGCTGCAGCTGCCGTAGGAACGGGGGGGCCCTGGTCGTGGCGGTGGTCGGCGCCGCCCGAAGATTTAAAGGGCCCGCGTCTCTCTTTTTTTTTTTTCTTCCTCCTCTTCCTCTCTGGGTCGGACCCGCCCCCGGCATTGTGCCGCCCCCGGCATTGTGCCACCCCCCCGCCCCCCCTTCCTACGCCACTGCATGGAACCATATCACATACATAACCATCAGCTTTTGTTTTGACCAACAGATTTTTTAAGCCTGCCACCACGACAAGGTAGACTCTTTTGGCAGGGCCCTACTCTACTCTACTCTAACCTATTGAACATTTCTTAAAATATCCAATACTCTTTTTAGATATATATATATATATATATATATATATATATATACATATATATATATATATATTTTTTTTTTAAAGGACACACAGTAACAGTTCCCATGGAACCATATCACATACATAACTATCAGCTTTTGTTTTGACCAACAGATTTTTTAAGCCAGCCACCATGACAAGGTAGACTTTTTTGGCAGGGCCCTTCTCTACTCTACTCTAACCTATTAAACATTTCTTAAAATATACAATACTCTTTTTATGTATATTTTTATTTATTTTTCATTAAGGGAATGTGCTACACACATTTTTTAAACCAATTGAAATCAGAATGTGATAATCTTTTTAGAATCTGTATTTCTGATTGCAAATTCTATTTCCTTTAAGCTGCCTGTTTGGAGATAAGGACATTGGACATATACATGTGCATATATATATACAGTTAGGTCCATATATATTTGGACAGAGACAACATTTTTCTAGTTTTGGTTATAGACAATACCACAATGAATTTTAAACAAAACAATTCAGATGCAGTTGAAGTTCAGACTTTCAGCTTTCATTTGAGGGTATCCACATTAAAATCGGATGAAGGGTTTAAGAGTTTCAGCTCCTTAACATGTGCCACCCTGTTTTTAAAAGGACCAAAAGTAATTGGACAGATTCAATAATTTTAAATAAAATGTTCATTTTTAGTACTTGGTTGAAAACCCTTTGCTGGCAATGACTGCCTGAAGTCTTGAACTCATGGACATCACCAGACGCTGTGTTTCCTCCTTTTTGATGCTCTGTCAGGCCTTCACTGCGGTGGTTTTCAGTTGCTGTTTGTTTGTGGGCCTTTCTGTCTGAAGTTTAGTCTTTAACAAGTGAAATGCATGCTCAATTTGGTTGAGATCAGGTGACTGACTTGGCCATTCAAGAATATTCCACTTCTTTGATATAATTAACTCCTGGGTTGCTTTGGCTTCATGTTTTGGGTCATTGTCTATCTGTAGGATGAAACGACGACCAATCAGTTTGGCTGCATTTGGCTGGATCTGGGCACACAGTATGGCTCTGAATACCTCAGAATTCATTCGGCTGCTTCTGTCCTGTGTCACATCATCAATAAACACTAGTGACCCAGTGCCACTGGCAGCCATGCATGCCCAAGCCATCACACTGCCTCCGCCGTGTTTTACAGATGATGTGGTATGCTTTGGATCATGAGCTGTACCACGCCTTCGCCATACATTTCTCTTTCCATCATTCTGGTAGAGGTTGATCATGGTTTCATCTGTCCAAAGAATGTTCTTCCAGAACTGTGCTGGCTTTTTTAGATGTTTTATAGCAAAGTCCAGTCTGTCCTTTTTATCCTTGATGCTTATGAGTGGCTTGCACCGTGCAGTGAACCCTCTGTATTTACTGTCATGCAGTCTTCTCTTTATGGTAGATTTGGATATTGATACGCCGACCTCCTGGGGAGTATTGTTCACTTGGTTGGCTGTTGTGAAGGGGTTTCTCTTCACCATGGAGATTATTCTACGATCATTCACCACTGTTGTCTTTCGTGGACGCCCAGGTCTTTTTGCATTGAGTTCACCAGTGCTTTCTTTCTTTCTCAGGATGTACCAAACTGTAGATTTTGCCACTCCTAATATTGTAGCAATTTCTCGGCTTGTTTTTTTCTGTTTTCGCAGCTTAAGGATGGCTTGTTTCACTTGCATGGAGAGCTCCTTTGACCGCATGTTTACTTCACAGCAAAACCTTCCAAATGCAAGCACCACATCTCAAATCAACTCCAGGCCTTTTATCTGCTTAATTGAGAATGACATAACGAAGGGATTGCCCACACCTGTTCAAGAAATAGCCTTGGAGTCAATTGTCCAATTACTTTTGGTCCCTTTAAAAACAGGGTCGCACATGTTAAGGAGCTGAAACTCCTAAACCCTTCATCCAATTTTATTGTGGATACCCTCAAATGAAAGCTGAAAGTCTGAACTTCAACTGCATCTGAATTGTTTTGTTTAAAATTCATTGTGGTAATGTCTATAACCAAAATTAGAAAAATGTTGTCTCTGTCCAAATATATATGGACCTAACTGTATATATATATATATATATATATATATATATATATATATATATATATATAATTCATAAGACATTATAGTGAACTCTATTTCCTTGGGTGAGTTTTCTATTCATGTTCCCATGTTTTAATGGCATGCAGTTGTCATTGTGTTGGAAGGGGGAAGAGGTGAGCTGTGACACTACATACTGTGTGAATGGTGAATTCTGTTATCTCTCATTGTAATCCTGCCTGTTATGATAATGAGGTGACTGCTAATAAGGGATCTCTTCTGGACATGTCAGTCTATTATAAAAGCTGTTTCTGTTTATTATTTTATGATATAAGGGGTGATAAGTAAATTCTTGCAAAACTTTAAACTATGATTAAAAGGATTGGAAATTTTTTGGTTATTGTTGAGGAATGTGATTGAGATGATAGGACTCTTACTAATATGGCCTTTCTTGAATTTCAGCACCAAACATGAAACATGGGAAATAGAAATATAGGCTATGCTGAATTTCTGCACTAAGTGCCTTTTAATGATCCCACAAACACATTGGTTAACAATGACCAGAGAGTGGTCAATGTCCAAAACATAAAAGCTTCATAACACATTCCCGCTAAATATTTTGCTAACTAAATCTAATTTTCATAAGAGTCATTTAGTTTAAATCCTTTGGTCAATTACATAACGTGAAAAATTACAGTGCCAATAACAAAAGAGATATTACCTGTATGCCCATATTAATAGGTCATACACATCTTGGCGGTGACCAATTCCCTTTAAAGCATAAACTCACATACATTAATTCTTATCTATCTAATAGGATGACGACAGCTGTCCAGACCTGCATCCCACCACAAGTAACACTCCGGAGTAATCCCTGGAGTATGAAATCATCCTCAGTGACTCAGTGACAAAGCAAGAGGCTATGCGCCTCCCTTTGCTCTTAGGGTATTTACTCATCTAGGAGTACTGCTCAAACTGTTGGGGTGCAGCTGTGGGACCCTATTTTCAGAGATGATGTCCTCCACCCAAGTCTCAAAAAGCTGAAAGGGTCTTCAGGAGAGGTGGGTAGTTGAGCTAGGCTATCAGACGGTCACCTCTGTAGCTGTAGTGTCATCCTTCCTATGGTTACATTCAGGGGTGGACAGGGGCGGACATGTTATTGGTGCAACTGCACACAGGTCAATTGGTAAAGGGACCCATTTCCACCTCCAAAGCAGAGTTAATTGTGGGTTATGATGAGTTATTGGGTTGATCAACAGCATAAAAACAGAATATAACATTTCTCCACAACAGGACCATTAACATGAGGCATACAGTTAGGACTAGCTTAACATTTCTATTACCTGTGTGCCCATATTAATAGGTCATACACATCTTGGCAGTGACCGATTCCCTTTAAAGCATAAAAACACATATATAAATTCTTATCTTTCTAATAGGATGACGACAGCTGTCCAGATCTGCATCCCACCACAAGTAACACTCCGGAGTAATCCCTGGAGTATGAAATCATTCTCAGTGAGTCAGTGACAAAGCAAGAGGCTACGCGCCTCCCTTTGCTCTTAGGGTATTTACTCATCTAGGAGTACTGCTCAAACTGTTGGGGTGCAACTGTGGGACCCTATTTTCAGAGATGATGTCCTCCACCCAAGTCTCAAAAAGCTGAAAGGGTCTTCAGGAGAGGTGGGTAGTTGAGCTAGGCTATCAGACGGTCACCTCTGTAGCTGTAGTGTCATCCTTCCTATGGTTACATTCAGGCGTGAACAGGGGCGGACATGTTATTGGTGCAACTGCACACAGGTCAATAGGTAAGGGGACCCATTTCCACCTCCAAAGCAGAGTTAATTGTGGGTTATGATGAGTTATTGGGATGATCATTAGCATAAAAACAGAATATAACATTTCTCTACAACAGGACCATTAACATGAGGCATACAGTTAGGAGTAGCTTAACATTTCTATTTTCTGTATGCCCATATTAATAGGTCATACACATCCTGGCGGTGACTGATTCCCTTTAAAGCATAAACACACATATATAAATTCTTATCTTTCTAATAGGATGACGACAGCTATCCAGACCTGCATCCCACCACAAGTAACACTCCGGAGTAATCCCTGGAGTATGAAATCATCCTCTCGATTCAGTGACAAAGCAAGAGGCTATGCGCCTCCCTTTGCTCTTAGGGTATTTACTCATCTAGGAGTACTGCCCAAACTGTTGGGGTGCAACTGTGAGACCCTATTTTCAGAGATGATGTCCTCCACCCAAGTCTCAAAAAGCTGAAAGGGTCTTCAGGAGAGGTGGGTAGTTGAGCTAGGCTATCAGACGGTCACCTCTGTAGCTGTAGTGTCATGCTTCCTATGGTTACATTCAGGCGTGAACAGGGGCGGACATGTTATTGGTGCAACTGCACACAGGTCAATAGGTAAGGGGACCCATTTCCACCTCCAAAGCAGAGTTAATTGTGGGTTATGATGAGTTACTGGGCTGATCATTAGCATAAAAACAGAATATAACATTTCTCTACAACAGGACCATTAACATGAGGCATACAGTTAGGAGTAGCTTAACATTTCGGTTACCTGTATGCCCATATTAATAGGTCATACACATTTTGGCGGTGACCGATTCCCTTTAAAGAATAAACACACATATATTAATTCTTACCTATCTAATAGGATGACGACAGCTGTCCAGACCTGCATCCCACCACAAGTAACACTCCGGAGTAATCCCTGGAGTATGAAATCATCCTCAGTGACTCAGTGACAAAGCAAGAGGCTATGCGCCTCCCTTTGCTCTTAGGGTATTTACTCATCTAGGAGTACTGCTCAAACTGTTGGGGTGCAGCTGTGGGACCCTATTTTCAGAGATGATGTCCTCCACCCAAGTCTCAAAAAGCTGAAAGGGTCTTCAGGAGAGGTGGGTAGTTGAGCTAGGCTATCAGACGGTCACCTCTGTAGCTGTAGTGTCATCCTTCCTATGGTTACATTGAGGGGCGGACAGGGGCGGACATGTTATTGGTGCAACTGCACACAGGTCAATAGGTAAGGGGACTCATTTCCACCTCCAAAGCAGAGTTAATTGTGGGTTATGATGAGTTACTGGGCTGATCATTAGCATAAAAACAGAATATAACATTTCTCTACAACAGGACCATTAACATGAGACATACAGTTCGGACTACAGTAGCTTAACATTTCTATTACCTGTATGCTCATGTTAATACGTCATACACATCTTGGCGGTGACCGATTTCCTTTAAAGCATAAACACACATATATTAATTCTTATCTATCTAATAAGATGACGAGAGCTGTCCAGACCTGCATCCCACCACAAGTAACACTCCGGAGTAATCCCCAGAGAATGAAATCACCTTCAGTGACAAAGCAAGAGGCTACGTGCCTCCCCCTGCTCTTAGGGTATTTAAGCATCTAACAGTGCTGCTCAAACTGTTGGGGTGCAGCTGTGGGACCCTATTTTCTGAGATGATGTCCTCCACCCAAGTCTCAAAAAGCTGAAAGGGTCTTCAGAAGAGGTGCGTAGTTGAGCTAGGCTATCAGATGGTCACCCCTGTAGCTGTAGTGTCATCCTTCCTATGGTTACATTCAGGGGTGGACAGGGAAGGACATGTTATTGGTGCAACTGCAGACAGGCCAATAGGTAAGGGGACCCATTACCACATCCAAAGCAGATGATATTGTGCGTTATGGTGAGTTATTGGGCTTCAAAGGGCTCATATATTGTTCTTGCATAGGGATCCTCTTCTGTCTATGTCTGGCAGTGGCTCCAATGTCTTATTAATTCCCTGCAATGAGAATCACATCACATTAATAATTTCCAGGCAATCAAGCTCAATACAATCAATCCTATCACTACCACTATGGGCTTTAGCAAAGTTGAGAATATATTGTTTAACCCAACTCTGATAAACCCCATCCAGAAAAAGGGATTCCATCCCTCCTTGGATATATCTCTAGCTTTTTATTGCAGCTCTTTTACTTTATCCATGTTTCTCTATTGAATCATGTGCATCTTCAATCTAGGAGCAGCATTCGTCACCTATAACAGCACAAGTGCTCCGTTCTATTGCTAACAGGTAGTTAAGAGCCATTCTCTTCTGAAGGGCCACCATCCCCATTCGGTGACTTCAGAAGTAGAAGCTAGTGGGGGCGAAACCAACAATCAAAACATTGGTGAAATGACAAATAAGAGCTACTGTGGGTAGAGCCAACAACCATAACATTCCGTGACATCATATGACGTATCTGTTGGGGCGGAATCAATAATCCCAACACTCTAAGACATAACAAGCAACAGCTCATGTGGGCAGAGCCAACAACCCCCACATTCCGTGACCTTACAAGTGTTGTTACTGCTGGCTTCCACTGAAGTGCATTGCCCTATATACTAGACATCAAACAATGTGAATCCTACCAATATGGGGGAATATTTGAATAGTTTCAGTACCTATGGTGCTAATATGTATATACATCGGTGTTGTACAAGAATTTCCCAATATTGGTTGGATATATATTTTTGATCTAGACTCCATATTACTATAATGTCTCAATAACATCCAACAATTACATCATTATCTCCAGGTTACATGTGTTCATTTTACAGGATATAACTATAATCTCCCAGATTTGGATGATTCTATAACAATTCATGGCCTAAAAATCAAGAAGTCGTTATGTTCCAGTTATGGCTGCGGAGATTCTCTCAATGATAACTAATCTATGGACCTGATGAGCAAGAAAGTCAGAAACCAATAAAATATGATGGATAATCGGGAAATCATTGTAATTTCTGTACTTGAAGATAAATCCCGTCACATCCTATATAACTCTTTACTATTGGAGGAAATGCTCTAAAACTTGGACATCACCCAATCTGAGGGGTTCACTTTTTGTATTATATAGAATACAGACTCCTTAATGAATAAAAAATAAATGAAAAATAGATGATAGAAGAAAATGTAGGACACAACAAGAGATGACATAGAGAAGACTTACCTCTCTCTCCGCTGTCTGCAACTGTCAAATGGAATGTTGGCTCTGCGGCTCCTTACACAATGTGTGTGATGTCATAATGCAAGGGGGCGGAGCCAGAAACCACAACATTCCGTGACATCATCAACAGGAGCAGCAGTTGTTATTTAAAGGGACCAGGCCGTACAACCAATTCATTACCGTGTAGATGATGTGAACTCTAATTATCCACCTTGACCTCTTAAAACTTTTTAACACTGTCATTATTGCCATACAATGTAATTACAGAGTAGTTTCTACTGATTTGAAGAGTGATAAATCGACAATAATAACCCATTTATCCCAGTATTAGAGATTAGATTATATGGATGGTTGGATGGGGGAGGTGGACATACTACTGTAGGATAAATGGCCAGTAAATAGGAGAGGACACTATAGACAATGTTACTATAAATTCCAGGGTAGGACAATTAATTTTCCCAAGGGGCTACATGACAGACAGGGACTGATGTGGACGGCAGAACCAATAGGCTGAAATTAATTCTGAAATATATATATATATTCCACTGGCGCTAGGCACAAGGTTCTCTGGGGGTCCTAGCTGCCTGTTTGGGTGACAACAACCACCTGTTGTCGAGAAGTAAAAATTAGAATAAAAATAGTAAAAGTCCAAAACAGCACTCAGACACCAGTCATTATGCCACTAGTAGTAAAGCGAGTCCGCAAGAAAAAAGAAACTTATGTCATCACATAGAAGTATTCCGAGGGCCAGTATACAGGAAAATACCGCTCTTGGAACCTCGCTGTGGGAAAGAATATTTAATATCACCGGAAGGTCGAAGATGTGGAAACAACTAGGTCCACAAGATAAGGGTATAGATTAGGGCAGCGGTGTGCCAGAGGTGTGACCAAGAGTCCGGTGAAATTACAGGAGTACAAAGTGAACATGAAAAATTGTATATAATGACTCAGATAAAATATATATGAGGTCCCGAGGTCACCACAGTGAATTTTACCAATGATCTGGTACCTTAAGTGCCACTACTAAAAGCAGTATAAGAGCGGTATTTTCCTGTATACTGGCCCTTGAGATGCGTCTATGTGAGCACATACGTTCTTTTTGTTTGCTAACTCGCTTTACCACTAGCTGCATAGCGACAGGTTTCTGCGCGCTGTTTTGGACTTTTACTATTTTTATTGAAATTAATTCTGATCCATATTAATATTAACATGATAATTACAATTATTGTTTTATATTAATAATTATTGCATAACTTAATATTGAGCAGAATTAAGTATGCTGACACTCCTTCATACCAGATGAGCCCATGTGCAGCTCCCCTCTATACCTCTATATACTGTAAGAGCTCACACCTAGCTTCCTACATACAGTATGAGTCCTCACATAGCCCATGTACATACATTGTTAGAACCCACATAGCCTCTATATATAGTATGAGCCCCCACATAGCTTCTCTATATTCAATATGAGCCCTCACATAGCCCTCTGTATATATTATGAGACCACACATAGCCCCCTATATACATTATAAGCCAGAGGTGTATCTAGAAGTGATGAGAAAGCGTGCTCGCCATGGCTTGATACTTGATCAAGCATCGCGGTGCTTGGTTACACTACTCGATCGATCGAGTATCACGGGTCCTCAAGCGCCATTCTCAAGTCCCCACCCCATATGTTTCACAGCTGTTAGACAGGTAATAAACATGCGAGAATTGCCTGCCATACACAGTAATGCCATAGCCATGTTGGCTACTGGCATTACTGTGATTGGACGGCCGCATCGCGCCATTTGGTGTTATATAAGACCCGATCATGCGATGCTCAGCACAATCTCCTCTGGAAGCATTTAATGGAGAGTTGATTTAGGAGGAAGAGCTGAGATTAGAGCAGGCATATAGGCAGTGTTTACTTGCTATTGCTGTACTTGTATACCGGCTGCTGCACCATTAAAACAGAAGTCCTTTTCAGGGCTACATACTGCGCCTTCTCTAATAAAGCTGCTGTTGCCGGCATTCAGTGTAGGGATAGCTGGTGGAGGAGGGATAGTTTTGGATTAGAAGAATATAGGCAGGGTTTATTGCCTTACAGACCTTCCATATGTATACTGCTGCTGTAATCTAAAAGCAAAAGTACTCCGGAAAATTTGCAAGCATATATTATATACCTAATTTAAAAAAGCACAAGGCGTGGAGTAAGGGACAGCGAAGTTTATGTGCTGATGGTGCTCGCAGGGGCTGAGGACGTGGGCCAGGTAAAACTGTGCATGCTGCAGGTACAAAACAAACATGCTCATCCATGAGACGTAGCTTCCTGTCCCACTTTGCAGGAGGTTGCAGGGCACCACTCTTAAAGCCAGAACAGTGCAAACAGGTAGTCGGTTAAATGGCAGATAATGCTTCCAGTATGTTTCCCAGCACTACCCATCTTCCACACGGTCCTGTCTCAATAGCCAGGAGTCTGGACCACAGAATCCTCACCCTGATCCTCCTTCCTCCCACCATGGTGAGTCCCAGGAGACAAGTGATTCCACACTCGGATACTCGAGGAGCTCTTTACATTTCCATTTATTGATTCTGGAACGGTATAAACACCCCACCCAAAAGACATTCATGAATAGCTGGTTTTTGTTCATTCTGCCTCCCAAAAATTGGAATAAAAAGCGATCAAAAAATGTCATGTGCCCGAAAATGGTACCAATAAAAACGTCGACTTGTCCCGCAAAAAGAAAACCTCACATGCCTCTGTGGACCAAAATATGGAAAAATTATAGCTCTCAAAATGTGGAGACGCAAAAACTATTTTTTGCAATAAAAAGTGATCTTTTAGCATGTGACAGCTGCCAAACATAAAAACCCACTAATAATAGTAAATCAACCCCCCCTTTATCACCCGCTTAATTAGGGAAAAATAATAAAATAAGAAAAATGTATTTATTTCCACCTTCCCATTAGGATAAGAGTTGGGGCTATAGTTGGGGTTGGGGCTATAGTTGGGGTTGGGGCTATGGTTAGGGGTGTGTTGGGGTTAGGGTTGGAGATAGAATTGGGGGTTTCCACTATTTAGGCACATCAGGGGCTCTCCAAACACGACATGGCGTGCGATCTCAATTCCAGCCAATTCTGCGTTGAAAAAGTCAAACTGCGCTCATTCCCTTCCAAGCTCTGCCATGCACCCAAACAGGGGTTTACTCCGGCATATGGGGTGTCAGCGTACTCAGGACAAATGGCACAACAACTTTTGGGGTCAAATTTCTCCTGTTAGCCTTGGTTAAATAAAAAAAATTGGGGCAAAAATCATTTTTTTAAAAAAATAAGATTTTATATCTTCATGGCTCTACATTATAAACTTCTGTCAAGCAATTATGGGGTTCAAAGTGCTCACCACACATCTAGATAAGTTCCTTAGGTGGTATACTTTCCTGTAGCTATTACTGACCGTGGGAACATTGCCTAAAGAGTTTTGGAATTATTACTGCTATAAAAGTGAGTAAAATAAATAAATGGGGGGTGATCACCCCTTTACTCTTGACTCCTTTTTATTATTATTTTTTTTTTTATATAATCAGTTAAGTTTTGAGGTGTATTTAATTTCTATAATTTATAGTTAATTTTTGGTAGTGTATAACCAGTGATTATATACTGTATGCAATAATATACACCTTCCATATATTTATTTATTTGGTTGGCAGGCTGAGGCGGCAGAGGTGGGCAGGCTGAGATGACCATTATTCTTGACTGGGTAGTGGGCGCGGCGGCAACTTCAGCTGTGTGAGTAAATAACAAGTCCATGTATTCGTTTGTCCACCATATCAGTACGTGATTGTATGATACAGTCATGCCTTCCCCCTGACCTTCCTCCTCCCCAACAGCAATGTATAAACTACTGGATGATCCTGACCTGCTGCAAAACCAAATGCCCAATTATATCATCAGGCAGCAGCTCAGGATAATCCAGTAACTTATAAGGTTTGGTTGGGGTTTGGAAGGGGGGGTGGAAAATTATTGATGCAAGTGGGTACATATGATTGGGAAACATCTTTATTATTATTATGGCAGTTCAATTTTTGAAATGGGGCTATCGGTCTGTGCTCGCACAGCAGTGCATGGACTGGGCGCCAATCTCCTGACCAGCATCCTCATACATGCTGTAAGGCTGCTGAGTTCAGGTCAGAAGACACACGACCGGTCCATGTGTAGCGCCCCCACTGCCGCAGGGCCAAGGGGTACCCGGTACCGGGCCTCTGAGTCTCTGCTCTGGAGTTGTCACGGTGGCTAGGCCCGGTCCGTGACCCTGCCGAGGGGCGTACAGTGATAGATATGATGGATAATGGTGATAGTGGTGGTGCGGTGCGATAAATAACGAGGACACCAGGTTGCAGTCTCTTTACCTCTTTACTGAAGATCTCTGGGTCCTCAGTCCAGAATACGGTTCACCAGGCTGCGCAAGTCCGGCCGGTCCAATGGCACCTCCAGAGTTCTCTTTACAGGTGGAAATCTGTGCCTTCCTTCTTGCGCTATGTGTTGCGGTCCTTCCCTGCTGTGCTTACGGAAAGTCCCCACAACTGTTGTGTCTGTTTCTTAAGTTCCCTCACAACTCGATTAGATGATGTTCTGCTAATCCTCCGTCCCTCCCTGATGTTACGGTTAGGACGGCACCCGTTTGACGGGTAGGCTCGGAGCTCTTCCGGGACCCTAGAGTCGCCCCTCTCCACAAGTTGCCCCCCAAGACTGCATAGGTGATTTAGGTGAGACAGCCCGCCTGAGACTGACTGTCCTGCCGTAGGTTCGAAGTATTGCCTGAAGCTGTATATAGAAATACTTCCTTCGGCGTTTCGGCCACCGGTTGTTTGCGCCTCAGTAGGATGTTGCCTCGATCTTACAGCACGACCCCTACTGGTATTCTCCTTGTCGCTTTGATCTCGTTTCTCACTCAGCACAATCTATCTCGCTTCTAGTCCTTCCTTGGGCACCGCCGCTATACTGAGCAGGCACGGTCCCGTTACGTTCTCTCTGTTTGCCAAGCCTCTGTCAGGATCCCACCCCTGACAGAGACCCTACCGAATCTTCTCCTGCAACACCCTCTGCCACAAGGTGTTGCCTGGCTCCAACCCAGTCAGCTTTCTGTCTAACTTCCTGCCTGACCCCCAGTTTTACCAGTGTGTGGAGAGTGGCCTAGTAAATAGAACCCTTAGCTCCCCCTGGAGGCCCGGCGGTGAAATGTATTGGTGTCTGTGATACCTGCTCAGATGAACTCCTTCAGTGCCATCAGACGTACCATAGCTCCCCTTAGTGGCGGAGCCACAGTACTGCAACGACCAGGACTCTGGGGCGCTGCACATGCACCGCTCTTAATATTTTTATCAACTTAACAAGAAGAAAAAAAAAATAATAATCAGCTCACCGTCCTTGTTTCACTCCAAGAGTCCTTCTGTCAGCCAGGGTCGCGGCTCAGCAGCCACAGCAACGAAATCCAGAAAAGTTTGTGTGACCCGGCGATTAAGAATACATAGAATTATATACAGTATAATCTTTGTTTTTTGTACCGCCATGTATTGTATATACTGTGTTCTTGTGTGTGTAAAACATTGGGGCACTGTAGCCATTTTAAAGCTCCACTCCATTTTTTTTTCCCAAAAGATCAGATGTCTGTGTGTGTGATATGGTGTTAATGTGTGATTGGTGAGGGAACCGGCAGCCTTCTTTGCTTAAAATGCGCGCGTTTACTGCCTTCCGTGACGTCACGGCTTCTGATTGGTCGCGTGCCGCCCATGTGACGGCGACGCGACCAATCACAACAAGCCGTGACGTAATTTCAGGTCCTGAATGCCTAATTCTAGGCATTCAGGATTTGAAAATTACGTCACGGCTTGTGATTGGTCGCGTCGCGGTCACATGGGCGGCACGCGACCAATCACAAGCCGTGACGTAATTTTCAAATCCTGAATGCCTAGAATTAGGCATTCAGGACCTGAAATTAAGTCACGGCTTGTTGTGATTGGTCGCGTCGCCTATCACATGGGCGGCACGCGACCAATCAGAAGCCGTGACGTCACGGAAGGCAGTAAACGCTCGCATTTTAAGCAAAGAAGGCTGCCGGTTCCCTCGGTACGGTGCAGGCTGCGTCGGAGAGGTGAGTATAGCAATATTTTTTATTTTAATTCTTTATTTTACACATTGATATTAATCCCGATACCGATTCCCGATATCACAAAAGTATCGGATCTCGGTATCGGAATTCCGATACCCGCAAGTATCGGCCGATACCCGATACTTGCGGTATCGGAATGCTCAACACTAGATATAAGTCAATGAAGTAATAGAAATTACTGTGCAATAGGTGTGAACAACAAAGTAAACTTTAACAGTAGCATCAAATTAAGCACCAATAACAACAAGTGCCCATGTTTCCTCCTCTCTCCCATCAAGGAGAATTATAGTGATTGTGGAGGAAATAGTAATAGAGGAGCTTCTCCTTGTGGTGTTCGGCTTTGTTTCTCCATGTCACAGACATCACCTGTAGTGGAAAACTAAGGTAACATTATCGGAAGATCTTCTATCAACAGCCTTTGTTGAAACCATGAAGTTGGTCCAAACCTTTCTGGCGAGGATTTGCGAATGTGTTGACGTAAATGTTCTATAAAACTCTCCCAAATACCAAAGAAATGTTGAATTCTTTGTTCCTTTTGAAGAGACACCTCAAACCAGTCCATCTTCATCAAAACGGCAAGTTTTTCCAAAAACAATTTGTATGGAGGGGGTTGCAGACTAAGCCATGTGTGAAGAATTGTTTTGGATCCTGCCGCTGCTACCATGTGTAAAAGTTTCCTTACACCAGGATTGCATCGATATGTCTCAGCATCCAGATATCCGAAAATGGCCCACATAGGACCAAAGGGAAAAAGGTAGAATCAAACTGATTAGGGGCATATACATTTAGTAACATGCAATTGTGGTCAGCAATGTCCACAGTTAACATAATAAATCTGCCATGACATTCAAATAATTTTTCCTGTGTTGTGCAGGGAAGACCCTTACGAAATGGGATAGCCACCACTCTAGTTTTTGAAGAATAATCTGCCGAGTAGCAGGCGTCAGTGTTGACAAAGTGTGTTACGAAGGCTCTCTCTAGTTAGCACTATCAGCCAATTAAAGAGCCTATACAATTATTTCTTATTCCCCTAAGACCCAGCTGCTAGAACAGACATTATAATGACCTCTTCTTGATCAGCAACCATAGTTTTGTTGAATGTAAGCAGACAATTGACATCTTCCAGTATCCGTTGTTTCAGATGCTGCGCATCTCGTATCTTCACAGCATAGACAATTGCCTTCAGATGACCCCAAAGCATCTGAAACAACGGATACTGGAAGCCTGTGCTAGCATTTTTTCTGCAGTGTTGCTATTAAGTCGCCCGCCTGGGCAGTGGGGTACTCGGTACCGGGTCCGGTTGCAATTAAAGGGGATGTCACAGTGGCTGCGACCCGGTCTGTGGCCCTCGGCACTCATGCTGATGGGGAAAGGTCTTTTAAGGGTTGGTGAATAAAGTTTGTGTTTGTGACGCCACCCGTGGTATTCGGTCAGTAGGGACCGACACTGCTTAAAGGGGTCCACTGGGGTGATGTTGTGGCAGCTAGATGGTACAACTTCCCACAGGTGAAGTAGGTCCCCAGGGCTCCCGGTGTGTAGGTGAAGATGGTGAATGGTGTGGTAAAGAACGAGGACACAGGTTTGCAGTCTTTACCTGGTTTACTAGTTGGTAGCAGGCAACAGCCCAGGGTACCAGCAACAGGTGATGATATGGTCCGGCTGGGCTGGAGGCAATAGTGGATCCCTCTTCCAGGTGAGGTCCGTAAGCCTTCCTACTCATGCTCGTATGCGAGGTCCCTGCTGCCTGTAGTTTGCTGGCAAAGTCCTCTCTCTCCTGTCCTGGGACAGTTACCTGTATGATGGGCAGTGCGAGCCTTTTTACAGGGTCTCTACCACGATCCGGGCTCATAGAGTACTGCCTCACCTCCAGGTGTGGTGTGGGCAAATCACATACAGTTCTATGCCCTCTGGTTCTGCCGTGTGACCTGGAGTACAATACGACCTCGAGCTCCTGGTTCCTGTGCTTTGGCTCTGAGGGTGCCCAGTCACAGTTCCCCTTTGAGCCCCTTTCCTCTCCTGTCCTCATTTCCTCTGATGCTTCACTGACAGTCAACCCCTAGGGTTATATTCCTTTCCCAGAGCTGCAGCTCAGTCCTGGCTGCACTGCTCCACACTCTCTCACTCTCCTTCCTCTCGCCTCACTGTCTGCTACAAATACTGATGTAAAATGCTGATCAAATACTGAACATGCGAATGTGGCCTTAAAAGGATAAACAATTTGAAGGGAGTACTTCTTTGAAAGCAATCATACATATCCGTATCCCTTTATCTATAATGGGATGTGTTTAGATTCCATTAGCACATCTGCCAAATAATGGAAACTTTAATTGAAATTAAACAGCCCCCATTATAGTTAAATCATATTATTTTACATGACTGTCCTTGGGTCTGACATGCAGAATATAGGACGTCAGGGATAAATATCGCTATTTATCCCTTGTATTGTCTAAATAGTCCACAAACAATGACTGTTTCATACCTAACTTTGAAAACGCACTCTATATTGACCACATCCCTAAAGTTCATCACTTTTTTACTTTTGTGAGTATGTTTTTGGTGAAAAAGAGGGGGTACTTTAGGGATCCTTTTACCTTGGTCTCTAACTCACTCATTTACTTGGGTGCTGAGGGTTCATCAGGGTGATGGTGGGGGTGTGGTTAGCTTCATTTGCCTATAGGACCAAAATAATGTACCTTGTCCCGGCCCTGGCTGTGAGTGACAGCTCGGCCGCCCTATGGATTACAGGGGTGTATCGGGCTGTTAGTTCTGAGTTTCAGATTCCTGCAGGTGTTTCCATTCCGGATAATTGCCAGGCTATTTAGCTGGCTGACAATGTCAGATCATTGAAAATTGTAGCTTCAAGCTCAATTTTGTGTTGATGCTGTGCTCGGTATTTTGTTACTCTGATCTATCATATCTGTTTGTCTTATCCCTCAGTCTTTGACATACCTGTCTGGCGTTTGACCTTGAACCTCTTGACCACTCTGCCTCACGGCTTTTCTATGAGTAGTGAGTAGTATCACAGGATGAAAGAGAGTGAAGTGATAATGGGTCCTATCATTATTGGGGTTTTTATTTTCTTGTGTAATGGGTTTACCATGTAGGTCTACAACTTGAATTAATCCTGTGGCCTTCAGGGTACAGACTTCAGATTTCTGTAGGACACTGCAAGCTGCAACAGGGTCCACCAGACACTCTATTGTGTTAAAGGGCATATCAGAGAGGGTAAAGTGAACAAAGGCATCACACCCCTAGTTTCAGAGATGACTGGTAAAACTGGAAGCCCTTCATGTTAATTGCTCCTTTCCTGCAGTTTTTTCTTTGAGGCCTTACCCTTGCTTGTAGAAGTGGCCCAGTTCATCACAATTGTAGCACCCCACCTTACTGATGTCCACCTTTCCAAGGAACACCATTTTTTGCCCAATCTTTCCCATTGTTTGTTTATATACATTTTAAACACTATTACCTTCTGGAATTTCTTTTCCTCCACCTCTTGAACATTCCTTTGAATTGAAAAAGCCAAACTCAGTGTTGTTTACTTCGCCTTTTAATGAATATTTGTCACCCTTACCCAGGACTGGGGAGCAAAAACCTCTCCAGCTTTGCTTTGAATATTCCAATGCTTTTTGAGAGAAGTTTTCTTGCTCAGTTGGGTTAGATGGCAGAATGAGTCTTGTGAAGATGGCAGAAGCATCAATCTGTCCATCTTTTGTTTTATTTTTCTGCAACAAGTCTCTCCATGTGGGGTTGTAACTGACTAATGTTATACAGCTCATTTGCAAACGCATATGGATAGCTCTGTGGTTTGGTGATCTATGAGAGAAATCCCTTCACTTTCCCAGGTGTCCACGGAACATGTTGGGTGATTCTCCTAACTGGCTAACTATTTATACAAGGCATAGATTGTTCTCTGATAGGATAGGCAGAGGCCTAAGGTGACAATTGTGTCTCAGTCATCCTGTCTATCTCAGATTGTTCTCTGACAGGATAGGCAGAGGCCTGAGGTAACTATTATGTCTCAGTCATCCTGTCTATCTCTTTTTCTTTGTTTTTTTTTTCAGGTGATCAGAAATTCTTCTTCCACTCCATAATAACCTCTTCCTCCCCCAGGAATAGATATCTCTCCCCAAATACCTGGGGTATGATGGGAAGAGAAAAATTCAGGGACTGAAGCCTTCATTTTTTTTTTACTAGTAGGGCAAAAAAGTGCCAGTTTTTACGGACTGTCCTGTTATTTCTGGACTCTTGGATGCTTTTATCGGTGGATGTGGAGGAAACCTGTTGCCTAGAGATCACATGGGATCTGGTAGAGAAGAACTTGTGTGGAGGCTTGAAAATTCGGTGTCTGCTTGCATATAAAAGTGCCATCGTCAAGGGCCTAATGGTTAGTTTGCGGCTGTCCTGAAAGCCTTTATAAGGGAGATAGGGCTGAATATGTGTAAATTTCGGTACCATTCATTCCATAGGTTCTGAAGACACAGATGATTGTGGTGAGTGCTGCACTCGAGCTCTCCCACAATCATATTACACAAGGGAAATGTGTTTACTGCAGACGTGCAAGTGACCCTCTACAGCTGTCAGTAATAGAGGGGGGTCCTGTTTTGGATAATAAACCAACATGATCACAGCTGTTCCAAATTAAAATAAAATTAGTTTATTACAATAAGAGTATATAACCATTATAACCATATAATAAGGCCGAGAACTATCCGATGATTTATCAGATAGCACTAGTCACAATGTCATACCATGGGGCAAAACAGATCTGTAATTTTTTTCTCATACTAATTCGGCATGAGAAAAAAAATCACAGCAAAGCCAACTGGTCACCTCCTGATGGGCTCTATCAAGAATGTTCGTGAAGTGACCAGATGAAGTCCATTATCATCCTTCAGCTTGGTTCAGCTGGACGTGGCTCTTCTTTAGCACACGATGTTCACGAAAGAGTCACAAAAGCATTTTTTTACTAAGCAGATATTCTGCTTCTTGTTCAAATTGTTTTTATTGGAGATGTTTTAATTATTATACAAAATGGAGATAAAGAACATGAAGGAAAAGAAAAGGAAAAATATGGGAAAACAAGGGAAAATAAAGGAAAATGGGAGAAACAACTATCTCAAAGAAATACAGTTATTCTATCTCTGATACATGTACCAGCAGATATTAAGATCAAGAATAAGACAATGGAATTATCATTTGTTTCACAGTATCTCACCATTTTGATAGTTTTATTATCACATATTATGTAAGCTAGCTAACTATGTTCCTGATCAGGGGAGCCAAAGGGAATTTCAGGGCCCCATATTGGCAACATTTTCAGGTTCCCTTGAGACTCTGCCCAGGCTCCACCCCAGTTCTGCCTTCATCCCTCAAACTTTCCACTGTCCCACCGCCCACCCTTGGAAAAACTCTTTGCCCCCCCCGTTCTCACCAATCACACAGTAACAGTTCCCATGGAACCACTGGCGTAGCTAGAGCTTTTGCCGCCCGGGGCTGTTCCCGAGTTTGGCGCCCCCCCCCATTGCCGTCACTCAACGCAGGGCGCCGCCCCCTCAGCGCTGTTTACCCATGAAATCCGGCGCCTGCGCTGTGTATCGCTGTTTGGTGCAGGCGCAGAGAGCTTTGGCCCTCTGACGTCACAGCCAGGCTTGCAGACTGTGCCTGTGCGGCGAGTGCGGCCACCCACCTTGGTAATCCCAGCCCCGCAGTGTGTTATGCATTATGCAGAGTGCGGGGCTGGGATTCACAAGCCGGGCGTCCGCACAGGCGCAGTGTCCAGCATTGCCCCAGTGTGTCCAGCAATCTGCCCCAGTGTTCAGCATTGCCCCAGTGTGTCCAGCAATCTGCCCCAGTGTCCAGCATTGCCCCCAGTGTGTCCAGCAATCTGCCCCAGTGTCCAGCATTACCCCCAGTGTGTCCAGCAATCTGCCCCAGTGTCCAGCAATCTGCCCCAGTGTCCAGCATTGCCCCCAGTGTGGCCAGCAATCTGCCCCAGTGTCCAGCATTGCCCCCAGTGTGTCCAGCAATCTGCCTCAGTGTCCAGCATTGCCCCCAGTGTGTCCAGCAATCTGCCCCAGTGTCCAGCATTGCCCTCAGTGTGTCTAGCAATCTGCCCCAGTGTCCAGCATTGCCCCGTTTGTCCAGCAATCTGCCTCAGTGTCCAGCATTGCCCCCAGTGTGTCCAGCAATCTGCCCCAGTGTCCAGCATTGCCCTCAGTGTGTCTAGCAATCTGCCCCAGTGTCCAGCATTGCCCCGTTTGTCCAGCAATCTGCCCCAGTGTCCAGCATTGCCCCCAGTGTGTCTAGCAATCTGCCCCAGTGTCCAGCATTGCCCCCAGTGTGTCCAGCAATCTGCCTCAGTGTCCAGCATTGCCCCCAGTGTGTCCAGCAATCTGCCCCAGTGTCCAGCATTGCCCTCAGTGTGTCTAGCAATCTGCCCCAGTGTCCAGCATTGCCCCGTTTGTCCAGCAATCTGCCTCAGTGTCCAGCATTGCCCCCAGTGTGTCCAGCAATCTGCCCCAGTGTCCAGCATTGCCCTCAGTGTGTCTAGCAATCTGCCCCAGTGTCCAGCATTGCCCCGTTTGTCCAGCAATCTGCCCCAGTGTCCAGCATTGCCCCCAGTGTGTCTAGCAATCTGCCCCAGTGTCCAGCATTGCCCCCAGTGTGTCCAGCAATCTGCCCCAGTGTCCAGCATTGCCCCCAGTGTGTCTAGCAATCTGCCCCAGTGTCCAGCATTGCCCCCAGTGTGTCCAGCAATCTGCCCCAGTGTCCAGCATTGCCCCCAGTGTGTCTAGCAATCTGCCCCAGTGTCCAGCATTGCCCCCAGTGTGTCTGAGTCAGACATAAAGAAAAAAAAAAAAGTAAAATCCTCACCTCTCCCGTTCCCAGCGCAGGTCCGGTGCACTCAGCGTCTCTCCGGCTCTGCAACGCTCAGGACAGAGAGGCTGAGCGCGCAGTGATGACGTCATCGCACCCTCTGCCCTGAGACGTCGCAGAATCAGAGGGCGCCGAAGACGCTGCAGCTGCCGTAGGAACGGGGGGGCCCTGGTCGTGGCGGTGGTCGGCGCCGCCCGAAGATTTAAAGGGCCCGCGTCTCTCTTTTTTTTTTTTCTTCCTCCTCTTCCTCTCTGGGTCGGACCCGCCCCCGGCATTGTGCCGCCCCCGGCATTGTGCCACCCCCCCGCCCCCCCTTCCTACGCCACTGCATGGAACCATATCACATACATAACCATCAGCTTTTGTTTTGACCAACAGATTTTTTAAGCCTGCCACCACGACAAGGTAGACTCTTTTGGCAGGGCCCTACTCTACTCTACTCTAACCTATTGAACATTTCTTAAAATATCCAATACTCTTTTTAGATATATATATATATATATATATATATATATATATATATATTTTTTTTTTTTTAAAGGACACACAGTAACAGTTCCCATGGAACCATATCACATACATAACTAACAGCTTTTGTTTTGACCAACAGATTTTTTAAGCCAGCCACCATGACAAGGTAGACTTTTTTGGCAGGGCCCTTCTCTACTCTACTCTAACCTATTAAACATTTCTTAAAATATACAATACTCTTTTTATGTATATTTTTATTTATTTTTCATTAAGGGAATGTGCTACACACATTTTTTAAACCAATTGAAATCAGAATGTGATAATCTTTTTAGAATCTGTATTTCTGATTGCAAATTCTATTTCCTTTAAGCTGCCTGTTTGGAGATAAGGACATTGGACATATACATGTGCATATATATACATATATATATATATATATATATATATATATATATATATATATATATATATATATATATATATATCATTCATAAGACATTATAGTGAACTCTATTTCCTTGGGAGAGTTTTCTATTCATGTTCCCATGTTTTAATGGCACGCAGTTGTCATTGTGTTGGAAGGGGGAAGAGGTGAGCTGTGACACTACATACTGTGTGAAAGGTGAATTCTGTTATCTCTCATTGTAATCCTGCCTGTTATGATAATGAGGTGACTGCTAATAAGGGATCTCTTCTGGACATG
Source organism: Ranitomeya variabilis (assembly GCF_051348905.1). Classification (NCBI taxonomy): domain Eukaryota; kingdom Metazoa; phylum Chordata; class Amphibia; order Anura; family Dendrobatidae; genus Ranitomeya; species Ranitomeya variabilis. The sequence continues at coordinate 36,112,845 of NC_135238.1, forward strand.
TCAGTCTATTATAAAAGCTGTTTCTGTTTATTATTTTATGATATAAGGGGTGATAAGTAAATTCTTGCAAAACTTTAAACTATGATTAAAAGGATTGGAAATTTTTTGGTTATTGTTGAGGAATGTGATTGAGATGATAGGACTCTTACTAATATGGCCTTTCTTGAATTTCAGCACCAAACATGAAACATGGGAAATAGAAATATAGGCTATGCTGAATTTCTGCACTAAGTGCCTTTTAATGATCCCACAAACACATTGGTTAACAATGACCAGAGAGTGGTCAATGTCCAAAACATAAAAGCTTCATAACACATTCCCGCTAAATATTTTGCTAACTAAATCTAATTTTCATAAGAGTCATTTAGTTTAAATCCTTTGGTCAATTACATAACGTGAAAAATTACAGTGCCAATAACAAAAGAGATATTACCTGTATGCCCATATTAATAGGTCATACACATCTTGGCGGTGACCAATTCCCTTTAAAGCATAAACTCACATACATTAATTCTTATCTATCTAATAGGATGACGACAGCTGTCCAGACCTGCATCCCACCACAAGTAACACTCCGGAGTAATCCCTGGAGTATGAAATCATGGAAAGAAAAGAACTGGGGAGCCAGCCCACTGATCCTGAAGAGAAGCACGGAAACAATCCCAATGGAGCGTGGATAAATAGAAAAAAACAAAAATATCCAGCTTGCTCTTAGTAAAATATAAATTTTTAATCCAATAAGTTAAAATGACAGTACAGGCTCCGTGGACCCACCATAAACCCCTGAGCTGGATATTTTTGTTTTTTTCTAGTATGAAATCATCCTCAGTGACTCAGTGACAAAGCAAGAGGCTACGCGCCTCCCTTTGCTCTTAGGGTATTTACTCATCTAGGAGTACTGCTCAAACTGTTGGGGTGCAGCTGTGGGACCCTATTTTCAGAGATGATGTCCTCCACCCAAGTCTCAAAAAGCTGAAAGGGTCTTCAGGAGAGGTGGGTAGTTGAGCTAGGCTATCAGACGGTCACCTCTGTATCTGTAGTGTCATCCTTCCTATGGTTACATTCAGGGGTGGACAGGGGCGGACATGTTATTGGTGCAACTGCACACAGGTCTATTGGTAAAGGGACCCATTTCCACCTCCAAAGCTGAGTTAATTGTGGGTTATGATAAGTTATTGGGTTGATCAACAGCATAAAAACAGAATATAACATTTCTCCACAACAGGACCATTAACATGAGGCATACAGTTAGGACTAGCTTAACATTTCTATTACCTGTGTGCCCATATTAATAGGTCATACACATCTTGGCAGTGACCGATTCCCTTTAAAGCATAAAAACACATATATAAATTCTTATCTTTCTAATAGGATGACGACAGCTGTCCAGATCTGCATCCCACCACAAGTAACACTCCGGAGTAATCCCTGGAGTATGAAATCATCCTCAGTGAGTCAGTGACAAAGCAAGAGGCTACGCGCCTCCCTTTGCTCTTAGGGTATTTACTCATCTAGGAGTACTGCTCAAACTGTTGGGGTGCAACTGTGGGACCCTATTTTCAGAGATGATGTCCTCCACCCAAGTCTCAAAAAGCTGAAAGGGTCTTCAGGAGAGGTGGGTAGTTGAGCTAGGCTATCAGACGGTCACCTCTGTAGCTGTAGTGTCATCCTTCCTATGGTTACATTCAGGCGTGAACAGGGGCGGACATGTTATTGGTGCAACTGCACACAGGTCAATAGGTAAGGGGACCCATTTCCACCTCCAAAGCAGAGTTAATTGTGGGTTATGATGAGTTATTGGGATGATCATTAGCATAAAAACAGAATATAACATTTCTCTACAACAGGACCATTAACATGAGGCATACAGTTAGGAGTAGCTTAACATTTCTATTACCTGTATGCCCATATTAATAGGTCATACACATCCTGGCGGTGACTGATTCCCTTTAAAGCATAAACACACATATATAAATTCTTATCTTTCTAATAGGATGACGACAGCTATCCAGACCTGCATCCCACCACAAGTAACACTCCGGAGTAATCCCTGGAGTATGAAATCATCCTCTCGATTCAGTGACAAAGCAAGAGGCTATGCGCCTCCCTTTGCTCTTAGGGTATTTACTCATCTAGGAGTACTGCCCAAACTGTTGGGGTGCAATTGTGAGACCCTATTTTCAGAGATGATGTCCTCCACCCAAGTCTCAAAAAGCTGAAAGGGTCTTCAGGAGAGGTGGGTAGTTGAGCTAGGCTATCAGACGGTCACCTCTGTAGCTGTAGTGTCATGCTTCCTATGGTTACATTCAGGCGTGAACAGGGGCGGACATGTTATTGGTGCAACTGCACACAGGTCAATAGGTAAGGGGACCCATTTCCACCTCCAAAGCAGAGTTAATTGTGGGTTATGATGAGTTACTGGGCTGATCATTAGCATAAAAACAGAATATAACATTTCTCTACAACAGGACCATTAACATGAGGCATACAGTTAGGAGTAGCTTAACATTTCGGTTACCTGTATGCCCATATTAATAGGTCATACACATTTTGGCAGTGACCGATTCCCTTTAAAGCATAAACACACATATATTAATTCTTACCTATCTAATAGGATGACGACAGCTGTCCAGACCTGCATCCCACCACAAGTAACACTCCGGAGTAATCCCTGGAGTATGAAATCATCCTCAGTGACTCAGTGACAAAGCAAGAGGCTATGCGCCTCCCTTTGCTCTTAGGGTATTTACTCATCTAGGAGTACTGCTCAAACTGTTGGGGTGCAGCTGTGGGACCCTATTTTCAGAGATGATGTCCTCCACCCAAGTCTCAAAAAGCTGAAAGGGTCTTCAGGAGAGGTGGGTAGTTGAGCTAGGCTATCAGACGGTCACCTCTGTAGCTGTAGTGTCATCCTTCCTATGGTTACATTGAGGGGCGGACAGGGGCGGACATGTTATTGGTGCAACTGCACACAGGTCAATAGGTAAGGGGACTCATTTCCACCTCCAAAGCAGAGTTAATTGTGGGTTATGATGAGTTACTGGGCTGATCATTAGCATAAAAACAGAATATAACATTTCTCTACAACAGGACCATTAACATGAGACATACAGTTCGGACTACAGTAGCTTAACATTTCTATTACCTGTATGCTCATGTTAATACGTCATACACATCTTGGCGGTGACCGATTTCCTTTAAAGCATAAACACACATATATTAATTCTTATCTATCTAATAAGATGACGAGAGCTGTCCAGACCTGCATCCCACCACAAGTAACACTCCGGAGTAATCCCCAGAGAATGAAATCACCTTCAGTGACAAAGCAAGAGGCTACGTGCCTCCCCCTGCTCTTAGGGTATTTAAGCATCTAACAGTGCTGCTCAAACTGTTGGGGTGCAGCTGTGGGACCCTATTTTCTGAGATGATGTCCTCCACCCAAGTCTCAAAAAGCTGAAAGGGTCTTCAGAAGAGGTGCGTAGTTGAGCTAGGCTATCAGATGGTCACCCCTGTAGCTGTAGTGTCATCCTTCCTATGGTTACATTCAGGGGTGGACAGGGATGGACATGTTATTGGTGCAACTGCAGACAGGCCAATAGGTAAGGGGACCCATTACCACATCCAAAGCAGATGATATTGTGCGTTATGGTGAGTTATTGGGCTTCAAAGGGCTCATATATTGTTCTTGCATAGAGATCCTCTTCTGTCTATGTCTGGCAGTGGCTCCAATGTCTTATTAATTCCCTGCAATGAGAATCACATCACATTAATAATTTCCAGGCAATCAAGCTCAATACAATCAATCCTATCACTACCACTATGGGCTTTAGCAAAGTTGAGAATATATTGTTTAACCCAACTCTGATAAACCCCATCCAGAAAAAGGGATTCCATCCCTCCTTGGATATATCTCTAGCTTTTTGTTGCAGCTCCTTTACTTTATCCATGTTTCTCTATTGAATCATGTGCATCTTCAATCTAGGAGCAGCATTCGTCACCTATAACAGCACAAGTGCTCCGTTCTATTGCTAACAGGTAGTTAAGAGCCATTCTCTTCTGAAGGGCCACCATCCCCATTTGGTGAAGTAGAAGCTAGTGGGGGCGAAACCAACAATCAAAACATTTGGTGAAATGACAAATAAGAGCTAATGTGGGTGGAGCCAACAACCATAACATTCTGTGACATCATATGACGCATCTGTTGGGGCGAAATCAACAATCCCAACACTCTAAGACATAACAATCAACAGCTCATGTGGGCCGAGCCAACAACCCCCACATTCCGTGACCTTACAAGTGTTGTTACTGCTGGCTTCCACTGAAGTGCATTGCCCTATATACTAGACATCAAACAATACGAATCCTACCAATATGGGGGAATATTTGAATAGTTTCTCTACATATGGAACTAATATGTATATACATCAGTGTTATACAAGAATTTCCCAATATTGGTTGGATTTATATTTTTGATCTAGACTACATATTACTATAATGTCTCAATAACATCCAACAATTACATCATTATCTCCAGGTTACATGTGTTCATTTTACAGGATATAACTATAATCTCCCAGATTTGGATGATTCTATAATAATTCATGGCCTAAAAATCAAGAAGTCATCATGCTCCAGTTATGGCTGTGGGGATTCTCTCAATTATAACTAATCTATGGACCTGATGAGCAAAAAAGTCAGAAACCAATAAAATGTGATGGATAATCGGGAAGTCATTGTCATTTCTGTACTTGAAGATAAATCCCGTCACATCCTATATAACTCTTTACTATTGGAAGAAATGCTCTAAAACTTGGACATCACCCAATCTGAGGGGTTCACTATTTGTTTTGGACGTGCTTGTATTATATAGAATACAGACTCCTTAATGAATAAAAAATAAATGAAAAATAGATGATAGAAGAAAATGTAGGACACAACAAGAGATGACATAGAGAAGACTTACCTCTCTCTCCGCTGTCTGCAACTGTCAAATGGAATGTTGGCTCTGCGGCTCCTTACACAATGTGTGTGATGTCATAATGCAAGGGGGCGGAGCCAGAAACCACAACATTCCGTGACATCATCAACAGGAGCAGCAGTTGTTATTTAAAGGGACCAGGCCACACAACCAATTCATTACCATGTGGATGAAGTGAACTCTAATTATCCACCTTGACCTCTTAATACTTTTTAACACTGTCATTACTACCATACAATGTAATTACAGAGTAGTTTCTACTGATTTGAACAGTGATAAATCGACAATAATAACCCATTTATCCCAGTATTAGAGATTAGATTATATGGATGGTTGGATGGGGAGGTGGACATACTACTGTAGGATAAATGGCCAGTAAATAGGAGAGGACACTATAGACAATGTTACTATAAATTCCAGAGTTGGACAATTAATTTTCCCAAGGGGCTACATGACAGACAGTGACTGATGTGGACGGCAGAACCAATAGGCTGAAATTAATTCTGAAATATATATATATATTCCACTGGCGCTAGGCACAAGGTTCTCTGGGGGTCCTAGCTGCCTGTTTGGGTGACAACAACCACCTGTTGTCGAGAAGTAAAAATTAGAATAAAAATAGTAAAAGTCCAAAACAGCACTCAGACACCAGTCATTATGCCACTAGTAGTAAAGCGAGTCCGCAAGAAAAAAGAAACTTATGTCATCACATAGAAGTATTCCAAGGGCCAGTATACAGGAAAATACCGCTCTTGGAACCTCGCTGTGGGAAAGAATATTTAATATCACCGGAAGGTCGAAGATGTGGAAACAACTAGGTCCACAAGATAAGGGTATAGATTAGGGCAGCGGTGTGCCAGAGGTGTGACCAAGAGTCCGGTGAAATTACAGGAGTACAAAGTGAACATGAAAAATTGTATATAATGACTCAGATAAAATATATATGAGGTCCCGAGGTCACCACAGTGAATTTTACCAATGATCTGGTACCTTAAGTGCCACTACTAAAAGCAGTATAAGAGCGGTATTTTCCTGTATACTGGCCCTTGAGATGCGTCTATGTGAGCACATACGTTCTTTTTGTTTGCTAACTCGCTTTACCACTAGCTGCATAGCGACAGGTTTCTGCGCGCTGTTTTGGACTTTTACTATTTTTATTGAAATTAATTCTGATCCATATTAATATTAACATGATAATTACAATTATTGTTTTATATTAATAATTATTGCATAACTTAATATTGAGCAGAATTAAGTATGCTGACACTCCTTCATACCAGATGAGCCCATGTGCAGCTCCCCTCTATACCTCTATATACTGTAAGAGCTCACACCTAGCTTCCTACATACAGTATGAGTCCTCACATAGCCCATGTACATACATTGTTAGAACCCACATAGCCTCTATATATAGTATGAGCCCCCACATAGCTTCTCTATATTCAATATGAGCCCTCACATAGCCCTCTGTATATATTATGAGACCACACATAGCCCCCTATATACATTATAAGCCAGAGGTGTATCTAGAAGTGATGAGAAAGCGTGCTCGCTGTTGTGAATTTGGATTCTGGGCTCCCCCGGTGGCCGCTTGTGGAATTGGACTTGTCATCCTCTTTCCTGTTTCACCTGATTCCATCAGTAGTGGGTGTCGCTATTTAAGCTCATTTCTCTGGTGGTTTCTTGCCGGTCAACAATGTTATCTGATGCCTCTCAGTGCTTGTTCCTGCTTCTGACAACTACTAGATAAGTTGGACTTTTGTCCATGTTTTGTTTTGCCTATTTGTTCCAGTTCACAGCTGAAGTTTTGTTACTGTGTCTGGAAAGCTCTCGTGGATCAGGGATTGCTACTCTGGCGTTATGAGTTAATGCCAGAGTTTAAGGTAATCTCTGGATGGTGTTTTGTTAGTGTTTTTCTGCTGACCATGAAAGTATACTATCTGTCTTCTGCTATCTAGTAAGCGGACCTCAAATTTGCTAAGACTATTTTCCTGCTGCGTTTGTTGTTTCATCTGAACTCACCGTCATTATATGTGGGGGGCTACTGTCTTCTTGGGAATATTTCTCTAGAGGTGAGCCAGGTCTTATATTTCCCTCTGCTAGCTATTTAGGTCTTAGGCCAGAGCTGGGCATCTAGCGATAAATAGGAAATGCTACCTGGCTATTTCTAGTTGCGCGGCAGGCTTAGTTCATGGTCAGTATAGTTCCATCTTCCGAGAGCTTGTCCCTCTATAGGCTTGCTATGATCTCTGCCTGCAGAGATCATGACAGTTTGACCGGCCAATAAAGTGTTAAAGACCCAGGTTGAGAAAGGAGAGTGATAAGAAGTCTGCTGGAATTTTTTTTTTTTTTTTTTTTTTTCCTCCAGTCTGCCTTGCTGCAGTCTTTTTTCTCTCCCTCCTCCTAATCTCTGTATGCTCTGTGTGCACCTGACAATAATGGATCTCCAGAGTGTAACTGCGGGTTTGAATAATCTCATCACGAAAGTACAAAATTTACAAGATTTTGTGGTACATGCTCCGGTATCTGAGCCGAGAATTCCTTTGCCGGAGTTCTTCACAGGGAATAGAGCTAGCTTCCAGAATTTCCGAAATAATTGTAAGCTTTATTTGTCCCTGAAGTCTCGTTTAGCTGGAGACCCTGCTCAGCAGGTTAGGATTGTGATTTCCTTGCTCAGGGGTGACCCTCAAGATTGGGCCTTCTCATTGCCAGCAGGGGATCCTGCGTTACGCGATGTGGATGCGTTTTTTCTGGCCTTGGGCTTGCTTTATGAGGAACCTCATTTGGAACTTCAGGCAGAAAAAACTTTGATGGCACTATCTCAGGGGCAAGACGAAGCTGAAGTTTTCTGCCAAAAATTCCGTAAATGGTCTGTGCTTACTCAGTGGAATGAGTGCGCCTTGGCGGCAACTTTCAGAGAAGGTCTCTCTGATGCCGTTAAGGATGTTATGGTGGGGTTCCCTTTGCCTGCAGGTCTGAATGAGTCCATGACAATGGCTATTCAGATTGATAGGCGTCTGCGGGAGCGCAAACCGGTGCACCATCTGGCGGTGTGTATGGAAAAGACGCCAGAAAGTATGCAGTGTGATAGAATTTTGTCCAGGAGCGAGCGACAGAATTTTAGACGGAAGAATGGATTGTGTTTCTATTGTGGGGATTCTACTCATGTTATATCGGCATGTTCTAGGCGTACAAAGAAGCTTGATAAGTCTGTTTCCATTGGCACCATTCAGTCTAAGTTTATTTTGTCTGTAACCCTGATTTGCTCTTTGTCATCCATTGCCACGGACGCCTATGTTGACTCTGGCGCCGCTCTGAGTCTTATGGATTGGTCCTTTGCCAATCGTTGTGGTTTTGATTTAGAGCCTTTGGAGACTCTTATTCCTCTGAAGGGGATTGACTCCACCCCATTGGCTAATAATAAACCACAATACTGGACACAAGTAACCATGCGTATCAATCCGGATCACCAGGAGATTATTCGTTTCCTGGTACTGTATAATTTACATGACGATGTGGTACTGGGATTGCCATGGTTGCAGTCTCACAACCCAGTCTTGGACTGGAGAGCAATGTCTGTGTTGAGCTGGGGATGTAAGGGTATTCATGGGGACGTACCTTTGGTTTCTATTTCGTCGTCCATTCCCTCTGAAGTCCCTGAGTTCCTTTCTGATTATCAAGACGTCTTTGACGAACCCAAGCTTGGGTCGTTACCTCCGCACCGTGAGTGCGATTGTGCCATAGATTTGATACCGGGTTGTAAATATCCAAAGGGTCGTTTGTTTAATTTGTCTGTGCCGGAACATGCTGCTATGCGGGAATATATAAAGGAGTCTTTGGAAAAGGGACATATTCGTCCATCTTCTTCTCCCTTGGGAGCTGGGTTTTTCTTTGTCTCAAAAAAAAGACGGCTCTTTGAGACCATGTATTGATTATCGGCTTCTGAATAAGATCACTGTTAAGTATCAATACCCATTGCCATTGCTTACTGATTTGTTTGCTCGTATAGAGGGTGCTAAGTGGTTCTCTAAAATTGATCTTCGTGGGGCGTATAATTTGGTGCGGATCAGGCAGGGGGATGAGTGGAAGACCGCATTTAATACGCCCGAGGGCCACTTTGAGTATTTGGTCATGCCTTTTGGTCTTTCTAATGCCCCTTCAGTTTTCCAGTCTTTTATGCATGATATTTTCCGCAATTTTCTGGATAAATTTATGATAATATATCTGGATGATATTCTGATTTTTTCTGATGACTGGGACTCTCATGTCCAGCAGGTCAGGAGAGTTTTTCAGGTTCTGCGGTCTAATTCTTTATGTGTGAAGGGGTCTAAGTGCGTTTTTGGAGTCCAGAAAATTTCCTTTTTGGGGTATATTTTTTCTCCCTCTTCCATTGAGATGGATCCCGTCAAGGTGCAAGCTATTTGTGACTGGACTCAGCCCTCCTCTCTTAAGGGTCTTCAGAGATTTTTGGGCTTTGCCAACTTTTACCGCCGATTTATTGCTGGTTTTTCGGATGTCGTTAAACCACTGACTGATTTGACCAGACAAGGCGCTGATGTTGCTAATTGGTCCCCTCATGCTGTAGAGGCCTTTCAGGAGCTTAAGCGCCGTTTTGCCTCTGCCCCTGTGTTGCGTCAGCCTGATGTGAATCTGCCTTTTCAGGTTGAGGTTTACGCTTCGGAGATCGGAGCTGGGGCAGTGTTGTCGCAGAAAGGTTCCGACTGCTCCGTCATTAGGCCTTGTGCTTTCTTTTCTCGCAAATTTTCGCCCGCAGAGCGGAATTATGATGTTGGGAATCGGGAGCTTTTGGCCATGAAGTGGGCGTTTGAGGAGTGGCGCCATTGGCTCGAGGGGGCTAGGCATCAGGTGGTGGTATTGACTGACCACAAAAATTTGATTTATCTTGAGACTGCCAGACGCCTGAATCCTAGACAGGCGCGCTGGTCTTTATTTTTTTCTCGCTTTAATTTTGTGGTGTCATACCTACCGGGTTCTAAGAATGTTAAGGCAGATGCCCTTTCTAGGAGTTTTGACCCGGACTCTCCTGGTAATTCTGAACCCACAGGTATCCTTAGGGAGGGAGTAATTTTGTCGGCCGTTTCTCCTGATCTGCGGCGGTCCTTGCAAGAGTTTCAGGCGGATAGACCGGATCGTTGTCCGCCTGATAGACTGTTTGTTCCGGATGATTGGACCAGCAGAGTCATCTCTGAGGTACATTCTTCTGCATTGGCAGGTCATCCCGGAATTTTTGGTACCAGGGATTTGGTGGCAAGATCCTTCTGGTGGCCTTCTCTGTCACGAGATGTGCGAGTCTTTGTGCAGTCATGTGACGTTTGTGCTCGGGCCAAGTCTTGTAGTTCTCGGGCTAGCGGACTGCTGTTGCCCTTGCCTATTCCTAAGAGGCCTTGGACACACATCTCGATGGATTTTATTTCAGATCTGCCTGTTTCCCAGAAGATGTCTGTCATCTGGGTGGTCTGTGACCGTTTCTCTAAAATGGTCCATTTGGTTCCTCTGCCCAAGTTGCCTTCTTCTTCTGAGTTGGTTCCTCTGTTTTTTCAGAATGTTGTCCGATTGCACGGTATTCCTGAGAATATTGTTTCTGACAGAGGTACCCAATTTGTGTCTAGATTTTGGCGGGCATTCTGTGCTAGGATGGGCATAGATTTGTCTTTTTCATCTGCTTTTCACCCTCAGACTAATGGCCAGACCGAGCGGACTAATCAGACCCTTGAGACATATCTGAGGTGTTTTGTCTCTGCTGACCAGGATGATTGGGTTGCTTTTTTGCCATTGGCAGAGTTCGCCCTCAATAATCGGGCCAGTTCTTCCACCTTGGTGTCCCCGTTTTTCTGTAATTCGGGGTTTCATCCTCGATTTTCCTCCGGTCAGGTGGAATCCTCGGATTGTCCTGGAGTGGATGCGGTGGTGGAGAGATTGCATCACATCTGGGGGCAGGTTATGGACAATTTGAAGTTGTCCCAGGAGAAGACTCAGCGTTTTGCCAACCGTCATCGTCGTGTTGGTTCTCGGCTTTGTGTTGGAGATTTGGTGTGGTTGTCTTCTCGTTTTGTCCCTATGAGGGTCTCTTCTCCTAAGTTTAAACCTCGGTTCATCGGCCCTTATAGAATATTGGAGATCCTTAATCCTGTTTCTTTCCGTTTGGACCTCCCTGCGTCCTTTTCCATTCATAACGTTTTTCATCGGTCGTTATTGCGCAGGTATGAGGTACCTGTTGTACCTTCAGTTGAGCCTCCTGCTCCGGTGTTGGTTGAGGGTGAGTTGGAGTACGTTGTGGAGAAAATTTTGGACTCTCGTGTTTCCAGACGGAAACTCCAGTATCTGGTCAACTGGAAGGGTTACGGCCAGGAGGATAATTCTTGGGTCAATGCATCTGATGTTCATGCTTCTGATCTTGTTCGTGCCTTCCATAGGGCTCATCCTGGTCGCCCTGGTGGATCTGGTGAGGGTTCGGTGCCCCCTCCTTGAGGGGGGGGTACTGTTGTGAATTTGGATTCTGGGCTCCCCCGGTGGCCGCTTGTGGAATTGGACTTGTCATCCTCTTTCCTGTTTCACCTGATTCCATCAGTAGTGGGTGTCGCTATTTAAGCTCATTTCTCTGGTGGTTTCTTGCCGGTCAACAATGTTATCTGATGCCTCTCAGTGCTTGTTCCTGCTTCTGACAACTACTAGATAAGTTGGACTTTTGTCCATGTTTTGTTTTGCCTATTTGTTCCAGTTCACAGCTGAAGTTTTGTTACTGTGTCTGGAAAGCTCTCGTGGATCAGGGATTGCTACTCTGGCGTTATGAGTTAATGCCAGAGTTTAAGGTAATCTCTGGATGGTGTTTTGTTAGTGTTTTTCTGCTGACCATGAAAGTATACTATCTGTCTTCTGCTATCTAGTAAGCGGACCTCAAATTTGCTAAGACTATTTTCCTGCTGCGTTTGTTGTTTCATCTGAACTCACCGTCATTATATGTGGGGGGCTACTGTCTTCTTGGGAATATTTCTCTAGAGGTGAGCCAGGTCTTATATTTCCCTCTGCTAGCTATTTAGGTCTTAGGCCAGAGCTGGGCATCTAGCGATAAATAGGAAATGCTACCTGGCTATTTCTAGTTGCGCGGCAGGCTTAGTTCATGGTCAGTATAGTTCCATCTTCCGAGAGCTTGTCCCTCTATAGGCTTGCTATGATCTCTGCCTGCAGAGATCATGACAGCTCGCCATGGCTTGATACTTGATCAAGCATCGCGGTGCTTGGTTACACTACTCGATCGATCGAGTATCACGGGTCCTCAAGCGCCATTCTCAAGTCCCCACCCCATATGTTTCACAGCTGTTAGACAGGTAATAAACATGCGAGAATTGCCTGCCATACACAGTAATGCCATAGCCATGTTGGCTACTGGCATTACTGTGATTGGACGGCCGCATCGCGCCATTTGGTGTTATATAAGACCCGATCATGCGATGCTCAGCACAATCTCCTCTGGAAGCATTTAATGGAGAGTTGATTTAGGAGGAAGAGCTGAGATTAGAGCAGGCATATAGGCAGTGTTTACTTGCTATTGCTGTACTTGTATACCGGCTGCTGCACCATTAAAACAGAAGTCCTTTTCAGGGCTACATACTGCGCCTTCTCTAATAAAGCTGCTGTTGCCGGCATTCAGTGTAGGGATAGCTGGTGGAGGAGGGATAGTTTTGGATTAGAAGAATATAGGCAGGGTTTATTGCCTTACAGACCTTCCATATGTATACTGCTGCTGTAATCTAAAAGCAAAAGTACTCCAGAAAATTTGCAAGCATATATTATATACCTAATTTAAAAAAGCACAAGGCGTGGAGTAAGGGACAGCGAAGTTTATGTGCTGATGGTGCTCGCAGGGGCTGAGGACGTGGGCCAGGTAAAACTGTGCATGCTGCAGGTACAAAACAAACATGCTCATCCATGAGACGTAGCTTCCTGTCCCACTTTGCAGGAGGTTGCAGGGCACCACTCTTAAAGCCAGAACAGTGCAAACAGGTGGTCGGTTAAATGGCAGATAATGCTTCCAGTATGTTTCCCAGCACTACCCATCTTCCACACGATCCTGTCTCAATAGCCAGGAGTCTGGACCACAGAATCCTCACCCTGATCCTCCTTCCTCCCACCATGGTGAGTCCCAGGAGACAAGTGATTCCACACTCGGATACTCGAGGAGCTCTTTACATTTCCATCTATTGATTCTGGAACGGTATAAACACCCCACCCAAAAGACATTCATGAATAGCTGGTTTTTGTTCATTCTGCCTCCCAAAAATTGGAATAAAAAGCGATAAAAAAATGTCATGTGCCCGAAAATGGTACCAATAAAAATGTCGACTTGTCCCGCAAAAAGAAAACCTCACATGCCTCTGTGGACCAAAATATGGAAAAATTATAGCTCTCAAAATGTGGAGACGCAAAAACTATTTTTTGCAATAAAAAGTGATCTTTTAGCATGTGACAGCTGCCAAACATAAAAACCCACTAAAAATAGTAAATCAACTTTATCACCCTCTTAATTAGAGAAAAATAATAAAATAAGAAAAATGTATTTATTTCCACCTTCCCATTAGGATAAGAATTGGGGCTATAGTTGGGGTTGGGGCTATAGTTGGGGTTGGGGCTATGGTTAGGGGTGTGTTGGGGTTAGGGTTGGAGATAGAATTGGGGGTTTCCACTATTTAGGCACATCAGGGGCTCTCCAAACACGACATGGCGTGCGATCTCAATTCCAGCCAATTCTGCGTTGAAAAAGTCAAACTGCGCTCCTTCCCTTCCAAGCTCTGCCATGCACCCAAACAGGGGTTTACTCCGGCATATGGGGTGTCAGCGTACTCAGGACAAATGGCACAACATCTTTTGGGGTCAAATTTCTCCTGTTAGCCTTGGTTAAATAAAAAAAATTGGGGCAAAAATCATTTTTTTGAAAAAATAAGATTTTTTATCTTCATGGCTCTACATTTTAAACTTCTGTCAAGCAATTATGGGGTTCAAAGTGCTCACCACACATCTAGATAAGTTCCTTAGGTGGTATACTTTCCTGTAGCTATTACTGACCGTGGGAACATTGCCTAAAGAGTTTTGGAATTATTACTGCTATAAAAGTTAGTAAAATAAATAAATGGGGGGTGATCACCCCTTTACTCTTGACTCCTTTTTATTTATTTATTTTTTTATATAATCAGTTAAGTTTTGAGGTGTATTTAATTTCTATAATTTATAGTTAATTTTTGGTAGTGTATAACCAGTGATTATATATGCAATAATATACACCTTCCATTTATTTATTTATTTGGTTGGCAGGCTGAGGCGGCAGAGGTGGGCAGGCTGAGATGACCATTATTCTTGACTGGCTGGTGGGCGCGGCGGCAACTTCAGCTGTGTGAGTAAATAACAAGTCCATGTATTCGTTTGTCCACCATATCAGTACGTGATTGTATGATACAGTCATACCTTCCCCCTGACCTTCCTCCTCCCCAACAGCAATGTATAAGCTACTGGATGATCCTGACCTGCTGCAAAACCAAATGCCCAATTATATCATCAGGCAGCAGCTCAGGATAATCCAGTAACTTATAAGTTTTGGTTGGGGTTTGGAAGGGGGGTGGGAAATTATTGATGCAAGTGGGTACATATGATTGGGAAACATCTTTATTATTATTATGGCAGTTTAATTTTTGAAATGGGGCTATCGGTCTGTGCTCACACAGCAGTGCATGGACTGGGCGCCAATCTCCTGACCAGCATCCTCATACATGCTGTAAGGCTGCTGAGTTCAGGTCAGAAGACACACGACCGGTCCATGCACCGCGCTTGATATTTTAATCAACTTAACAAGAAGAAAAAAAAAATTAATCAGCTCACCGTCCTTGTTTCACTCCAAGAGTCCTTCTGTCAGCCAGGGTCGCGGCTCAGCAGCCACAGCAACGAAATCCAGAAAAGTTTGTGTGACCCGGCGATTAAGAATACATAGAATTATATACAGTATAATCTTTGTTTTTTGTACCGCCATGTATTGTATATACTGTGTTCTTGTGTGTGTAAAACATTGGGGCACTGTAGCCATTTTAAAGCTCCACTCCATATTTTTTTTTCTCCAAAAGATCAGATGGCTGTGTGTGTGAAATGGTGTTAATGTGTGATTGGTGAGGTCGTGGTGCAGAAGTGGAGTTTTTCAAAGAAAGGGCGGAAGGACTGTGGAAAGTTCGCGAGGTGGAGGCGGAGCTAGGGTGGAGGCGGAACTGGGGTGGAGCCTGGGTGGAGTCTCAAGGGGGGCCCCGAAAATTTTGTCAGTATGGGGCCCCGAAATTCCTAGTGGCAGCCCTGACTTGGGTACTCGACCCGAGCAACGAGCCCAATGTAAGTCTGTGGGAGACCCGAGTATTTTTACCGCGATCCCCCTCGGGGGTCCTTTTAAGGTCTAAAAACATCTGAAAATGATGGAAACACTACTCAAATGACACAGGGACCTCATGGGGATCGCCCCTGAAAGCATTCCTGACTACTAGGTCACAGCTGTAAACATTTTTTTCCGAGATCCATACCATTTTTCCCAGTGCAACAAAAAACACACTAAAACTAAATCAAAACAGATTTAGCTGGGAAATATGTCAAGGTACATCCTTTACAGGTTAAAGACTTGCCTGTCAGGCCAAATAATTAACCCCAGACTGAAACGTTCCTCCCCACTTGGGCTTATGTTGTGAATTGGACTTTTTGGCTCCCTCTTGTGGTCACTAGCGACATGACACTTTGAGCTTCTTTCTCTAGCTTGGTACCCACCTGGCTCGTTAGTCCAGGGGTGTTGCTATTTAAGCTTCCTGGATTTTCAGTCTGGTGCCTGGCATCGTTGTAATCAGTTCCTTTCTGTTTGCTCCTGTCTGCTGGTCCTGGTTCTTGCAAAATAAGCTACGTCCTGCTTCCTTATTTTTTGGTTAATTGCATTTGCTCTTATTTCTGTCCAGCTTGTACCAAATGTGATTCCTGATATAGCTGGAAGCTCCAGGGGGCTGATATTCTCCCCCTGTGCCGTTAGACGGTTCGGGGGTTCTTGAATATTCAGCGTGGAAATTTTGATAGGATTTTTGCTGACCGTATAGGTCATCTTCCTATATTCTGCTATTAGTCAGTGGGCCTCTCTTTGCTAAAAAAACCTAGTTCATCCTTGCGTTTGTCTTTTCTTCTTACCTCACCGTTATTATTTGTTGGGGGCTTGTATCCAACTTTTGGGGTCTTTTCTCTGGAGGCAAGAAAGGTCTATCTTTTCCCTTCTAGGGTTAGTTAGTTCTCCGGCTGGCGCGAGACGTCTAGAACCAACGTAGGTACGTTCCCCGGCTGCTGCTATTTGTGGTGCTAGGTTCAGGTATACGGTCAGCCTAGTTACCACTGCCCTATGAGCTGGTTTTTTTTGTTTGCAGACTTGGTTATAAATTCTGAGACCCTCTGCCATTGGGGTCATAACAGTATGCCAGGCCAAAGGTGAATGTTTAATGCATTGCAGAAGTGGGATAATAAGAAAGGAAATTCTGAGTTTTTTTTTTTTTTTCTTTCTTCCTCCCCTTTACCTCAGAGTGTCTTGAGCTTGCTGCAGACATGAATGTCCAGACCTTGATTACTAGTGTGGATCAGCTTGCTGCTCGTGTGCAGGGTATTCAAGATTTTGTTACCAGTAGTCCTATGCCAGAACCTAAAATACCTGTTCCTGAACTGTTTTCTGGAGACCGATTTAAGTTTAGGAATTTCAGGAATAATTGTAAATTGTTTCTATCTCTGAGACCCCGTTCGCCTGGAGACTCAGCTCAGCAAGTTAAAATTGTTATCTCTTTCTTGCGGGGCAACCCTCAGGATTGGGCTTTCTCGTTAGCGCCAGGAGATCCGGCATTGGCAAATATTGATGCGTTTTTTCTGGCGCTCGGGTTGCTTTACGAGGAACCCAATCTTGAAATTCAGGCAGAAAAAGCCTTGCTGGCTATCTCTCAGGGCCAGGATGAAGCTGAAGTGTATTGCCAAAAATTTCGGAAATGGTCCGTGCTTACTCAGTGGAATGAGGGTGCTCTGGCCGCAAATTTCAGAAATGGCCTTTCTGAAGCCATTAAGAATGTGATGGTGGGTTTCTCCATTCCTACAAGTCTAAATAATTCCATGGCGCTGGCTATTCAGATTGACCGGCGTTTGCGGGAGCGCAAAGCCGCTAATCCTCTGGTGGTGTTGTCTGAACAGACACCTGATTTAATGCAATGTGGTAGAATTCAGACTAGAAATGAACGGAAAAATCATAGACGTCTGAATGGGTTGTGTTTTTACTGTGGTGATTCTACACATGTTATATCAGCATGCTCTAAACGCCTAACAAGAGTTGTTAGTCCTGTCGCCATTGGTAATCTGCAACCTAAATTTATTTTGTCTGTGACTTTAATTTGCTCATTGTCTTCCTACCCTGCTATGGCGTTTGTGGATTCAGGTGCTGCCCTGAGTCTTATGGATCTGTCATTTGCCAAGCGCTGTGGTTTTGTACTTGAGCCGTTGGTAAATCCTATCCCTCTTAGAGGTATTGATGCTACGCCATTGGCGGAAAATAAGCCGCAGTTTTGGACACAGGTAACCATGTGAATGACTCCTGAACATCGGGAGGTGATTCGTTTTCTTGTTCTGCATAGAATGCATGATTTGGTCGTTTTGGGTCTGCCATGGTTACAGACCCATAATCCAGTTTTGGATTGGAAGGCAATGTCAGTGTCAAGTTGGGGCTGTCAGGGAATTCATGGTGATTCCCCGCCAGTGTCTATTGCTTCCTCTACTCCTTCGGAAGTTCCTGAGTATTTGTCTGATTATCAGGATGTTTTCAGCGAGTCCAGGTCCAGTGCTCTTCCTCCTCATAGGGATTGTGACTGCGCTATAGATTTGATTCCAGGTAGTAAATTTCCTAAGGGAAGATTATTTAATCTGTCTGTACCTGAGCATACCGCAATGCGTTCGTATATCAAGGAGTCTCTGGAAAAGGGGCATATCCATCCATCCTCTTCCCCTCTTGGTGCGGGATTCTTTTTTGTGGCCAAGAAAGACGGATCTTTGAGACCTTGTATAGACTATCGGCTTCTGAATAAAAATCACTGTTAAATTTCAGTATCCTTTGCCTCTGTTGTCAGACTTGTTTGCCCGGATTAAGGGTGCCAAGTGGTTCACCAAGATAGATCTTCGTGGTGCGTACAACCTTGTGCGCATTAAGCAAGGAGATGAATGGAAAACTGCATTTAATACGCCCGAAGGTCATTTTGAGTACTTGGTGATGCCTTTTGGGCTCTCTAATGCTCCTTCAGTTTTTCAGTCCTTTATGCATGATATCTTCCGGAAGTATCTGGATAAATTTATGATTGTTTATCTGGATGATATTCTGTTTTTTTCTGATGATTGGGACTCTCATGTTAAGCAGGTCAGGACGGTGTTTCAGGTTTTGCGTGAGAATGCTTTGTTCGTTAAGGGCTCAAAGTGTCTCTTTGGAGTACAGAAGGTTCCCTTTTTGGGTTTTATTTTTTCCCCTTCTGCGGTGGAGATGGACCCAGTCAAAGTCCGAGCTATTCATGATTGGACTCAACCCACGTCAGTTAAGAGTCTTCAGAAGTTCTTGGGTTTTGCTAACTTCTACCGTCGTTTTATCGCTAACTTTTCTAGCGTTGTTAAACCTTTGACGGATATGACCAAGAAAGGTTCTGATGTTGCTTACTGGGCTCCTGCAGCCGTGGAAGCTTTCCAAGAGCTGAAGCGCCGGTTTACTTCGGCGCCTGTTTTGTGCCAGCCTGATGTCTCACTTCCCTTTCAGGTTGAAGTGGATGCTTCTGAGATCGGGGCAGGGGCCGTTTTGTCGCAGAGAGGCCCTGGTTGCTCTGTAATGAGACCATGTGCTTTTTTTTCTAGGAAGTTTTCGCCTGCTGAGCGGAACTATGATGTTGGCAATCGGGAGTTGTTGGCCATGAAGTGGGCATTTGAGGAGTGGCGTCATTGGCTCGAGGGTGCTAAGCATCGTGTGGTGGTCTTGACTGATCACAAGAATCTGATGTATCTCGAGTCTGCTAAACGCCTGAATCCTAGACAGGCCCGTTGGTCATTGTTTTTCTCCCGTTTTGACTTTGTGGTCTCGTACCTACCAGGTTCAAAGAATGTGAAGGCTGATGCTCTTTCAAGGAGCTTTGTGCCTGACTCTCCTGGAGTTTCAGAGCCAGCTGGTATTTTTAAAGAGGGAGTAATCTTGTCAGCCATTTCTCCGGATTTGCGACGTGTGTTGCAGAGATTTCAGGCTGGTAGACCTGACTCTTGTCCACCTGACAGACTGTTTGTTCCTGATAAATGGACCAGCAGAGTCATTTCCGAGGTTCATTCCTCGGTGTTGGCAGGGCATCCGGGAATTTTTGGCACCAGAGATTTGGTGGCTAGGTCCTTTTGGTGGCCTTCCTTGTCACGGGATGTGCGGTCATTTGTGCAGTCCTGTGGGACTTGTGCTCGAGCTAAGCCTTGCTGTTCTCGTGCCAGCGGGTTGCTCTTGCCTTTACCTGTCCCGAAGAGGCCTTGGACACACATTTCCATGGATTTCATTTCAGATCTTCCGGTGTCTCAGGGCATGTCTGTCATCTGGGTGGTATGTGATCGCTTTTCCAAGATGGTCCATTTGGTGTCCTTGCCTAAGCTGCCTTCCTCTTCCGATCTGGTTCCTTTATTCTTTCAGAATGTGGTTCGCTTGCACGGCATTCCTGAGAATATCGTGTCTGACAGAGGATCCCAGTTTGTTTCCAGGTTCTGGCGATCCTTTTGTGCTAGGATGGGCATTGATTTGTCATTTTCGTCTGCCTTTCATCCTCAGACTAATGGCCAAACGGAGCGAACAAATCAGACTCTGGAGGCTTATTTGAGGTGTTTTGTTTCTGCAGATCAGGATGATTGGGTGACCTTCTTGCCATTGGCTGAGTTTGCCCTTAATAATCGGGCTAGTTCCGCTACTTTGGTTTCGCCATTTTTCTGCAACTCTGGTTTTCATCCTCGTTTTTCCTCGGGACATGTTGAGCCCTCTGACTGTCCTGGGGTAGATTCTGTGGTGGATAGGTTGCAGCGGATCTGGAATCATGTGGTGGACAACCTAAAGTTGTCACAGGAGAAGGCTCAGCGTTTTGCCAACCGCCGCCGCGGTGTGGGTCCCCGACTTCGTGTTGGGGATTTGGTGTGGCTGTCTTCTCGATTTGTTCCTATGAAGGTCTCCTCTCCTAAATTTAAGCCTCGCTTCATCGGTCCTTATAAGATTTTGGAAATCCTTAATCCAGTGTCCTTTCGCTTGGATCTTCCGGTGTCGTTTGCCATTCACAACGTGTTCCATAGGTTTTTGTTGCGGCGCTACGTTGTGCCTGTGGTTCCTTCTGTTGAGCCTCCTGCTCCGGTGTTGGTTGAGGGCGAGTTGGAGTACGTGGTGGAGAAGATCTTGGATTCTCGTCTCTCTAGACGGAGGCTTCAGTATCTGGTCAAGTGGAATGGCTATGGTCAGGAGGATAATTCCTGGGTGGTCGCCTCTGATGTTCATGCGGCCGATTTAGTTCGTGCCTTTCACGCTGCTCATCCTGATCATCCTGGTGGTCTTGGTGAGGGTTCGGTGACCCCTCCTTAAGGGGGGGGTACTGTTGTGAATTGGACTTTTTGGCTCCCTCTTGTGGTCACTAGCGACATGACACTTTGAGCTTCTTTCTCTAGCTTGGTACCCACCTGGCTCGTTAGTCCAGGGGTGTTGCTATTTAAGCTTCCTGGATTTTCAATCTGGTGCCTGGCATCGTTGTAATCAGTTCCTTTCTGTTTGCTCCTGTCTGCTGGTCCTGGTTCTTGCAAAATAAGCTACGTCCTGCTTCCTTATTTTTTGGTTAATTGCATTTGCTCTTATTTCTGTCCAGCTTGTACCAAATGTGATTCCTGATATAGCTGGAAGCTCTAGGGGGCTGATATTCTCCCCCCCCCCGTGCCGTTAGACGGTTCGGGGGTTCTTGAATATTCAGCGTGGAAATTTTGATAGGATTTTTGCTGACCGTATAAGTCATCTTCCTATATTCTGCTATTAGTCAGTGGGCCTCTCTTTGCTAAAAAAACCTAGTTCATCCTTGCATTTGTCTTTTCTTCTTACCTCACCGTTATTATTTGTTGGGGGCTTGTATCCAACTTTTGGGGTCTTTTCTCTGGAGGCAAGAAAGGTCTATCTTTTCCCTTCTAGGGTTAGTTAGTTCTCCGGCTGGCGCGAGACGTCTAGAACCAACGTAGGTACGTTCCCCGGCTGCTGCTATTTGTGGTGCTAGGTTCAGGTATACGGTCAGCTGTTGTGAATTTGGTTTTGGGCTCCCCCGGTGGTCATTGGTGGTACTGGACTTGTCTTCACTTTCTCTGTTCACCTGTTTCCTCCAGGATATGGGAGTTTCCTATTTAACCTTGCTGCTCAGTCATTGCCTTGCCGGTCATCAATGTAACCAGAGCTTTCTGTTGCATGTTCCTGCTCCCAGTCTTCTGATCAGCTAAGTTGGACTTTTGTCCTGAGGATTATTTTGCATTTTTGTTCCAGTTCACAGTTATTGTATTTTGCTGTAGCTGGAAGCTCTTGTGATCTGAAATCACCACTCCAGTCTCATGAGTTGAGACTCAAGTTTAAAGTGATTTCAGGATGGTTTTGTAAATAGGGTTTTCAGCTGACCGTGAAGTTCCCTTTCTTATTTTCCTACTATCTAGTAAGTGGACCTCGCTTTGCTGAACCTGCTTTCATACTACGTATGTCTTTTCCCTCTGAACTCACCGTCAATACATGTGGGGGGCTTCTGTCACCTTTTTGGGGAATTTCCACTTGAGGTAAGCCAGGCCTGTTTTTCCTCTGCCAGGGTTAGTTAGTCCTCCGGCTGGCGCTGGGCGTCTAGGGACTACGTAGGCACGCTACCCGGCCACTGTTAGTTGTGCGGTAGGTTTAGCTCACGGTCAGCTCTAGCTTCCATCTTCCAAGAGCTAGTCCTGATTTATGCGTTTCTTTAGTTCTCTTGTCATTGAGAACCATGACAGTCAGCCTAGTTACCACTGCCCTATGAGCTGGTTTTTTGTGTTTGCAGACTTGGTTATAAATTCTGAGACCCTCTGCCATTGGGGTCATAACAGGCTTAGTTCAGACACAGCGTTTTTGAAGCATTTTTCAACTTTAACATTGCTTTCAACCACTACAAAAGCATTCACTGGGAAATGTCATTGTAACAATTAACACCCCTAGCTGGCCATGTGGTGTGTGACACATAAGGAGACCCATCTTGTTTCATTTATGAAGGAGGGACTCTTAAAGACACAGAGCCTATTTTTACTGGTGCATTAGGTGGCATTAATCTTCTTAAAGGCCATTATTAAACAGTGGGTCTCTTAAACTGTTGTAGCCTATGCTGTGAGTGGATGGGCTGCCAAGAATTACGATGCACCACAATACCACTGTCATAAGATGTCCAGGAGGGCCTCTTGAAAAAGTGTTGCATTGAATTCAAGGCCAGCCCTGCTACCAATTCATATGCACCCCAATAAGCCTTTGAACCCACATACTGGATGGGCCCATGAAAATCCACTTCACAATATGCATTTTGTGCTCTGTACTCCTTTGTTTTACACATTGGCAGTGATATAGAAGGGTTAATGTTTTGCCTATAATTGTCTTTTGCCTTTAATTGCTAGAATGTATTCTTATGACACTGTAGTCTGTTAGTCTCCTCTTCAAGGATTTTATACTTCTTATCTTAAATGTTTTCAATAGTGATCTGCCTGTATAGATAAACTGTTTTTAATTCTGAGAGGATGAATGTTTTGTAGAGATTAAGTCTGAAAACTGCTGTATTCTGTTTCTATGTGAAAGACACTAAATTCTGATGGGAGGGGCAGCTGCGCGATTGCTTTCTCTTTCTGTGTGGAGTGATGCTGTGAGTCCTTATCTCCCCTGAGTGCCAGAGGAAGGGGGGGCATAGAGCTGCGCTCAAGATTCTCTGAATATTCTGTCCTTGGTGTAGTACTCGCTGGGAGATTTGTGTTTAAAACAATAGTACTGTATGGAAGTTGAAAGTAAAATATGGTGCCTATTTTAGAGCAAATTTGTGAAAGATTGTTTGGTTATCAGTGTGATTGAAAGATTGGTAAAAAGATTCACCTGCTTCAAGTTGAGTGATTGATATATAGCAAATTGAGGATCAACGGAGGAGGTAGCCTACTGCACTGCTGATGTAGTAGGTGAGAGGCCTAACACATCAGGGCCTTCTTGCTACAGTCAGCTGGCTTTTTGTTACGGGTCAGAGGTGGTTTAGCCTTCCCGTTCCATGGAGCTGAGCTAGTGGGTTAGAGGCCTAACACATCAGGGCCTTCCTTTTCTAGCCAGCATGTGGACAAGATATGTTCTTTTATTCTAATATTTTTAATAGGGGTTCTTTATATTTTTATAAACGAATTTATATTAAATTAAATTTATTCACTTCGCGTTATTTTTATTTAGTCCGCACTGTATGCACTTTCTTATTTTTAGACACTAATGTCACTGCACATCGTGATTTACTTAGGTATATATATGGGACTATTTTTCTAGTCTATATATTGATTGGTTTTTATTCATGTATTTATACATGTGATTAATTATTGAATGCACTTTATATACAGTATTTCGGGATATTTATCCGTTCACTATGCACTTTATATTTAATTATATTTATTAGATATTGGTATGCACTGAAATTATTCGTTCACGCATGCACTTCGTACACGTCTATATATATATATATTCATTTTTAGTCTTTGGACCCCCTTTTTGTTTGTATCGGCCCATTGGGAGGTATATTGTTAGTATGGCCCCTTATTTTTCAGTTTATATTATTAGTCTGCGTTGGGGAAACCTGTCTATATATGGATTTATTTTCCCCAGTTTCCGGGATGATTGTGCGCATGCGCGGATCTCCCACTCCGTGCACTTCAGACAGCGTCACTGGTGTTATCCGCTTGCGTTCCACCTTGCGGTTCACCCGGCGGTTGTCATGAAGTGCTATTTCTTCCGGAGTGGGGTTGATCTGCGCATGCGCCGCCGGGTCATCCAAGGAGAGTGGCGGTTACTCTATGGTAGCAGCACCGTGAGTTTAGGCGGCACGGGATTGGTTTGGGGGCACTATATAAGATCTCTCTGCCTGGGTATGGACACGCCCCTGGAAGAAGCCAGGGCGAAACGCGCGTCGGGGCGCTGGGAAGGAGACGTGGGAGGACGCACATCATTCAGACCTTCACTGGGTAATTATTCATATGTACTTTTTTCCCCTCTCTATCTTATGCTGATACGGGCATTATTATAGGCTTATGGAGAGAGGGTAGGGTAATAAGATCTTATGGCTGCCTAGATACTTAAGAAGGGATGCGGTTTGCACCTATACTCATGTATATCTATATAGGAATATAGGTGGTCAGTTTCATCACTATATATTTATCTTATTTTGCTCGGAAGGTATTGTTGTGATGTGCGCCTCATGGCTTTCCCATGGGGTATTACCCAGATGATATGCTGTAGCTTTTTTAGATTTAAAATTTCTTTTGATTTATGTTTATTTTTTTTTGTAATAAAATTGATTTGAATTTTTATCTATGGTCGGCTTCTTTAAAGATGACAGGGATTTACTGCCATCTTGTGGTTGTTTTACATGCATTTAGGAAGTACCATTTGCTGTTTATGGTTGGACATTTTGGTATTACCAGCTGAGAGGTGGTTTAACCTCCCGTTACATCCTTTAGGTCTACCGGGTGAGAGGTGGTTTAGCTTTCCCGTTACATCCTTTAGGTCTACCAGGTGAGAGGTGGTTTAGCCTTCCCGCTAAATCTCGACACTCGCTCTGACTTGTCACGTGTGGCTGCCCGTAGAAGGTAAGGCACACTAAAAAGGGCATTTGCAGAATAAAGGTGAGTTGTCTGAAGAATAAGTTGAAGCCATGGGCAACTTGTTCTATGTACAGTCAGGGCCCCAATGGGATCCAGAACCGCTATGCAGATTGTAAAAGGAAGCAGTGAAAGATGTGGGACCAATATTGAAAAAGGCTAACATGCCAGAGTGTGGATGTTTGGATGTACAAAAAAGCACATACAAGGGAGGAAAATAGCAAGTGAATAAATGGTGTCTGAGAGAGTGCAGCAGTACGGAAGTAAGGTGTGTTATGAATGTTTTGATGCTCAAAAGTCCGACTATGACCGACACATTACTGCTACTGTCATACCTTTGTATAACCAGAGATCCAGACAAGACAGATGGACTTGTAAACACTGTGGTCAGACAAACCCAGACTGGAGAAATACTTGTATGACCTGTGCTGTAACCCGACCTAAGTGAATTCCACTGAATCCTGTCCAGACAAGATCACATGTAGTGACATAAGAAGCTGACACAGTCTTGTGGTTAGTGGGTAGTGGGGACGTTGACTTTTTGGGAGTAAACTGACAGTAATCCTTTTGGGAAGGAAGCTGTAGAACAGCATGTCATGTCACCCCCACTGATCATCCAGTCACCCCCACCACCAGACCCACTACCAGAGAACCAACCACATCAGGTAGGGTAAGACAGATACAGGAGTATTATCCCTGGAGGCCCTCTGACTAGCTAGCTACGCTAAAACAATTGGCTGACCCTGAGAACCAACATTTCCCATTTTACAGACAAATAAAGACAATATGACGGACGTATAAGTGCACCTGGGCAGACCTAGAGAGTTTCGTGAGCACAAAAGCATGTGATGTACTAGGATGCAAATTAAGACTTTTACAGATGTGACAAAAGGAGAGAATGTAGAGATGTACTTTGGACAATTACAGCTGAAATGGGCAGACATGGGGTACAGTCCAGTAAACCCATTTGATGTTAAAATATTGGTAAATGCATTCATTGACGGTATGAACAAAGGCTTACGAGACGTAGTACAGTGTTGTGGATTCTGTTTTTGGGCTCCCTCTGGTGGTTACAACTGGTACTGGGTGACTTTGGTGGGTGGCGGTCTCTGGTTTCCACCTGTCCATCAGAGGCTGGGTGTTTCCTATTTAACCTGGCTTTCCTGTCATTCCCTTGCCGGCTATCAATGTATCAGTGTGTCTCTGTTACCTGCTCCTAAAGCCTTCAAGACAAGCTAAGTTCTGATTTCCCTGTTTCATGTTTGCTTTCATGTTTTTAGTCCAGCTTGCAGATATGTAATTCTCTGCTACTGGTTGCTCTGGTGGGCTGAAATTACCACTCATGTACCATGAGTTGGCACATGAGTTCAAGTAATTTCAGGATGGTATTTTGAAGGGTTTTTAAGCTGACCGCGCAGTGCACCTTTTGTATCCTCTGCTATCTAGCTTAAAGCGGGCCTCATTTTGCTGAATCTATTTTCATAACTACGTTTGTGCCTTCCTCTCATTTCACCGTCATTATATGTGGGGGGCTACTATTTCTGTGGGAATATTTCTCTGGAGGCAAGATAGGTCTGTGATTCTTCTGATAGGGGAAGCTAGATCTCCGGCTGGCGCGAGGCGTCTAGAGTCCCCCCAGGAACGCTCCCCGGCTACTGTTAGTTGAGTGTTGAGGTTCAGGATCGCGGTCAGCTCAGGTTCCATCACCCTAGAGCTCGTCCTGTTTTTGCCCATGTTATTTGTTAAATTCCCTGCCATTGGGAACATGACAGTACAGACAGCCAGACCTGAATGGAGAAATGTAGATCCAAAAGATCTCCTGAAGGTTGCTAAAGGAGTTGAACAAACTAGGACAATAAGACGACGTGTCATGTATGCTGGAGCATAAGGAAAACAGTAGAGACGTAGTTAGGGACCTAAGGAATTGTGGAGAAAATGGACACTACACCAGCCACTGCAAAAAACCCTAAGACTAAGCACAACAATCTTCCACCTTCTTCGCCTTCAGACTAGGAAACTGACAACCCAGTGACAGGTGTATGCCCTGTCCCTGTCCCCTCTGGACCTGGTCCTGCCTTGATGACCACCATAACAATGCTGGGAGGGAAAGAAACAGAATTCTTGATTGACACTGGGGCAGCCGGGACTGTGGTACACAAAGACTTGATAATGCCAGACATGATTACTGACAAGACTGTGGAATGCGTGGGGGGTAGTGGGACAAGTGACTGAAGCCCCTATGACTAAACAAATAAGACTAGAATCACAAGACAGCCAAGAGGTGCTTACAAACTTATTGTTAGTGACAATGCCCCTATGATTTTGCTGGGAGCAGAGTTGAGTGCTGTCTAGGCCACCATACAGTACTCTCCTGAGGGTATTACAAGTCCCCTTTCATATAAACACTTGGGGCAGAGGGATGCCAGGGTCTTCCACGTGCACATTATACCACAGGTAAATCATGCCCTATTATAGTTACACTTAATTGCATTCATTTGCCAGTTTAGTAGTTTTCCTTACACAAGATGGTATAGTTACTATGTATTTCTAGGTTGTCTTCACATGATACATAGTCTTTTTAGCCATTCATTCTATTGGCTCAAACCATAGTCACTATTTGTCTTTTCCACTTCTTATACCTTATCGCAAGCAACTCGCATTGATATTTGGTATTTTTCAAATCCCTTCTTTTTGTATTTGAAACTGTTGGTTATGAATTTATATAGGGCTGCTACATTCTTAGTATAAGCTTGTGCTTTGCTGTGGCCTATGGCATTGTGCTCCCCCATTTTATGACTCAGTCTGCACCTTTTGTAATTATATATTTTAATATATCTAATTTTCTTTTGGTAACATATTTTGTGAATCAAATTTAGTTCTTTAAGGGGTACTCTACCCAATCTAATACGGGTATAAATAATATTTGGACATTAATGTGTGATTTATATAAACGCTTGTGTAATATTGCAGAAATGGTGTATATCGCAAGGGTAGTGAAAGTAGCACCTGACACCAGAATGTCTGAGGACAGGGAAATGAGTCAGGTACCAGACACCGTTTGGGCAAGGGGAAAGTCTGATGTGGGTCGGCTGCCCATTCCCCCTGTCATGATAAATTAAAAGAAGGAAATACCCCTTTAAGTCTAGTCAAATCAATGGCCCTGAGCAGGGATATTAAAGAGTATGTTAAGGCAGGGGTTCTAGTGCAGAGATCTTCCCCCTGCAACACTCCTTTGTATCCCATTAAGAAGGAAAAGGACCCAAGGGTTCCCCTGACACTTACAGAATAGTTCATGACTTACAGGTTATTAATGATGTTACAGTGAGTGTGACCTCAAATGTCCCTTATACACACACCGTACTGTCACAGATCCCAGCCACGTCAAAATGTTTCACAATCACTGATTTGGCAAATGCATTCTTCACCTCATCCACAGATTGTACTATTACAGTACATGGATGACCTCCTGTTCTGCTGCCCGGACCAGATGTCCTTGCTGTGGCTTTTTAGCAGAAAAGGGTTGTAAAGTCTCACGTGACAAACTACAGTATTGCAAACAAAAGGTGACATTTTTAGGCCACAATATTGCTAAGGGTACAAGACGCCTGATTAAAGAGGAAAACAGGCAGTGCTGACATAACAGCATAGAGGGAAGCAGAGACAGATAGCTTACTACTTAGCACAATTAGACCCTGTGATGAGAGGGTCTCCTACGTGTGTCCTTGCTGTAAGAGCTGCTGTATTACTGCTAGGCATGTGAGATCACACTGACTTTTTCCTTTGACAATTTGTTCCCCGTGACATTAATGCCATACTCACACACGTTCAACCAAAACACCTGTCTATGGCTAGACAGATCAGACTTGAATGTGCTCTAATACTAATTCCTGAATATGTCACCCTCAAAAGATATAATGTTCTGAATCCATCCACTCATCTGCCTGTGGATTCAGAACATTATATCTTTTGAGGGTGGCGTATTCAGGAATTAGTATTAGAGCACATTCAAGTCTGATCTGTCTAGCCATAGACAGGTGTTTTGGTTGAACTTGTGTGAGTATGGCATGAATGTCATGGGGAACAAATTGTCAAAGGAAAAAGTCAGTGTGATCTCACATGCCTCGCATTGTCTTTATCCTTATGACGTATACCGTAAGGGTTAAAGGGAACCTGTCACCACCCCAAATCACCAGGGAGGCAGGTCTATCCCTCCGAATCCAGATGCCTCACAACCGTCAATCATGACCTCTGTGCGCCGGGCACCGCCTCCTCTTCCTTCATTAGCATCCCCGGCGCCTTCGCTGTTATTTTTTTTTTCAGGCATGTGCAGTTGCGCTGCCTGTTGTGAATTCTGTTTTTGGGCTCCTTCTGGTGGTTACTGGTGGTACTGGCTGACTTTTGTCTTGCACCTGTTCCCATCAGGAAACTGGGAGTTTCCTATTTAGTCTGGCTTCTCAGTCATTCTAGTGCCGGCAATCAATGTTACCAGAGCACCTCTGTTGCTTGCTACCTGCTCCAAATCTGCAATTCAGCTAAGTTGGATCTTTGGCTTTTTTTGTGTTTGTTTGTCCAGCATGCATTTATATTTCTCTTGCTGCTGGAAGCTCTAGTGATCTGAAATTACTACTCCGGTGTCATGAGTTGATAACGGAGTTAAAGTAATTTCAGGATGGCTGTTTAGGGTTTTGAGGTGACCGCGAAGTCCTCTTTTGTATTTTCTGCTATCTAGTCAGAGGGCCTCTCTTTGCTGAATCTATATTCATACTGCGTACGTGTTTTCCTCTTACCTAACCGTTATTATATGTGGGGGGCTACTATCACTTTTGGGGTTTCCCTGGAGGCAAGCCAGGTCTGTGTATTCCTCTACTAGGGGGTAACTAGATCTCCGGCTGGTGCGAGGTGTCTAGGGATCATCGTAGGCACACCCCCTGGCTACTATTAGTTGCGTGTTAGGTTCAGCGTCGCGGTCATCTGAGATTCCATCATTCCTAGAGCTAGTCCGTTTTTGCCTGAGTCCCTGCCATTGGGAACCATGACAGTATCCATCTCAACAGAAGAAGGGGAAAAAATATACCCCAAAAAGGAGATCTTCTGAACCCCAAAAATACACTTTGAACCCTTTACAAACAAAGAATTGGCCCGCAAAACCTGAACAACCTTCCTAACCTGTTGAACATGCGACTCCCAGTCATCCGAAAAAATCTAAATATCATCCAAATACACAATCATAAATTTATCCAGGTATTTACGGAAAATATCGTGCATAAAGGACTGAAAGACTGAAGGAGCATTAGAAAGACCAAAAGGCATTACCAAATACTCAAAATGGCCCTCGGGCGTATTAAATGCAGTTTTCCACTCATCTCCCTGCTTAATCCGCACCAAATTATACGCACCCCGAAGATCAATCTTAGAGAACCACTTTGCCCCTTTAATACGAGCAAATAAATCAGTCAATAGTGGCAAAGGATACTGGTATTTGACTGTAATCTTATTCAACAGGCGATAATCAATACAGGGCCTCAGGGAGCCATCTTTTTTACCCACGAAAAAAAAACCTGCTCCTAAAGGGGATGAGGATGGACGGATATGTCCCTTTTCCAAGGACTCCTTAATATATTCCCGCATAGCAGCATGCTCAGGCACAGACAGATTAAACAAACGACCCTTGGGAAACTTGCTGCCCGGAATCAAGTCTATAGCACAATCGCAATCCCTGTGAGGGGGGAGAGAACTAAGTTTGGCCTCCTCAAAAACATCACAATAGTCAGACAAAAATGCCGGAATTTCAGAGGGAGTAGATGAAGCAATGGAAACCAAATGTACTTCCCCATGAGCCCTCTGACATCCCCAGCTTAACACAGACATTGTTTTCCAGTCAAGGACTGGATTATGAGTTTGCAACCATGGCAATCCAAGCACTAAGACATCATGCAAGTTATGCAACACAAGGAAGCGAATCACCTCCCGATGGTCAGGAGTCATACACATAGTCACTTGTGTCCAGTATTGTGGTTTATTCCTAGCCAATGGTGTGGAGTCGATACCCTTCAGAGGGATAGGAACTTCCAAAGGCTCTAGGCTAAACCCACAGCGTCTGGCAAAGGACAAATCCATAAGACTCAAGGAAGCGCCAGAATCCACATAGGCATCCACAGTAATAGATGATAATGAACAGATCAAAGTTACAGACAAAATAAACTTAGACT
This sequence comes from Ranitomeya variabilis, assembly GCF_051348905.1. Taxonomy (NCBI): domain Eukaryota; kingdom Metazoa; phylum Chordata; class Amphibia; order Anura; family Dendrobatidae; genus Ranitomeya; species Ranitomeya variabilis. The sequence continues at coordinate 36,143,988 of NC_135238.1, forward strand.
GTAAAGTGCCAATTGCAAAAGACTTATCAACCTTTTTTGTGCGTTTAGAGCATGCTGATATAACATGAGCAGAATCACCACAGTAGAAGCACAACCCATTTTTACGCCTATAATTCTGCCGTTCACTTCTGGACAGAATTCTATCACATTGCATAATCTCCGGTGTCTGCTCAGAAGACACCGCCAAATGGTGCACAGGTTTGCGCTCCCGTAAACGCCGATCAATCTGAATAGCCATAGTCATGGATTCATTCAGACCTGTGGGCGTAGGAAACCCCACCATGACATCTTTAACGGCGTCAGAGAGACCTTCTCTGAAATTCGCCGCCAGGGCGCACTCATTCCACTGAGTAAGCACAGACCATTTTCGAAATTTTTGACAATATATTTCAGCTTCATCATGCCCTTGAGAGAGGGCTATCAAGGCCTTTTCAGCCTGAATCTCCAAATTAGGTTCCTCATAGAGCAACCCCAGTGCCAGAAAAAACGCATCCACATTGAGCAGCGCAGGATCCCCTGGTGCCAATGCAAATGCCCAATTCTGGGGGTCACCCCGCAACAAGGAAATCACAATTTTAACCTGCTGAGCGGAGTCTCCAGCGGAGCGAGATCTCAGAGAAAGATACAATTTACAATTGTGCTTAAAATTCAAAAAATGAGATCTATCTCCAGAAAAGAACTCAGGTATAGGAATCTTGGGTTCTGACATAGGAGCATGTATAACATAGTCTTGGATATTTTGAACCTTAGAAGCAAGAGCACTCAGGCCTGTAGCTAAACTCTGGATATCCATTTCTCAACAGCTGAGATCTGAGCCATTCAGGGGTTAAGAGGAGAGAAAAAGCAGCAGATTGCAATTATGGCTAGACAGAACTTCTGAGTAAAAAAAAAAAAAGTGTCAGAAACTTCTTCTTTTCTCTCTTTCTTCAGCCAATCCCTTTAATACATTTTTGGCCGGCAATACTGTCATGGTTCCCAATGGCAGGGACTCAGGCAAAAACGGACTAGCTCTAGGAATGATGGAATCTCAGATGACCGCGACGCTGAACCTAACACGCAACTAATAGTAGCCAGGGGGTGTGCCTACGATGATCCCTAGACACCTCGCACCAGCCGGAGATCTAGTTACCCCCTAGTAGAGGAATACACAGACCTGGCTTGCCTCCAGGGAAACCCCAAAAGTGATAGTAGCCCCCCACATATAATAACGGTTAGGTAAGAGGAAAACACGTACGCAGTATGAATATAGATTCAGCAAAGAGAGGCCCTCTGACTAGATAGCAGAAAATACAAAAGAGGACTTCGCGGTCACCTCAAAACCCTAAACAGCCATCCTGAAATTACTTTAACTCCGTTATCAACTCATGACACCGGAGTAGTAATTTCAGATCACTAGAGCTTCCAGCAGCAAGAGAAATATAAATGCATGCTGGACAAACAAACACAAAAAAAGCCAAGGATCCAACTTAGCTGAATTGCAGACTTGGAGCAGGTAGCAAGCAACAGAGGTGCTCTGGTAACATTGATTGCCGGCACTAGAATGACTGAGAAGCCAGACTAAATAGGAAACTCCCAGTTTCCTGATGGGAACAGGTGCAAGACAAAAGTCAGCCAGTACCACCAGTAACCACCAGAGGGAGCCCAAAAACAGAATTCACAACAGCTGCCCTTCGAACTTACAGCGCAGGCGCTGGGGACGCTGATGAAGAAAGAGGAGGCGGTGCCCGCTGCGCAGAGGCCATGATTGATGGCTGGGAGGCGTCTGGATTCGGGGGGAAAGACATGCCTCCGGGACGATTTCACGGTATGAGGAACAAATTTCAAAACCGATTCTTTCAGCAGTGCCAGGGACCCAAACTAAAAGAGCCACCTTGTCAGAATGCAGCATTAGTGATGCACAAGGTGACTCTTTTAGTTACAAACGCCTGGGGGGGGGGGCCTTACAGGTTCCCTTTAAATAATTTTATAACTTGATAGAAAAAAACAAAGACAGAAACATAATGATTAAATATCTGCAAAATCAGAATTTTGCAGATGCAGCAACACCAAATATCTTTGTTTTCTTTTTTCTTAATTGTAATGACTTGAATGTCTTTTTTTCTAATATTTCTAAACTTTTATTTTTTACTTTATAGTTTATTTTTAAGTTCTCAAATGGGACGTGAACGTTCAATTATTTGAACACTTGTACTATATGCTGCAGTGTTTCTGGGATGCCCGCTAGGGCCATGGGGTACTCGTTACCGGGTCCGATCGTTATTAAAGGGGATGTCACGGTGGCTGCGACCCGATCCATGGCCCTGGGCGCCCAAGTGAAAGGGAAAGTCTTTAAAGGGGTTTTGAGAATAAAGTTTGTTCGTGATGCCACCTGTGGTATTCGGTCACAGATAACTGACGCTGCTCAAAGGGGTCCTCTGGGGTGATGTTATGGCAGCTAAGATGGTATAACTTCCCACGGTGACGTTGGGTCCCCAGGGCTCCCGGTGTATAGTTGGAAGATGATGGTGAGTGGTGCAGTAAGAAACGGAGGACACAGGTTTGCAGTCTCTTTACCTGATTTACTGAAGACTTCAGGCAGCCACAGTCCAGGGCACCAGATCACAGGTACAGGCAGCATCCGGCCAGCTTGGAAGCGAGTTCAGAGTCCACTTTACCAGGTGGAGTTAGAAGCCTTCCTACTAGCGCGGTGGTGTAGTCCCTTGCTGCCTGTGGCTTCTGTCAAGGTCCTCACTGTTCTCTCTGTCCTCCTTAAAGGATAGGACACTAACCTGTATGACAGGTGGCTAGAGACTTTTTACAGGGTCTCTATCATGACCCGGGCTCTATGCACCACTGTGTCTTCAGGTGTTAGGACTTACATGGTAAAGAGAATCCTCCTTGCCTCCAAGGAAGGCAACATCACTGTAACAACCGGTTACCTGGGGTGTTACACTATCAGTGTGTCAAGAGTGGGTGAAGAGGGTTGCATTGACAATCCAATACAATGGGCAGCACTTTGAATACATTTTATGAGTGGTCATAAACTTGTAAATAACTCATGAAAGAATAAAGTTACGTTTGATGTGTCACATGAACCTCTTACCATTGAAAAAAATATAGTTGGGTCCAAAATGGCCGACTTCAAAATGGCCACCATTGTCACCACCCATCTTGAAAAGTTTTTCCCCTCTCCTATATTAATGTGTCACAAACAGAAAGTTGATAAGTTGATATCACCAACCATTCCCATTTTTTGGGGTGTATCCATATAAATGGCCCACCCTGTACTGTGTGGGTCACTATATGGTGCCCATAATACTGTATGGAAAACAATGTGGTGCCCATTATACTGTATCTAGATCTATATTGTTCCCATAACACTGTATGGAAGATTATGTGGTTCTCATAATACTGCATGGAGCACTATGTGGTGCCCAAAATACTGTATGAAGGACTATATGGTGCCCATAATACTGTATGAAGGACTATGTGGTGCCCATAATACTGTATGGAGGACTATGTGGTGCCCATAATACTGTATGGAGGACTATGTGGTGCCCATAATACTGTATGGAGGACCATGTGGTGCCCATAATACTGTATGGAAGACTATATGGTGCCCATAATACTGTATGGAAGACTTTGTGGTGCCCATAATACTGTATGGAGGACTATGTGGTGCCCATAATACTGTATGGAAGACTTTGTGGTGCCCATAATACTGTATGGAGGACCATGTGGTGCCCATAATACTGTATGGAAGACTATATGGTGCCCATAATACTGTATGGAAGACTTTGTGGTGCCTATAATACTGTATGGAAGACTTTGTGGTGCCCATACTTATGTATGGAGGACTATACTGTCCTCTCTAAAATTAAGTCTGCAGTTTCTCTGTGTGACTGCGGACTTTTGGATCCCCCCAGGGCACGCACTGTGTGCTGCGAGGATTCACCAGTTTCTGAGCTTTTGTAGCATTTACAATAGATATCACTCATGTAATGTAAGAAGAAAGTGAAATCTTTGACATTGTGCTATACCTATATTTCTTATCTATACATCATGAATCGTGTTATGTGTTAAAGTGGCCCACTGAGACTCTTTCGCCAGGGCCCGCGAAAACCTGGGGCCGGCCCTGTGTGCATGACACCTCAGGAATATCATTCATTTTTCAGGTAATAGGAAATCCTTCAGGTTTTGTGACAAAACCTTGCAGAAAAAATGCAACAAAAATGCTACATGTGCACACACCCATTAAGTGACGGAAATTTCTGTTAAAGTCTGCAGTCAAAATCGGCCATGGGTAGAGAGTGCAGTCTCTGTATAAAAGCTACATGTCACACATTGACATTTGTTTGCAGATTTTGATGCAGATTTGCTGCTGATCAATTGTAAAACAGTATTGAGATGGGATTCCGATGGTTAATTTAAATTTAAAAAAATGTACGGTATACAGAAATAAGAAACACAAATACTAGTATCTTCAGCATGATGTTTTTATTGAACCAGTAAGGGCACCGGTATATATCACATGCATAACTCTAACATATGTTATCTACATAGTCTATACACAGCTATAAATATTCATCTAAAAACATAATTTACAATTACTATAAGAAATAAAAAAAAGGTTTTACGTTCTATGTTTTAAAAATAGATTGTATCCATACTTGAAATTATCCAGTGCAGTTGTGCAATTTGTCATCAACAGCCAGACTGCTGTATGCTTATCAGAATGTTTTCCCCGTAAAAAACAATTTAGATCAGCTCATAATTGGGAACAAGTGTTCGTTAGACCGCTCAGTTGTAATTATGGGCACATATAAAAATTCAAACAAACGGAGCATTCATGCCAGAATTAAAACACTTGTTCTCGGCTACACATCATCCCGTGTAAACAGGTTATGAGCTGCCAATGACAATACTATTCTATGTGCACAGAACAATTGGATTAACAATCATTCTGTGCTCATAGAATTCTATTGGGCCTCTATAAACAGGACAATAAACAATTGCCTTTTTAAATGCACCGTAAAAAAAGACACCTCAACAGGTAAAATCGCTTTTAATTTATCTCACAGCTCACCTGAGTATTTAATTATTTTTTTAAATCTGCAATAGAGTTCCAGAGATATCCTCCTTTTATTTAGGACTAATTTTTCTGATCTTTACAAGGGGTGTGGCAACAGGATTCTCTGGGGCATAGCCCACAGGATTCTCAGGGGCGTGGCACACAGGATTCTCAGGGGCGTGGCACACAGGATTCTCAGGGGCGTGGCACACAGGATTCTCAGGGACGCGGCACACAGGATTCTCAGGGGCGTGGCCCACATGATTCATAGGGGCGTGGCCCACAGGATTCTCGGTGGTGTGGTCCACAGGATTCTCAGGGGCGTGTCTTTTGGCTACTCTGCATAAATACCCTATCAAACACATCTCTTTGTAAAGAACATAAAAATTAGCACTGCATAAAAAAGGCCCTTATCTCTGGTCCATAAAAAAGAAAAACAATGGAAGTGGGAATAAAATAAGAGCAAAAACTGCCCATTTCTGACCTTGTCATAGGCCCCTTTTAAGTTTCTGTTCTTACTAAATCAGTGGTGAATGGACATCATTGTCGTATTCTGGAGAGATTTCCATAAATTCAATGGCAAAAATAGCATTCTTGCCATTAAAAGTAATAGAAGCCTTGACGGAGCCTCCAACTGAACAGACGCCATTGTGGGCATAAGCTAAGCGACCGTTGACTTTGTTCATTTATGATCTAGAGATCAAGGTCACCACATCCGGAAACTATACCCTTCCTTAGATGAGAACAACATGGTAAGTCTCGTATAAGGTATTGGTGCTCGGCTCTGGTCCGGTACTCCAATAGATGAAAAGAAAAGCGAAGCATGTACCCGGCTCAATTTGGGACGATGAGTCCAATAGATGCCACATGGCGTACACTTGAAAACTATTTTATAAACTTGTATTGAAAACTATTTTATTTTATGGAAAATGGCGTGACTCATAAAAATTCACATACTACATCAATAAATAGGGTAACAAAGTGATTCCAAATTATGGGTCATATTGTAACATGAGCAAATGACCAATGTATTATATATAGCACCTCTTGAAAAAATGTCATCACTAGAACACAGGAAAACTCTTACAAGACAGGCGTCAGTTTAGTAAGTGTCCAGCGGTGGAGCATAGAGGTCCATATGACCTTCATGACTACTACCGGATCGAACGGGGCATCCCAAAGACCCAACTACCAAGTACATATTTTGGAAATGTCTAATGCCTGGGAGTTGCACAAAGTTTATAACTCTTGGTTCTCATGGTGAAGACCACTTCTGGAGTGAGGTCCAAGTCATTCGTACTCATTCCTGGAGGAGGTGTGAATGTGAACTTCTGCAGCAATCCAGTGATGAAAATAAATAGCTCCATTCTGGCGAGGCTTTCTCCAGCACACACTCTGCGCCCTGCGGAAACAGAAAAATAGTCAGGTTATGGGGTTTGTAAACCACAACAGAACAGGATCCTCCAACAAAAGGAGCTTTCTGCACACTACTTTTTTTTTGCCAAAAATGAGATCTAGAAAACTTTGATACGTCTAAAATGTTGTGACTTTTGGAGTTGTCACGCCAGTTTTGCCCATCTCTACCAAAATTGATGGAGCTAGGGCAGAATGGGACTGTGACATCACAGTTTGTCTAATTCATAACGAGCAGTGGGGCACATTAGGCCAGAAATTTTACTCCAGTCACCGACTGGAGTAAGATATATTGCACTTTTCGGATGTGCCAGTTTCATTAAGATTTCTTCAGACTCCAGCATGCCCCCTCAGTAAGACCGGCATGAACAATGCCAACGTTTCGTCAGGGAATTGGAGCTTTCATCAAAAAAAAAAAGTTTCCTGACTGTTATAAAGGTATATTTGGAAATTATTTAACAAAACTTTAGTAGCAACAATAGTAAGTTATTGCGATCTACTCACCTTTGGAGAAAGGATAAAATGCATCTTTCTTCAAAAACTTTCCACCAGCATCCAAGAAATGATTAGGGTTAAACTGTCTCGGTGTCTCCCATTGGGTTTCATCAAGGTGAACAGAAGCCCAGAGTGGAATCACTGTGGTTCCCTAATATATAGAATCACAGATGTTTTACATGTACTTTACACTTCTTCTAAATATAATAATCGCTTGTGGGATTCCAGCTATTCCCTCTATGCTAACTGTATTTAACATAGGCGGCCATAAATGTCTTTCTTCTATTTTTCATGGGCACCATGGGAATTTGAACTCCTCTTGAAAAATGTTTTAGATTTGTTTTACTCACTTATATACTCACCATTAATTTCCAGAGAGCTGTACACACATTAACATCACTGTATACATTGGGACTATCAATCTACATTCCCTATCGGTATGTTTTTGAAGTGTGGGAGAAAACCCACGTAGTATCTTTGCAGATGTTGTCCTTGGTGGGATTTGAACCTGGGACCCCAAAGGAACAGTGCTAACTATTAAACCATCCTCATAAGCTCTGCAGACACATTGTACTCCTAATACCAGTGGCAAACATACAGTGTCTCTCATACCAGTAGTAGACATACTGTACATCGCCACTCATACCGGTGGCAAACATACTGTACTTTTCATACCAGTGGCAGACATACAGTGCCCATCATACCAGTGGCAGACATACAGTGCACCTGATAACAGTGACAACATACAGTGCACTTCATAACAGTGGCAGACATACAGTGCACCTCATAACAGTGGCAGACATACAGTGCACCTCATAACAGTGGCAGACATACAGTGCACCTCATAACAGTGGCAACAAACAGTGCCCCTCATAACAGTGGTGAACATACAGTGTCCCTCATACCAGTGGCAACATACAGTACCCCTCATAACAGTGGCAGATGTACAGTACTCATCATGCCAGTGTCAAACACACTGTACTCCTCATAACAGTGACAGACATACAGTACCACTCATTCCAGTCCACTGTACTTCTCATACCAGGGCCGATATACAGTTTCCATTATATCAGTGGCAGACACACTGTACTCCTCATACCAGTGGCGGATGTACAGTTTTCCTCATAACCATGGCAGACATACAATGTCTTTCATATTATGGCAGACATACAGTGCCCATCATACCAGTGGTAGGCATACAGTGCACCTCATACCAGTGAAAACATACAGTGCCCCTCATAACAGTGGCAGACATACAGTGCCCCTCATACCAGTGGCAACATACAGTTTCCCTCATAATAGTGGTGAACATACAGTGTCACTCATACCAGTGGCAACATACAGTACCCCTCATAACAGTGGCAGACGTACAGAGTCCCTCATGCCAGTGGCAAACACCTTTACTCCTCATAACAGTGGCAGACATACAGTGTACCTCATACCAGGGCAGACATACAGTTTCCTTTATACCAGTGGCAAACACACTGTACTCCTCATACCAATGGCAGACGTACAGTTTTTCCCATAACTGTAGCAGATATACAATGCCTTTCATATTACGGCAGATGTACATTTACCCTCATACCACTGGTAGACACACTCTACATTTCATACCAGTGGCAGACATACAGTGTCCCTCATACCAGTGGCAACATACAGTACTCCTCATAACAGTGGCAGATGTACAGTGCCCCTCATGCCAGTGGCAAACACCTTTTCTCCTCATAACAGTGGCAGACATACAGTGCCCCTCATACCAGTGGCAACATACAGTGTCCCTCATACCAGTGGCAGACATACAGTGTCCCTCATACCAGTGGCAGACGTACAGGGTCCCTCATGCCAGTGGCAAACACCTTTACTCCTCATAACAGTGGCAGACATACAGGGTCCCTCATACCAGGGCAGACATACAGTTTCCTTTATACAAGTGGCAAACACACTGTACTCCTCATACCAGTGGCAGACGTACAGTTTTTCCCATAACCATAGCAGACATACAATGTCCTTTATATTACGGCAGACGTACATTTACCCTCATACCACTGGTAGACACACTCTACATCTCATACCAGTGGCAGACATACAGTGCCCCTCATAACAGTGGCAACATACAGCGCCCCATGCTGACATTGACTGTTATAGATTTGAAGTGTACCGTACAGCACTGAATATACAGTAATGATACCACCATCAATAAAGGTTTAGAGATCAACTACAGCTTTAATCCAGGTTACTTGAATAGTGAAACAATTTGGATAACGCTTACGTTATGTTTTGTAACACAGTATATGTTGCCAGGAAAAGAATTACCTTTGGTATAAAATAGTCTCGGAAATGAACATCGGTGGAGGTAGAATGTGGTAAATACTGGAAAATGCTAGCAAATCGCTGAACTTCATGAATTAAGGCCAAGCAGTACGGAAGGACTTTCTGGTCATCCCATCTAGGTGGACGCTCAAACCCAATCACATTTTCAATTTCATACTGAGCTTTTCCTGGAAAACATAAAATGTGATATTCTTTTCATCCGTTGGCTTAACCTGCACTCGATCCTGTGCTATGACGTGACCAAATCTTTAGTGGGTCATCCTGTACTACTACTTACTCTGTATCTGAGGATATTTCATCATGAGCAGAATAGCCCACTGTATCGTAGTGGACGTGGTCTCTGTCCCACCAAGCATAAAATCAAATGCGGTAGCCAAGAAATTCCTTTCTGTGAAGAGTTTCTCTTTTTCATCTTCTACAATTTCCTAAAAGACGCAAAGACATAAAATAGTGATATTACACCATTACACCATGACCTACATCTACAGGGGTCGGAGACAAAGGACATTTTATCTTCTGCTTATTCTTGGCTTAGGAATCAGGTGAGCTTTCCTTATTATTGGTTAACAGTAATTTCGGCATACATGCTCATACAGGAAAGGTTTACTTCATTGCGTGACCCCACCCATCTGACTCCTAAACCCCAAAAGAGCAGATATTTAAATTAATAAAATACAAGTTATTACATATTCACTATTTTTCCACAAAACTATATATTAAACATTTCAGCTCATCTCGCTTTATGCCAAGATGCCATTAAATTGGACTGCAATTTTATGGTGACGGGTTATCTTTAAAGCTCTTTACCCTTTCATCCTTCTGCACAAATGCTTCGGCAAATGTCCTGAAAGAATCTTCACCTTTAACTTCTTTCGATTCGTTAAAGAGATCCTTCAAAATTTCATTTAATTGATCAACCCGGTTCCTAACAAGTCGAGGTTCTTTGAAGAAAAATTTCAGCTTCGGGAAGACATTGTATATCTAGAATAGGAAAATATCCAATGATATGGCTAAATATCATACATCTATGAATACTGTAGTGCATAAGGCTAAATTATAGTTACAGTTCTGTAATAAAGGGCTGGAGGGACTTAAAAGGTTGGCCCAAGGACAAAATACATTTTGATCAACAGATCTTGAAATGATAATAATCTCCACATTGTCATGTGTTAATAAATGTTCCTGTGCTGAGATAATATTATAAATGTGCAACTGCTATCTACTGTTTAATGGGTCTGCCTGACTATGCCAACCACTGGCACATATCACAAGGAAGAATAATTGTTTATGCAAATGACATAGCAGTAGCTTGCAGCTGCTACTTTCTGTGAGGTAAAACATTTCCCTGCCTGTCTTATCACAGGAGTGAGTCTTTCTGTTGTGTCTCAAGCTGTCTGAAATCATCATAAATCAAGTCAGTGAAGTAGGAGCCTTTAAGCTCATGTCATGAACTTGATTAATTATGAAGTCAGAAAGCTGGAGTCGTGGCAGAAACCCTCACTCCTGGGATAAAGCAGGCAGGGAAATGTTTTACCTCTCCTAAAGCCGCAACTGCAAGCCACTGCTATGTCATCTGTTTAATCTTCATTTCCTGGTCAAGAATTATGGTCAGTGCCATCCATGTTCCTGTATGGTCAGACACAGCCATTACACTGCACATTTATAACATTATCTTAGTACGGGAACATTTTTTAAAGAAATCCATCTTGGTTCTAATATCTAATGATTAAAATGTACTTTGTTTATGGGACAACCCTTTTACGTCATTGGCTTGTGCAACTGAACCAACCCACAAAGAGTCACCAGCCCAGAAAGTGTATTCTTTAAGTTTAGCATAAGCGCCAAATTCCTCCCAATCACTCCTGCGCTACTTTCACCACCCCCATCCTAATCAGTGCTTCCATTCAGTAGTATGAAAATTGATCTAATTATACGAGAACCCTATGTGCTTAGCCTTCAGAATAAGTCCATCCTCTGGCTGTGTATACTACATATTTGCATCTATATATCCATATCTCACACCTCTTTCTATGGTGTTACCCCACTTCATGACCTCAGTTCTCTATTTGCCTTTATCTGGTGTATAATTTATTTACTAATCACTATTTTCGGTAATATTGATGTACATTACCTTTGCTGGCGGAGTACCAGTGTTGATAACAATCTCATCCATGATGGTTACCATCTTCTGAAATGTTGGGTGATCATAGTCAAATCGTCTCCCAAATAACATCCCAAAAGTTATGTTAGGGGCAGCAAGATAAAGTATTTTCTTATCGAAAGGTTTACCTGGAATATACCATGTGAAATAACATTACCGCACAGACATATAAAATACATTCTCAAAATGCACAGAAAAAAACACAAAAATATATGGCTTAGCAAAAGCACTGCTTGGACCATGTAATTGTCCCAGTAAATTCCTGACTGTGGGCAATGAGTTAATTATAACCACAGTGATTTATGGTCAATGCTTCTAGTCATTTATGGTCAGCACATGCCGACAAAACTCAAGGATTGGTAGATCACCACTGAAGAACATGGGATCCCCATGTAAAGTGTGTATACAGGAGAAGGGTCTCAACGCTTCGACACCACAGTGTCCTGTGTAACACTGATGCCACTCACCATTATAAGACTGAATTGCTGTACTTAGAAACTGTAGCTCATCGATAATTCTGCCTTCAATGGGTTTCTTCCCCATCCCAAGATCTCTTAATATGGAAAGCATAAATCTCCGAGTTATTTTCCATATTTCTCCATTGGAGAAGACCACTCCTAGAAGAGAAGAAATGATAACATATGCAATTATGGCGCAGTTGAGTCACATCTTTTGCCAGATACCTAATTTCCTCTTCAATTTCTTGGATACATGGCATAAAGATCAATCCTTATAACTAATCTGTGACCCTTGGACAGAGGAAGCCTTGTATTTTATTAGCGGATTATTTTCAATAAAGGGATTTTCCAACTCGAGAGAAATTTCTGCAGTCAGTTTATTTGCCAAATTGTGACAGTGCGCAAAATGCATAATGTTAGGATTCTCCTGTATCACGTGACAAATTGTGACAGTGTGCAATGTGCATACTGTCAGGATTCTTCTGTATCACATAATCACTAGAATGCAATTTTCATACTTAGAGTCACATGCCTACTAGATTCTCATCCTTTCAATGTTCTAAGTAGCACTATGTGTTGCCTTTATGGTACGTGCACCATCACTGGTTCTCGGGTGTGGGACCAATCTGATTTTATTATGCAGAGGACTAGACTGCAAGGAGCACAATCGTGGCACAAAGTCTCCACAGCCATGTTTGCCAATGCTGGAGATTACTCGCATGATTACTAATTCTAGGCTAAAATAATTTGACAGGCTTACCATGATTCATCTGAAAGTCATCAGCAATAGGCAATGCACCACGATTTCCAAAATCATAATTGGCTGTGACAAGAGCCTCTTTATTGGCTTCGTACCCAACCAGAACCACCGCTTTTGCAGAGCCCAAATGGAAGGTGAAGAACGTACCATATTTCTTTGCAAGCTGTAAAAGAATAATATATTATTGAAACCCATCTAATCACAACCAAATACAATCTTTTGTTCCACTGCAGACATGGACATTTTACTCGAAAGCCTCAATCGGTCAAGAGTTCATAGTACTTGGCATTCTAGCTTCCAGTATGGATGCCCCCGAACCGTACAACTCCAATATTCCCCCTTTAACTTCTAGTTGGCCAACAAAGTTATCCCTCTGCACCCCTGTCCCCCTAAAAGAATACTCAAGACTCAAGGCTGGGAAAAATTGTCAGCAGACAAAATACAAATGACCTTTAGGGAAATATCATTTTAACTAATTAACAAACATATCTATATACAGATAAAAAAACAGCAGGTTCCTTGAACCTTTATGGACCTGGCATCCACTATTAATCCAAAAACATGATGGTTTTGCCCCAGCTGTCACCATCTGCTTCAGAGCACTATATGCCAAAACATGTGGCCACCTGATTGCTCCATAAAGAACTCCCACTAGTATTTTTATAAAACCTCTAAAAAATGAAGTGTTGTATCATACACTAATCCTAGCTAGACTTTCCTTCAAAGAAAAATTGAAAAATTATTTACAGGAAAATCTGATATACATTCAATATAACTGAATTAAACATTTTTTAATTGTTCCTAAGGGTTGGACCGCTACCGAACAACCATTGACGGCTTATGCTAAAGGTAAGACGTCATTTGCCAATGTTCCAGGTTCCCCCTTTAAAATCTAAAAGCTAACCCAACAATATCTCTTATGTTAGTTGGACAGTTATATAAAAAAAATCAGCTTCATTGTAATTTTGTTTTTACCTGGGTTTCATTAAATAACTATAAGGAATGAATGGATTGTTAAAATATTGCCTATGAGTACCTACAACAGTCCATACAGGGAATGTTTCATGTTTATTAATGGGTAAAATTGCAAAGTGCTTGTAAAAACATGCAATTTTTAAAATTCATTTCTTAATTAAAATCCTCTCAAGAATGGAGGGAATTTTAATTCTATAGTTTAATACTCGTTGCCAAGGTTTTTGGCCACCTCAAAGTGGTTGGTTTCCCAGGCGTGGAGCGTGCGCTTGAGAGTTCTGCTCTGAGGGTAACCATATGGCTGGATCGGCAACTTTGTAATGTATCTAAACAGAAAAATCTGCTTCTCCGATTGATTAAGATTCTACGGAGAGGGAGGAGCTAGAGACCGACACGGACATTCTGCTGAAAGTTCCTCTTATTGTCCACTGTCCATAAAGTTTCCATGAACTGGGACAGAATTAGGGCTGATTTTGAGCTTAATGGTCAAAACTAAAATGATTGTTTTACCTTACCTCCATAAAAGTGATGTCTTGTCTTCTTACATTCAGTATGTGCAGGTTACCAATGATGGGGAGCGGGGTTGGTCCTGGTGGGAAATTATAAGTCTTTCTTTTAGTAAAGCTCAGTAGGATCTTCACAACCATCATGACGACGGTGGAGAGAAGGAAAAGCGTCACTGCTCCCGAAGCCATGGCGCATCTACTGGTTGTAGAAGTCGTTCTTAGGCATTTAGGAAAGTTACCCAGACTTAAATATTGTCCATCCGTAGCTGAACTCCTCCCCGAGCAAACAGCACTTCTGGACCTGATGTGTTATTCTAATGAAGAGATAAAGCCAGGAGAATCAATTGGTTGGAAACGTTTCAGACACTTGATAAATGAACAATATTTCTCAACATGTATACTCAGCTTATAATGGCCAATACCAATACCAAGGGTCCAATAATACAGTGCTTAAAGGGGTATTCCCATCTCCAAGATCCTATCCCAATATATAGTAGGTATAATAAGAATAATATTAGCAAATACCTCCAATTACAAATGTAGTATAGTTTTTCTGGTTCACTATGTCTCTTTCCTCATGTGAACAACTGGAAAGACGAGGGGAATAAGCCACCACCATGGTGTATAATCCTTAAAAAATTCAATTTTTATTAAATATTCCACTTAAAATAAATATGAATAATAAAGGGCTGCTGAACACCAAAATGCAGGGGCAAAGGATTACCAATAACGTGCAATGTGCATATGACTATTCAGTCAACAGGTAAGTTAATAAATTGAAATACAAAAAGTCACATATAAAATAGCAGCAAATAACAGAAAGTGCAGTGTGCAAATGCAAAGATTGAAAGTGGCAATGCACAAATAATTATGGTGACAAAAAGCAAGAGCCTAATCGTAGTATAATCATAAAGCAAGAATATAACATAGATGAATCAATTAAGAATACAAAAAGTTAAACGAATTAAAAAAAATACAAAAAGTTGCTAATTGCAGTAAATAAAGTGATTGATATGTCAGTGGCACTGCAGAGATCACATAGTATTAGCAGCAAAGGAAGAAAGTGCAATGTGCTAGCAAAGTATGACCGAATAGTAATATATTCCTGTAAGTCAATAGCAGCTAGAGACAAGCCTATCCATAAAACGAGCACAAAATAAGGTAGGTAAACTTACTGGATTGAATGCGGTAACTGAGATGTCCCTGCTGCCCCAACGCACGTTTCGTTAGAGCTTCTTCAGGAGAGGTGTGGCAGCCCTGTCATGATCTCAATGGCAAGAGAACATAGCATCAGCATATATAGGAACTAGCTCTTGGAAGATGGGAACTGAGCTGACCATGAACTAAACCTAACGCACAACTAGCAGTGGCCGGGTAGCATGCCTACGTTGATTCTAGATGCCCAGCACCAGCCGGAGGACTAAATAATGCTAGCAGAGGAAAATATTAGTCCTAGCTCACCTCTAGAGAAATACCCCGAAAGGAGACAGAGGCCCCCCACATGTATTGGCGGTGAATTAAGATGAAATAACAAACGTAGTATGAAAATAGGTTTAGCAAATTTGAGGTCCACTTACTACATAGCAGAAGACAGAAAGGACACTTTCATGGTCAGCTGAAAACCCTATCAAAACACCATCCAGAAATTACTTTAAGACTCTGGCATTAACTCATAACACCAGAGTGGCAATTCCTGTTCACAAGAGCTTTCCAGACACAGTAACGAAACTACAGCTGTGAACTGGAACAAAAATGCAAAAACAAACATGGACAAGAGTCCAACTTATCTAGTAGTTGTCTAGGAGCAGGAACAAGCACAGAGAGGCTTCTGATAACATTGTTGACCGGCAAGCAACTAACAGAGAAGCAAGGTTATATAGCGACTCCCACATCTTGATGGGAACAGGTGAACAGAGAAGATGAAGACACCAGTTCAATTCCACCAGTAGCCACCGGGGGAGCCCAGAATCCAAATTCACAACAGTACCCCCCCCTCAAGGAGGGGGCACCGAACCCTCACCAGAACCACCAGGGCGATCAGGATGGGCCCTATGAAAGGCACGAACCAGATCAGAGGCATGAACATCAGATGCATTCACCCAAGAATTATCCTCCTGGCCGTATCCCTTCCACTTGACCAGATACTGGAGTCTCCGTCTGGAAACACGGGAGTCTAAGATTTTCTCCACAACGTACTCCAACTCACCCTCAACCAACACCGGAGCAGGAGGCTCAACGGAAGGCACAACCGGTACCTCATACCTGCGCAATAATGACCGATGAAAAACGTTATGAATAGAAAAGGATGCAGGGAGGTCCAAACGGAAGGAAACAGGGTTAAGAATCTCCAATATCTTATACGGGCCGATGAACCGAGGCTTAAACTTAGGAGAAGAGACCCTCATAGGGACAAAACGAGAAGACAACCACACCAAATCCCCAACACAAAGCCGAGGACCAACACGACGGTGGCGGTTGGCAAAAAGCTGAGTCTTCTCCTGGGACAACCTCAAATTGTCCACCACCTGCCCCCAGATCTGATGCAATCTCTCCACCACAGCATCCACTCCAGGACAATCCGAAGATTCCACCTGACCAGAGGAAAATCGAGGATGAAACCCCGAATTACAGAAAAACGGGGACACCAAAGTGGCAGAGCTGGCCCGATTATTGAGAGCGAACTCCGCCAATGGCAAAAAAGCAACCCAATCATCCTGGTCAGCAGACACAAAACACCTCAGATATGTCTCCAGGGTCTGATTAGTCCGCTCGGTCTGGCCATTCGTCTGAGGATGGAAAGCGGACGAAAAAGATAAATCTATGCCCATCCTAGCACAGAATGCCCGCCAAAATCTAGACACGAATTGGGTCCCTCTGTCAGAAATGATATTCTCAGGAATACCATGCAAACGAACAACATTTTGAAAAAACAGAGGAACCAACTCGGAAGAAGAAGGCAACTTGGGCAGAGGAACCAAATGGACCATCTTAGAGAAACGGTCACACACCACCCAGATGACAGACATCTTCTGAGAAACAGGCAGATCTGAAATAAAATCCATCGAGATGTGCGTCCAAGGCCTCTTAGGAATAGGCAAGGGCAACAATAATCCACTAGCCCGAGAACAACAAGGCTTGGCCCGAGCACAAACGTCACAAGACTGCACAAAGCCTCGCACATCTCGTGACAGGGAAGGCCACCAGAAGGACCTTGCCACCAAATCCCTGGTACCAAAAATGCCAGGATGACCTGCCAACGCAGAAGAATGAACCTCAGAGATGACTCTACTGGTCCAATCATCAGGAACAAACAGTTTATCAGGTGGGCAACGATCCGGTCTATCCGCCTGAAACTCCTGCAAGGCCCGCCGCAGGTCTGGAGAAACGGCTGACAATACCACTCCATCCTTAAGGATACCTGTGGGCTCAGAGTTACCAGGCGAGTCAGGCTCAAAACTCCTAGAAAGGGCATCCGCCTTAACATTCTTAGAACCCGGTAGGAATGACACCACAAAATTAAACCGAGAGAAAAATAATGACCAGCGCGCCTGTCTAGGATTCAGGCGCCTGGCGGTCTCAAGATAAATCAAATTTTTGTGGTCAGTCAATACCACCACCTGATGTCTGGCCCCCTCCAGCCAATGGCGCCACTCCTCAAAAGCCCACTTCATGGCCAAAAGCTCCCGATTCCCAACATCATAATTCCGCTCAGCGGGCGAAAATTTACGGGAAAAGAAGGCACAAGGCCTCATCACGGAGCAGTCAGAACTTTTCTGCGACAACACTGCCCCAGCTCCGATCTCAGAAGCGTCGACCTCAACCTGAAAAGGTAGAGCAACATCAGGCTGACGCAACACAGGGGCAGAGGAAAAACGGCGCTTAAGCTCCCGAAAGGCCTCCACAGCATCAGGGGACCAATCAGCAACATCAGCACCCTTCTTAGTCAAATCGGTCAATGGCTTAGCAATATCCGAAAAACCAGCAATAAATCGACGATAAAAGTTAGCAAAGCCCAAAAATTTCTGAAGACTCTTAAGAGAAGAGGGCTGCGTCCAATCACAAATAGCTCGAACCTTGACAGGATCCATTTCAATGGAAGAGGGAGAAAAAATATATCCCAAAAAGGAAATCCTCTGTACCCCAAAAACACACTTAGAACCCTTCACACACAAAGAATTAGACCGCAAAACCTGAAAAACCCTCCTGACTTGTTGGACATGAGAGTCCCAGTCATTCGAAAAAATCAGAATATCATCCAGATACACAATCATAAATTTATCCAAATAATCGCGAAAAATATCATGCATAAAGGACTGGAAAACTGACGGAGCATTTGAAAGACCAAAAGGCATCACTAAATACTCAAAGTGGCCCTCGGGCGTATTAAATGCGGTTTTCCATTCATCCCCCTGCCTGATTCGCACCAAATTATACGCCCCACGAAGGTCAATCTTAGAGAACCACTTGGCCCCCTTTATGCGAGCAAACAAATCAGTCAGCAACGGCAATGGGTATTGATATTTAACAGTGATTTTATTCAAAAGCCGATAATCAATACATGGTCTCAAAGAGCCGTCTTTTTTTGACACAAAGAAAAAACCGGCTCCTAAGGGAGATGACGATGGACGAATATGTCCCTTTTCCAAGGACTCCTTTATATATTCTCGCATAGCAGCATGTTCCGGCACAGACAGATTAAATAAACGACCCTTTGGGTATTTACTACCCGGGATTAAATCTATGGCACAATCGCACTCTCGGTGCGGAGGTAACGAACCAAGCTTGGATTCTTCAAAGACGTCACGATAGTCAGACAGGAACTCAGGAATTTCAGAGGGAATAGATGATGAAATGGAAACCACAGGTACATCCCCATGAGCCCCCTTACATCCCCAGCTCAACACAGACAAAGCTCTCCAGTCGAGGACTGGGTTGTGAGATTGCAGCCAAGGCAATCCTAGCACCAAATCATCATGTAGATTATATAGCACCAGAAAGCGAATAATCTCCTGGTGATCCGGATTAATACGCATAGTTACTTGTGTCCAGTATTGTGGTTTATTATTAGCCAATGGGGTGGAGTCAATCCCCATAAGGAATAGAAGTCTCCAAAGGCTCTAAATCATACCCACAGCGTTTGGCAAAGGACCAATCCATAAGACTCAAAGCGGCGCCAGAGTCGACATAGGCGTCCGTGGTAATAGATGACAAAGAGCAAATCAGGGTCACAGATAGAATAAACTTAGACGGTAAGGTGCAAATGGAAACAGATTTACCAAGCTTTTTAGTGCGCTTAGAGCATGCTGATATAACATGAGTAGAATCACCACAATAGAAACACAACCCATTTTTCCGTCTAAAATTCTGCCGCTCGCTTCGGGACAGAATTCTATCACACTGCATACTCTCTGGCGACTTCTCAGTGGACACCGCCAGATGGTGCACTGGTTTGCGCTCCCGCAAACGCCTATCGATCTGAATAGCCATTGTCATGGACTCATTCAGACCCGCAGGCACAGGGAACCCCACCATAACATCCTTAATGGCATCAGAGAGACCCTCTCTGAAAGTCGCCGCCAGGGCGCACTCATTCCACTGAGTAAGCACAGACCATTTACGGAATCTTTGGCAGTAAATTTCCGCTTCATCTTGCCCCTGAGATAGGGACATCAAAGTTTTTTCTGCCTGAAGCTCCAAATGAGGTTCGTCATAAAGCAACCCCAAGGCCAGAAAAAACGCATCCACATTGAGCAACGCAGGATCCCCTGGTGTCAATGAAAAAGCCCAGTCTTGAGGGTCGCCCCGGAGCAAGGAAATCACAATCCTAACCTGCTGTGCAGGGTCTCCGGCAGAGCGAAATTTCAAGGACAAAAATAATTTGCAATTATTTCGAAAATTCTGAAACCCAGATCTATTCCCCGAGAAAAATTCCGGCAAAGGAATTCTCGGCTCAGATACAGGTGCATGACAAACAAAGTCTTGCAAATTTTGTACCTTCGTGGCGAGATTATTCAAACCTGCAGTTACACTCTGAAGATCCATTACAAACAGGTGGACACAGAGCCATTCAAAGATTAGAAGGAGAGAAAAAAAAAAAAAAAAAAAAAAAAAATTTCAGCAGACTTCTTATTTCTCTCCTTTCTCAGCCAAGGATTTTAACCCTTTAGTTGGCCGGTCAAACTGTCATGATCTCAATGGCAAGAGAACATAGCATCAGCATATATAGGAACTAGCTCTTGGAAGATGGGAACTGAGCTGACCATGAACTAAACCTAACGCACAACTAGCAGTGGCCGGGTAGCATGCCTACGTTGATTCTAGATGCCCAGCACCAGCCGGAGGACTAAATAATGCTAGCAGAGGAAAATATTAGTCCTAGCTCACCTCTAGAGAAATACCCCGAAAGGAGACAGAGGCCCCCCACATGTATTGGCGGTGAATTAAGATGAAATAACAAACGTAGTATGAAAATAGGTTTAGCAAATTTGAGGTCCACTTACTACATAGCAGAAGACAGAAAGGACACTTTCATGGTCAGCTGAAAACCCTATCAAAACACCATCCAGAAATTACTTTAAGACTCTGGCATTAACTCATAACACCAGAGTGGCAATTCCTGTTCACAAGAGCTTTCCAGACACAGTAACGAAACTACAGCTGTGAACTGGAACAAAAATGCAAAAACAAACATGGACAAGAGTCCAACTTATCTAGTAGTTGTCTAGGAGCAGGAACAAGCACAGAGAGGCTTCTGATAACATTGTTGACCGGCAAGCAACTAACAGAGAAGCAAGGTTATATAGCGACTCCCACATCTTGATGGGAACAGGTGAACAGAGAAGATGAAGACACCAGTTCAATTCCACCAGTAGCCACCGGGGGAGCCCAGAATCCAAATTCACAACACAGCCCCTCATAAGGTATAATGCAGTCGCCCCGTAGAATATAATGTAGTCCCTTTATATGGTATAATGCAGCCCTCCATAGAATAGAATGCAGTCCCCTCATAGGGTAGAATGCAGCCCCCTCATAGGGTATAATACAGCCCTCCATAGAATATAATGTAGTCCCCTCATAGGGTATAATGCAGCCCCCCATAGAATAGAATGCAGTCCCCTCATAGGGTGTAATGCAGCCCCCTCATAGGATAATAAATAATCTTTATTTTTATATAGCGCTAACATATTCCGCAGCGCTTTACAGTTTGCACAGATTATTGTCGCTGTCACCGGTGGGGCTCACAATTTAGATTCCCTATCAGTATGTCTTTGGAATGTGAGAGGAAGCCAGAGTACCCGGAGGAAACCCAAGCAAACACGGGGAGAACATACACGGGGAGAACATACAACTCCCCATGTATGTCCTTGGTGGGATTTGAACCCAGGACTCCAGCGCTTGCAAGGCTGCAGTGCTATCCACTGAGCCACTGTGCTGTCGCCTCATAGGGTACAATGCAGCCCCCCATAGAATATAATGCAGCCAACTCATATGGTCTAATGCATCCCCATCATAGGGTATAATGCAGCCCTCCATAGAATATAATGTAGCCCCCTCGTAGGGTATAATGCAGCCCCCCCTCATGCAATATAATGTAGCTCCCAGAAAATATAATGTAGCCTCCCCATAGGGTATAATGCAGCCCCCCATAAAATATAATGTAGCGTACTCATGGGGTATAATGCAGCCTCCCATAGAATATAAAGTAGACCCCTCAGGGTATAATGCAGCCTCCCCCAATAGAATATGATGTACCCCCTCAAAGGATATAATGCAGCCCTCCCATAGAATATAATGCAGACCCTTATAGAGTATAATGCAGCCCCCCATAGAAGAATGGTGCCCATAGAATTATAAGGGTTTGCACCATAGAGAAAAGCAACATTCCTGTAGGATAATAAATAGTGATGAGCAAATATACTCGGTACTCGAGATTTCCCGAGCACGCTCGGGTGTCCTCCGAGTATTCGTAAGTACTCGGAGATTTAGTTTTCAGTGCCGCAGCTGAATGATTTACATTTGTTAGCCAGCATAAGTACAGTACATGTGGGGATTCCCTAGCAACCAGGCAACCCCCACATGTACTTATGCTGGCTATCAGATGTAAATCATTCAGCTGCGGCAATAAAAACAAAATCTCAGAGTACTTACAAATACTGGGAGGAAATCTCGAGTACCGAATATATTCGCTCATCAGTATTTATTATCCTACAGGGGTCTTCTGTTGCTTTTTCTCTGCAATAAACCTATTATAAAATACCTAATTGCCACTGAGGCAACGAATACCCTGTTTCCACCCTATGACTGTAAGCACGGCCATTCTTGGTGCATATAGAGTACCATCTAAGTAAAGGAATCAGCTTTTATCCTCTTTGGCCAGGCTTACAGTCTATCTTGTAGATTGGAAGCTTGCGAGCAGGGACCTCACCCTTAATGTCACTGTTTAAATTGTCTTAACTTGTATTGAACTTATTGTCTGTACATGTCCCCGCTTAATTGTAAAGTGCTGCGGAATATGTTGGCGCTGTATAAATAAATATTATTATTATTAATTATTATTATCTATCCCTGACACGCGCACTGACTGGCAGCATTGTCCATGCCAGGAAGTTACAAATCTGCTGACCAGTGAGCTGGCACTGTAATTCTGTTTGCAAAAAAACAAGTACAATTCTGACAAGTTAACCCGTTAAAGACTGGTATATTTTCCATCTTCTGAACCAAGTGTTCTTTTTTAGTTTATGTGGTTTCTTAATCAATTCAGTGTAAGATTTATAATGTTTTATGCAGTGTAAAAATGTGGGCACCCTTGGTCAAAATTACTGTTTTTGTGAACAGTTAAGCAAGTTGAAGATTGAATGATCTCTAAAAGGCCTAACCTTAATGATGACACGTTTCCTTTGTATTCTAGGCAAAAACAATATTGTAATTTCTTAACATTTTAAAAATTACAAAAAGGAAAATGGGTTGATGGAAAACTTTGTGCACCCTGCATGATTAGTACTTAGTAGCACCCTCTTTTCAAGTATCGGAGCTTGTAAATGC
This sequence comes from Ranitomeya variabilis, assembly GCF_051348905.1. Lineage (NCBI taxonomy): Eukaryota > Metazoa > Chordata > Amphibia > Anura > Dendrobatidae > Ranitomeya > Ranitomeya variabilis. Next base: position 36,167,176 of record NC_135238.1, read on the forward strand.
TTTTTGTGGATAGCCAAGAGTATCTCAATTACTTGAGGGATTTTCATCCATTCTTCCTTTAGGGTATGTGCACATGTTGCAGATTTGGCTGCGGATTTTTGTGCACTAAATCCGCAGCTCTTGGCAGAAAACGCAGGTGCATATTTGATGCGTTTTTTGAGCGTTTTAACGTGTTTTTTGCGAGGTTTAGATGCGTTTTTGTAAGCTAAGTAAAGATGTATTATTGAGCAAAAAAAAAGAAATTGTGATGTAATTTCTTGTTCGACCTCCTCTTTTACATTTGTCCAACCCACACTCCATTACACAAACACAGATAGATAGATAAATAGATATAAATATAGATAGATAGATCTATAGATATATGAATAGATAGATCTATGTATCTATCTATAGATATATCTATGGATAGATGTAGAAAGATATATGGATAGTTAGGCTACTTTCACATATCAGTTTTTTTCCGCCAGGCAGGATCCGGCGAATTTTTTAAAAAATGGATCCGTTGCAAATAGTGAAAAACTGATGCAACTGATCGGTTTTTTTTTAGAGAGAGAGAATGGAAGATGTGCATGATTACAATGGAAAAATGCATGAAAAACCGGATTCGGAGGCAGAATTCATCATTTCATATCTCAGTTTCATACGCTTTTCGCCGGATCAGTCGCTGGGCGTTTTTTCACCGGACAGAAAAAACCTTCCTCTGTACGTTTTCTCTGTCCACCGGAAACAGCTGTTTTGACGGATCCGGCAAAAAACTGATGAAAGTGTGGCCATCAGGAGCAATCCGGTGCTAATACAACTCTATGAGAAAAAAATGGGTCCGACGGAAAAAACGGATCGTTTTGTTTCAAAACTCGCCGGATTGTGCCGATGGCAAAAACCTGATGTGTGAAAGTAGCCAGATAGATATATGGATAGATATATCTATGTATCTATAGATATATCTATCTATAAATATGTATATCTATAGATAGATATATCCATAGTTATATCTGTAGATATATCCATAGTTATATCTATAGATATATCTATAAATATATCCATAGATATCCATCTATAGATATATAGATTTGTCCATAGATATATCCATAGATACTGTATATAATATATAATAGCAAGGCCAATGTTGATTAATGAACATGTTTAATTTAAAAAAAATGGAAAAAAATGGTGGCTCCCACGCACTGTTCTGCACCAGAAGGGGAAAGCCGACAGCCGGGGGCCAATATTTGTAGCCTGGGAAGGGGGTAATACCCATGGCCCCTTCCCAGACTATGAATATCAGCCCGCAGCTGTCTGCGTAGCCTTTACTGGCTATTAAAATAGGGGGCCTCCCAAAAAAAATGATGTGGGGTCCCCCTATATTTTATATCCAGAAAGGCTATGCAGACAGCTGTAGGCTGATATTCATAGCCTAGAGAGGGGCCATGGATATTTGCCCCCTGGCTACAAATACCAGCCCCCAGCCGCCCCAGAAATGGCACATCTGTAAGATGCACCAATTCCGGCACTTAGCCCCTCTCTTCCCACTCCCCTATAGTGGTGGGATATGGAGTAATAAGGGGTTAATGTCACCTTGCTAATATCAGGTGACATTAAGCCCAGTTAATAATGGAGAGGCGTCAATAAGACACCTATCCATTACTAATCCTATAGTAGTGAAAGGGTTTAAAAAAACCTGACACAGCCAGGAAAAAAAGTATTTTAATATTCTTAATTTCACCATACTTACCAAACTCGATCGCCTGCAAAAAATTAAAAATAATAAACCAACCGTATACTCACTTTCCGCCGTAGTCCAATTAATAGCGAGTGTCCCACGACTATCTCCCCTATAGAACAGTGACATCGGGTGATATCACTGCTCTCTAGGTCCTTCAGTGACACACTGCCAAAAGACAATGGCTCCTGCAGTGCATCACTGAAGAGGTTACCTGAGTTCAGGGGGAATTTTCCCACACAGCAGTGCCACAAGTGAGAATAGGGACTATTTTGCACAGTGGCAGAGGAATACATTGCAGAAAGATACCTTCCGTCATTGTATTCCTTGAGGCCCTGGAGAGCGGTTGCATCAACTGATGTGGCTGCTCTCCACGGGAGATCGTCGTGGGACACTCGTATTAATTGCATATCTGCGGATCAGGGAGTATAATGTTTGTTTATTATTTTAATATTTTAATATTTTTCACAGGTGACAATGGCTTTGGGGATCAAGGTGATGGTGAGTATGTACTCTATGTTGTATATAATGTATGTCTATATGTATGTACTGTATGTCTATATGTATGTGTTGTATGTACTGTATGTATGTGCTGTATGTCATATGTTGTATGTACTGTTGTATGTACTGTATGTTCTGTATGTATGTTTTATGTAATGTTGTATATACTGTATGTCATATGTTGTATATACTGTTGTATGTTGTATGTTCTGTTGTATGTTGTATGCACTGTTGTATGTTATATGTTATATGTACTGTTGTATGTTGTATGTACTGTATGTCATATGTTGTATGTTATATGTTGTATGTTGTATGTACTGCTGTATGTTCTGTATGTCATATGTTGTATGTACTGTATGACCTATTTTGAGGTCTAGCCATAGATTTTCAATTTTAAGATCAGTGGACTGTGAGGGACATTGTAAAGCCTTCAGCTTGCGCCTTTTAAGGTCATCTATTGTTTATTTTGATGTGTGTTTAGGATTAATATCTATTAGTAGTAGTCATCCTCTTTTCAACTTCAGCTTTTTTACAGATGGTGAACTGTTTGCATCAAGTATTTGTTGCAATTTCATTGACTCCAGTCTTCCCTCTACCCTTGAAATGTTCTCCGTGCCACAACATAACCTCAAAGCATGATTGATCCACATCATTCTTAATGGTTGTGAAGATGTTCTTTTCCTGAAATTCTGTGCCTTTTTTTTCTCCACACATACCTTTAATCATTGTGGCCAAAAAGTTCTATTTTATTAACCTTATCGGTCCACAGGATTTGTTTCCAAAATGAATCAGGCTTGTTTAGATGTTCTTTTGCATACTGAGCTGAATTTTATGATGAGGATGCAGGAGAGGTTTTCTTCTGGTGACTCTTCCATGAAGGCCATATTTGTGCAGGTCTCTCTGAACAGTAGAACGATGTACCACAACTTCAGAGTCTGCTAAATCTTTCTGAAGATCTTTTGCTGTCAAGCATGGGTTTTTATTTGCCTCTCTAGCAATCCTATGAGCTGCTCTCACTGAAATTTTGCTTGGTCTTCCAGACCTTATCTTGACCTCCACTTTTCTTGTTAATTGCCATTTCTTAATTACTGTTATGGTGCTGGTGGTTAGGAACACTTGGAATGACCTGATAGGTAAACCAGAAATATAGGACAAGCTCTGGGGACGTGGGAACTTTACTGACCGCAAACCTGATCCTATCACACACACTATAGGTAGCCGTGGAGCATACCTAACTCTCCCTAGACGCCTCTTCACAGCCTGAGAGCTAGCTACCCCTAGAGAGAAACAAAAGCCTCACTTGCCTCAGAGAAATTTCCCCAAAGTAAAGTCAGCCCCCCACAAATAATGACGGTGAGTTAAGAGGAAAATACAAACATAGGAATGAAAACAGGTTTTAGCAAAAGAGGCCCACTAGTACTAAATAGTATGAAGATAGCAAGGGAACTGTGCGGTCAGTATAAAATACTACAAAATATCCACGCAGAGAGTACAAAAGACCCTCACACCGACTCACGATGTGAGGGAGCAACTCCGCTCCCCAGAGCTTCCAGCTAGCAAGAAAATAGCATATAAGCAAGCTGGACTGAACTTATCATATACTGAGAAACATTTTCCAAAAGCAATGAGCAAAAATGAACTAGCATAAACTTAGCTTCTCCAGGAGGAGACAGGTCACACATGAAGTCCCAGAGAGAACTGCACCAATACTGAATACAATGACAGCTGGCAACAAGTAAAGATCTAGGTGGAGTTAAATAGGCAACCAGCACTGCAGAAAATGAGGCAGCTGGAGCCCAGCTAAAGACCAGCAGTATCACTCAAAGCCACCAGAGGGAGCCCACGAACAGAACTCAACAAAGTACCATTCACGACCACAGGAGGGAGCCCGAGAACGGAATTCACAACAAATTACATTTTGAACTGAGGAAAAGACAACTTGAAAATGCTTTTGTAACGCCGGTGGGTTTATACCTTGTTTCTTCGGTGCTACTCTGCATGTCTCTGCTTTAACCCTTGCTCCTCTCCCCCTAATGTGCAGGGATACTGTTGTCTGTTACCTGTATGGATGTGGCTCAGTTCCCTGCTCCGCTGCATAGCTGCACATGTGTTGTGATGTCTTTGCTCTGCTGCATGACCATCTGCATATGTGGTCCCTGACTGCTGCTGTGGAAGCTATCTGCGGGTTTCAAGGTCCTCTGCAGCTGGTGCATGACTTTCATGTGTGATCAGGCTTGCAGTCACTGCCAGGTTCCCTAAGCCTCAGTTGCTGTGCTGTAATGGTTTCTGTTTGTGCTTAGGGTGAGCGCGGCCACACATTCCCTGCTTTTATTAGGGTTAGCGTGTGCACCTGTGTTGCCTTTCTTAGCCTATTGCTGAGGGGTAGCTCCTATATAAACTCTCTCTTTCCTGTTGGGCGTTGCCAGAGCATTGCATTGTGTTTCTGAGTCTTGCCTTGTGTGTTAGGTATCCAGCTCCCGCTCTGTCTGCACTCTGTTCTGGGAGAGCTGATACTTGTCTTTCGCCTGTTCTGGGGGCAGAGTACACAGATCCGTTAGTATCTCGATTTCCCACCTGTTCCTGTGGCAGAGTACCCAGATCACACCTGCTCTGGGGGCAGAATACCCAGATCCGTTTGTGTCTTGTTTTTTCCGCCTGCTCTGGGGGCAGAGTACCCAGATCCGTTTTTGTTCGTGTCTTGTTTTTTTCCCGCCTGTTCTGGGGGCAGAGTACCCAGATCCGCCTATCCTGGAGGCTGTATATCCAATACCTGATCCTGTCTGAACTGTGTCCTCTGTGTTATGTTCCTGAAGTCCTTTTGTGTCTGACACCCCATACCCAGTGACTGTGAACCTCCTGGGCTCATCTTTTAAAGGTGGAGTCTGGTGTTCTTGCTGAGCTTATACTATGCTGTGCTTAGCCTGCTATGCGGTGCTAACTCTGTCCGGCCCAGGTCCAGCCTGGCAGTGCTTGCACCATCCCGCTTGAGTTCCTTCCTAGGTCCGATGCCAGGAGCCTGACAGCTATAGCTAGGAACCTGATGACCACCGCTGCCTGGTCCTGTGCCATCCGTGTCCCAGCCGATGACCTGGGCTGCCACACCAGTGTCCCAGATGTCTATTCGGTATCCCTGATGTCCTGATGTAGCCGATGACCTGGGCTGCCACACCGGTGTCCCAGATGTCTATTTGGTATCCCTGATGTCCTGATCTAGCCGATGACCTGGGCTGCCACACCAGTGTCCCAGATGTCTATCCGATATTCCAGATACAACCAATGACCAGGGCTGCCATGCCAGTGTCCCAGATGTCTATCCGGTATCCCTGATGTCCTGATGTAGCCAACGACCTGGGCTGCCACGCCAGTGTCCCAGATGTCTATCTGGTGTCCTGATGTCCTGCCCATGTCCGATAATCTGATGTCCAGCCGGTGTCCTGATGTCCTGCCTGTGTCCGATGTTCTGATGTCCAACCTGTGTCCTGATGTCCTGAGGTCCAGCCTCTATCCAGATGTCCAGCCTGTGTCTGATGACCTGATGTCCAATATGAGTCCGAAGTCCTGAGGTCCTGCCTGTGTCCAGATGTCCAACCTGTGTCTCATGACCGGATGTCCAATCTGTGTCTGATGACCTGAGTGCCAGCCTGTGTCCAGATGTCCAGTCAGTGTTCGATATTCTGATGCTCTGCCTGTGACCCGATGTTCCACCGCTTCCCCGGGTCAACCCTGTGATGACGTCTATCCTGGGTCAGTGTCTGATGTTCTCCTGCTGAGCCTGTGCTACATCTGAGGCCTGAGAGAGAGGCCATCCTAGTAAGCCCATGCCAGATGACCCTGGACTGCATCAACCCGTGATGACCACTGCCATCGTCTGAAGTCTGTCCGAGGTCCGTGTCTGATGTTCTCCTGCTGAGCCTGTGCTGCACCTGAGGGTTGAGAGAGAGGCCATCCTAGTATGCCCATGCCAGATAACCTAGGACTGCATCAACCCGTGATGTCCTCCTGCCTTCGTCTGTTATCCTGAGACGTGTACCCTTCCTTGATGAGTGGAATCGGGATCCTGGCACCATTATGTTTTGTTTATGTACTGTGTTTTCATTTAAATAAACTTTGTTTCTTCATACCTGAAGTTGTGTGGTGTAATCAAGTTCTGCATATCGCCATCTTGACCACATGCTCAGCTGCCACAGACCCTGCTCGCTGCCCTTCCCTAGTCTGGGTAGGTCCAGGTTACTCTATGTGGTCCAGTGGGTCCACATTCCGTTCCCACTAGGGACACTCGCCCCACGTCATCATGTCTAGCGACGTGGAGGCGTCGGCTAGGCCGCATCTGCGGTCGCAGTCATAACAGCTTTGCTATCTTCCTATAGCCTTCTCCTGCTTTGTGGGCCTCCACTATTTTCATTTTCAGAGTGCTAGGCAGCAGATTAGAAGAATCCATGGCTGCTGTTTTTTGCACAAGGCTAGAGGAGGCTGGGTTTTATAAAGCTGGGAAATCTGCATCACCTGGCCTTTCCTAACCATGATAGTGAACAAGCTATAATCCAACAGGCTAGTTAAGGTCTGAAACCTTGGTCAAAATTATCTGAGCACACAAATCTCCAAGGATGCAGAAACTTTTACATCAACCTATTTTCACTTTTGCAATTTTTAAAGCGTAAAAAATGACAATGTATCTATATTTTTACCTAAATCACAAAGGAAATGTGTCATCTTTAACTTTAACCCTTTTAGAGATCATTTCATCTTCAACTTGCTTAACTGTTCACAATCACAATAATTTTGACCAAGGGCGCCCAAACATTTACATGCCACTGTATATATACTGAACAAGTATATAAACACAACATTTTCCTCTCATTTTTCATGAGCTGAACTCAAAGATCTAAGACTTCTTTATGTACACAAAATGCCTTTTTCTCTCAAATATTGTTCACAAATATGTCTATATTTGCGTTAGCCTTCTCTTCCCCTTTGCCGACCTAATCCTTCCACTTCACTGGTGTTCCATATCAATATGCCGATTAGACAGCATGAGCAGCGATTGACATGGTATAACATCCATCCATTGGCGCTCAATACCAGCAGCAAATCTGTGCATTTTCTAGGACCTTTAATGACTGGTTGGCCCACAGCCATCTCGTTTTGCCGATCGCTCTTGTGTTCTCTATTAGAAATCAGCCTACTGACATGGCAGCCGATGACTAATCTCTTAAAAAACAATGTGATCGGCAGTCAGAAATTAGACATGTCTGATCAACATCTCTCGTGAAGATCAGTTGGACAGCACCCCCATACACATTAGGCAGTTGGCCAAACTTGTTGATATCGGTGGGGTCAACCACCATGAGTTTCATGTATAGAGGGGCTTTTAGTCTACTGGCCTACATATTTATCACAAATCACAAGTGACCTACTTTCAAATGGCAATGACCTACATTGATACAAGAAGAAAGTATCAGGTAACTATCACGTCTAATCTCTCCCATTATTTGTTGTTCCTCAATGTATTTCGTAACTTCAATACTAACTTCAATAAAATCTAATACAGCCATATCAGATGACTTTGATAAACCCGCAGGTTCTCTTACATGATGTGCCATGATCATTATTGACAGGCTTACACAATGTTGTGCAGTTTATCAGAATACGTTACCATGATCATATTTGGTCCAGGACAAAGGGGTCAGAAAGTAGAGGGGAAATGCTTAAATTGATCATTAAAATCCAATTTAAAAAAGTTTGATATTAAATGTACAACAATAACTTGTAGATACATTTCAGGACATATCGTTGAGGGATTTTGAGTTATAGTTTATAGAGTTGATCTGGCTAATTCATTTAGGTCAGGAGCAGAGGATTCCTCTTCGTGATGTCCATTTGCCCATATAAAACATATAGACAGTGGATTCCCTCATAACTAGTGATGAGTGAACGTGTTTGGATATGGCATTACCCGAGCATGCCCAGGTGCTAACCAAGTATCTTCGGTGTGCTCAGAAAATATGTTCGAGTACCCCCCGCGGCTGCATGTCTCGTGGCTGTTCACGAGCCACAACACATGCAGGGATTGTTTAGCAAACAGACATTCCCTGCATGAGTTGTGGCTGTCGATAAGCCGCGAGACATGCAGCCATGGGAACGAGAACATATTTTTCAAGCATGCCGAAGACACTCGGTTAGCACCTGAGCATGCTTGGGTAACACTGTATCCATGCATGTTCACTCATCACTAGTTATAACGGAATCCACTGTTACCTAATACTTTTGCGCCCGTCTGGTGCTTCTATGGGTCCAGGCGTGTAAAGGTCTGGGAGCGTCTTCTCTTTATGAGCAGTCTGACCCTTCCACATTCTGCCACAACTAACGAACATTATCACTATTGATCAAAAGAACATTATAACAAAACATATAAAATATATTTAATAACCTATAATTTTAAAAGTATTGATAGGTCAAACCTATCGGTTACACCTAATGGACCCTGTGCTGAAGTCCACATGATCTATTTTGCACTCCCACACCTTTACACACCTGGACCCATAGAAATGGCCGAAGTCTATAAGCTCTCTTGTACCTTGCACCCTCCTGCATACTGTATGGATGTCCCGATGATTTGAAAAATAAAGGAGTTTCCATTTTAAAAGGATTGGTGACTGCTCTTTTTGTATCTATTAATGACCTGTCACTTGTTATAAAAATGTCATTTGTTACCTGGTCTAAATGCCGCTGTTCTTTATTTATTTTTTGTTGTTGCTTCAATTTTTGTTTGCCACAAGCTATTGCCAGTCATCCTTTTTCTTTGTGTGTGTATGTATATATATATATATATATATATATATATATACACACTCACTGGCCACTTTATTAGGTACACCTGTCCAACTTCTTGTTAACACTTAATTTCTAATCAGCCAATCACATGGTGGCAACTCAGTGCATTTAGGCATGTAGACATGGTCAAGACAATCTCCTGCAGTTCAAACCGAGCATCAGTATGGGGAAGAAAGGTGATTTGAGTGCCTTTGAACGTGGCATGGTTGTTGGTGCCAGAAGGGCTGGTCTGAGTATTTCAGAAACTGCTGATCTACTGGGATTTTCACGCACAACCATCTCTAGGGTTTACAGAGAATGGTCCGAAAAAGAAAAAAAATCCAGTGAGCGGCAGTTCTGTGGGCGGAAATGCCTTGTTGATGCCAGAGGTCAGAGGAGAATGGGCAGACTGGTTCGAGCTGATAGAAAGGCAACAGTGACTCAAATCGCCACCCGTTACAACCAAGGTAGGCCTAAGAGCATCTCTGAACGCACAGTGCGTCGAACTTTGAGGCAGATGGGCTACAGCAGCAGAAGACCACACCGGGTACCACTCCTTTCAGCTAAGAACAGGAAACTGAGGCTACAATTTGCACAAGCTCATCGAAATTGGACAGTAGAAGATTGGAAAAATGTTGCTTGGTCTGATGAGTCTCGATTTCTGCTGCGACATTCGGATGGTAGGGTCAGAATTTGGCGTAAACAACATGAAATCTTTGGGATGTGGTGGAACGGGAGATTCGCATCAGGGATGTGCAGCCGACAAATCTGCGGCAACTGTGTGATGCCATCATGTCAATATGGACCAAAATCTCTGAGGAATGCTTCCAGCACCTTGTTGAATCTATGCCACGAAGAATTGAGGCAGTTCTGAAGGCAAAAGGGGTCCAACCCGTTACTAGCATGGTGTACCTAATAAAGTGGCCAGTGAGTGTATATATATATATATATATATATATATATATATACACAGTATATAGTCATGTTAGCCAAGGGGTCATGATACTCGAGAAGATGCCAACAGAGAAGAGTTGAAGATCACCCTCCTTTGGTAACAAGACAAGAAGTACATTAACGCTGCAAAAAATAGGAGGGGGCCATATTTTAGGGATACTGAGGGTCAGGAATGAAAACAAAATGCCAATTCAGTGGAACAATGGCAGATAGATCAAGTTAAAAATGTACATACGGTATTTATGGCATGGGTGTTGGTGCAGCAGATAGGTGGGGCACACGGGATACAGAGAGGGACAGAAGACTGCAGGCAAGTAGGTGGAGTACAGAAGACCGCAGGCAGGCGGGAGACGTCCAGGGGACTGCAGACAGGTAGGCAGAGAGCAGGAAACTGCAGGAAGGTGAAAGACGTCCAGGAGACTGCAGGCAGATAGACAGGAGACGTCATGACTTCTGGATATGAGATGGACCCTGAAGGCAGGTAGGCAGGAGAAAGTCGTAGTAGTAGTAATGACAGCCACCAAAAGGATAAATCCATGGGAATTGTGTATCAAAAAACATAAAATATAAAAGACATGAAAATGAAGTCCAAATAGCAACACAAATATACAAATAACCCTAGCGTGGTACTGTATACAGTATATAAAGCATGCAGCACCCCTGATATAGAGACAGGCTATAGACCCAAAGTGAGGATCGTCCACATTTACTCAGTTACTGCCGGATTAGATAAATGCTACATTTGTTTTCTTCAGACCATCTCACCACCTCTGCATTAGAAACTGGTGAAATAACGTGATGACAACAGACGTTGTTTTATCTGCAAGAAACAGATAAAAAGCAATCAGATGATCGCTGCTTCAAGTCACCTTAGGCTGCGTTCCCACAATGAGTTTTTGCTAATTTTTTGATGTTGTTAGATCAATTTGGTTACTTGTATTTCTTCACTGATTTTCTGAGTGTGTTTTTTTACATGTGCTTTTATCTACTTTTTGACTCTACCTTTGTTGTCTCTTTTTATATGTCATATTTTAAATAAAGTTGCTGTGTTTCAAATACTTCCTGATATTTGATTTTGATAAAACTTCATTGACACAGTCATGTACAGATTGCATGCATTTTTTACCTCTGAATGTTCTGCATCTAACGCAATTCTATGGAGAAAATCTGCACATAAAACTAAGAGCACCCACAAGAGAAACTGACATGTTTCAAAAACACACCGCAGGTCAGTTTACACAAAAAACACCATGCGCATGAGATTTCTACAAATCCCATCCACTTTTTCTGGGGTCCCCCCATTATAATAACCAGTAAAGGCTAACCAAACAGCTGTTAGCTGGGAACTCTTTCCAGAATATTAACATGAACCCTCAGCCTTCGGCTTTCCCTCTGCTGCTTATGAAAATTACAAGGAACCCCACGCCATCCTTTTCATTTATTTTTTTATTTATTACCTAGTACAGTAAAATACACACTCAAGGTAACCTTAGTTCACAGCCTCCAAAAGTTCCAGCAGCTGGAAACTCCAGTAGCATTAAAATGCCCCTCAAAGTTTCCCATGAGGTTTCCGGGCCTCGCAGGTGCTGGGAGCCCCAATGACTGAACTCTGGTTACCTGAGTTCAAGCCACCGGGTCTCACGATAGCTCCAATGCCGGACTGTTGAATGCCGGAGTGCCGAGTGCCGGACTTGTGGGCGTTCATCAGTCCAGCACTGGCATTTGCAAAGCAAGAGAAACAGTTGCGATGATGTGACATTACTGTTTTTGTTAATATATTTAAAAAAAATGAAAAAACAAACTAGTAGGGGCACCCCATAATTTTCATAAACAGCAGAGGGAAAGCTGATGGCTGATGTTAATATTGCGGGAAGAAGGGCAATATCCCTAAAGGTTCCCAGGCTATTAATATCAGCTCACAGCTGTTTGCCTAGCCTTTACTGTTTTCTTGTGTGGGAACCTGGAAAAAAATGATGTAGGGTCCTCCCATAATTTCAAACCAGCAAAGGCTAAGCAGACAGCTTTGGACTGATACTAATAACCAGGGAAATTGGCCCACCTCCCAGTCTAAGAACATCAGCCCTCAGCCGCCCCAGAAATGGCACATCAATAACATGCGCCATATCTGGCTCTTAGCCTCGCTCTTCCGACTTGCGCTGTAGCGGTGGCAAGTTGGGTAATATTTGTAGGGTTGATGTCATCTTTGTGTTGTCAGATGACATCAAGCCAAGGGTTAGTAATGGAGAGGTGACTATAAGACACCTCTTCATTAGTAATCCCATAATCAAAGTGTAAATAAAAAAGGCCCAAAATAAAGTCCTTTATTAGAAATAAAAATCCACACCCTGCTTTACTAATTAATTTAAAAATAACAAACAATGTTATACTCACCTTACACCCATTTTATTGAATCCCTCGTCCCCTGTAAAAAGCAGAAAATAATAAACAACCATGATACTCACCTTATGCCCAATCCACCGATGTCCATGTCCCCTGTAAAAAATAAAAATAATAAACAACCATATCCCTCACCTTTCCGATGTGAAGATAATCCATAATGTCCCATGATGATTTGGATTATTAGGAGAGCAGTCACATCAGTGACCATTCTCCCCGTCATCCAGCTTACACTAACAGGAGCACAAACGCTCCTGTTGTGTACAGCACTGAGCTCCCATGAGAAAGTTCACTGAAGTTCATAGTTGAACTCACTTACAGCACTTCTCGCTGAGCCCTTCATGCAAAATGAGATGGCCTGGGCCTGGGAGAGGGTCGAAGAGGAGACCTGAGTCAGAGATACCACCCCCAGGGCATCAGAAGGCCCCTTGGGATTCCCACTTCCCACAGGAGAACTGACAGAGCTCCAGGTAATGCAAGAGACAATGGCCCATTTCTACATGGCAGGAGCTCCGACAGTGTCTGAGACCAGTGCACCTACGGGCCAGATGCCAGGAAACCGAGCCCTGGGGAGCAGGTGGAGAATGTCTTCAAGTTGTCCTGACAAGGAGGAAGAGAAGGTAAGATGAGAAATCTAGGAGGCAAAGGAGACCTGGTTCTAAGAGCGGCCACAGTGCAAATTATGGTGTCTGGAGAAGAGGGGTCTGCTCTGCAAAGCCCTGGTTGTGGTCATTGCACTATAAAAAATGGTAACTGTTCTGTGTTCCTCTGAGCTGTGGGTAGAAGACCCAGCATGTAACAGGACTCATAGCCTAAAGAGGTCCTAGAAGTCATGGGAGTAGAAATAAATCATTCATCGATAAAGAGGGTACTCCCATTATCAATAAAATCAGAAATTTGTATTAAACAAGTATTCAAATAACAAAAAAGATATAAAACCAGAGTACACAAAATAGGTATATACTGCAAAATTAAATCACTGGCAAGCATAAATGCAGAAGCAATATCTGTGCAGTGCTCAATCAATGATCAAAAAAGCTTTAAGGTGAGTATCAGTCCATACGGTGAAATTGTGCATAGTCTTCATGGATCATCTCATCAAGATACAATCAAACTGTATAAGAGTTACCGTATATAAATTAGGCTATTGCACAAAATCTTCACCTAGTGGAGCCAAATGAAACAACAATCAGATGGAAAAAGCAGTAGTGCCCATAAACTTTTCCAATGCTGCCTTGTTCCATCAGAGTTTGTTGCGTTTTTTTTTTAAGTAAACTTACTCTTCAAATGTTTAATATCTTGTGTCTCTACATGAATAAAACTTTTTTTCACCATAAATAGAACCCAATTGGGTCATCTGTGATTTGACCCATTTTTTGTAGTCTGAAAAACCGGTACAGGGATTTGTCATTACTGAGAAAGAAAATTAGAACAGCATAAAAATTCCATATATAATATAAGGCATATCCTAAGGGGATATACAGTATATAGAACCAAACAGGAGATATAGCCAAAGTAACATATCAGTTATAGTACTTTTTTATACATGATGGTACAAAAAGTGATAGTGGGTATAAAACTTGAAAACAAATACTGAGGAGGGGAAAAAAGAGGGGATGTACATTAACGAGAAAAAAAATGAACTTTTTTGAATTTACCCAATGGCTGCAATGAAACAAAGAGTGAAAAATTTAAAGGGGTCTGAATACTTTTCGGACCCACTGTATATACAATACTGTAGATAGCAGGTGTATAACTTCACAAACATTTCCCTTAAAACATAGAGTATCTTCACACATGGTCTCTCTATCTCTTCCATGTTTACTTGTTCATGCCCTCACATTCCTCGGTTTTCCCCGCACCCCAGCTCAGTACTACAGTCCAGTATGTGAGAGTTCTGGCCTCAACTCCTGAATTTTGCATCCTCTTTTCCCCTTAGGGAAGCTTGTTTGCCACTGTGGCCAAAATTTAACTCCTTTGCTCGCTGATACCTTTGAACTACCACCTGGGGCACTCTCTTCTTCTCACGTTCAAACTCGGGGCCATACTGCTAGGCATCCTGTCCCAGGACCCATCTCTAGTGCATCACTCTGTCCTTCTGTCACTTTTCCCTGCTGTCTGCTCTCCGTCTCTCCTAGACTTCTGCCCTCCTTGGTCTCCCTGGACCAACTGAACTCACTCCTCTTCCAGGCCAGTACACATAAAGCTGGGGAAGCTCCCCTGAATCCGAGTCCTGAGCTCCCCCTTCTGACCTGGATTTGGAATGTGTTGTGTGGGGGTGCGTTACCTGGTAAAGAGAACTCCATTGCCTCCAAGCATGATATTACCCTCCCCGGAGGGAAGGCAACATCACTGTAACAACCGGTTACCTGGGGTGTTACAACTGTCCCGCCTCAGCTGTAGATCTCTGCAGTTCATCCAGAGTGATCATGTGCTTCAAACAGAACCCTGAGACTATCACAGAGCAGGTGCATTTATACGGAGACTTGATTACACACAGGTGGATTATATTTATCATCAATAGGCATTTAGGACAACATTGGATCATTCAGAGATCCACAATGAACGTCTGGAGTGAGTTTGCTGCACTGAAAGTAAAGGGGCCGCATAATATTGTTTTCAGTTTTTGAATTTCCATAAAAATTTAAAATAACCAATACATTTCGTTCAACTTCACAAGTGTGTTCCACTGGTTGATTCTTCACCAAAAATTTACATTTGGTATCTTTATGTTTGAAGCATGATATGTGGGAAAAGGTTGAAAAGTTTAAGGGGGCTGAATACTTTCGCAAGGCACTGTACACTATCCTTCAAGCTGGAGTTGAGGAGACCTTGTCCTTGTGGATTGCTTATCTGAGAAGCTTGAGGTGGTTGAAATGGATGTGTGGCGCCCCAGGGTCCTGGTCGTCACAGCAGCATTGCTTTCTTCACAGGGAGAGTGATGTTATGTTTGGAGGCAAGAAGAGATAACTGTCACCAGGTAAACACAAGTATGCAACACATTCACACTCCAGGCCACCAGGCGGAGCTTTTGATCCTATTTACTTGGTGACTCCCTATATATTTG
Source organism: Ranitomeya variabilis (assembly GCF_051348905.1). Lineage (NCBI taxonomy): Eukaryota > Metazoa > Chordata > Amphibia > Anura > Dendrobatidae > Ranitomeya > Ranitomeya variabilis. The sequence goes on from NC_135238.1 coordinate 36,182,625, forward strand.
GTAGTTTGTAGGGAAAGCTAGTCAGTTCTTACCAGGAAACAGACTGGAGCAGTCTGAGGCAGAAAGAGGGTTTACAGAGCTGTGTAGCCACAGTGCTGCAGCTCCTGGAAAAGGATTATACGAAAGCTGAATATATTGCAGTGAGCATGTAGGAGAGCGAAGCACAGGAGAGGATACCAGTGGGAGACCAGCCACGAGCAGGCTGCCTCCTTCTGAGGTGCAGAGACCGGTAGCTGGAACACCGAGGTTGTAAGGGCCTCTACGACTTACAGTGGGGCAAAAAAGTATTTAGTCAGTCAGCAATAGTGCAAGTTCCACCACTTAAAAAGATGAGAGGCGTCTGTAATTTACATCATAGGTAGACCTCAACTATGGGAGACAAACTGAGAAAAAAAAATCCAGAAAATCACATTGTCTGTTTTTTTATCATTTTATTTGCATATTATGGTGGAAAATAAGTATTTGGTCAGAAACAAAATTTCATCTCAATACTTTGTAATACATCCTTTGTTGGCAATGACAGAGGTCAAACGGTTTCTGTAAGTCTTCACAAGGTTGCCACACACTGTTGTTGGTATGTTGGCCCATTCCTCCATGCAGATCTCCTCTAGAGCAGTGATGTTTTTGGCTTTTCGCTTGGCAACACGGACTTTCAACTCCCTCCAAAGGTTTTCTATAGGGTTGAGATCTGGAGACTGGCTAGGCCACTCCAGGACCTTGAAATGCTTCTTACGAAGCCACTCCTTCGTTGCCCTGGCGGTGTGCTTTGGATCATTGTCATGTTGAAAGACCCAGCCACGTTTCATCTTCAATGCCCTTGCTGATGGAAGGAGGTTTGCACTCAAAATCTCACGATACATGGCCCCATTCATTCTTTCATGTACCCGGATCAGTCGTCCTGGCCCCTTTGCAGAGAAACAGCCCCAAAGCATGATGTTTCCACCACCATGCTTTACAGTAGGTATGGTGTTTGATAGATGCAACTCAGTATTCTTTTTCCTCCAAACACGACAAGTTGTGTTTCTACCAAACAGTTCCAGTTTGGTTTCATCAGACCATAGGACATTCTCCCAAAACTCCTCTGGATCATCCAAATGCTCTCTAGCAAACTTCAGACAGGCCCAGACATGTACTGGCTTAAGCAGTGGGACACGTCTGGCACTGCAGGATCTGAGTCCATGGTGGCGTAGTGTGTTACTTATGGTAGGCCTTGTTACATTGGTCCCAGCTCTCTGCAGTTCATTCACTAGGTCCCCCCGCGTGGTTCTGGGATTTTTGCTCACCGTTCTTGTGATCATTCTGACCCCACGGGGTGGGATTTTGCGTGGAGCCCCAGATCGAGATTATCAGTGGTCTTGAATGTCTTCCATTTTCTAATTATTGCTCCCACTGTTGATTTCTTCACTCCAAGCTGGTTGGCTATTGCAGATTCAGTCTTCCCAGCCTGGTGCAGGGCTACAATTTTGTTTCTGGTGTCCTTTGACAGCTCTTTGGTCTTCACCATAGTGGAGTTTGGAGTCAGACTGTTTGAGGGTGTGCACAGGTGTCTTTTTATACTGATAACAAGTTTAAACAGGTGCCATTACTACAGGTAATGAGTGGAGGAAAGAGGAGACTCTTAAAGAAGAAGTTACAGGTCTGTGAGAGCCAGAAATCTTGATTGTTTGTTTCTGACCAAATACTTATTTTCCACCATAATATGCAAAGAAAATGATAAAAAAACAGACAATGTGATTTTCTGGATTTTTTTTCTCAGTTTGTCTCCCATAGTTGAGGTCTACCTATGATGTAAATTACAGACGCCTCTCATCTTTTTAAGTGGTGGAACTTGCACTATTGCTGACTGACTAAATACTTTTTTGCCCCACTGTACATCAGAGACCGGCAGGACAGCTGAACTCCAAGTTACCTGTCCGCCTTAATACCCAGGAGGCACGGTGACACCCATAGAACCCGGAGCGTGCTAGAGTCCCTATAAACAGGCTCAAGTAACCAGTCATACGGGAGAGAGAACATCTGTGAGGACCTTATTTGAAGCCATAGGCAGTAAGGGACTACAACACCACCGTGCTAGAGGAAGGCTTTGATTTCCACCTGAAAAAGGGGACTCCTAACTTGTCTCCAAGCCGGCCGGACCCTGCCTGCCCTGTGATCTGGTGCCTTGGACTGTCATTGCCTGAAGTCTTCAGTAAACAAGGTAAAGAGACTGCAAACCTGTGTCCTCATTCCTTACTGCGCCATTCACCATCTTCCATCTACACACCGGGAGCCCTGGGGATATACTTCACCTGTGGGAAGGTATATCATCTAGCTGCCATAACATCACCCCAGAGGACCCCTTAAAGCAACGTCGGTCCCCACTGACCGAATACCACAGGTGGCGTCACGAACATAAACTTTATTCCCTTTAAAGACCTTTCCCTTTTACATGGGCACCCAGGGCCACGGACCGGGTCACCACTGTGACATCCCCCTGTGAACACCGAGTACCCCACGGCCATGGCAGGGCGACTCAGATGACCTACTTCTAGGTCTTTATATGCTCTTCTAGTCCAGCTCCGGCAATGCTGATGGTTATGTTTTGTACTGAGGACGCAATTGAACTCATAACACTTTGTTACATAAGATTATTTGCTTTTTTTGTGTTTCTTGTGGAATTATTCCATGAATGTGTTCATCAAATAAATGTGGCAATAGTTGTACCTAAGATCAAAACCCTGATGTTTTATCAATTGAAGGGGCTATCCGGTCTCAGAAAAAAAGTCTGCAGTGTGTGATGTGTCACGAATCCCCTGTATGCCCCATGCTGGTGGGCACATGGCCACATATATGCAATATGCATGCTTGTGGTCACATGATGATTACACTCCTGCACTTCTCTTAATTTTATTCTATTGAGAGAAGACTGCTGAGACTAGTCAGCAGGTGGTCAAAGGTATGGAAGTCACATATATGTGTTCAAGTGACCACCCACCAGCACAGGACATAGAGGGGAATGGTGACAGCATGCACATCATACAGTGTCACAATTCGGCAGTCCACAGTCACATGCAATAACTTCAGACTTTTCATTTCAGCCTAAAAGCATATTTAATGGTATATAGTTCATTCATCTTACTCAGCTGGTCAATGATGCTGGAAGGTCATGTCACTTGCGCAAAGAGTTTTATGATCCATGCTGGCCTGCAAACTTGTTTGTTTATCTCTACATTTATTGTCTCCTGCTGTCTTAACTTGGTTGATTAATTGTTAACGAGTCAAATTAGTGATAGATCTAAGAACAAACCTCTTATATGTTAAGACATAACTTTGGTGAAGCATTTATGTAGGGCGCATTTTTGCACATTTTATTTTAAGTGTATTTTTTCAAAATGCCTTGCAGTTAATCATGGCCATTAGACAGAGCAGGAGACAGGTAAGACATTTAAAAAAACCTATTTCCAGAACATTTGGATTGCAACAAATATGCACCGTATAATTTATATCCTGGCTTCTGCATTTACTCACATCCACCTTTCTTGCACAAACTCTTTACACTCCATCCTTACCAGCCCCTCGATCCTCCCCTCTCCTATGTATAGCACTCACGCTCTTTTCACAATGCTAAACTGCACAGATCCATTTAGTCCCACCATACAACACAAGAGACTCTCTCACAAATCGCTTAACCATCTGCTCACTCTTTCTATCCTCCTTTTCCTAGTCGCAGGAGATATCTCTCCCAAACCTGGTCCTTCATGTTATAGTAAGTCAAACCTACTACACTTAGAAACCCCTCAGATGAGCAATTGAGTTATTTGAATGCTCCCTTCACAAAAGAAGAAATTATTTCGATTATAAAACAATCTAAAAGGGCTAGCGCTCCTGGGCCGGATGGTTTTCCTAACTATTATTACCAAATTTTTCAGGAGGAGTTGGTTCCTTTTATGTTGAGAATATTTTCGAGGTGGAGGGATGAGGGGTCAATCGAGAAAGTTAATTTGGAGGCTACCATTATTACTTTACCAAAACCCGGCAAAACACCCACAACCCCAGAAAATTTTAGACCTATAGCTCTTTTGAACAACGATATAAAATTTTTTACTAAAATGTTAGCCTCACGTTTAAATCAGATCATTCCAGATCTGGTCTCACCAGACCAGGTAGGGTTTGTGAGGGGTAGAGAGGCGAAAGATGGAATACGCAGAATGATAGATCTAGTTCGGATTGCGGAGCTGTCTGGCCTCCCCAGTGCATTCCTGTCATTGGACGCAGAGAAGGCCTTTGACAGGGTACACTGGGGTTATGTCCAGGCAGTTCTGGAAAAATGTGGGTTGGGAGGATCAATTCTCGCAGCTATTTTAGCTATATATGCGGCCCCTTCGGCGAGAGTGTGGACGGCGGGCGCTCTATCGGAACCTTTTTACATAACAAACGGGACGCGACAGGGCTGCCCCCTGTCCCCAATAATTTTTGTCCTATGTATGGAACCACTGGCGGAAAGGATTAGGATCTCGCCTTTAATTTCAGCGGTAATGGTAGGAAAGGAAGCTCATAAAATAAGTCTTTATGCGGATGATATTATTATTTCTTGTGTGAATATCAAACAGTCCTTATCGACAGTCTTAGAGGAGCTGAAGGAATTCAGTGAGATATCGTTCTATAAATTAAACCTGAATAAATCATCAATTCTCCCGGTGGCAATATCAATAGAGTCCATACAAGATATGAAGAAATTATTTTCTTTTCAGTGGTTAAAAGAAGGAATTCCGTACTTAGGGATAATGTTGACAACTACAGATCAGATAATAAAAGTAAATTTTACAAATCTACAAACACAAATTAAAATTTTACTAGAAGATATGCATAAAATCACCACTTCGTGGATAGCCCGTATCAATGCTTTCAAAATGATAGCCTTACCAAAGATCTTGTATTATTTCAGAACCCTCCCCCTAAATATACCAAAAAAATATATTTATGATCTACAACTATTAGTTAGTAAATACATATGGGCATATAAGAAACCACGCGTAGCAAGGGCGTTACTATATCTACCTATGGAAGCAGGGGGGATGGGAGTTCCGGATCTAATGGCATATCATAGAGCCTCAATATTAGTGGGTTTAAAAGAATGGTGGCAGATGACTGGAAACCACAGATGGATGCAGATAGAAAAATTTTATTCTAGACGGGGTTCCACGCGTCTGGCGCTAGAGACAGAGTTAATTCAAACTGGACCCACCTCCCCCTTATTGCCAACAATGCAGGCGGCAATTCGGTTATGGAGACTGTTATTGCCCTCGCTGCTAGGGATACCATGTGAAACATTATCAATATATGCCATTGAGCCCCATATTCCTTATTTAAACCTCCAACAATGGCGAGGGGCAGGTATACAAACTTTAGCAGACATAATGGAAATCACTGGAGTTATCCCTTTTGATCAACTGGCCAATAAACATACTGGAATACGAAAATATTTTTATCAGTATTTACAAATTAGGAATTTTCTAAATAAAATTGTAATAGCGAGACACTCTGGTACTGCGGGAGAGGGAAAGATGGGAAAACTTATAGTAGTATCAGGTCCAATTATAAAAGGAATATCTGTGTTTTATAGAGCTTTAATTAATCCAGTGGAAGAGATTAAACTGCCCTATATGAAAAAATGGGAACTAGAGTTAGGGGAGGTATTAGAATTAAAACTATGGGGAAATAGCATAAAGGAGGTTAAGAGAGTGTCATCCTGTATAAATCACGTGGAACAATTAAAGAAAACTCAAATGAGATGGTATCTATGCCCAGAGAGAATTGCAAAATTGAATCCGCAATCCTCCCATTTATGTTGGCGAGGATGTGGACTAGTAGGCAACCAGAGACATATCTGGTACTTGTGCCTGAAGCTTTTATCCTTCTGGGGCGGTGTGTTGAAGCTGATTATGGAGATTACGGGGGTAATGGCACAAATTACACCCTCAATGGCGATTTTACACATCGGTTTGGAAATATTTCCTAAACAAATTAGAGGGTTGATATCACATATATTGATAGCGGCTCGGATACTGTTGGCTAGAAAATGGAAGGAGACCTCTCCTCCAACCCTAAAAGAGCTGATCGAAAAGCTGAATGTGAACTGTAAATATGAATTAATGTTGTCTCAGTCTCGCACTAGGAGAAAAAAGGTAGCAAAGATTTGGCAAACCTGGACTGTGAGTAAATATTATTTGTTTTAACATAGCGGTTGAAATTTTTTTTTTTGATGTAATTATAATTTGTAATGGAAATAATTTATGTTTTTGTTGTTATGTGTTACTTTTTGAAAATAAAATAAATATTAAAGGAAAAAAAAAGAAACCCCTCAAATCTCATTAATATTCCCTGCATGCCTTATGTTTCTTTTAACTGTGTCCTCCGGAATTCTTGCTCAGCATGTAATAAACTCTTCTTCATCCATGACTTCTTCATTTTTGATTCTCTTAACTTTCTGGCCCTTAATGAATCTTGGATCCAGCAGTCAGACACCACCACCGCTGCTGCTCTCTCATATGGTGGGCTACATTTCTCTCATATTCCAAGATTGGACAACAGACCAGGTGAAGGGGTTGGTCTGCTCCTATCAACCAAATGTACCTTTCAGGTTATCCCACAAGTATCACTTATCTTTCCTTCTTTTGAGGTACACGCTGTCAGACTCTACATCCCCTTCTCCTTGCGAGTAGCAGTTGTGTATCGTCCTCCGGGCGCCTCTTGTCAGTTCCTTGATCACTTTGCCACCTGGCTTCAACATTTTCTATCCTGTGACATCCCCACCCTCAGCATGGGAGACTTTAACATCCCCATTGGTTTTCCCCTCTCCCCATCTGCCACTTACCTTTTATCTCTAAACTCCTCCTTCAGTCTTTCACAGCTTACTAACTCTCCTATTCATGAAGATGGAAATTCCTTGAAACTGATCTCCTCTCGGCTCTGCTCAGAGCATGATTTTACCAACTCCTCTCTCCGGCTCTCTGACCACAACATTCTTTAGTTCTGTGTCCAGAACTGTCTTCCCGTTCAGGACACCCCCACTTTCCACACTTATAGAAATATACATGCCATTAACACCCAGAAACTTATGAAGAATTTGCAGTCATCATTGGCCCCAATCTCTTCCCTCTCATGTCGTGACTCTGCACTGAAACATTATAATGAAACACTGCAAAGTGGCCTGGATGAAGTTACATCTCCTATAACTTGGTACAGATGGCGACATCCCAGGCACATGCTGCAAACACGTTTCCTACAGCTTTGCTCCAGGTGCGCTGAACATCTGTGGAGAAAATCCAATCTGGCAGTAGATTTCATCCATTAAAAGTTTATGCTTAAAACATACAACTCTGCCCTTCACCTCTCCAAACAAACATACTTCAACAATGCAACCCTCTTCTCTCACTCTTGACACACTGATAGTTACACCGCAGAAGAAATGCTAGCACAGGCTTGCAGTATCTGTTGTTTCAGGGGCTGCACATCTCGTATCTTCACAGCATAGGCAATTGCCTTACAATCTGAGATGTGTGGCATCTGAACACATTTTATAAGTGGTCATAAACTTGCAAATAACTTATGAAAGAATAAAGTTATGATAAAACCAAGCACACTGTTGTTTTTCTAGTGAAATTCTCAATAAGTTTGATGTGTCACACGACCCTCTTCCCATTGGAAAAAATAAAGTTGAATCCAAAATGGCCGAGAGGTACATGACAGCCTCTGTCACACCCTTACATCTCTGACACTATTCATTCCCTCCTCAATCCAAGAGTGCAGAGCCCAAGCACGGATCTCAGCGCTGACAATCTGGCCAATTATTACAAGAGCATGACAGCGTGGCAAGCACGGCTTATGATCGGTGGTAAAATCATCACCACTAGTCAGACAGCCGCATTTTCCACATTGTCAAAAGACAGCGTGAGCCAGCAGCTGTGATCGGAGGTATAAAGGTTACCCCCAGTCACTGGTGTTAGCTGATGGGACTACTGCTCCCATCAGCTGACTTCTGATGCCGCTAATAACATTGAGAGCAGAAGCGGCTGATGGGAGTATTCATCAGGTTCCCCTGTATTTTTGATAACCAGCCAGGCAAAACTCACAGCTGGGGGCTGCAACCCTCAAGTGTCAGCTTCAGCAAGGCTGGTTATCAAGAATAGAACACCATATGTTTTAATTATTTAAATAAATCATTTAAAAAATAGCGTGGATCCCCCCCCATTTTTGACAACCAGCCTTACTAAAGCAGAAAACTGGGGGATGGTATTCTCAAGCTGTTAGGGGGCCATGGATATTGCCCCCCCAGCCTAAAAATAGCAGCCCGCAGCCACCCAGAAAAGATGCATCTATTAGATGCACCAATTCTGGCATTTTGCCCAGCTCTTCCCACTTGCCCTGTAGTGTTGGCAAGTGGGGTTCATATTTGTGGGATTAATGTCACCTTTGTATTGTCAGGTGACATCAAGCCCATAGATTATTTATGGAGAGGTGTCAATAAGACACCTATCCATTACTAATCCTATAGTTATATAGTAAATAAAGACACAGCAAATATAAAATCCTTTATTTGAAATAAAACAAAACTTTTACTTTTTTATTTAAAAATGTTAAAATTAGTTATACTCACCTAACGCCCATTCCATTAAATCCCTCATTTCCTGTAATTAAATAAAAATAAAAAACAACAATATCCTTCACCTGTCCATCATTCTGTCCTACACCATAATCCATGTCTGGGGGATACAAAATTTTTCAACCTGGACAGTGCCAAGATGCGACTGTCCAGGCTGAGAACCACTGGTGAATGAGCTGCTGTGAGCACATCATGAGTGACTAGTGGTGACGTTATCAAGGTTAACACAGGTCACTGAGACTGCGTTCCCAGCTGGGCCAATGAAGTGTGGTGACCTCGGTGAGATCCCCCCTAGTGTAACACCCCAGGTAGCCGGTTGTTACAGTGATGTTGGCTTCCCTTCGGGGAGGGTAATATCATGCTTGAAGGCAAGGAGGATTCTCTTTACCAGGTAACACACCCACATTCAACACATTCTGAATCCAGGCCAGAAGGGGAGCACAGGACCCAGATTCAGGGGAGCTTCCCTCAGATATATGTATCCTGGCCTGGAGGCGGAGTTAGAGCAGTCTGGAGCAGACAGTGAGAGAGAAGGAAGTCTGGATCAGAGAGCAGACAGCAGAGCTAGCAGCCAGGATTGAGCTGCAACTCCAGGAGAGAGGAAGAACCCGAGGGTTTGAAAGTGGTGGAGCTACTGAGGAAAGGAGCACAGTGGAGAAGGAAAGGGGCTCAGAGGGGAACTGTGACCGGGCATCCTCAGAGCCAGAGCGCAGAAACCGGGCACCGGGAGCCCGAGGTCGTGTTGTACTCCAGGTCGCACGGCAGAACTGGAGGGCATAGGGCTGTATGTTATTTGCCCACACCATGACTGAAGGTGAAGTAGCACCTGAAGAGCCTGGGTTATGATAGAGACCCTATAAAATGGCTTAAGCTGCCCACCATACAGGTAACTGTCCCAGGACAGGAGAGAGAGGACTTTGCATGGAAGCCAAAGGCAGCAGGGACCTTGCACACTAGCGCGTGTAGGAAGGCTTACGGACCTCGCCTGGGAGAGGGATCCACTATTGCCTCCAGGCCGGCCGGACAATTCCATCACCTGTTCGAGGGTACCTGTTGTGAATTTACTTTTTGGCTCCCTCTAGTGGCTACTAGTGATTTGACTCTGGGTTTGTCAGTCATTCCTTTTATGCTCACCTGGGTCGTTAGGTCAGGGGTGTTGCTATATAAGCTCCCTGGACCTTCAGTTCAATTATTTAACCTACAACAGAATGTGGAGTACACAGTCCCATACACAACTATGAAGGATTTGTAACACAGTTTTATTAATAAATATAGACTACATCATCATTAGATAAATATAAACAGACTAACAAAACAAGGTACATAGGTGGTGCAAATACATACAGACACAAACCACTGTAGTAACACTGGGGGATATAACGGTATCCTCACACAATCCTCCTAAGCAAAGTGCTAAGTGCAAAAAAAAAGGTGCCAATATGTATAAGGCCAATTCCCTCCACATACTGAAATGACTATATAGCGTCCCCCCAGACCTCTACTGTAAAGGAGGGGGAGGTGGGAAGGAGGAATATACCGCTAGTCTTACCCATACGTATGTGCCGGTGGTGTGTCTCCAGCAGCCCCGACGCGCGTTTCACGTTGGGCTTCCTCGGGCAATGCCTGGCAACGTTGATATCAGAGCTAATCTGTAGTGCTCTTGCCTACTGATCCTGGTTCCTGCTTGATTAAGCTAAGTCTGCTTTTTTGCTTTTTGCAATTCGTTATTGTTTGCATTTTTTGTCCAGCTTGTATATTATCTGTATCCTGACCTTGCTGGAAGCTCTAGGGCGGCTGGTGTTCTCCCCCCGGGCCGTTAGACGGTTCGGGGGTTCTTGAATCTCCAGCGTGGATTTTGTATAGGGTTTTTGTTGACCATATAAGTTATCTTACTATATTCTGCTATTAGTAAGTGGGCCTCTCTGTGCTAAACCTAGTTCATCTCTGTGTTTGTCATTTCCTCTTACCTCACCGTTATTATTTGTGGGGGGCTTGTATCCTACTTTTGGGGTCCTTTCTCTGGAGGCAAGAGAGGTCTTTGTTTTCCTCTTCTAGGGGTAGTTAGCTCTCCGGCTGGCGCGAGACATCTAGCGACCAACGTAGGCATGTTCCCCGGCTACTTCTAGGGTTGGCGTTAGGAGTAGATATATGGTCAACCCAGTTACCACTGCCCTATGAGCTGGATTTTTGTACTTTGCAGACTTGCTGATATCTCTGAGACCCTCGCCATTGGGGTCATAACAGTTTGCCAGGCCAGTACTAAATGTTACATGCATTGCAGAAGTGGGATTATAAGAAAGAAAGTTCTGAGTTTTTTTTCTCTCTCTCATTTTTTTTTTTCTTTTCCCCTTTACCTTTGAGTGGCTTGTGATTGCTGCAGACATGAATGTCCAGACCTTGATTACAAGTGTGGACCAGCTTGCTGCTCGTGTGCAGGGCATACAAGATTATGTTACCAGAAATCCTATGTCAGAACCTAAGATACCGATTCCTGAACTGTTTTCCGGAGACCGATTTAAGTTTAGAAATTTCAGGAATAATTGTAAATTGTTTTTGTCCCTGAGACCCTGTTCCTCTGGAGACTCCGCTCAGCAAGTGAAAATTGTTATTTCTTTTTTACGGGGCGACCCTCAGGATTGGGCTTCCTCGCTAGTGCCAGGAGATCCGGCATTGGCGAATATTGATGCATTTTTTCTGGCGCTCGGTTTGCTTTATGAGGAACCCAATCTTGAGATTCAGGCAGAAAAAGCCTTGCTGGCTATGTCTCAGGGCCAGGACGAGGCTGAGGTGTATTGCCAAAAATTTCGGAAATGGTCCGTGCTGACCCAGTGGAAGGAGTGTGCATTGGCTGCAAATTTTAGAAATGGCCTTTCTGAAGCCATTAAGAATGTGATGGTGGGTTTTCCCAGTCCCACAGGTCTGAATGATTCCATGGCCCTGGCGATTCAAATTGACCGGCGGTTGCGGGAGCGCAAAACCGCAAATTCCCTCATGGTGTTATCTGAACAGGCACCTGATTTAATGCAATGTGATAGAATCCTGACTAGAAATGAGCGGAAAATTCATAGACGCCAGAATGGCTTGTGTTACTACTGTGGTGATTCTGCACATGTTATCTCAGCATGCTCTAAGCGTCTTACTAAGGTTGTTAGTCCTGTCGCCATTGGTAATTTGCAACCTAAGTTCATTCTATCTGTAACTTTGATTTGCTCACTGTCATCGTATCCTGTCGTGGCGTTTGTAGATTCAGGTGCTGCCCTGAGTCTTATGGATCTGTCATTTGCCAAGCGTTGCGGTTTTGTTCTTGAGCCATTAGAAAATCCTATCCCTCTTAGGGGTATTGACGCTACGCCATTGGCAGAAAATAAGCCGCAGTTTTGGACACAGGTTACCATGTGCATGACTCCTGAACATCGGGAGGTGATACGTTTTCTTGTTCTGCATAAGATGCATGATTTGGTTGTTTTGGGGTTGCCATGGTTACAGACCCATAATCCAGTCTTGGACTGGAAGGCAATGTCAGTGTCAAGTTGGGGTTGTCATGGAATTCATGGAGATTCCCTGCCCGTGTCTATTGCTACTTCTACGCCTTCGGAAGTTTCGGCGTATTTGTCTGATTATCAGGATGTCTTCAGCGAGTCTAGGTCAAGTGCATTGCCTCCTCATAGGGAATGTGACTGTGCAATAGATTTGATTCCAGGCAGTAAGTTTCCTAAGGGAAGACTGTTTAATCTGTCGGTACCTGAACATACCGCGATGCGTTCATATATCAAGGAGTCTCTGGAGAAGGGGCATATCCGTCCTTCTTCTTCCCCTCTTGGTGCGGGATTCTTTTTTGTGGCTAAAAAGGACGGATCTTTGAGGCCTTGTATTGACTATCGGCTTTTGAATAAGATCACTGTCAAATTTCAGTATCCTTTGCCGTTGTTGTCAGACTTGTTTGCCCGGATTAAAGGTGCCAAGTGGTTCACCAAGATAGACCTTCGTGGTGCGTACAACCTTGTGCGCATTAAGCAAGGAGATGAATGGAAAACCGCATTCAATACGCCCGAAGGTCATTTTGAGTACTTGGTGATGCCATTTGGGCTCTCTAATGCACCTTCAGTTTTTCAGTCCTTTATGCATGACATTTTCCGGAAGTATCTGGATAAATTTTTGATCGTTTATCTGGATGATATTCTGTTTTTTTCTGATGATTGGGACTCGCATGTGGAACAGGTCAGGATGGTTTTCAAGATTTTGCGTGAAAATTCTTTGTTTGTTAAAGGCTCAAAGTGTCTCTTTGGTGTACAGAAGGTTCCCTTTTTGGGGTTCATTTTTTCCCCTTCTGCTGTGGAGATGGACCCAGTCAAGGTTCGAGCTATTCATGATTGGACTCAACCCTCGTCAGTTAAGAGTCTTCAGAAGTTCTTGGGTTTTGCTAACTTCTACCGTCGTTTTATCGCTAATTTTTCTAGCGTTGTTAAACCGTTGACGGATATGACCAAGAAAGGCTCTGATGTGGCTAACTGGGCTCCTGCTGCCGTGGAGGCTTTCCAGGAGTTGAAGCGCCGGTTTACTTCAGCGCCTGTTTTGTGCCAGCCTGATGTCTCACTTCCCTTTCAGGTTGAAGTGGATGCTTCGGAGATTGGGGCAGGGGCCGTTTTGTCGCAGAGAGGCCCTGGTTGCTCTACTATGAGACCTTGTGCCTTTTTCTCTAGGAAGTTTTCGCCGGCAGAGCGAAATTATGATGTGGGCAATCAGGAGTTGTTGGCCATGAAGTGGGCATTTGAGGAGTGGCGTCATTGGCTCGAGGGTGCTAAGCATCGTGTGGTGGTCTTGACTGATCACAAAAATCTGATGTACCTCGAGTCTGCTAAACGCCTGAATCCTAGACAGGCCCGCTGGTCATTGTTTTTCTCCCGTTTTGACTTTGTGGTTTCGTATTTACCAGGTTCTAAGAATGTGAAGGCCGATGCTCTGTCTAGGAGCTTTGTGCCTGATGCTCCTGGAGTCGCTGAACCTGTGGGTATTCTTAAGGAAGGAGTTATCCTGTCAGCTATTTCTCCAGATCTGCGACGTGTGTTGCAGAGATTTCAGGCTGGTAGGCCTGACTCTTGTCCACCTGACAGATTGTTTGTGCCTGCTAAATGGACCAGCAGAGTCATTTCCGAGGTTCATTCCTCAGTGTTGGCAGGGCACCCGGGAATTTTTGGCACCAGAGATCTGGTGGCCAGGTCCTTTTGGTGGCCTTCCTTGTCAAGAGATGTGCGGTCATTTGTGCAGTCCTGTGGTACTTGTGCTCGAGCTAAGCCTTGCTGTTCTCGTGCCAGCGGGTTGCTCTTGCCCTTGCCTGTCCCGAAGAGACCTTGGACACACATCTCTATGGATTTCATTTCGGATCTTCCGGTGTCTCAGGGCATGTCTGTCATCTGGGTGATATGTGATCGTTTCTCCAAGATGGTCCATCTGGTTCCTTTGCCCAAACTGCCTTCCTCTTCTGATCTGGTTCCTGTGTTCTTCCAGAACGTGGTTCGTTTGCACGGCATTCCTGAGAATATTGTGTCGGACAGAGGATCCCAGTTTGTTTCCAGGTTCTGGCGATCCTTTTGTGGTAGGATGGGCATAGATTTGTCGTTTTCGTCCGCTTTTCATCCACAGACTAACGGACAAACGGAACGAACTAATCAGACTCTGGAGGCGTATTTGAGGTGTTTTGTCTCTTCTGATCAGGATGATTGGGTGACCTTCTTGCCGTTGGCTGAATTTGCCCTTAATAATCGGGCTAGTTCTGCCACCTTGGTTTCGCCATTTTTCTGCAACTCTGGTTTCCACCCTCGTTTTTCCTCGGGACATGTGGAGCCTTCTGACTGTCCTGGGGTGGATTCTGTGGTGGATAGGTTGCAGCGGATCTGGAATCATGTGGTGGACAACTTGAAGTTGTCACAGGAGAAGGCTCAGCGTTTTGCCAACCGCCGCCGCGGTGTGGGTCCCCGACTTCGTGTTGGGGATTTGGTATGGCTGTCTTCTCGATTTGTTCCTATGAAGGCCTCCTCTCCCAAATTTAAGCCTCGATTCATTGGTCCTTACAAGATATTGGAGATTCTTAATCCTGTATCCTTTCGCCTGGATCTTCCGGTGTCGTTTGCCATTCACAACGTATTTCATAGGTCCTTGTTGCGGCGGTACGTTGTGCCTGTGGTTCCTTCTGCTGAGCCTCCTGCTCCGGTGTTGGTTGAGGGCGAGTTGGAGTACGTGGTGGAGAAGATCTTAGATTCTTGTCTCTCCAGGCGGAGGCTTCAGTACCTGGTCAAGTGGAAGGGCTATGGTCAGGAGGATAATTCCTGGGTGGTCGCCTCTGATGTGCATGCGGCCGATTTAGTTCGTGCCTTTCACGCCGCTCATCCTGATCGCCCTGGTGGTCTTGGTGAGGGTTCGGTGACCCCTCACTAAGGGGGGGGTACTGTTGTGAATTTACTTTTTGGCTCCCTCTAGTGGCTACTAGTGATTTGACTCTGGGTTTGTCAGTCATTCCTTTTATGCTCACCTGGGTCGTTAGGTCAGGGGTGTTGCTATATAAGCTCCCTGGACCTTCAGTTCAATGCCTGGCAACGTTGATATCAGAGCTAATCTGTAGTGCTCTTGCCTACTGATCCTGGTTCCTGCTTGATTAAGCTAAGTCTGCTTTTTTGCTTTTTGCAATTCGTTATTGTTTGCATTTTTTGTCCAGCTTGTATATTATCTGTATCCTGACCTTGCTGGAAGCTCTAGGGCGGCTGGTGTTCTCCCCCCGGGCCGTTAGACGGTTCGGGGGTTCTTGAATCTCCAGCGTGGATTTTGTATAGGGTTTTTGTTGACCATATAAGTTATCTTACTATATTCTGCTATTAGTAAGTGGGCCTCTCTGTGCTAAACCTAGTTCATCTCTGTGTTTGTCATTTCCTCTTACCTCACCGTTATTATTTGTGGGGGGCTTGTATCCTACTTTTGGGGTCCTTTCTCTGGAGGCAAGAGAGGTCTTTGTTTTCCTCTTCTAGGGGTAGTTAGCTCTCCGGCTGGCGCGAGACATCTAGCGACCAACGTAGGCATGTTCCCCGGCTACTTCTAGGGTTGGCGTTAGGAGTAGATATATGGTCAACCCAGTTACCACTGCCCTATGAGCTGGATTTTTGTACTTTGCAGACTTGCTGATATCTCTGAGACCCTCGCCATTGGGGTCATAACAGGTACCCTGGACTGTGGACTGCTACTGCCAGTAAACCAGGTAAAGACTTTACAACTCTGTGTATTCCACTTATTTGCCATCATACACCATCCTTTCCCACTACACTGGGAGCACTGGGGACCCCGCTTCAATTGTGGGAAGCGTCACCATCTTGCTGCAACAACAGCATCGGTCCCTACTGACCGAGAACCACAGGTGGTGTTGCGAACTTATACAGACTTTACTAAAACCCCTTAAAAGACTATTCCCCATCAGCTTGAGTGCCAAGGGTGACGGACCGGGTCGCAGCCACCGTGACATCCACATTAAGTGTGACCGGACCCGGTACCGAGTACCCCACTGCCCAGGCGGGTGACTCACTGACACAGCGAGAAAAAGTCTCACAGTGCAGAGCGAGTTAACTGCAGTTCAGTCCGGCTGGGAATGCAGCCTCAGTAACCTGTGGTTCTAGGTGACCACTTGTCAATGGTCCGAGCTCGAAGCAGCTCATTCATCAGTGGTTCTCAGTCTGGACAGTCACATCTTGGCACCGTCCAAGTTAAAAACTGTTTATCCCCCAGACATGGATAACTGCATGGGACAGATCAACAAACAGGTGAGGGAGATTGTTGTTTTTTATTTTAATTCTCTTGCAGGGGTCAATGGCATCAATCAATGCTGTAAGTGTGGTATAATTAAAATTTATTAAAGGAGTCTGTGTCAATCTTTTAATTAAAGAACATTAATCTGTGTGTGTGTTTCTATACAATATGACTATGTGGTTAGTAATGGAGGTGTTTTATAGACGCCTCTCCATTACTAACCTGTAGGCTTGATGTCACCTGACAATACAAAGGTGATATCAACCCCCAACTGTTACCCCACTTGCCACCGCATCAGGACAAGTGAGAAGAACGAGGCTAAATGCCAGAATTGGCACATCTTAGACATGTGCCTTTTCTGGGGTGGCTGAGAGCTGATGTTTTAAGCGAGGAGTGGGGAATATCCATGGCCCCTTCCTAGGCTATTAATATCAGCCCAAAGCTGTCTGCATAGTCCTAGCTGGTTATTAATTATAGGGGGACTCTACATCTTTCTTGGGGTTTCCCCCATTTTAATAGCCAGTAAATGCTATGTTTACAGCTGTGAGCTGATAATGATAGCCTGGGAAGCTCGCGATTTATTACCCCCTTCCCAAGCTATAAACATCTGCCCCCAGCCATCAACTTTCCCTCTGCTGGTTAAGAAAATTATGTGGGAACTGACACCATTTTTTTCATAAAAATAATCTTTTAATAACTACATGTAGAGTAAGCTGCACACACACTGTACTAATTATATATGTCACTGACATCTGTGTATATATCTATTCCATGTTTATATACTGTATGTAATCAATCTATTCTTTTCTGCATGACTAAATCTTGGGCAATGTGTTGCATGGGTATATGAAGAATACATTTCTTATGTTACACTGCCACCCTGTGGCCAAACTAGATCCTTAAAAAGAAGAGGACACCAGAATTTATACCCAAAACTAAGAGCATGCATGTAAAGGTTCTTTAATGCTGATTAATTCTTTACCTTTCTTGTAGAAATTTGTTGTGCCTTTTTAGATAAATATAATAATAACTAGATGGTGGCCCGATTCTAACGCATCAGGTATTCTAGAATATGTATTTATTTATTTATGTATGTATATAGCAGCCACATAGTATATAGCACAGGCCATGTAGTATATAGGTGGTATGTAGTATATAGCAGACAAATAGTACGTGGCCTGTGCTATATACTATGTGGCTGCTATATACAGTTAAGTCCATATATATTTGGGCAGAGACAACATTTTTCTAATTTTGGTTATAGACATTACCACAATAAATTTTAAACAAAACAATTCAGAGCAGTTGAAGTTTAGACTTTCAGCTTTCATTTGAGGGTATCCACATTAAAATTGAATGAAGGGTTTAGGAGTTTCAGCTCCTTAACATGTGCCACCCTGTTTTAAAGGGAACAAAAGTAATTGGACAATTGACTCCAAGGCTATTTCATGGACAGGTGTGGGTAATGTCTTCGTTATGTCATTCTCAATTAAGCAGATAAAAGGCCTGGAGGTGATTTGAGGTGTGGTGCTTGCATTTGGAAGGTTTTGCTGTGAATTAAACATGCGGTCAAAGGAGCTCTTCATGCAGGTGAAACAAGCCATCCTTAAGCTGCGAAAACAGAAAAAGTCCATCCGAGAAATTGCTACAATATTAGGAGTGGCAAAATCTACAGTTTGGTACATCCTGAGAAAGAAAGAAAGCACTGGTGAACTCATCAATGCAAAAAGACCTGGGCGCCCACGGAAGACAACAGTGGTGGATGATCGCAGAATAATCTCCATGGTGAAGAGAAACCCCTTCACAACAGCCAACCAAGTGACCAACACTCTCCAGGAGGTCGGCGTATCAATATCCAAATCTACCATAAAGAGGAGACTGCATGAAAGTAAATACAGAGGGTTCACTGCACGGTGCAAGCCACTCATAAGCATCAAGAATAAAAAGGCTAGACTGGACTTTGCTAAAAAACATCTAAAAAAGCCAGCACAGTTCTGGAAGAACATTCTTTGGACAGATGAAACCAAGATCATCCTCTACCAGAATGATGGAAAGAGAAAAGTATGGCGAAGGCGTGGTCCAGCTCATGATCCAAAGCATACCACATCATCTGTAAAACACGGTGGAGGCAGTGTGATGGCTTGGGCTTGCATGGCTGCCAGTGGCACTGGGTCACTAGTGTTTATTGATGATGTGACACAGGACAGAAGCAGCCGAATGAATTCTGAGGTATTCAGAGACATACTGTGTGCTCATATCCAGCCAAACTGATTGGTCGTCGTTTCATGCTACAGATAGACAATGACCCTAAACATAAAGCCAAAGCAACTCAGGAGTTTATTAAAGCAAATAAGTGGAATATTCTTGAATGGCCAAGTCAGTCATCTGTACTCAACACAATTGAGCATACATTTCACATGTTAAAGACTAAACTTCAGACAGAAAAGCCCAGAAACAATCAGCAACTGAAAACCACCACAGTGAAGGCCTGGCAGAGCATCAAAAAGGAGGAAACACAGCGTCTGGTGATGTCCATGAGTTCAAGACTTCAGGCAGTCATTGCCAACAAAGGGTTTTCAACCAAGTACTAGAAATGAACATTTTATTTAAAATTATTGAATCTGTCCAATTATTTTTGGTCCCTTTAAAAACAGGGTGGCACATGTTAAGGATCTGAAACCCCTAAACCCTTCATTCAATTTTAATATGGATACCTTCAAATGAAAGCTGAAAGTCTGAACTTCAACTGGATCTGAATTGTTTTGCTTAAAATTCATTGTGGTAATGTCTATAACCAAAATGAGAAAAATGTTGTCTCTGTCCAAATATATATGGACTTAACTGTACATGCATACATATTCTAGAATACCCGATGCGTTAATACAGGCCACGCAGTAGATAACACAGCCCGCGTACTATATAACACAGCCCACACAGTATATAGCAGCCACGTAGTATATAACACAGGTGACAAAGTATATAACACAGGTCACGCAGTATATAACACAGGGCACATAGTATATAGCACAGCCCACGCAGTATATAACACAGCCCACGCAGTATATAACACAGGCCACGCAGTATATAACACAGGGCACGTAGTATATAACACTGCCCATGTAGTATATAGCACAGCCCCCGCAGTATATCACACAGCCCACGTAGTATATAACACTGCCCATGTAGTATATAGCACAGCCGCCGCAGTATATCACACAGCCCACGTAGTGTATATAACACTGCCCATGTAGTATGTAGCACAGCCCCCACAGTATATCACACAGCACACACAGTATATCACACTGCCCATTTAGTATATAGCACAGCCCATGCAGTATATCACACAGCCCATGCAGTATTTACCAGTGTGGGCACCATATTCCTGTTAAAAAAAATTAAAATAAAAAATAGTGATATACTCACCCATCGGGATCCACTGAAACTCTGGCGATGCGCGCGCAGCTGCCGCCATCTTCCGTTCCCAGGATGCATTGCGAAATTACCCAGAAGACTTAGCAGTCTCGCGTGCGGCTCGGCGGTCTATGGAGGGTGAGAATAGCAGGTTTTTGTTTTTTTTAATTATTTTTAACATTACTTTTTTTACTATTGATGCTGCATAGGCAGCATCAACAGTAAAACGTTGGGGACACACAGGGTTAATAGCAGCGGTAACGGAGTGCGTTACCAGCAGCATAACGCAGTCTGTTACCGCTGCCATTAACCCTGTGTGAGCGCTCACTGGAGGGGAGTATGGAGCGGGCGCCGGGCACTGACTGCGGGGAGTAAGGAGCGGCCATTTTGCCGCCGGACTGTGCCCATCGATGATTGGTCATGGCCGTTTTGCCGTGACCAATCAGCGACTTGGATTTCCATGACAGACAGAGGCCGCGACCAATGAATATCTGTGACAAACAGACAGACAGAAAGACAGACAGACAGACAGACGGAAGTGACCCTTAGACAATTATATAGTAGATAATTTTTATTTCTATAGCGCCAACATATTCTGCAGCACTTTACATTACAGAGGAACATACAAAGACATTACAGAGGAACATACAATTCAACAGATACCAAGATGTTATGATCTGGTGGTTTAGGAGCAACATGGGACGTGCTCTGGAGGAGGTGGTACCTTTACTGACCGCAGACCCTGAACTTAACACAACACTAGAAGTAGCCGTGGGATGTTCCTGTCACTCCCTAGACACCTCGTCAAAGCCGGAGGACTAAATACCCCTAAATATAGAATCAGGAAAGCTATCTTGCCTCAGAGAATATCCCCAAAGGATAGGCAGCCCCCCACAAATATTGACTATGAGTGGAGAGGGAAATTACATACACAGAATGAAACCAGGATATAGCAAAGGAGGCCAATCTAACTAGATAGATAGAACAGGACAGAATACTGTGCGGTCAGTATTAAAATACTAGAAAAATCCACCACAGAGTTTACAAAAATCTCCACCACCTGACTAAAGGTGTGGAGGATAAATCTGCTTCTCCAGAGGTTCCAGCTTAACTGAATAAATCCATACTGACAAGCTGGACTAGAAAAAAACATAGAATGTACTGAACTATTAAGTCCACAACATATGGTCTGCAAAGAACCAAGCCAGGACTTATCTTTGATGATCTGGTCAGAATAACAGAGAAATCCAAGCAGAGATGTGAATCCAGGAACATTGGCAACTGGCATTAACTGAAGGATAGAACCAGGCTAAATAGCCGAGCCCGAATAGACAATCAGTGGACGCAGCTGCTGATTGCTATATCCAAGGAGCAGCCGTACCACTTATAACCACCGGAGGGAGCCCAAGAACAGAACTCATAATAGTGCCACTTACAGCCACCGGAGGGAGCCCAAGAGCGGAATTCACAACAGTACCCCCCCCTTGAGGAGGGGTCACCGAACCCACACCAGAGCCCCCAGGCCGATCAGGACGAGCCAAATGAAAGGCACGAACCAAATCGGCAGCATGAACATCGGAGGCAACAACCCAAGAATTATCCTCCTGGCCATAACCCTTCCACTTGACAAGATACTAAAGCCTCCGCCTCGAAAAACGAGAATCCAAAATTTTCTCAACCACATATTCCAACTCCCCTTCAACCAACACCGGGGCAGGAGGATCAACAGAGGGAACAACGGGCACCACATATCTCCGCAACAAAGATCTATGGAAAACATTATGGATGGCAAAAGAGGCTGGAAGGGCCAAACGAAAAGACACCAGATTGATAATCTCAGAAATCTTATAAGGACCAATAAATCGAGGCTTAAACTTAGGGGAAGAAACCTTCATAGGAACATGACGAGAAGATAACCAGACTAAATCCCCAACCAGAAGCCGGGGACCAACACACCGACGGCGGTTAGCAAAACGTTGAGCCTTTTCCTGAGACAACGTCAAATTGTCCACTACATGAGTCCAAATCTGCTGTAACCTGTCCATCACAGAATCTACACCAGGACAATCAGAAGGCTCAACCTGCCCTGAAGAAAAACGAGGATGAAAACCAAAATTACAAAAGAAAGGCGAAACCAAAGTAGCCGAACTAGCCCGATTATTAAGGGCAAACTCGGCCAACAGCAATAAAGCCATAAAGCCGCCCAATCATCCTGATCAGCAGACACAAAGCATCTCAATAGCGCAGGGCCTCTCTAAAGAACTTATAAAGACAGGCCACAAGAATGTATGGTTATAAAAATACAAATTTTATTTCAAACAAGATAAAAATATCTCAATCATAAACACATGAAATAATGTTGAAAAATACCTTCAATCTAACATAGGTCCGGTGAAGAAACCCATATAATATCTAAATCTCAATACAACAAAAATGTATGCTTCGATATGCCACTTAGTGGCTATTGGTTATATACATCAGCATAATAACGGCAACTATAGAAAAAGGTTAAAGTACATGGTGCCTATATTTCTATGTATATATAATAGTGGCTTATTAGTAACCTTATAAAGAGACCACACATGAATGAAAATCTATAGTGTACTCATAAGTATAACTGGCCACCAATATACCTCAAGTGCTAAGAAGCCAAATACATACCGATGTCAATAGTATTAAATTGACCTACACTGCCTCCCTGCAATAGAATGCAATTCAAGTATCAGGAGACAGTACAGGAAACCCTGTGTCAAAAGTGTATCGGTACCTTTGTAGCATAGCAGACCGGGAGCATCTGCATACGGTATACGGCTGAACACCAAGAAAACAGAAACCTAAAGCATAATTACCGGGATGGGAGACACCGGACCTGCGAACCCCTACGCGCGTTTCGATGTGTATTCTTCTTCCGGGGGCGTGTAGTTTAGAGGGAAATGGGAGTGTTTATATAGACCCCAGCCAATCAGATCGTTGATTAATTTTAGAATACTGTGACGAGTGCTGCTACAAGTGGGGCGGAAGCTGAAGAGGCATCAAATACAAATCATAATTATTAATGATGTATTGATCGTTGGTATATAGATAAGTGCTTTATAATGACTATTACTGCACTTCTCATTCTTCATGTTACAGCGGTCAATGATCACGACTTTGTTGCACTCAGCACTTTAATTGCACTGTTACTTTCACTTATCAAGGTTACCAGTGGTGCGCATGCGCCTTTGCGCCACGGGCGGATCATCCTACTGTTGACATAGACTATACTTGTGACCTACCCGACACATTCGGGTTAGTGCACAGGTCCGGTCGCCGTCGGCAGTGGGATAGATCATATACCTCGCGGCGCCGACAGCGCATGCGCCGGCAAACACTGGGCTTATCGTGTAGTTTTATTTAATATGGCGATCACGGCAACATTATCACGGCAACATTATCACTGCCATTCCTCTTGGAAATCTAGCACATGGGATTGTGTATAATAGTGTGCGGTTTGTTTACCGCTCAATGTTCGTCACTTCCGGTTGGGCATCTTCCATATTATATTTTACACAGAATTGTATTTTAAGTGCCACGTTATCACTTCATATGTTGAATTCTTACACTTTGTTTAAAATTGATCAGCTTCACACTTGCGCATTTTGATCCAGCAGTATGATTTGTATTTGATGCCTCTTCAGCTTCCGCCCCACTTGTAGCAGCACTCGTCACAGTATGCTAAAATTAATCAACAATCTGATTGGCTGGGGTCTATATAAACACTCCCATTTCCCTCTAAACTACACGCCCCCGGAAGAAGAATACACATTGAAACGCGCATAGGGGTTCGCAGGTCCGGTGTCTCCCATCCCGGTAATTATGCTTTAGGTTTCTGTTTTCTTGGTGTTCAGCCGTATACCGTATGCAGATGCTCCCGGTCTGCTATGCTACAAAGGTACCGATACACTTTTGACACAGGGTTTCCTGTAGTGTCTCCTGATACTTGAATTGCATTCTATTGCAGGGAGGCAGTGTAGGTCAATTTAATACTATTGACATCGGTATGTATTTGGCTTCTTAGCACTTGAGGTATATTGGTGGCCAGTTATACTTATGAGTAGGGTTGAGCGACTTTCATTTTTTTAAGATCGAGTCGGGTTTTGTGAAACCCGACTTTGTCCAGAGTCGAGTCGAGTGCAGTCGGCCGATTATCGCTGAAAGTCGGGGATCGACCGAAACACGAAACCCAATGCAAGTCAATGGGGAAGCATAGTCGGCAGTGAGTGGAGGCCAGGAAAACACCTACAGTGCCCATTTTAATGCCAAAAACATCCATTCTTGTTTCTGAAGCTTGTCAATCTTAATTATCTTTATAATAATAGTTGGGCATTGGAAATTGGGGGTCATTTGGCAAAAGTTGTGGGGGGAGTAGGGCTGGCTCAAGTTTTTCGTGGGCCCAGGAAACGCGGACTACGTCACGGCGGTGGAGCAGGGAGAGGTAAGTATTTCAACGTTGCAAGTGCTGTGATCCTGAGCAAGCAGGGGGGGGCCCACTCGTTCGCATTGGCACTGGTACAGGGCCCCTCAAAGTACGGCGGTGTGTTTGCATGGCGGGGGCGCCTCCCACCAGCAGCGACACTTTTGCGTACTCTGAGGGGCCCTGTGCCAGTGACGTCGCCAACGAGTATGGCCCCCCCCCCACCTGATGAAGGAACCTGCACTTTCATCTGCACCTTCCTCTTTGTCCCTGTGTAAGGTGGTATAACATGCGGGAAGGGGAACCTTACTTTCAGCAGGGTCAGATTCTGGCTGTGTAGAGTGCAAGGGGAATGTAGTGGTCTAGGTCAATGTACCAGCAGATTCATCTAGCAGTGGCTTGGCAATGGGCAGGATGATCAGGAAACAGATATAGGGCCAAAGAATAAAGTAGGCTAAATGCAGTTCAAAATTGGTAACAGGACTAAACAGGCGGCATTGCTTTGTTCAGTGGAGTAGCAAACCCAAGAGCAGAAGACACTGTTTCAAGGGCCCAACCACACTAGTAGGCCAAATGCAGTTTAATATCTGATAGTATAGGCCGAAAGCCAGAAGGTAGAAGCTCAGCTTTATTCAGTTGAGGACAACACCAGGCAGGGGCAGACACCGTTAGTAGGCCGGAACCACCAATTTTTTTTTAAAAACAGCAGTTATTCAGAGCCAGAAGGTAGAAGCTCAGCTTTATTCAGTTGAGGACAACACCAGGCAGGGGCAGACACCGTTAGTAGGCCGGAACCACCAATTTTTTTTAAAAAACAGCAGTTATTCAGAGCCAGAAGGTAGAAGCTCAGCTTTATTCAGTTGAGGACAACACCAGGCAGGGGCAGACACCGTTAGTAGGCCGGAACCACCATTTTTTTTTAAAAAACAGCAGTTAATCAGAGCCAGAAGGTAGAAGCTCAGCTTTATTCAGTTGAGGACAACACCAGGCAGGGGCAGACACCGTTAGTAGGCCGGAACCACCAATTTTTTTTAAAAAACAGCAGTTATTCAGAGCCAGAAGGTAGAAGCTCAGCTTTATTCAGTTGAGGACAACACCAGGCAGGGGCAGACACCGTTAGTAGGCCGGAACCACCAATTTTTTTAAAAAAACAGCAGTTAATCAGAGCCAGAAGGTAGAAGCTCAGCTTTATTCAGTTGAGGACAACACCAGGCAGGGGCAGACACCGTTAGTAGGCCGGAACCACCAATTTTTTTTAAAAAACAGCAGTTAATCAGAGCCAGAAGGTAGAAGCTCAGCTTTATTCAGTTGAGGACAACACCAGGCAGGGGCAGACACCGTTAGTAGGCCGGAACCACCAATTTTTTTTTAAAAACAGCAGTTATTCAGAGCCAGAAGGTAGAAGCTCAGCTTTATTCAGTTGAGGACAACACCAGGCAGGGGCAGACACCGTTAGTAGGCCGGAACCACCAATTTTTTTTAAAAAACAGCAGTTATTCAGAGCCAGAAGGTAGAAGCTCAGCTTTATTCAGTTGAGGACAACACCAGGCAGGGGCAGACACCGTTAGTAGGCCGGAACCACCAATTTTTTTAAAAAAACAGCAGTTAATCAGAGCCAGAAGGTAGAAGCTCAGCTTTATTCAGTTGAGGACAACACCAGGCAGGGGCAGACACCGTTAGTAGGCCGGAACCACCAATTTTTTTTAAAAAACAGCAGTTATTCAGAGCCAGAAGGTAGAAGCTCAGCTTTATTCAGTTGAGGACAACACCAGGCAGGGGCAGACACCGTTAGTAGGCCGGAACCACCAATTTTTTTTTAAAAACAGCAGTTATTCAGAGCCAGAAGGTAGAAGCTCAGCTTTATTCAGTTGAGGACAACACCAGGCAGGGGCAGACACCGTTAGTAGGCCGGAACCACCAATTTTTTTAAAAAAACAGCAGTTAATCAGAGCCAGAAGGTAGAAGCTCAGCTTTATTCAGTTGAGGACAACACCAGGCAGGGGCAGACACCGTTAGTAGGCCGGAACCACCAATTTTTTTTAAAAAACAGCAGTTAATCAGAGCCAGAAGGTAGAAGCTCAGCTTTATTCAGTTGAGGACAACACCAGGCAGGGGCAGACACCGTTAGTAGGCCGGAACCACCAATTTTTTTTTAAAAACAGCAGTTATTCAGAGCCAGAAGGTAGAAGCTCAGCTTTATTCAGTTGAGGACAACACCAGGCAGGGGCAGACACCGTTAGTAGGCCGGAACCACCAATTTTTTTTAAAAAACAGCAGTTAATATGAGCCAGAAGGTAGAAGCTCAGCTTTATTCAGTTGAGGACAACACCAGACAGGAGCAGACACCGTTAGTAGGCCGGAACCACCAATTTTTTTTAAAAAACAGCAGTTAATCAGAGCCAGAAGGTAGAAGCTCAGCTTTATTCAGTTGAGGGCAACACCAGGGAGGGGCAGACACCGTTACTAGGCCCTAAACACCATTTTTTTGTTTTAAAACAGCACTTAGTAAGAGCCAGAAGGTAGAAGCTCAGCTTTATTCAGTTGAGGACAACACCAGGCAGGGGCAGACACCGTTAGTAGGCCGGAACCACCAATTTTTTTTAAAAAACAGCAGTTAATCAGAGCCAGAAGGTAGAAGCTCAGCTTTATTCAGTTGAGGACAACACCAGGCAGGGGCAGACACCATTAGTAGGCCGGAACCACCAATTTTTTTTAAAAAACAGCAGTTAATCAGAGCCAGAAGGTAGAAGCTCAGCTTTATTCAGTTGAGGACAACACCAGGCAGGGGCAGACACCGTTAGTAGGCCGGAACCACCAATTTTTTTAAAAAAACAGCAGTTAATCAGAGCCAGAAGGTAGAAGCTCAGCTTTATTCAGTTGAGGACAACACCAGGCAGGGGCAGACACCGTTAGTAGGCCGGAACCACCAATTTTTTTTAAAATACAGCAGTTAATCAGAGCCAGAAGGTAGAAGCTCAGCTTTATTCAGTTGAGGACAACACCAGGCAGGGGCAGACACCGTTAGTAGGCCGGAACCACCAATTTTTTAAAAAAAACAGCAGTTAATCAGAGCCAGAAGGTAGAAGCTCAGCTTTATTCAGTTGAGGGCAACACCAGGGAGGGGCAGACACCGTTACTAGGCCCTAAACACCATTTTTTTGTTTTAAAACAGCACTTAGTGAGAGCCAGAAGGTAGAAGCTCAGCTTTATTCAGTTGAGGACAACACCAGGCAGGGGCAGACACCGTTAGTAGGCCGGAACCACCAATTTTTTTTAAAAAACAGCAGTTAATCAGAGCCAGAAGGTAGAAGCTCAGCTTTATTCAGTTGAGGACAACACCAGGCAGGGGCAGACACCGTTAGTAGGCCGGAACCACCAATTTTTTTTTAAAAACAGCAGTTAATCAGAGCCAGAAGGTAGAAGCTCAGCTTTATTCAGTTGAGGACAACACCAGGCAGGGGCAGACACCGTTAGTAGGCCGGAACCACCAATTTTTTTAAAAAAACAGCAGTTAATCAGAGCCAGAAGGTAGAAGCTCAGCTTTATTCAGTTGAGGACAACACCAGGCAGGGGCAGACACCGTTAGTAGGCCGGAACCACCAATTTTTTTTAAAAAACAGCAGTTAATCAGAGCCAGAAGGTAGAAGCTCAGCTTTATTCAGTTGAGGACAACACCAGGCAGGGGCAGACACCGTTAGTAGGCCGGAACCACCAATTTTTTTTAAAAACAGCAGTTAAGGCTACTTTCACACTAGCGTTAACTGCATTACGTCGCAAATCCATTTTTTGCCAAAAAAACGGATGCGTCAAAAAACGTGAAAAACGTATGCAACGCATACAGCATTTCGACGGATCCGTCGCAAATCCGCTAAACGTTTCCGTCGAAAATACTGGATGCGTTGCATACGTTGCATCTGTTTTTACTATCCGTTGCATCTGTTTTTCCGACGGATCCGTTTTTAAAATGGGAGGCTCCCAAATTTGATTGGCTACTGGAAAATATGGAAAACTATATAGTTACTGTTTTTACAGCCCATCTTTGAGGGTTTTAGTTTTGTGGCAGCGATGGAAGGTGTTCTTGTGAGCATTGCTAGTTTGGTTACCGACGTTATCTTTGAGACGAATCGCCTGGATATCATAGTGCGGGAGAAGGAGGCGGCAGCGGAAAAACGGAGGATGCTTTTGCAGCAACGGAGACGGAAGCGACTCTGGATACATCCGATTAATGAACTACAGATGATGATAAAGGGATCCAAACCCTAACCCTACCCCTAACCTCACCCCTAACCGTTTAATGAACATTTTCTGACAGTCATAGTGCCACGTATTTAAGTGCCACGTATTTCAGTGCCACGTATTTCAGTGCCACGTATATAAGTGCCACGTATATAAGTGCCACGTATTTAAGTGCCACGTATTTCAGTGCCACGTATTTAAGTGCCACGTATTTCAGTGCCACGTATATAAGTGCCACGTATATAAGTGCAACGTATTTCAGTGCCACGTATTTAAGTGCCACGTATATAAGTGCCACGTATTTAAGTGCCACGTATATAAGTGCCACGTATTTAAGTGCCACGTATTTCAGTGCCACGTATTAAGTGCCACGTACTATAAATACTATTACTACGTGGTTACACGTGACTTGTAAATACCGTGGCTTGTAAATACCGTGGCACGTAAATACGTGGCATGTAAATACGTGGCACTTAAATACGTGGCACTTATATACGTGGCACTTATATACGTGGCACTGAAATACGTGGCACTGAAATACGTGGCACTTATATACGTGGCACTTATATACGTGGCACTTATATACGTGGCACTGAAATACGTGGCACTGAAATACGTGGCACTTAAATACGTGGCACTTATATACGTGGCACTTATATACGTGGCTGGCTGGGGTCTTGTGGCTGGCAGTCTTCTCTCTGGGTCATGCTGGCATATGTGGGGATGAAGGCCCAGGCCAGGTTTATATAGATTTGGGGGTGTCTGGCCAATTGGCAACAAAATACTGCTTCTGAGCATGCTCAGTGTAAAAAAACATATTGCAGCGCTGCATTGCGTCGTATGACGTATCCCGACGCATCCGTCGCTCATAGGCTTCCATTGTAGCCAACGACGCATGCCGCTGGATGCGTCGCGACACGTTTTTTAGGCGGAGACAAAAAACGTTACAATCAACGTTTTTTGCCGACGACGTGTGGCCAAATTTCGACGCATCCGTCGTACGACGTACACGACGTATGCCAATCCGTCGCAATACGTCGCCAATACAAGTCTATGGGGAAAAAACGCATCCTGCAAACACTTTTGCAGGATGCGTTTTTTCGGAAAAAAGACGTTTTGAGACGTAATGCAGTTAACGCTAGTGTGAAAGTAGCCTAATATGAGCCAGAAGGTAGAAGCTCAGCTGCATTCAGTTGAGGACAACTTGAATTAGGGACTGCAGACAGACTTAGCAGGCTGTCCCCTGTGTGGACCATGCATCCAATACATTAACCCATTGCGCCACAAAGGACATGTAACCTTCCGTGGCCATGCCTACAGGTCCATGTGTCTGTTGTCAGGTGTACCTTTGGACTCACAGATTGACAGAATGCAAGGACAATGCGGTCTTTAACATGCTGGTGGAGGGGTGGGATGGCTTTTCTCGCAAAAGAATTGTCAACTGGGTAGCTCATAGCGTGGTACAGCGTAGTCCATCATGGCTTTATTAATATTAAAAAAAAATAAAAAAATAGGCTCTATGCACTGTAAATTAGGTTCCAGGGGTACACGGGCAGCAGTGGTCTGGTCAGTGGAGGCCTAGTGGAAGGAGGGACCGCAGACAGGCTTCGAAGGCCTAACATGATAAAATGGGCTGGCTGTAGGCACTGTAAAATAGGTTCCAGGGGTACACGGGCAGCAGTGGTCTGGTCAGTGGAGGCCTAGTGGAAGGAGGGACCGCAGACAGGCTTCGAAGGCCTAACACAATAAAATGGGCTGGCTGTAGGCACTGTAAAATAGGTTCCAGGGGTACACGGGCAGCAGTGGTCTGGTCACCTGAGGCCGATTGTAATGAGTGTCTGCCAGTTAGTAGTCAAAAACAACAATTAAATGTGAATGTCTCGCATTAAAACAAAACAAAAACACTAAAGGGTGCAATCATTAGGTTCAGGGGTGGGATCCTCTGCGTTGTTTCAGACCTACTAATTTAGCGCAAAGTATTTACTGTGGTAAATAGAGGACACTGCCCCTGACTATGTTAAGTACCATCATACAGGTCAACACAATGGTATTGTCAGTGGCAGGTATGGAAGGATGTCAGCGCATAGACTAAACATTGGTGGAAGTGTGAGAGATAACTGTGGAAGTGGTAGAGCAATGTTTGACCTGGGGGTGGGTGAACTCTCTTGTGGCCGGCGGTACAGGCCCAGGGCCCCTCATGTTACAACAGTGTGTCTGACGTTGGGTGCGCACCACCACCGCCAGAGACACTTTATTGTACTATGAGGGACCCAGTAGCAATGCCGTCGACCAAAAGCAAGCACACCCACCTCTTCAGACAAACAGCAGTCTCACGGGTGCTTGCGCCAAGTCGTGATACCACGGCCCCGTGTGGGGAGTTTGGCCATTTAGGGAGGTGTAAACATGTCGTATGCTGGACAATCAGCTGCAGAAAATTAGACATTAGAAAAGTAATTCACAGTAGTCCACAGGCAAGAGCTTTTCATAGGAAAGCTAGGTGTCGGCCGGGCAAGGTGGGGCAAAAGATTTCGAAATCCAGTTGTGGTTCATTTTAATGAATGTTAGATCGTCAACATTTTGGGTAGCCAGACGAGTCCTTTTTTCGGTTAATATTGAACCTGCAGCACAGAATACTCTTTCTGATAGGACACTTGCTGCCGGGCAAGCAAGCTCCTGCAATGCATATTCTGCCAATTCTGGCCAGGTGTCTAATTTTGATGCCCAGTAATCAAATGGGAATGACGGTTGAGGGATAACATCGATAAGGGATGAAAAATAGTTAGTAACCATACTGGACAAATGTTGTCGCCTGTCACTTTCAATTGTTGCAGCAGTACCTGTCCTGTCTGCGGTCATAGCAAAATCACTCCACAACCTGGTCAGAAAACCCCTCTGTCCAACGCCACTTCTGATGTGTGCACCCCTAACACTCCTAGTCTGCTGCCCCCTGGAGCTCGTGTGAGAACGATCACGTGCGCTGTGTGCTGGGAATGCCTGAAGCAAATGGTCAACAAGAGTTGATTGTTTGTTTGCTAATATTAGTTCCAAGTTCTCATGTGGCATAATATTTTGCAATTTGCCTTTATAGCGTGGATCGAGGAGGCAGGCCAACCAGTAATCGTCATCGTTCATCATTTTCGTAATGCGTGTGTCCCTTTTTAGGATACGTAAGGCATAATCCGCCATGTGGGCCAAAGTTCCAGTTGTCAAATCTCCGGTTGTGATTGGTTGAGGGGCAGTTTCAGGCAAATCTACGTCACTTGTGTCCCTCAAAAAACCAGAACCCGGCCTTGCCACGCAACCAATTTCCAGTGCCCCCGGGAAAGCTTCCGCATTAAAAATATACTCATCCCCATCATCCTCCTCGTCCTCCACCTCCTCTTCGCCCACTACCTCGTCCTGTACACTGCCCTGACCAGACAATGGCTGACTGTCATCAAGGCTTTCCTCTTCCTCTGGTGCAGACGCCTG
This sequence comes from Ranitomeya variabilis, assembly GCF_051348905.1. Taxonomy (NCBI): domain Eukaryota; kingdom Metazoa; phylum Chordata; class Amphibia; order Anura; family Dendrobatidae; genus Ranitomeya; species Ranitomeya variabilis. The sequence continues at coordinate 36,214,622 of NC_135238.1, forward strand.
ATCCTTTATGTGCGTCAAACTTTGCATCAGCAGACGCATTAGGGGGATGCTCATGCTTATTATGGCGTTGTCTGCACTAACCAGCCGTGTGCATTCCTCAAAACACTGAAGGACTTGACACATGTCTTGTAACTTCGACCACTGCACACCTGACAACTCCATGTCTGCCATCCTACTGCCTGCCCGTGTATGTGTATCCTCCCACAAAAACATAACAGCCCGCCTCTGTTGGCACAGTCTCTGAAGCATGTGCAGTGTTGAGTTCCACCTTGTTGCAACGTCTATGATTAGGCGATGCTGGGGAAGGTTCAAAGACCGCTGATAGGTCTGCATACGGCTGGAGTGTACAGGCGAACGTCGGATATGTGAGCAAAGTCCACGCACTTTGAGGAGCAGGTCGGAGAACCCAGGATAAGTTTTCAATAAGCACTGCACCACCAGGTTTAAGGTGTGAGCCAGGCAAGGAATGTGTTTCAGTTGGGAAAGGGAGATGGCAGCCATGAAATTCCTTCCGTTATCACTCACTACCTTGCCTGCCTCAAGATCTACTGTGCCCAGCCACGACTGCGTTTCTTGTTGCAAGAACTCGGACAGAACTTCCGCGGTGTGTCTGTTGTCGCCCAAACACTTCATAGCCAATACAGCCTGCTGACGCTTGCCAGTAGCTGGCCCATAATGGGACCACTGGTGTGCAACAGTGTCATCTGCCGATGGAGTGGTTGGCCGACTGCGGTCTGTGGAAGAGCTGTAGCTTCTGCAGGAGGACGAGGAGGAGGAGGAGGGGGTGCGAACGCCTACAGCCAACTGTTTCCTAGACCGTGGGCTAGGCACAACTGTCCCGAAATTGATGTCCCCTGTGGACCCTGCATCCACCACATTCACCCAGTGTGCCGTGATGGACACATAACGTCCCTGTCCATGCATCTGTAGTCAGGTGCACCTTTGTACTCACAGATTGCCTGAGTGCATGGACGATGCGCTGTTTAACATGCTGGTGCAGGGCTGGGATGGCTTTTCTGGAAAAAAAGTGTCGACTGGGTAGCTCGTATCGTGGTTCAGCGTACTCCATCAGGGCTTTGAAAGCTTCGCTTTCAACTAACCGGTAGGGCATAATCTCTAACGAGATTAGTCTAGCTATGTGGGCGTTAAAACCCTGTGTACGCGGATGCGAGGATAAGTACTTCCTTTTTCTAACCAGAGTCTCATGTAGTGTGAGCTGGACTGGAGAGCTGGAGATCGTGGAACTTTCGGGTGTGCCGGTGGACATGGCAGACTGAGAGACGGTTGGAGACGGTATTGTTTCCACCGGTGCCCTAGATGCAATATTTCCTCCTACAAAACTGGTGATTCCCTGACCCTGACTGCTTTTGGCTGGCAAAGAAACCTGCACAGATACTGCCGGTGGTGCGGAAAATGGTGGCCTTACAGTGACGGAAGGGATGTTGCGTTGCTGACTAGCTTCATTGGCCGAGGGTGCTACAACCTTAAGGGACATTTGGCAGTTAGTCCAGGCTTGAAAATGCATGGTGGTTAAGTGTCTATGCATGCAACTAGTATTGAGACTTTTCAGATTCTGACCTCTGCTTAAGCTAGTTGAACATTTTTGACAGATGACTTTGCGCTGATCAATTGGATGTTGTTTAAAAAAATGCCAGACTGCACTCTTCCTAGCATCGGATCCCTTTTCAGGGATTGCAGACTGAGCTTTAACCGGATGGCCACGCTGTCCTCCAACAGGTTTTGGCTTTGACACGCGTTTTGGGCCAGATACGGGCCCGGCAGATGGAACCTGTTGCGATGTTGATGCCTGCTGCGGCCCCTCCTCCACCTCCGCTTCTGAACTACTGCCGCCTGCACCCTGTTCCCCCAATGGCTGCCAATCGGGGTCAACAACTGGGTCATCTATTACCTCCTCTTCGAGCTCGTGTGCAACTTCGTCTGTGTCACTGTGTCGGTCGGTGGTATAGCGTTCGTGGCGGGGCAACATAGTCTCATCAGGGTCTGATTGTGGATCAGTACCCTGAGAGGGCAATGTGGTGGTCTGAGTCAAAGGAGCAGCATAGTACTCTGGCTGTGGCTGTGCATCAGTGCACTCCATGTCAGAATCTACTTGTAATGGGCATGGCCTGTTAAGTGTTTCACTTTCTAAGCCAGGGACGGTATGTGTAAAGAGCTCCATGGAGTAACCCGTTGTGTCGCCTGCTGCATCCTTCTCTCTTGTTGTAGTTTTTGCTGAAGAGGACAAGGAAGCGACTTGTCCCTGACCGTGAACATCCACAAGCGACGCGCTGCTTTTACATTTACCAGTTTCAGAAGAGGAGGCAAAAGAGCTAGAGGCTGAGTCTGCAATGTAAGCCAAAACTTGCTGTTGCTGCTCCGCCTTTAAAAGCGGTTTTCGTACTCCCAGAAAAGAGAGCGTTCGAGGCCTTGTGTAGCCAGACGACGAAACTGGCTGCAAAGCTCCAGACTTAGGTGGAATATTTTTATCCCCACGACCACCTGATGCTCCACTACCACTACCATCATTACCAGCTGACAATGAACGCCCACGGCCACGACGACCTCTTGCACCAGACTTCCTCATTGTTTTAAAAACTTAACCAAAGTAACTTTATTTGTTGCTGTCAAACAACTTACACGGTGAGCTATAACTTCAGTATGATTTCAATATCCCTTAACAGGTTGGTGAGACCACAAAGAAAATCAGGCACAATGTTACACACTCTGTTTTCTGTGGCACCAAATCACAGAGATGCCACACACGCAGGACTGTCACTCAAGCACAAATGTCAATATTAATCTCCCACTGTTTTATTTTTTTTTTCTTTTTCAGGGAGACTTTAGAAACCAAATAATAAAAAATAAATAGGCTTTCTATGGCCCACTGAGTGAGAGATGGCACACACAGGAGTCAGGAGTGGCACACAAGCAGAAAGGGCAATATTAATCTCCCACTGTTTTCTTTTTTTTTTCTTTTTCAGGGAGACTTTAGAAACCAAATAATAAAAAATAAATAGGCTTTCTATGGCCCACTGAGTGAGAGATGGCACACACAGGAGTCAGGAGTGGCACACAAGCACAAATGTCAATATTAATCTCCCACTGTTTTATTTTTTTTTTCTTTTTCAGGGAGACTTTAGAAACCAAATAATAAAAAATAAATAGGCTTTCTATGGCCCACTGAGTGAGAGATGGCACACACAGGAGTCAGGAGTGCACACAAGCCCTGACTGAGGCCAATATTTTTCTCCCACTGATTGATGTAGTGTTTTTTTTTCAGGTAGATTTTAGAACCCAAATCAAGCAAAAAAATAAATAGGCTTTCTATGGCCCACTGAGTGAGAGATGGCACACACAGGAGTCAGGAGTGGCACACAAGCCCTGACGGAGGCCAATATTTTTCTCCCACTGATTGATGTAGTGTTTTTTTTTCAGGTAGATTTTAGAACCCAAATCAAGCAAAAAAATAAATAGGCTTTCTATGGCCCACTGAGTGAGAGATGGCACACACAGGAGTCAGGAGTGGCACACAAGCAGAAAGGGCAATATTAATCTCCCACTGTTTTATTTTTTTTTTCTTTTTCAGGGAGACTTTAGAAACCAAATAATAAAAAATAAATAGGCTTTCTATGGCCCACTGAGTGAGAGATGGCACACACAGGAGTCAGGAGTGGCACACAAGCACAAATGTCAATATTAATCTCCCACTGTTTTCTTTTTTTTTTCTTTTTCAGGGAGACTTTAGAAACCAAATAATAAAAAATAAATAGGCTTTCTATGGCCCACTGAGTGAGAGATGGCACACACAGGAGTCAGGAGTGGCACACAAGCACAAATGTCAATATTAATCTCCCACTGTTTTCTTTTTTTTTTCTTTTTCAGGGAGACTTTAGAAACCAAATAATAAAAAATAAATAGGCTTTCTATGGCCCACTGAGTGAGAGATGGCACACACAGGAGTCAGGAGTGGCACACAAGCCCTGACTGAGGCCAATATTTTTCTCCCAATGATTGATGTAGTGATTTTTTTTCAGGTAGATTTTAGAACCCAAATCAAGCAAAAAAATTAATAGGCTTTCTATGGCCCTCTGAGTGAGAGATGGCACACACAGGGATGGCACTCTAGCAGAAATGCCAATCTTAATCTCCCACAAAAAAAAAAAAAAAAAAAAAGAAACTTTCCTACAATTACTATCTCCCTGCAGTAATCTCAGCCAGGTATGACAGGCAGCAATAAGGAGTGGACTGATGCACAAATTAAATAAAAAGTGTGGACAAACAAAAAAGATAGCTGTGCAGAAAGGAAGGAACAAGAGGATATGTGCTTTGAAAAAAGCAGTTGGTTTGCACAGTGGCGTACACACAGCAATACAGCTATCAGGGAGCCTTCTAGGGCAGCCCAATGAGCTACAGCGCTCAGGGAAAAAAAAAAAAGTAGCTTCCACTGTCCCTGCACACCGAAGGTGGTGTTGGACAGTGAAAATCGCTACAGCACAAGCGGTTTGGTGGTTAATGGACCCTGCCTAACGCTCTCCCTGCTTCTAATGAAGCGGCAGCAACCTCTCCCTAAGCTCAGAGCAGCAGCAGTGAGATGGCGGTCGGCGGGAACGCCCCTTTATAGCCCCTGTGACGCCGCAGACAGCAAGCCAATCACTGCAATGCCCTTCTCTAAGATGGTGGGGACCAGGACCTATGTCATCACGCTGCCCACACTCTGCGTTCACCTTCATTGGCTGAGAAATGGCGCTTTTCGCGTCATTGAAACGCGACTTTGGCACGAAAGTCGCGTACCGCATGGCCGATGCAACGCTGGGATCGGCTCGGTTTCATGAGACGCCGACTTTGCCAAAAGTCGGCGACTTTTGAAAATGAACGACCCGTTTCGCTCAACCCTACTTATGAGTACACTATAGATTTTCATTCATGTGTGGTCTCTTTATAAGGTTACTAATAAGCCACTATTATATATACATAGAAATATAGGCACCATGTACTTTAACCTTTTTCTATAGTTGCCGTTATTATGCTGATGTATATAACCAATAGCCACTAAGTGGCATATCGAAGCATACATTTTTATTGTATTGAGATTTAGATATTATATGGGTTTCTTCACCGGACTCATGTTAGATTGGAGGTATTTTTCAACATTATTTCATGTCTTTATGATTGAGATATTTTTTATCTTGTTTGAAATAAAATTTGTATTTTTCTAACCATACATTCTTGTGGCCTGTCTTTATAAGTTCTTTAGAGAGGCCCTGCGCTATTCAGTATTTATGAATGTGTTATACTATATATTTATGGACTAACTATGTATACACAAAGCATCTCAAATAGGTTTTCAAGGTCTGATTAGTTCGCTCAGTTTGGCCATTTGTCTGAGGATGAAACGCAGAATAAAAAGACAAATCAATGCCCATCCTAGCACAAAAGGACCGCCAAAACCTAGAAACAAACTGGGAACCTCTGTTAGACACAATATTCTCCGGAATGCCATGCAAATGAACCACATGCTGAAAAAACATCGGAACCAAATCAGAGGAAGAAGGCAATTTAGGCAAAGGTACCAAATGGACCATCTTAGAAAACCGATCACAAACCACCCAGATAACAGACATTTTCTGGGAAACAGGAAGATCCAAAATAAAATCCATGGAAATATGCGTCCAAGGCCTCTCAGGGACCGGCAAAGGCAAAAGCAACCCACTGGCGTGGGAACAGCAAGGCTTGGCCCGCGCACAAGTCCCACAGGACTGCACAAAAGAACGCACGTCCCGCGACAAGGAAGGCCACCAAAAGGACCTAGCAACCAAATCTCTGGTACCAAAAATCCCAGGATGACCAGCCAACACCGAACAATGAACCTCAGAAATTACCTTACTAGTCCATCTATCAGGAACAAACAGTTTCTCCACTGGACAGCGGTCAGGTTTGTCAGCCTGAAATTCCTGAAGCACCCGCCGTAAATCAGGGGAGATGGCAGAAAGAATCACCCCCTCCTTGAGAATGCCAACCGGCTCAAGGACTCCCGGAGAATCAGGCAAAAAACTCCTAGAGAGGGCATCAGCCTTAACATTCTTAGATCCCGGAAGATACGAGACCACAAAATCAAAACGGGAGAAAAACAGGGACCATCGAGCCTGTCTAGGATTCAACCGCTTGGCAGACTCGAGGTAAATCAGATTCTTATGATCGGTCAAGACCACAACGCGGTGCTTGGCTCCCTCAAGCCAATGTCGCCACTCCTCAAATGCCCACTTCATAGCCAACAACTCCCGATTGCCGACATCATAATTGCGCTCCGCAGGCGAAAACTTTCTGGAAAAGAAGGCACACGGTTTCATCAAAGAACCATCAGAATTCCTCTGAGACAAATTGGCCCCTGCCCCAATCTCAGAAGCGTCAACCTCAACCTGAAAAGGAAGAGAAACATCCGGCTGACGCAACACAGGGGCAGAAGTAAATCGTCGTTTAAGCTCCTGAAAGGCGTCAGCCGCCGCAGAGGACCAATTCGTCACATCAGCGCCTTTCTTCGTCAAATCGGTCAGGGGCTTAACCACACTAGAATAGTTGGCAATGAAACGGCGATAAAAATTAGCAAAGCCCAAAAATTTCTGAAGGCTCTTCACACATGTGGGTTGAATCCAATCATGAATGGCTTGGACCTTAACAGGATCCATTTCTATAGATGAGGGAGAAAAAATGAAACCCAAAAAAGAAACCTTCTGAACTCCAAATAGGCATTTAGACCCCTTCACAAATAAAGCATTATCACGAAGGATCTGAAATACCATCCTGACCTGCTTCACATGAGACACCCAATCATCGGAAAAAATCAAAATATCATCCAAATACACAATCATGAATTTATCAAGATAATTGCGGAAAATATCATGCATGAAGGACTGAAATACAGAAGGAGTATTAGAAAGCCCGAAAGGCATCACAAGGTATTCAAAATGGCCTTCGGGCGTATTAAATGCAGTTTTCCATTCGTCACCCTGTTTAATACGAACAAGATTATACGCCCCTCGAAGGTCAATCTTAGTAAACCAACTAGCCCCCTTAATCCTAGCAAATAAATCAGAAAGCAAAGGTAAAGGGTATTGAAATTTGACCGTGATCTTATTAAGAAGGCGATAATCAATACAGGGTCTCAAGGAGCCATCCTTCTTGGCAACAAAAAAAAATCCCGCTCCCAATGGTGACGAAGATGGACGAATATGCCCTTTCTCCAAAGACTCCTTAACATAACTCCGCATGGCGGCATGTTCTGGCACAGACAGATTGAAAAGTCGGCCCTTAGGGAACTTACAGCCAGGAATCAAGTTAATAGCACAATCACAGTCCCTATGTGGAGGAAGGGAACTGGACTTGGGCTCATCAAATACATCCTGGAAATCCGACAAAAACTCAGGAACTTCTGAAGAGGGGGAAGAGGAAATAGACATCAAAGGAACGTCACTATGAACCCCTTGACAACCCCAACTAGTCACAGACATAGATTTCCAATCGAGCACAGGATTATGTACCTGTAACCATGGAAAACCCAGTACAACAACATCATGTAAATTATGCAACACCAGAAAACGGCAATCTTCTTGATGTGCTGGAGCCATTCACATGGTCAGCTGTGTCCAATACTGACGTTTATCCTTGGCCAACGGTGTAGCATCAATGCCCCTCAAAGGAATAGGGCTCTGCAAAGGCTGCAAGGAGAAACCACAACGCTTGGCGAATTCTAAGTCCATTAAGTTCAGGGCAGCGCCTGAATCCACAAATGCCATGACAGAAAATGACGATAATGAGCAAATCAAGGTCACAGATAAGAGAAATTTAGGCTGTACAGTACTGATGGTAACGGACCTAGCGACCCTCTTAGTACGCTTAGGGCAATCAGAAATAACATGAGCAAAATCACCACAGTAAAAACACAGCCCATTCTGACGTCTGAATCCCTGCCGTTCTGCTCTGGTCAAAATCCTATCACATTGCATAGGCTCAGGACTCTGCTCAGAGGATAATGCCATATTGTGCACAACTCTGCGCTCGCGCATGTGCCGATCAATCTGAATGGCCAGAGACATAGAATCATTCAGACCAGCAGGCATGGGGAACCCCACCATAACATCTTTAACGGCTTCAGAAAGACCCTTTCTGAAAATTGCTGCCAGAACATCCTCATTCCATTTAGTGAGCACAGACCATTTTCTAAATTTCTGGCAGTATAATTATGCCGCTTCCAGACCCTGACACAGGGTTAACAAAGTTCTTTCTGCATGATCCACTGAATTAGGTTCGTCATACAATAATCCTAGCGCTTGAAAAAATGCATCTACATTAAGCAATGCCGTATTCCCTGATTCAAGGGAGAATGCCCAGTCCTGAGGATCGCCACGCAGCAGAGAGATGACAATTTTAACCGGCTGAATGGTATCACCAGAGGAACGGGGTTTCAAAGCAAAAAACAATTTGCAGTTATTTTTAAAGTTCAAGAACTTGGATCTGTCCCCAAAAAACAGGTCAGACATTGGAATTCTAGGCTCTAAAGCCGGAGTCTGGACGACATAATCTTGAATACTCTGTACTCTTGCAGCAAGTTGATCCACACGAGAAAACAAACCCTGAACATCCATGCCAGCGCCAAAATCCTGAACCACCCAGAGATTAAGAGGAAAAAAAAGACATAACAAACTGCAGAAAAAAAATGGCTCAGAACTTTTTTTTCCTTCTTTGGAGATGCATTTAACTCATTGTTGGCCAGTTGTACTGTTATGATCTGGTGGTTTAGGAGCAACATGGAACGTGCTCTGGAGGAGGTGGTACCTTTACTGACCGCAGACCCTGAACTTAACACAACACTAGAAGTAGCCGTGGGATGTTCCTGTCACTCCCTAGACACCTCATCACAGCCGGAGGACTAAATACCCCTAAAGATAGAATCAGGATAGCTATCTTGCCTCAGAGAAAATCCCCAAAGGATAGGCAGCCCCCCACAAATATTGACTGTGAGTGGAGAGGGAAATGACATACACAGAATGAAACCAGGATATAGCATAGGAGGCCAATCTAGCTAGATAGATAGAACAGGACAGAATACTGTGTGGTCAGTAATAAAATACTAGAAAAATCCACCACAGAGTTTACAAAAATCTCCACCACCTGACTAAAGGTGTGGAGGATAAATCTGCTTCTCCAGAGCTTCCAGCTTAACTGAATAAATGCATACTGACAAGCTGGACTAGAAAAAAACATAGAATGTACTGAACTATTAAGTCCACAACATATGGACTGCAAAGAACCAAGCCAGTACTTATCTTTGATGATCTGGTCAGAATAACAGAGAAATCCAAGCAGAGATGTGAATCCAACCAGGAACATTGGCAACTGGCACTAACTGAAGGATAGAGCCAGGCTAAATAGCCGAGCCCGAATAGACAATCAGTGGACGCAGCTGCTGACTGCTAAATCCAAGGAGCAGCCGTACCACTTATAACCACCGGAGGGAGCCCAAGAACAGAACTCATAATAGTGCCACTTACAGCCACCGGAGGGAGCCCAAGAGCGGAATTCACAACACCAAGAGGAGTGACGGCCCTGCTCGCAAGCTTACAATCTATGAGGAAATAGGGGAGACGCAAAGGGTAAATAGTAAAAACTTTTTGTATTGTACGGTCCGGCCATCAATATAATAAATAGTGTGTTCACATAATGCTGCATAAACCAGTCACCAGCTAGTATGTGCACAAGTACTGACACAGAGGGCTATTAGTTGCATGGTGGGTGCGTTAACAGATGCTACGAGGTTCCTGAGTTTGGTATTACCTTACCTGTGTAGTTGCTATCTGCACCATTGATAGTGCATTTGACTTGAGGCCTAGACAGGTAAGCACTTTTGCCTTTTTTTGTGGTGTTTTCTCCTGAATAGTGGTGTTTTTTTCCTCCTTTTTTCCTGCTGTTGTGGTTTTTGCTGTTAGAGTAGGACTGGCAAGTGTGAGGACCCATGACTTGGGTTGCCAGCTTACGTATTGTGGCCATAATATTAACTAATCTATTTATATAATTATCTTAAATTGTCTGTCATCTACTTCCGTCTAGACATCCTCGAATCCCACAATCCACAGCACCGAAAGTACGCCAACCACCATATTGGAATACCAAAGTGATGAGTATTCCAATATGGCACCAGCTGGTGGTACCAGGCCCTTGTGCAGTACCACCAGCGGGTCATCGCCAGACCCCTGCACTGCTGGGACTCCCCCGGCACATGGAGTGCGGGGCTGCGGAAGGAGAGAGCGTGATGGCGGGTGGAGAGCTTGGCTGCTGAGGGAGAGAGCAAGATGGCCAGTGGAGATCGGCTGTGGCTGCTGAGGGAGAATTCGGGATGGCGGGTAGAGAGCTGGGCTTTGGAGGGAGAGAGTGGAACGGCGAGTGGAGAGCGGTGCTGCGGAGGGAGAGAGCAGGATGGCAGTTAGTTACTATGCGCCCGGGCAACTCCAGGCTCTTCAGCTAGTACCTTACATATTTTGATATGGTCTTGTGCACTTTTTTTACTTTTACTTTTTGAGGTGCAGTTGGGCCCTGATAGCTTTGTAAGTTGTGGCCTCTGTTCACACGAGACGGATTATAGTTAGCACTGGGCAGCCCGCCACATGGCGTTGCTAATTTGCTATGATCCAGATGCTGTGCATACTCTGTTTGAACACTGCTGCAGATTTTTTATTTGCACTAGTGTGCCAAGCGGCCAATCCCTGATTGTAGGCTGGCTGTCTCATTTGGTATTACTGCACCTGTGTATTTGCCATGTTTACTTGGGCCCACTGCACCATTATAGTGCATTTGATTTGAGGCCTAGACAGGTAAGCACATTTGCCTACTTTTTTGTGGTGTTTTCTCCAGAATAGTGGAGGTTTTTTCCTCCTTTTTTTCCTCCTGTTGTGGTTTTTGAGGTTCTTGATTTTGAAGAAAATTTTGTATAGGCAAAACGGGGCTAGTCATATAAGTGTGGTGAGGTAACAGGCCAGTCAAAAGAGATACGTTTTTAGGCCACGCTTAAAACTGTGTGTGTTTAGAATTCATTGAATTGTTCAGTGTAGTGCAGTTAAAAGAATTGGCACAGCACCTGAAATGTCTTGGAGATGGGAGTGAGAGGTTTGGATAATTGAGGATGTTAGCCTTAGGTCATTAGCAGAACGGAAGGCACGGGTAGAATGGTAGACTTGTAACACCCCAGGGTCCTGGTTGTTACAGTGGCATTGCTTTCCTCATGGGGAGAGTGATGTCACGCTTGGCAGCGATGAAGGATTCTTCTTTATTAGGTAACCATAAGCATACAACATGTTCACACTCCAGGCCAGAAGGGGATGCTCTGATCCAGCTTGTAGGTGGCTCCCCTATATATAAATTCTGGTCTGGAGGGAAAGCTAGTTAGTTCCTGTCAGAGAACAGAGGAGAGAGCAGTCAGACAGAGAGTGTCGGAAGGACTGTAGGGCCATGCAGCCAAGTGGTGCTGCAGCTCATGGAGAAAGAGAGAATACAGAAAGAAGAACACATTGTAGTGAGCATGCAGGAGAAAAACAACTGGGGAGAATAGCTGCGACTGAGCTACCTCCTTGTAGAGTGCAGATACCGGTAGCCAGAAGACCGAGGTTGTGTCTGACTCCATGTACCAGAGCAGAAACCTTCAGGGCAGCTGCTTTCAAGTCACCTGTCCACCTTAACACATGATACACAGTAACACCTAAAGCACTAGTCATGATAGAGATCCTGTAAAAAGGCTCGAGTTACCTGTCAGAGAACAGTGAGGACTTTGTGTGAGGCCTAAGGCAGCAAAGGACTATACCACAGTGCTAATAGGAAGGCTTCTAAATTCACCAGGTAAAGGGGACTCTGAACTTGCTTCCAAGCCGGCCGTATGCTGCCTGTACCTGTGATCTGGTGCCCTGGACTGTGGCTGCCTGAAGTCTTCAGTAAATCAGGTAAAGAGACTGCAAACCTGTGTCCTCCATTTCTTACTGCACCACTCACCATCCTCATCTATACACTGGGAGCCCTGGGGACCTACTTCACCTGTGGGAAGTTATACCATCTTTACTGCCATAACATCACCCCAGTGGACCCCTTTAGGCAGCGTCGGTCCCCTCTGCCCGAATACCACAGGTGGCATCACGAACAAACTTTATTATCAAAACTCCTTTGAAGATCTAGTTCTATTACTTGGGCGCCCAGGGTTACGCACTGGGTCGCCGCCACCGTGACATCCCCTTTGAGTACTGGACCCGATACCGAGTATGATGTGCGTTCCAGACTAAGATGAGGAAAGAGTTATATGATGGTGCAGAACCGTGGAGCGTTTTGTAGGTGAGAGTGATAAGTTTATATTGAACTCTGTAGTAGGTGGGCAACCACTGCAATGACTGGCGTAGTAGGGACGGATCAGTGTAGTGGATGGAAAGAAATATGATCATGGCTGCTGTAGAAAGTTTAGTAAGAGTGGGACCGATTAGTAGAGCGTTGCTGTAGTCCAGATGAAAATGTTAACTCCTGTGTAATAAACTAAAGGGGCACATGAAATTATAATAAGGGCCTGTGCACACGATGCAGATTAAGTGCAGATTTAGTGCAGATCGGCAGCAGATTTTTCTACTGTAGAAACGCTGCAGATCTGCACTGTGATTTACAGTACAATCTGTACTGGTGCAGAAAAATCCACGCAGAAACGCTGCAAATTTCAAGGAAGTGCATGTCGCTTCTTTTGTGCAGTTCTGCAGCATTTCTGCACCCCTCCAAGATAAAAATCCGCACTGGTAAAATCTGCACAAAAACTGCACAGAAACTGCACAAAATCTGCAATAAAAACGCACAAAAACTGCATCAAATCTGCACCTGCGTTTTCTGCCAGGAGATGCAGATTTAGCGCAGAAAATTCTGCACCACATTTCCTATGTGTGCACGTAGGGCTTTTTGTTTGATTAATGGGCTAAGATAAGTATGACTAATGCTGTTTGTGTTCCTTCAAGAGTTAACCCTGCTGAGTTTTGGAGGGTATCTCATCCCTGGGCAGATAAGGAACATCTGGAGAATCTTTTCCCATCAGAATCCAGGAATCCCAGGATTGGTGGATCATCTGGAAGGAGGCCGTGGACTTTGTTACTTAGCCCCACTGATGACAAGTGACAGAACAGTGCTAAGCTGAAGTTTGAAGATCAACTGAAGTTTGAACCAGCTGATGGAGTTACTAGTGGAGCAGGAAGCTGATTAAATAGTTGCAAGAAAAATTTCTGTGTGAGATAGCCAATATAATTATCTATAAAATTATAGTAGTGTCACGTTCGAAGCAGTAGTGGATGGTGAGCTATAGAGCTTAAAAGTCAAAAGATCAAAACATTGTTACCCTTTTCCTTGTCAGTATATACTGTATATTGTGGCAGATTTATTATTATTACCATCATAAACTTAGCATGAAGCTTAGAGGCGTAGCTAGGGTTTTGGTTCGGGGTGCGAAACTTCTGAGATGGCCCCTAACCAGGTAACCCTGATTACAACTATGGTGGCACACCCTAATAGTGGATGTAGGAGAACCCAGCAGATGACCGCGCTGTTACTAATAAAAATCTTTATACAAAGACCAAGACTGATGTTAGTGACCATATACAGTGCCTACAAGTAGTATTCAACCCCCTGCAGATTTAGCAGGTTTACACATTTGGAATTAACTTGGCATTGTGACATTTGGACTGTAGATCAGCCTGGAAGTGTGAAATGCACTGCAGCAAAAAAGAATGTTATTTCTTTGTTTATTTTTTTTTTAAATTGTGAAAAGTCTTTTCAGAGAGTCATTTATTAATCAACCCCTCAACCCACCAGAATTCTGTTTGGTTCCCCTAAAGTATTAAGAAGTAGTTCAGGCACAAAGAACAATGAGCTTCACATGTTTGGATTAATTATCTCTTTTTCCAGCCTTTTCTGACTATTTAAGACCCTCCCCAAACTTGTGAACAGCACTCATACATGGTCAACATGGGAAAGACAAAGGAGCATTCCAAGGCCATCAGAGACAAGATCGTGGAGGGTCACAAGGCTGGCAAGGGGTACAAAACCCTTTCCAAGGAGTTGGGCCTACCTGTCTCCACTGTTGGGAGCATCATCCGGAAGTGGAAGGCTTATGGAACTACTGTTAGCCTTCCACAGCCTGGACAGCCTTTGAAAGTTTCCTCCCGTGCCGAGGCCAGGCTTGTCCGAAGAGTCAAGGCTAACCCAAGGACAACAAGGAAGGAGCTCCGGGAAGATCTCATGGCAGTGGGGACATTGGTTTCAGTCAATACCATAAGTAACGTACTCCACCGCAATGGTCTCCGTTCCAGACGAGCCCGTAAGGTACCTTTACTTTCAAAGCGTCATGTCAAGGCTCGTCTACAGTTTGCTCATGATCACTTGGAGGACTCTGAGACTGACTGGTTCAAGGTTCTCTGGTCTGATGAGACCAAGATCGAGATCTTTGGTGCCAACCACACACGTGACGTTTGGAGACTGGATGGCACTGCATACGACCCCAAGAATACCATCCCTACAGTCAAGCATGGTGGTGGCAGCATCATGCTGTGGGGCTGTTTCTCAGCCAAGGGGCCTGGCCATCTGGTCCGCATCCATGGGAAGATGGATAGCACGGCCTACCTGGAGATTTTGGCCAAGAACCTCCGCTCCTCCATCAAGGATCTTAAGATGGGTCATCATTTCATCTTCCAACAAGACAACGACCCAAAGCACACAGCCAAGAAAACCAAGGCCTGGTTCAAGAGGCAAAAAATCAAGGTGTTGCAGTGGCCTAGTCAGTCTCCTGACCTTAACCCAATTGAAAACTTGTGGAAGGAGCTCAAGATTAAAGTCCACATGAGACACCCAAAGAACCTAGATAACTTGGAGAAGATCTGCATGGAGGAGTGGGCCAAGATAACTCCAGAGACCTGTGCCGGCCTGATCAGGTCTTAGAAAAGACGATTATTAGCTGTAATTGCAAACAAAGGTTATTCCACAAAATATTAAACCTAGGGGTTGAATAATAATTGACCCACACTTTTATGTTTAAAATTTATAAAAATTTAACTGAGCAACAAAACTTTTTGGTTTGTAAGATTTATGCATCTGTTAATAAATCCTGCTCTTGTTTGAAGTTTGAAGGCTCTAACTTATTTGCATCTTATTAAACCTGCTAAATCTGCAGGGGGTTGAATACTACTTGTAGGCACTGTAGTGGTAGATACCAGTCCTGCAGAACATATAAGACATTACAGTAAAGTTACGGATAGTGACTTACAGTTGATGTTCTTTATGATGGAGTCATTCACTTTTCCCGTCTTTTCCATCTGGTCAAGACCAACATGACAACATCTTCAGCCAGGACTCGGCTGTAGAAATTACAACAAAGACACATTTCACTTCTCACATTTTCAGCATTTTCACGTCCCCATCTATCCCCAACCTGCACAAACTCCTTATCCTGCTGATAACACAATACTGAGTCGCTGCTGCCATATGTGTCCCTATTACTGCACCTGCTGTGTTACTGTGTGCCCTCCAGATGGTAAAACAAACCTCTAGAATATATTAATGCCCTGTGCAAGTGCCCTAGAATACAGTGCCCACATTTTGCCCCCTAGAAAGTAAAAATGCCCCTTTGACAGTCAAAATAAAAAGTGCCTCTATAACAATAAGTGCCTACTTAACATTTAGGCTGTGTGCACATGTTCCGGATTTTTTGCTATAAAAACGCGATAAAACCGCGAAAAAAACGCTCACATTAAGCATCCTATTAAAAGAATGCAATCCGCATTTTGTATGCACATGCTGCGTTTTTTTCCAGAGCGGAAATGCATTCCGGAAAAAAACGCAGCATGTTCATTAATTTGCGGAATCGCGGGGATTCCCCACACATAGGAATTCATTGATCCGCTTACTTCCCACATGGGGCTATGCCCACCATGCGGGAAGTAAGCGGATCATGTGCGGATGGCACCCAGGGTGAAGGAGAGGAGACTCTCCTCCACGGACTGGGCACCATATCACTGTTAAAAAAAAGAATTAAAATAAAAAATAGTGATATACTCACCATCTGATGGCCCCCGGAGTCTTCCCGCCTCTCAGCGGTGCACGCGGCGGCTTCCATTCCCAGGGATGCTGTGTGTGAAGAACCTGGCATGACGTAGCGGTCACGTGACCGTGACGTCATCCCAGGTCCTTCGCACACAGCATCCCTGGGAACAGAAGCCGCTGCGTGCACCGCTGAGGAGATCGGGGACCGTTGGAAGGTGAGAATAACCATTTTTTAAATTTTTTAAATTATTTTTAACATTAGATATTTTTAGTATTGATGCTGCATAGGCAGCATCAATAGTAAAAAGTTGGTCACACTTGTCAAACACTATGCTTGACGAGTGTGACCAACCTGTCAATCAGTTTTCCTAGCGATGCTACAGAACGCTTGGAAAACGCTAGCATTCAGCAAGCTAATTACGCTTGCAAAATGATAGTGTTTAGCGGGAATACACATGCCAATTCCGCATGCGATATACCCGCGGCAGGAGTTGCGGAATTGCCACGGAAATTTCCGCGGCAATTCTGCAACGTGTGCACATAGCCTTAATAATGTCCTGAGTCTCCCGCATACAGCTCCTCTCTACACAGTATGATGCTCCCCTAAACACAGTATAATGCCCCCAAACATTACACTGACCCCTTAGTAGCCCCCAAACTGTTTGATGGCTCCAACACTGTCTGATGGCCCCCACACTATACAAAGACCCCACATTAGCTCCCATAATGTATGATGTTCCCCACACTGTAATCCCCATAGTACTTCATATAGTATACTACAGTCCTCTAAGACTCTATATAGGATAATGACTTTTGGGTTTTCATTGGCTGTAAGCCATAATCGTCAACATTAACAGAAATAAACACTTGAAATAGATCACTCTGTTTGTAATGACTCTATATAATTTATGAGTTTCACTTTTTGTATTGAAGAACTGAAATAAATTAACTACTTTTTGATAATATTCTGATTTTGCGAAAAGCATCTGTATTTTCTGGTCTGTGTGGCAAATAATAACAGCAGCAATTAAAACCATTCCTTATACCTGGAGGCCCCTTAGAGCAATTTCCTCTGCCACTCTCTCACTGATGCCATTGGGTGTAATGGTCTTTTACAGACCTTACCTGTACAGAATATGTTCACTGATATTAGTCAAGAGAATATGTAATGGCCCTGGGTCCTGATTACACACCTGAGCCAACTCAGCTGCCTTTTATAACACCTGCAAGACCTGGGCTGGAGTGTATGGGATCGACCTTTCCCACCCAAGCTCTTCTGGTCGCTCTTAAATCCCAGACCCAAAATGCACTGCACTAAATATCCTCTCAGTAACCTGTTGTTACTGAAGCACTCTATTCCGGGACCTCATCACTGAGACCAGTCACCTCGGTGACACATACCTGCCATCCAGGACTTTATCCAGTAATGCTTCCCTATAGGGCCCTAAAATTCATATTTCCTATGACAAAAACTAAAAGGCACAAAAAGTCTGAAGAAAACAAACTGATCTTATAAAAGATAACTACCCACAGTTACAGCACATTCAAATATTTATTTGTGCTAGAAGATAGACTTAGTCAAAACATTCAGCTCAGTTCAGTGTTACTAAAACTAAAAAAAGTTTCCTTTAAATTAAAGGTACATTAGGATAATTGGAGGATTTCATTGCAAGATTTGGTCCACTAAGGTATGCAAACTGTGCATTGTGTGATTTAATAGCACAACTTACACCTAAAGATATTTGATAATGAAATTTTAAACAAGGTACAAAATTAAATACCGTATTTTCTGGTGTATAAGACAACTGGGCGTATAAGACGACCCCCAACTTTTCCATATAAAATATGGAATTTGGGATATGCCCGCTGTATAAGACGGGGGTCATCTTATATGCCCAGTCATCTTATACGGCGTGTGGTTCCCAGGGTCTGAAGGAGAGGAGACTCTCCTTCAGGCCCTGGGATCCATATTCATGCAAAAAATAAAGAATAAAAAGAAAAAATATGGATATACTCACCCCACCGAGAAGCCTGGCTGTCACCACTGCAAGCGTCTGCCTCTGTTCCTAAGAATTGCAGAGCGTGAAGGACATTCGATGACGTCGCTGTCTTGTGATTGGTCCGTGACCGCTCATGTGACCTGTCACCTGACCGCGACGTCATCGAAGGTCCTTCACGCTCTGCAATTCTTAGGAACAGAGGCAGATGCTTGCAGCGGTGACAGCCAGGCTTCTCGGAGGGGTGAGTACCGGTATATCCATATTTTTTATTTTTATTCTTTATTTTTTACATGAATACGGATCCCAGGGCCTGAAGGAGAGTTTCCTCTCCTTCAGACCCTGGGAACATCCAGGATCGCTCCCTGCACATGCCGTACCCGGCGTATAAGACGACCCCCGACTTTTGGGACAATTTTTAGGGGTTAAAAAGTCATCTTTTACGCCGGAAAATGCGGTATATTAAAATATAATCAACCCAAACATTGATCTCTACTGTTCAACATGCACTAATAGTTTGGCTTCGCACATGTCATGAATGGTGTGGGCATTAATAAGAATCCAATGCCAGGCTTGAGATTTAGATCTTCTCTGGAAACTCCTGGAGGCGGACAGAAAGTAAATGCTTGAAGAAGTCCAGTAAAAAACAGGAAAAGTTCCATCTTGGCCAAACTTTGCCCAGCACAAGCTCTTTTTCCTGTAGAAATGGGATTACCGATTTAATCATGTCATGATGAAATTATATCTTGACCATAACCATAACACAACACTCTCTCTTAAATGTTCCTGAGGCTCCTGGACAAAAGGTAGAACTCCAGGAAGCCACAAAAGCTTCATAGAACCCCCTGGAAAGCATTGTTGACTGAAGGTTTTCTGTGCATGGCTCTGGGATTCTATGTATCCAGACTTAAGGTACCGTCACAGTCAGCGACGCTGCGGCGATATAGACAACGAGCCGACCTAAACTAGATCGCTGGAGCGTCGCTGTTTAGGTCGCTGTAGAGACGTCAAACACAGCAACTCCAGAACGATGCAGGAGCGATCTAGTGACGTAACGGCGACTCACTTCTCCCTCTCGCTGGTTGTTAGCTCCATGTCAAACATTGCTGGGTCGTTGCTTTTGATGTCAAACATGATGATACACGCCGACCTGGCGACGAAATAAATTTCTGGACTTCTAGCTCTGACCAGCGATGGCACAGCGGGATCCAGATCGCTGCTGCGTGTCCAACACAACGAGATAGCTATCCAGGACGCTGCAACGTCACGGATTGTTGTCGTTCTCGTTGCAAAGTTGCTGAGTGTGACGGTACCTTAAGCCCTAGAGTTCATAGAATATTACCACAATGCTCCATCCTCCAAAAGGATGCCAATTCAGAACTGGTTCTTGAAAAGTGATGAAAACGTTGACCATGCTTCTTTTCATTGCCCCAAATACAGCCAAAACCATTTAGAAATTAAAGCTGAACTTCATAAGTACTTGAGAACATGACGAAACTGCATATGCGGACTAGTGGTTCCTACTCTTCTAAGTGTATACATACTTGCAAGTGGAATTTAAAAGAATCATAATGTCAGCGGCATAGCTTGATTGTGGGGCATAAGTCTTGCTGCTGACTTTAAGGGGGGCTCAATCCTTGGTCCAGGTATGTAGACAGAGGGATAGAGTGGCAAACTAAATTCTTGCCCCAAATGAAGCAAAACATAGTGAAGACTTCGGGAAATATACTGTAAGCTTTATTGCTGAAAAATTATAAAGTGACCATGATGTGCTGAGCATCTTAATAAGACCATACAACAGTTTTGAACTTTTTGAATTTTTTCAAACACAAAATATAGGATTTTGAAAAACACATTATTTCTTAATAAAATATAGTCATTCTGTTAGGGAGTGTTTTGTCACTTGAGTGACATGTAAAATGATTTTATTTAGCATCTTTATAGACCTTATTACTTACCTACTGAGAAAGGTATAAATGCATCATTTCGGACAAATTTCCCATTTTCATCTAAGAAATTATTGGGATTAAACTCATAGGGAGTTTTCCATTGAGTCTTGTCATAGAGAACTGATGTCAGAAATGGAATAACCTCTGTACCCTGTGAACAATAAGTCACCAAATATCATTTTTAATTATATAAATTTCCTTTCCAAAAATGTGAATTTATTGCGATGGCTGTGGACCCCATGGCAGTCCCTTTTACTAATTGTTCAAAAGAAAAAAAATCCTTGAGCATAACCACAATTTTTATAAACTCACTTTTGGGATCAGGTAACCCCGGAAATACACATCAGTTGGAGTTGAATGTGACAGGTTTAGTGGGGCAATATTTCCAAACCTTTGTATTTCATGTATTACTGCATCAGTATAAGGCATGTTCTTCCGATCTTCAACTGTTGGTAGCTGTCTTGGTTTAATATGTGTTTTAATTTCATCCTGTACCTTCTCTATAAAGTAAAAAAACCATATTCTGTTACTTTTTGTACGTGTACAGCAATGCCAATGCAATTAAAATTGCTAGATTATAAGCTTTTACTACTACTTGTACTTCTTCTACCAGGGCCAGTTTAAGCAAGGATAGGCTGACAATATATTTAGTACATTGATATGTCTACATTCTTGTTAATTCTCATCTCTCCTGATCTTTTTCTGACTGTTGTAACTATGTACGTTTACTAAGAGTATATTAGTATATACCAATAAGATTATTATGACTGAAGCAATTAATTATATACAATAGTTTAAAAAATAACAAAGGTAATCTAAATAAGTAAATTGTCTAAAATAAATAAAATTTTAATTGAATGTACTTAATAACTACTCACGTCCATTCATTATGAAAAACATGAAATTCTTAATGGAGTACACTTATGTTAAGTTTATTTTTCTAATGGTTTTATTTTTCCAGAATTTGGAATGAAATGAGAACTTGTACCACAGTTAGTAAAAAGTTTCAATCAGGTGATGGAGCCAACAGAATATTTAAGTCTCTGAACAGTCTTTAGGGTACGGTTATGTAAATCATCTGTCCAGAGTAAGAAATCTTCAAAAAACAAAAGCACCTAGAGTGTAGCGCTAATGCCTGCATCCCCGCATGGATCTCCTTCCCCCTCTATGCAGCTCAAGAGATAATTACCGCCCCGGCCATGCGATGTTGTATTTGGCAAGGCATGCACCCTGCTTCCTGCTATCTGTGCATGCTTTATCGGTGACGGGCCTAGAGTGCATGCTGCTCTGTTCTTAAATGGTCAGCGCATAGCTCAAAAGATACCAACAACCAATGGCTAAGAGGCATCCTGTATATAAGACACTCTACTAGTGTTGAGCATTCCGATACCGCAAGTATCGGGTATCGGCCGATACTTGCGGTATCGGAATTCCGATACCGGGATTCCGATACTTGCCGCGTATCGGATACCGGAATCGGAAGTTCCAAGATTCAAAATGCAGAAATTCAGCCAATGAGAATGATTCCAAGTGTGGGCACATCCTGTTTAGCATGGAGGGCATGAAACTACTGGCAAGGCTGTGATTGGCTGCTGAAATGATGTCATGATGCAGTTTAAAAGTCGCTGGCGCCATTTTGCGATCACTCTGCTGTGAATTCAGTTAGTGACAGGACGCTGTTTGCTGACTGAGGGACAGTTTAGAGATAGCAATTTGCTTCTTTGTGCTTTCCAAAGGCTAATTTAGCAACCGCTGTGTTCACCTACTATTCACCTTGCTTTTGCCTTGTAGCGCTGTTTTCACAGCGATCTGCAAGGTCTGTGTGTGTGTGTGTGTGAGTGCAGCCCACTCTCTAGTCTGAGTGCAGCCACATAGGCCATCCATAGCTGGTTGTATTCAGTTCAGGGAGGGTGGTTCATTGCCTCATACTGTTCTTTTTTTTTTTTTTTTCCAAGTAGTGTAGTCTGCTGCTAATTTATTAAAAAAAATCCTATTAGTGTCTTTCCACCCGTCTCCAGCTAATTTGTGGAAAAACACTACATAGGATAACGTAGAGGAGGGTTTTTGGGCCTTGCAGCGCCGTTTACGGCTGTCTGCACGGTCTCCGTGTGACTGCAGCTCGCCCTGTAGTCTGTGAGCAGCCATAACCTGGTTGTCTCCAGCTCAGGGTTGTTCACTGCGTCATACCGCCAAATCAATTTTCATTTAGTTTTAAGTAGTGCAGGCTGCTGCACATTTTTTCCAAAAATTCCTATTAGTGTCTTTCCACCCGTCTCCAGCTAATTTGTGGAAAAACACTACATAGGATAACGTAGAGGAGGGTTTTTGGGCCTTGCAGCGCCGTTTACGGCTGTCTGCACGGTCTCCGTGTGACTGCAGCTCGCCCTGTAGTCTGTGAGCAGCCATAGCCTGGTTGTCTCCAGCTCAGGGTTGTTCACTGCGTCATACCGCCAAATCAATTTTCATTTAGTTTTAAGTAGTGCAGGCTGCTGCACATTTTTTCAAAAAAATCCTATTAGTGTCTTTCCACCCGTCTCCAGCTAACTTGTGGAAAAACACTACATAGGATAACGTAGAGGAGGGTTTTTGGGCCTTGCAGCGCCGTTTACGTCTGTCTGCACGGTCTCCGTGTGACTGCAGCTCTATCCGTTGTCAGTTCAGCCCCCCAAAAATAAATAAATAATAAAGTTCACCAAACACACCAGTTACACCACTTTACATTTGTGTAGGCCACATTAGCTCATATTAAAGTCTAGTCCACACTTTAGAAAATTAGTGTTTCTTATACCTGTTAGGAGGAGTTGCTCAGGAATAAGCACACAAAGCCGTTAGTACTTTTCTGCTTATCTTTATCAGTCAACCAAGATGAAGAAGGCAGTGAGTAAGGCACGTGGGCGTGGGCGTGGGTGCAGAGCAGGGAGGGGACGTGGGGATTCTGTGCCTGCTGCGGGCACCGGTGACTCATCAGCACCCACTTTCACCAGGCAACAGTCGTTCATGCGCAGCTTTGTGTCAGAGCGCCGTACACCGCTGCTGCGTGAAGACCAAATTGAAGCCGTTGTCGGATGGATGGCAGCTAATGCATCAACTTCAATTAGTGCCACATCCTCTCAGACACAGAGCACTGGAGAGCAGCCATCTGTCTCTTCACCACCTGCCAAATTGCCCAGGCAGACAGAGAGCCCAGGACAGGAGCCGTCTCTACTTCTGTTCTCTGAATCTCTTGGCTTGGAAACAGGGGGCCAGCCAAGCAGCATTGGAGAAATGGAAGAAGAGGCAGGGTGCAGTGATGCCCAACAGCTTTTTCTCTCTTCCTCTGAAGAGGCGGGTGGGCCAGTGGCTCCGGTCACCACATCGCAGGCCGCATCAGCTGATGATGACACTCAGGTGCCACTTACTGGTGCGTGCTCTGCTGCTGAGACTACCCAGGAGGAGCAGTTGGGGGCAGAGGGTAGTGTAGATGATGAGGTCCTTGACCCATCTTGGCGTGAGGGACAGGAAGGTGGTGGGAGCAGCTCTGAGGAAGAGATTCCCCGTACGGCCCAAAGAGGGAGAGGGAGGGGGAAGACTGCGGATCCTGCAGCCTCCGCTTTGGCACCCGTTAGGAGCATGTCTCTTCCAAAAGCCAAAAAGGGCGCTCCCAAGACTTGCAGTGCCTGGTCCTTTTTTGACACAGTTGCAGATGACATTTGCTATGTCAGATGCAAGGTGTGTCATCAAAAAGTCAAAAGAGGTCGAAATGTCAGCAACCTCAATACCTCCAACATGTGGAAACATGTGCGCAACAGGCACCCGGCGGAGTTAGAAAAACACACTGAAGAGCTAGGCCAACCAACAGCGGCAGCTACCACCTCTTCAGCTCGTGTTGCCTCTTCCTCTAGCTCACACGCAGCTGGTTCGGCTTCCTCCCAGGATCGCCGTGGAAGAACCTCTGGCCCTGTTGTCCACAGACCCGCTGTAATTCCACCCGCAGCACCACTTTCCCAGTCATCCACACACTCCCAGCCCAGTCTACAGCCATCGGTAGTACAGGCATGGGAGAAAAGGCGGCCTTTCTCGTCAAACCACCCACGAGCACAGGCTCTGACTGCAGGCATTGCCAAACTTCTGTCACTGGAAATGCTGTCATTCAGGCTGGTGGAGACTGACAGCTTCCGTGACTTGATGTCATTGGCAGTCCCACAGTACAATGTGCCTAGCCGCTTTTACTTCAGCAGGCAAGCCGTCCCTGCCCTGCACAAGCATGTGGAGGGACACATAAAACACGCGCTACTGAACGCCATCAGTAGCAAGGTCCACCTCACCACCGATGCGTGGACCAGTCAACATGGACAGGGGCGATACCTTTCCCTCACTGCCCATTGGGTTAATGTCGTTGAGCCGGGTACAGACCGTGCGAGTGGCGCAGGACGTGTCCTGCCCACTCCAAGGATTGCAGGAATCCATTCTGTACGCATTGACTCCTCCTCTTACACCAGTTCCTCAGAATCATCGCTGCAGGAGCCGTCACAGTCCACCTCCACATGGACCCGTGATGAACGTGTACCTGTTACGACCGACATGAGCACAGCCGTGGCCAAACGTCAACAGGCCGTCTTGAAATTAATTTTTTTGGGGAATCGTAGCCACACAGCGCAGGAGCTCTGGAATGCCATCAAGCAGGAGAGCGATGTGTGGTTTGTGCCAGCGAATCTCCAGCCAGGCATGGTAGTGTGTGATAATGGCCGAAATCTGGTGGCAGCTCTGGGCCTCGGCAACCTCACTCACATCCCATGTCTGGCACATGTGCTCAATTTGGTCGTGCAGAGCTTTTTGAGGGACTATCCGGATCTTGATGCACTGCTGCACAAGGTCCGCCTAGAGTGTGCTCACTTGCGGCGTTCCAGCACGGCAAAAGCGCGCATTGCGGCTCTGCAGCGCCGACACCGCCTGCCGGAACATCGCATCATATGTGACCTACCTACCAGGTGGAATTCCACGTTACATATGTTGGAGCGGTTGTGTGAGCAGCAGCAAGCTGTAATGGAGTACCAGCTGCTTCAGGCGTAAAGAAGTCGCACTCAGCGCCGTACAGACTTCACAACCACAGAGTGGGCCACTATGAATGACGTCTGCCAGGTTTTGCGTCCCTTTGATTATTCCACGCGGATGGCGAGTGCAGATGATGCACTAGTCAGCATGACTGTCCCCCTTATCTGCCTGCTTGAAAAATCACTGCAAGCGCTAAGGGATGATGTTGTGGAAGAGGTGGAGGATGAGGATTCACCATTTCCATCATCTTCTGGACAGTCAGCGCCACGTGGTTCCTCACAAACGCGTAGGCAGGGGACAGTTTGTGAGGAGGATGAGGAGGAGTCAATGGAGGAGGAAGACATCCGTCCAGAGGAGGGAGTTACCGAATTGTCCAGTACTCAGTGTGTACAGCGAGGGTGGGGTGATGACGAGCGGGCAGATATCACGCCTCCAGCAGGGGACAGCGTTTCTTGGGCAGTTGGCAGTCTGCAGCACATGGTGGATTACATGCTGCAGTGCCTGAGAAACGACCGCCGCATCGCCCACATTCTCAACATGTCTGATTATTGGGTGTTCACCCTCCTCGATCCTCGCTACTGGGACAACGTAGAAAGCCTCATCACACCGTTGAACCGGGAGCGAAAAATGCGGGAGTACCAAGACACACTGGTCAATTCCATCATCTTCTCCATTCCAACTGAGAGAAGTGCTGCTAGTGCATTCCAAAGCAGCTCAGTGCGTCCAGGCAGTGGTGGAGGCTCTGCACAAAGAGGGAGCAGAAGCAGTGCCTCTGCCCAAGGCAAGACCAGTATGGCCCAACTGTGGCACAGTTTTCTGTGCCCCCCACAAAAGTCTACACCATCACAGACGGCTCCAGTCAGCAGGAGGCAACGGTTCCGTCAGATGGTGACAGACTACATGTCTTGCCCTCTTGCTGTACTCCCAGACGGCTCTTCCCCTTTCAAGTTTTGGGTCTCAAAGCTGGATACATGGCCAGAGCTAAGCCAGTATGCATTGGAGGTGCTGTCTTGCCCTGCGGCCAGTGTATTATCGGAACGTGTCTTTAGTGCTGCAGGTGGTGTTAGTACACTAACTGACCATCGCATGCGACTATCCTCCGATAACGTTGACCGGCTTACTTTCCTGAAAATGAACAAGGCCTGGATCTCGCAGGAATTTGCCACTCCTCCTCCTGATTAAATAATTAGGTCACTGTATACGTTATCCAGGTCTCCTGTTGTGTTCATCTTTCTACCACCCGAACTTAAATTCCTGGGCTCCAACACCGCCAGTTGAGGCTCAGAAGTGCCGTCTGCACAGTCAAAACATACGACCCAGTGTTATTGGGTTTCAGTAACGTCAGCTGATCCCCAGCTGTGTAGCCGGCAATGTGTCATGCGACCGCCACGCTGACACAACAACTGAAATGTAAGGGAATCTGTCCCCCCCCCCCAAGGCGTTTGTTACTGAAAGAGCCTCCTTGTGCAGCAGTAATGCTGCACAAGGAAAAGGTAGCTATTTTGGTTTAGCTCCTTGCACACGCAGAACTTAACACTTATAAAATGTGTCCACTGATACCGTAAAACCGTCCCGGAGGTGGGACTTTCCTTCGTAATATGACGCAGCACAGCCGTCATTCCTCCCCCCCCGGCGCCGCGCCCCTGCTCCTCAGCATTGTTTGATTCCGTCCCGGAGCCTGCGCTGTTATGTTATCCCGTGGCCAGGCACACTTAGCGCTGCCCGTCTTCTGGCATCATTTGGTGTCAGGATGGCTGCGCCTGTGCGGCCGCGCTGGCCGAGAGCCCGCCTCGCAGTGTCTTCTGATTTAATCCCACTGGGGGCCTGGGATCCATGGACATGCGCAGTGCATATCTGAACCTCCACCTCTCACTCATCTCCCTATGGCTTCTTCAGACTGTTTGGTGTCAGCTGGTCCCTAATAGCATGCCACGGCCGTGACACCGCACAGTCTGAAGAAGCCGTAGGGAGGGGAGTGAGAGGCGAGGATATGCACTGCGCATGGCCACGGATCCCAGGCCCGCAGTGGGATTACATTTGACGACACTGCGAGGCGGGCTCTCGGCCAGCGCGGCCGCACAGGCGCAGCCAGCCTGACACCAAATGATGTCAGAAGATGTGCAGCGCTAAGTGTGCCTGGCCAAGGGATAACATAACAGCGCAGGCTCCGGGATGGAATCAAACTACGCTGAGGAGCCGGGGCGCGGCGCCCGGGGGGGAGGAATGACGGCTGTGCTGCGTCATATTACAAAGGAAAGTCCCACCTCCGGGACGGTTTCACGGTTTCAGGGGACACATTTTATAAGTGTTTAGTTCTGTGTTTGCAAGGAGCATGATGAAAAGAGCCACCTTTTCCTTTTGCATCTTTTGTGCTGCACAAGCTGGCTCTTTCAGCTACAAACGCCTTGGGGGGGGGGGTTAAAGGTTCCCTTTCGACTTTCTCAGGCTTCGGCCTACATTGTGTTCCTCTGCTTTTCCACCTGTCCCTGGGCTCCAACACCGCCAGTTGCCGTCCAGAAGTGCTGTACGCACAGTCAACAGTCCCTCCTCTGTTATTGGGGTTCAGTAACGTCAGCTGTTCCCCTGCTGTGTGTGTGGCAATCCCTCCTACCTCCTCCTACCTCCTCCTCCTCCACCTGTCCCTGGGCTCCAACACCGCCAGTTGCCGTCCAGAAGTGCTGTCCGCACAGTCCCAACAGTCCCTCCTCTGTTATTGGGGTTCAGTAACGTCAGCTGTTCCCCTGCTGTGTGTGTGGCAATCCCTCCTACCTCCTCCTACCTCCTCCTCCTCCACCTGTCCCTGGGCTCCAACACCGCCAGTTGTTGCCTGGTAGTGCTGTACGCACAGTCCCAACAGTCCCTCCTCTGTTATTGGGGTTCAGTAACGTCAGCTGTTCCCCTGCTGTGTGTGTGGCAATCCCTCCTACCTCCTCCTACCTCCTCCTCCTCCACCTGTCCCTGGGCTCCAACACCGCCAGTTGCCGTCCAGAAGTGCTGTACGCACAGTCAACAGTCCCTCCTCTGTTATTGGGGTTCAGTAACGTCAGCTGTTCCCCTGCTGTGTGTGTGGCAATCCCTCCTACCTCCTCCTACCTCCTCCTCCTCCACCTGTCCCTGGGCTCCAACACCGCCAGTTGCCATCCAGAAGTGCTGTCCGCACAGTCCCAACAGTCCCTCCTCTGTTATTGGGGTTCAGTAACGTCAGCTGTTCCCCTGCTGTGTGTGTGGCAATCCCTCCTACCTCCTCCTACCTCCTCCTCCTCCACCTGTCCCTGGGCTCCAACACCGCCAGTTGCCATCCAGAAGTGCTGTCCGCACAGTCCCAACAGTCCCTCCTCTGTTATTGGGGTTCAGTAACGTCAGCTGTTCCCCTGCTGTGTGTGTGGCAATCCCTCCTACCTCCTCCTACCTCCTCCTCCTCCACCTGTCCCTGGGCTCCAACACCGCCAGTTGTTGCCTGGTAGTGCTGTACGCACAGTCCCAACAGTCCCTCCTCTGTTATTGGGGTTCAGTAACGTCAGCTGTTCCCCTGCTGTGTGTGTGGCAATCCCTCCTACCTCCTCCTACCTCCTCCTCCTCCACCTGTCCCTGGGCTCCAACTCCGCCAGTTGCCGTCCAGAAGTGCTGTACGCACAGTCAACAGTCCCTCCTCTGTTATTGGGGTTCAGTAACGTCAGCTGTTCCCCTGCTGTGTGTGTGGCAATCCCTCCTACCTCCTCCTACCTCCTCCTCCTCCACCTGTCCCTGGGCTCCAACACCGCCAGTTGCCGTCCAGAAGTGCTGTCCGCACAGTCCCAACAGTCCCTCCTCTGTTATTGGGGTTCAGTAACGTCAGCTGTTCCCCTGCTGTGTGTGTGGCAATCCCTCCTACCTCCTCCTACCTCCTCCTCCTCCACCTGTCCCTGGGCTCCAACACCGCCAGTTGCCGTCCAGAAGTGCTGTCTGCACAGTCCCAACAGTCCCTCCTCTGTTATTGGGGTTCAGTAACGTCAGCTGTTCCCCTGCTGTGTGTGTGGCAATCCCTCCTACCTCCTCCTCCTCCACCTGTCCCTGGGCTCCAACACCGCCAGTTGTTGCCTGGTAGTGCTGTACGCACAGTCCCAACAGTCCCTCCTCTGTTATTGGGGTTCAGTAACGTCAGCTGTTCCCCTGCTGTGTGTGTGGCAATCCCTCCTACCTCCTCCTACCTCCTCCTCCTCCACCTGTCCCTGGGCTCCAACACCGCCAGTTGCCGTCCAGAAGTGCTGTACGCACAGTCAACAGTCCCTCCTCTGTTATTGGGGTTCAGTAACGTCAGCTGTTCCCCTGCTGTGTGTGTGGCAATCCCTCCTACCTCCTCCTACCTCCTCCTCCTCCACCTGTCCCTGGGCTCCAACACCGCCAGTTGCCGTCCAGAAGTGCTGTCCGCACAGTCCCAACAGTCCCTCCTCTGTTATTGGGGTTCAGTAACGTCAGCTGTTCCCCTGCTGTGTGTGTGGCAATCCCTCCTACCTCCTCCTACCTCCTCCTCCTCCACCTGTCCCTGGGCTCCAACACCGCCAGTTGTTGCCTGGTAGTGCTGTACGCACAGTCCCAACAATCCCTCCTCTGTTATTGGGGTTCAGTAACGTCAGCTGTTCCCCAATGGCTAAGAGGCATCCTGTATATAAGACACTCTACTAGTGTTGAGCATTCCGATACCGCAAGTATCGGCCGATACTTGCGGTATCGGAATTCCGATACCGGGATTCCGATACTTGCCGCGTATCGGATACCGGAATCGGAAGTTCCAAGATTCAAAATGCAGAAATTCAGCCAATGAGAATGATTCCAAGTGTGGGCACATCCTGTTTAGCATGGAGGGTATGAAACTACTGGCAAGGCTGTGATTGGCTGCTGAAATGATGTCATGATGCAGTTTAAAAGTCGCTGGCGCCATTTTGCGATCACTCTGCTGTGAATTCAGTTAGTGACAGGACGCTGTTTGCTGACTGAGGGACAGTTTAGAGATAGCGATTTGCTTCTTTGTGCTTTCCAAAGGCTAATTTAGCAACCGCTGTGTTCACCTACTATTCACCTTGCTTTTGCCTTGTAGCGCTGTTTTCACAGCGATCTGCAAGGTCTGTGTGTGTGTGTGTGTGAGTGCAGCCCACTCTCTAGTCTGAGTGCAGCCACATAGGCCATCCATAGCTGGTTGTATTCAGTTCAGGGAGGGTGGTTCATTGCCTCATACTGTTCTTTTTTTTTTCCAAGTAGTGTAGTCTGCTGCTAATTTATTAAAAAAAATCCTATTAGTGTCTTTCCACCCGTCTCCAGCTAATTTGTGGAAAAACACTACATAGGATAACGTAGAGGAGGGTTTTTGGGCCTTGCAGCGCCGTTTACGGCTGTCTGCACGGTCTCCGTGTGACTGCAGCTCGCCCTGTAGTCTGTGAGCAGCCATAGCCTGGTTGTCTCCAGCTCAGGGTTGTTCACTGCGTCATACCACCAAATCAATTTTCATTTAGTTTTAAGTAGTGCAGGCTGCTGCACATTTTTTCCAAAAATTCCTATTAGTGTCTTTCCACCCGTCTCCAGCTAATTTGTGGAAAAACACTACATAGGATAACGTAGAGGAGGGTTTTTGGGCCTTGCAGCGCCGTTTACGGCTGTCTGCACGGTCTCCGTGTGACTGCAGCTCGCCCTGTAGTCTGTGAGCAGCCATAGCCTGGTTGTCTCCAGCTCAGGGTTGTTCACTGCGTCATACCGCCAAATCAATTTTCATTTAGTTTTAAGTAGTGCAGGCTGCTGCACATTTTTTCAAAAAAATCCTATTAGTGTCTTTCCACCCGTCTCCAGCTAACTTGTGGAAAAACACTACATAGGATAACGTAGAGGAGGGTTTTTGGGCCTTGCAGCGCCGTTTACGTCTGTCTGCACGGTCTCCGTGTGACTGCAGCTCTATCCGTTGTCAGTTCAGCCCCCCAAAAATAAATAAATAATAAAGTTCACCAAACACACCAGTTACACCACTTTACATTTGTGTAGGCCACATTAGCTCATATTAAAGTCTAGTCCACACTTTAGAAAATTAGTGTTTCTTATACCTGTTAGGAGGAGTTGCTCAGGAATAAGCACACAAAGCCGTTAGTACTTTTCTGCTTATCTTTATCAGTCAACCAAGATGAAGAAGGCAGTGAGTAAGGCACGTGGGCGTGGGCGTGGGTGCGGAGCAGGGAGGGGACGTGGGGATTCTGTGCCTGCTGCGGGCACCGGTGACTCATCAGCACCCACTTTCACCAGGCAACAGTCGTTCATGCGCAGCTTTGTGTCAGAGCGCCGTACACCGCTGCTGCATGAAGACCAAATTGAAGCCGTTGTCGGATGGATGGCAGCTAATGCATCAACTTCAATTAGTGCCACATCCTCTCAGACACAGAGCACTGGAGAGCAGCCATCTGTCTCTTCACCACCTGCCAAATTGCCCAGGCAGACAGAGAGCCCAGGACAGGAGCCGTCTCTACTTCTGTTCTCTGAATCTCTTGGCTTGGAAACAGGGGGCCAGCCAAGCAGCATTGGAGAAATGGAAGAAGAGGCAGGGTGCAGTGATGCCCAACAGCTTTTTCTCTCTTCCTCTGAAGAGGCGGGTGGGCCAGTGGCTCCGGTCACCACATCGCAGGCCGCATCAGCTGATGATGACACTCAGGTGCCACTTACTGGTGCGTGCTCTGCTGCTGAGACTACCCAGGAGGAGCAGTTGGGGGCAGAGGGTAGTGTAGATGATGAGGTCCTTGACCCATCTTGGCGTGAGGGACAGGAAGGTGGTGGGAGCAGCTCTGAGGAAGAGATTCCCCGTACGGCCCAAAGAGGGAGAGGGAGGGGGAAGACTGCGGATCCTGCAGCCTCCGCTTTGGCACCCGTTAGGAGCATGTCTCTTCCAAAAGCCAAAAAGGGCGCTCCCAAGACTTGCAGTGCCTGGTCCTTTTTTGACACAGTTGCAGATGACATTTGCTATGTCAGATGCAAGGTGTGTCATCAAAAAGTCAAAAGAGGTCGAAATGTCAGCAACCTCAATACCTCCAACATGTGGAAACATGTGCGCAACAGGCACCCGGCGGAGTTAGAAAAACACACTGAAGAGCTAGGCCAACCAACAGCGGCAGCTACCACCTCTTCAGCTCGTGTTGCCTCTTCCTCTAGCTCACACGCAGCTGGTTCGGCTTCCTCCCAGGATCGCCGTGGAAGAACCTCTGGCCCTGTTGTCCACAGACCCGCTGTAATTCCACCCGCAGCACCACTTTCCCAGTCATCCACACACTCCCAGCCCAGTCTACAGCCATCGGTAGTACAGGCATGGGAGAAAAGGCGGCCTTTCTCGTCAAACCACCCACGAGCACAGGCTCTGACTGCAGGCATTGCCAAACTTCTGTCACTGGAAATGCTGTCATTCAGGCTGGTGGAGACTGACAGCTTCCGTGACTTGATGTCATTGGCAGTCCCACAGTACAATGTGCCTAGCCGCTTTTACTTCAGCAGGCAAGCCGTCCCTGCCCTGCACAAGCATGTGGAGGGACACATAAAACACGCGCTACTGAACGCCGTCAGTAGCAAGGTCCACCTCACCACCGATGCGTGGACCAGTCAACATGGACAGGGGCGATACCTTTCCCTCACTGCCCATTGGGTTAATGTCGTTGAGCCGGGTACAGACCGTGCGAGTGGCGCAGGACGTGTCCTGCCCACTCCAAGGATTGCAGGAATCCATTCTGTACGCATTGACTCCTCCTCTTACACCAGTTCCTCAGAATCATCGCTGCAGGAGCCGTCACAGTCCACCTCCACATGGACCCGTGATGAACGTGTACCTGTTACGACCGACATGAGCACAGCCGTGGCCAAACGTCAACAGGCCGTCTTGAAATTAATTTTTTTGGGGAATCGTAGCCACACAGCGCAGGAGCTCTGGAATGCCATCAAGCAGGAGAGCGATGTGTGGTTTGTGCCAGCGAATCTCCAGCCAGGCATGGTAGTGTGTGATAATGGCCGAAATCTGGTGGCAGCTCTGGGCCTCGGCAACCTCACTCACATCCCATGTCTGGCACATGTGCTCAATTTGGTCGTGCAGAGCTTTTTGAGGGACTATCCGGATCTTGATGCACTGCTGCACAAGGTCCGCCTAGAGTGTGCTCACTTGCGGCGTTCCAGCACGGCAAAAGCGCGCATTGCGGCTCTGCAGCGCCGACACCGCCTGCCGGAACATCGCATCATATGTGACCTACCTACCAGGTGGAATTCCACGTTACATTGTTGGAGCGGTTGTGTGAGCAGCAGCAAGCTGTAATGGAGTACCAGCTGCTTCAGGCGTAAAGAAGTCGCACTCAGCGCCGTACAGACTTCACAACCACAGAGTGGGCCACTATGAATGACGTCTGCCAGGTTTTGCGTCCCTTTGATTATTCCACGCGGATGGCGAGTGCAGATGATGCACTAGTCAGCATGACTGTCCCCCTTATCTGCCTGCTTGAAAAATCACTGCAAGCGCTAAGGGATGATGTTGTGGAAGAGGTGGAGGATGAGGATTCACCATTTCCATCATCTTCTGGACAGTCAGCGCCACGTGGTTCCTCACAAACGCGTAGGCAGGGGACAGTTTGTGAGGAGGATGAGGAGGAGTCAATGGAGGAGGAAGACATCCGTCCAGAGGAGGGAGTTACCGAATTGTCCAGTACTCAGTGTGTACAGCGAGGGTGGGGTGATGACGAGCGGGCAGATATCACGCCTCCAGCAGGGGACAGCGTTTCTTGGGCAGTTGGCAGTCTGCAGCACATGGTGGATTACATGCTGCAGTGCCTGAGAAACGACCGCCGCATCGCCCACATTCTCAACATGTCTGATTATTGGGTGTTCACCCTCCTCGATCCTCGCTACTGGGACAACGTAGAAAGCCTCATCACACCGTTGAACCGGGAGCGAAAAATGCGGGAGTACCAAGACACACTGGTCAATTCCATCATCTTCTCCATTCCAACTGAGAGAAGTGCTGCTAGTGCATTCCAAAGCAGCTCAGTGCGTCCAGGCAGTGGTGGAGGCTCTGCACAAAGAGGGAGCAGAAGCAGTGCCTCTGCCCAAGGCAAGACCAGTATGGCCCAACTGTGGCACAGTTTTCTGTGCCCCCCACAAAAGTCTACACCATCACAGACGGCTCCAGTCAGCAGGAGGCAACGGTTCCGTCAGATGGTGACAGACTACATGTCTTGCCCTCTTGCTGTACTCCCAGACGGCTCTTCCCCTTTCAAGTTTTGGGTCTCAAAGCTGGATACATGGCCAGAGCTAAGCCAGTATGCATTGGAGGTGCTGTCTTGCCCTGCGGCCAGTGTATTATCGGAACGTGTCTTTAGTGCTGCAGGTGGTGTACTAACTGACCGTCGCATGCGACTATCCTCCGATAACGTTGACCGGCTTACTTTCCTGAAAATGAACAAGGCCTGGATCTCGCAGGAATTTGCCACTCCTCCTCCTGATTAAATAATTAGGTCACTGTATACGTTATCCAGGTCTCCTGTTGTGTTCATCTTTCTACCACCCGAACTTAAATTCCTGGGCTCCAACACCGCCAGTTGAGGCTCAGAAGTGCCGTCTGCACAGTCAAAACATACGACCCAGTGTTATTGGGTTTCAGTAACGTCAGCTGATCCCCAGCTGTGTAGCCGGCAATGTGTCATGCGACCGCCACGCTGACACAACAACTGAAATGTAAGGGAATCTGTCCCCCCCCCCAATGCGTTTGTTACTGAAAGAGCCTCCTTGTGCAGCAGTAATGCTGCACAAGGAAAAGGTAGCTATTTTGGTTTAGCTCCTTGCACACGCAGAACTTAACACTTATAAAATGTGTCCACTGATACCGTAAAACCGTCCCGGAGGTGGGACTTTCCTTCGTAATATGACGCAGCACAGCCGTCATTCCTCCCCCCCCCGGCGCCGCGCCCCTGCTCCTCAGCGTTGTTTGATTCCGTCCCGGAGCCTGCGCTGTTATGTTATCCCGTGGCCAGGCACACTTAGCGCTGCCCGTCTTCTGGCATCATTTGGTGTCAGGATGGCTGCGCCTGTGCGGCCGCGCTGGCCGAGAGCCCGCCTCGCAGTGTCTTCTGATTTAATCCCACTGGGGGCCTGGGATCCATGGACATGCGCAGTGCATATCTGAACCTCCACCTCTCACTCATCTCCCTATGGCTTCTTCAGACTGTTTGGTGTCAGCTGGTCCCTAATAGCATGCCACGGCCGTGACACCGCACAGTCTGAAGAAGCCGTAGGGAGGGGAGTGAGAGGCGAGGATATGCACTGCGCATGGCCACGGATCCCAGGCCCGCGGTGGGATTACATTTGACGACACTGCGAGGCGGGCTCTCGGCCAGCGCGGCCGCACAGGCGCAGCCAGCCTGACACCAAATGATGTCAGAAGATGGGCAGCGCTAAGTGTGCCTGGCCAAGGGATAACATAACAGCGCAGGCTCCGGGATGGAATCAAACTACGCTGAGGAGCCGGGGCGCGGCGCCCGGGGGGGAGGAATGACGGCTGTGCTGCGTCATATTACGAAGGAAAGTCCCACCTCCGGGACGGTTTCACGGTTTCAGGGGACACATTTTATAAGTGTTTAGTTCTGTGTTTGCAAGGAGCATGATGAAAAGAGCCACCTTTTCCTTTTGCATCTTTTGTGCTGCACAAGCTGGCTCTTTCAGCTACAAACGCCTTGGGGGGGGGGTTAAAGGTTCCCTTTCGACTTTCTCAGGCTTCGGCCTACATTGTGTTCCTCTGCTTTTCCACCTGTCCCTGGGCTCCAACACCGCCAGTTGCCGTCCAGAAGTGCTGTACGCACAGTCAACAGTCCCTCCTCTGTTATTGGGGTTCAGTAACGTCAGCTGTTCCCCTGCTGTGTGTGTGGCAATCCCTCCTACCTCCTCCTACCTCCTCCTCCTCCACCTGTCCCTGGGCTCCAACACCGCCAGTTGCCATCCAGAAGTGCTGTCCGCACAGTCCCAACAGTCCCTCCTCTGTTATTGGGGTTCAGTAACGTCAGCTGTTCCCCTGCTGTGTGTGTGGCAATCCCTCCTACCTCCTCCTACCTCCTCCTCCTCCACCTGTCCCTGGGCTCCAACACCGCCAGTTGTTGCCTGGTAGTGCTGTACGCACAGTCCCAACAGTCCCTCCTCTGTTATTGGGGTTCAGTAACGTCAGCTGTTCCCCTGCTGTGTGTGTGGCAATCCCTCCTACCTCCTCCTACCTCCTCCTCCTCCACCTGTCCCTGGGCTCCAACACCGCCAGTTGCCGTCCAGAAGTGCTGTACGCACAGTCAACAGTCCCTCCTCTGTTATTGGGGTTCAGTAACGTCAGCTGTTCCCCTGCTGTGTGTGTGGCAATCCCTCCTACCTCCTCCTACCTCCTCCTCCTCCACCTGTCCCTGGGCTCCAACACCACCAGTTGCCGTCCAGAAGTGCTGTCCGCACAGTCCCAACAGTCCCTCCTCTGTTATTGGGGTTCAGTAACGTCAGCTGTTCCCCTGCTGTGTGTGTGGCAATCCCTCCTACCTCCTCCTACCTCCTCCTCCTCCACCTGTCCCTGGGCTCCAACACCGCCAGTTGTTGCCTGGTAGTGCTGTACGCACAGTCCCAACAGTCCCTCCTCTGTTATTGGGGTTCAGTAACGTCAGCTGTTCCCCTGCTGTGTGTGTGGCAATCCCTCCTACCTCCTCCTACCTCCTCCTCCTCCACCTGTCCCTGGGCTCCAACTCCGCCAGTTGCCGTCCAGAAGTGCTGTACGCACAGTCAACAGTCCCTCCTCTGTTATTGGGGTTCAGTAACGTCAGCTGTTCCCCTGCTGTGTGTGTGGCAATCCCTCCTACCTCCTCCTACCTCCTCCTCCTCCACCTGTCCCTGGGCTCCAACACCGCCAGTTGCCGTCCAGAAGTGCTGTCCGCACAGTCCCAACAGTCCCTCCTCTGTTATTGGGGTTCAGTAACGTCAGCTGTTCCCCTGCTGTGTGTGTGGCAATCCCTCCTACCTCCTCCTACCTCCTCCTCCTCCACCTGTCCCTGGGCTCCAACACCGCCAGTTGCCGTCCAGAAGTGCTATCCGCACAGACCCAACAGTCCCTCCTCTGTTATTGGGGTTCAGTAACGTCAGCTGTTCCCCTGCTGTGTGTGTGGCAATCCCTCCTACCTCCTCCTCCTCCACCTGTCCCTGGGCTCCAACACCGCCA
This sequence comes from Ranitomeya variabilis, assembly GCF_051348905.1. Classification (NCBI taxonomy): domain Eukaryota; kingdom Metazoa; phylum Chordata; class Amphibia; order Anura; family Dendrobatidae; genus Ranitomeya; species Ranitomeya variabilis. The sequence goes on from NC_135238.1 coordinate 36,251,902, forward strand.
GTTGTTGCCTGGTAGTGCTGTACGCACAGTCCCAACAGTCCCTCCTCTGTTATTGGGGTTCAGTAACGTCAGCTGTTCCCCTGCTGTGTGTGTGGCAATCCCTCCTACCTCCTCCTACCTCCTCCTCCTCCACCTGTCCCTGGGCTCCAACACCGCCAGTTGCCGTCCAGAAGTGCTGTACGCACAGTCAACAGTCCCTCCTCTGTTATTGGGGTTCAGTAACGTCAGCTGTTCCCCTGCTGTGTGTGTGGCAATCCCTCCTACCTCCTCCTACCTCCTCCTCCTCCACCTGTCCCTGGGCTCCAACACCGCCAGTTGCCGTCCAGAAGTGCTGTCCGCACAGTCCCAACAGTCCCTCCTCTGTTATTGGGGTTCAGTAACGTCAGCTGTTCCCCTGCTGTGTGTGTGGCAATCCCTCCTACCTCCTCCTACCTCCTCCTCCTCCACCTGTCCCTGGGCTCCAACACCGCCAGTTGTTGCCTGGTAGTGCTGTACGCACAGTCCCAACAGTCCCTCCTCTGTTATTGGGGTTCAGTAACGTCAGCTGTTCCCCTGCTGTGTGTGTGGCAATCCCTCCTACCTCCTCCTACCTCCTCCTCCTCCACCTGTCCCTGGGCTCCAACACCGCCAGTTGCCGTCCAGAAGTGCTGTACGCACAGTCAACAGTCCCTCCTCTGTTATTGGGGTTCAGTAACGTCAGCTGTTCCCCTGCTGTGTGTGTGGCAATCCCTCCTACCTCCTCCTACCTCCTCCTCCTCCACCTGTCCCTGGGCTCCAACACCGCCAGTTGCCGTCCAGAAGTGCTGTACGCACAGTCAACAGTCCCTCCTCTGTTATTGGGGTTCAGTAACGTCAGCTGTTCCCCTGCTGTGTGTGTGGCAATCCCTCCTACCTCCTCCTACCTCCTCCTCCTCCACCTGTCCCTGGGCTCCAACACCGCCAGTTGCCGTCCAGAAGTGCTGTACGCACAGTCCCAACAGTCCCTCCTCTGTTATTGGGGTTCAGTAACGTCAGCTGTTCCCCTGCTGTGTGTGTGGCAATCCATCCTACCTCCTCCTACCTCCTCCTCCTCCACCTGTCCCTGGGCTCCAACACCGCCAGTTGTTGCCTGGTAGTGCTGTACGCACAGTCCCAACAGTCCCTCCTCTGTTATTGGGGTTCAGTAACGTCAGCTGTTCCCCTGCTGTGTGTGTGGCAATCCCTCCTACCTCCTCCTACCTCCTCCTCCTCCACCTGTCCCTGGGCTCCAACACCGCCAGTTGCCGTCCAGAAGTGCTGTACGCACAGTCAACAGTCCCTCCTCTGTTATTGGGGTTCAGTAACGTCAGCTGTTCCCCTGCTGTGTGTGTGGCAATCCCTCCTACCTCCTCCTACCTCCTCCTCCTCCACCTGTCCCTGGGCTCCAACACCGCCAGTTGCCGTCCAGAAGTGCTGTACGCACAGTCCCAACAGTCCCTCCTCTGTTATTGGGGTTCAGTAACGTCAGCTGTTCCCCTGCTGTGTGTGTGGCAATCCCTCCTACCTCCTCCTACCTCCTCCTCCTCCACCTGTCCCTGGGCTCCAACACCGCCAGTTGTTGCCTGGTAGTGCTGTACGCACAGTCCCAACAGTCCCTCCTCTGTTATTGGGGTTCAGTAATGTCAGCTGTTCCCCTGCTGTGTGTGTGGCAATCCCTCCTACCTCCTCCTACCTCCTCCTCCTCCACCTGTCCCTGGGCTCCAACACCGCCAGTTGCCGTCCAGAAGTGCTGTACGCACAGTCCCAACAGTCCCTCCTCTGTTATTGGGGTTCAGTAATGTCAGCTGTTCCCCTGCTGTGTGTGTGGCAATCCCTCCTACCTCCTCCTACCTCCTCCTCCTCCACCTGTCCCTGGGCTCCAACACCGCCAGTTGTTGCCTGGTAGTGCTGTACGCACAGTCCCAACAGTCCCTCCTCTGTTATTGGGGTTCAGTAACGTCAGCTGTTCCCCTGCTGTGTGTGTGGCAATCCCTCCTACCTCCTCCTACCTCCTCCTCCTCCACCTGTCCCTGGGCTCCAACACCGCCAGTTGCCGTCCAGAAGTGCTGTCCGCACAGAGCCAAACACCTCGCCAATGTGTTAGTGGGGTTCAGCACCGCCAGCTGTTCCCCTGCTGTGCAGCCGGCAACGTGTACTGCGACCGCCACGCAGGCACAACAAGTTAAATTTAAGGGAACCTGCCCCCCCCCCCAGGCGTTTGTTACTGAAGGAGCCACCTTGTGCAGCAGGAATGATGCAAAGGGAAAAAGTGCCTCTTTTCGTGGTGCTCCTTGCACATGCTGATCCTAACACTTATGAAAAGTGCCCCCTCCTACCGTGATACCGTACGGTTGGTGGAACTTTCCTTTGTGATGTGACGCAGCACAGCCGTCATTCTTACCCCCTTGGAGCCGTGCGCCGCCTCCTCAGCGTTGTTTGAATCAGTCCTGGAGCCTGCGCTGTTAGGTTAGCCCTTGGCCATGCACACATTTTGCGCTGCCCGTCTTCTGACATCATTTGGTGTCAGGCTGGATGCGCCTGTGCGGCCGCGCTGGCCGAGAGCCCGCCTCGTACTGTCTTCTGATTTAATCCCACTGGGGGCCTGAGATTCATGGACATGCGCAGTGCATATCTGAACCTCCACCTCTCACTCATCTCCCTATGGCTTCTTCAGACTGTTCGGTGTCAGCTGGTCCCTAATAGCATGCCACGGCCGTGACACCGCACAGTCTGAAGAAGCCGTAGGGAGGGGAGTGAGAGGCGAGGATATGCACTGCGCATGGCCACGGATCTCAGGCCCCCAGTGGGATGAAATCAGAAGACAGTACGAGGCGGGATCTCGGCCAGCGCGGCCGCACAGGCGCAGCCAGCCTGACACCAAATGATGTCAGAAGGCGGGCAGCGCAAAATGTGTGCATGGCCAAGGGCTAACCTAACAGCGCAGGCTCCGGGACTGATTCAAACAACGCTGAGGAGGCGGCGCACGGCGCCAAGGGGGTAAGAATGACGGCTGTGCTGCGTCACATCACAAAGGAAAGTTCCACCTACCGGACGGTATCACGGTAGGAGGGGACACTTTTCATAAGTGTTAGGTTCAGCATGTGCAAGGACCATAATTAAAAGAGCTAAGTTTACCTTTTCCAGCATTAGTGCTGTACACGATGGCTCTTTCAGCTACAAACGCCTGGGGGGGGGGTTAAAGTTTCCCTTTCAACTTGCTCCAGTGCAGGCTTCGGCCTACACTCTGCTCCCTCTCCACCTCCTGCTGACCCTGGGCTCCAACACCGCCAGTTGGGGCCCGGTACTGCTAGCTGCACAGAGAAAAACACCAGCCAATGTGTCAGTGGGGTCCAGCACCGCCAGCTGTTCCCCTGCTGTGCAGCCGGCATCGTGTCCTGCAAAAGCCACGCAGACACAAGAACTGAAATTGAAGGGAACCTGTCCCCCCTCCCCCAGGCGTTTGTACGTTTTACAGCCACCTCGTACAGCGGTAATGCTGCATGTGTGCAAGGTGGCTCATAAACGTATTCTCCTCGCACATGTGGAACTGAAAACACGTCTAAAATGTGTCCTCTGTGTGACCATTTAACCGTCCCGGTGGTGTGACTTTCCTTTGTAATGACACGCTGCAACCCCCTTGGTAGCGCTGCCCGTCTTCTGGCATCATTCTTTGGCTGCCTGCGCCTCTGCGGCCGCCCTGACCCACACAACGCCCCTCGGTGTCTTATTTCTTGGGACTGCGAGGGTGTGATTGATGGGCAGGAGCGGTGCATATCTTCGCCTGTCCCTCATCTCCTTCCGCCTTCTTCAGACTGTGCGGCTTCATGGCCGCGGCATGCGATAAGGGATCAGCTGACGCCGCACAGTCTGAAGCGGGTGTAAGGACCCGAGTGTCAGAGGCGAACATATGTGCTGCGCCAGGCCATGAATCCCAGCCCCGCAGTGTTTTAACAATGTTAAGACACTGCGGGGCTGGGATTCATGGTCATCGCGAACCGCACCGGCCGACATTACATGAGGTCAGAAGATGGGCAGCGCTAACAGCGCTAGGCCGGGGGATAACACGACAGCGCAGACTCCTGTACAGCAAATAACAACGCTCAGGAGGCTGCACCCAGCACCAAGGTGGGATTCTTGACATCTGTGCTGCGTCTCATTACAAAGGGAACTCGCGCCTCCAACACAGTTTGACTGTATAAAGGGCTAAATGTTATACGTGTTTCATTCGGCGTGTGCAAGGAGCAAAATTAAAAGAGCAACCTTTGACTTGTGCGGCACTACTGCTGCATAAGCTGTGGCTCTTCTAGTTTGTAACCCCTGAGGGGGGGTTAAAGGTTACCTTTGAAATCGGTTCAATTAGGCTTCGGCCTACACTCTGCTCCACCGGCAGAGCCCGGGCTCCAACAACGCTAGTTGCTGTCCGGAAGTGCTGGTTGCACAGAGCCAAACACCTCGCCAATGTGTCAGTGGGGTCCAGCACCGCCAGCTGTTCCCCTGCTGTGTAGCCGGCAACGTGTCCTGCGACCGCCACGCAGGCACAACAGACCCAAAGCTGCCGCCACTGCAGGCTTCGGCCTACACTCCCCTCCCCCTTGCTCCTCCTCCTGCTCCTCCTCCTGCTGACCCCGGGCTCTAACACCGCCAGTTGGGGCCCGGTACTGCTAGCTGCACAGAGAAAAACACCAGCCAATGTGTCAGTGGGGTCCAGCACCGCCAGCTGTTCCCCTGCTGTGCAGCCGGCATCGTGTCCTGCAAAAGCCACGCAGACACAAGAACTGAAATTGAAGGGAACCTGTCCCCCCTCCCCCAGGCGTTTGTACGTTTTACAGCCACCTCGTACAGCGGTAATGCTGCATGTGTGCAAGGTGGCTCATAAACGTATTCTCCTCGCACATGTGGAACTGAAAACACGTCTAAAATGTGTCCTCTGTGTGACCATTTAACCGTCCCGGTGGTGTGACTTTCCTTTGTAATGACACGCTGCAACCCCCTTGGTAGCGCTGCCCGTCTTCTGGCATCATTCTTTGGCTGCCTGCGCCTCTGCGGCCGCCCTGACCCACACAACGCCCCTCGGTGTCTTATTTCTTGGGACTGCGAGGGTGTGATTGATGGGCAGGAGCGGTGCATATCTTCGCCTGTCCCTCATCTCCTTCCGCCTTCTTCAGACTGTGCGGCTTCATGGCCGTGGCATGCGATAAGGGATCAGCTGACTCCGCACAGTCTGAAGCGGGTGTAAGGACCCGAGTGTCAGAGGCGAACATATGTGCTGCGCCAGGCCATGAATCCCAGCCCCGCAGTGTTTTAACAATGTTAAGACACTGCGGGGCTGGGATTCATGGTCATCGCGAACCGCACCGGCCGACATTACATGAGGTCAGAAGATGGGCAGCGCTAACAGCGCTAGGCCGGGGGATAACACGACAGCGCAGACTCCTGTACAGCAAATAACAACGCTCAGGAGGCTGCACCCAGCACCAAGGTGGGATTCTTGACATCTGTGCTGCGTCTCATTACAAAGGGAACTCGCGCCTCCAACACAGTTTGACTGTATAAAGGGCTAAATGTTATACGTGTTTCATTCGGCGTGTGCAAGGAGCAAAATTAAAAGAGCAACCTTTGACTTGTGCGGCACTACTGCTGCATAAGCTGTGGCTCTTCTAGTTTGTAACCCCTGAGGGGGGGTTAAAGGTTACCTTTGAAATCGGTTCAATTAGGCTTCGGCCTACACTCTGCTCCACCGGCAGAGCCCGGGCTCCAACAACGCTAGTTGCTGTCCGGAAGTGCTGGCTGCACAGAGCCAAACACCTCGCCAATGTGTCAGTGGGGTCCAGCACCGCCAGCTGTTCCCCTGCTGTGTAGCCGGCAACGTGTCCTGCGACCGCCACGCAGGCACAACAGACCCAAAGCTGCCGCCACTGCAGGCTTCGGCCTACACTCCCCTCCCCCTTGCTCCTCCTCCTGCTCCTCCTCCTGCTGACCCCGGGCTCTAACACCGCCAGTTGGGGCCCGGTACTGCTAGCTGCACAGAGAAAAACACCAGCCAATGTGTCAGTGGGGTCCAGCACCGCCAGCTGTTCCCCTGCTGTGCAGCCGGCATCGTGTCCTGCAAAAGCCACGCAGACACAAGAACTGAAATTGAAGGGAACCTGTCCCCCCTCCCCCAGGCGTTTGTACGTTTTACAGCCACCTCGTACAGCGGTAATGCTGCATGTGTGCAAGGTGGCTCATAAACGTATTCTCCTCGCACATGTGGAACTGAAAACACGTCTAAAATGTGTCCTCTGTGTGACCATTTAACCGTCCCGGTGGTGTGACTTTCCTTTGTAATGACACGCTGCAACCCCCTTGGTAGCGCTGCCCGTCTTCTGGCATCATTCTTTGGCTGCCTGCGCCTCTGCGGCCGCCCTGACCCACACAACGCCCCTCGGTGTCTTATTTCTTGGGACTGCGAGGGTGTGATTGATGGGCAGGAGCGGTGCATATCTTCGCCTGTCCCTCATCTCCTTCCGCCTTCTTCAGACTGTGCGGCTTCATGGCCGCGGCATGCGATAAGGGATCAGCTGACGCCGCACAGTCTGAAGCGGGTGTAAGGACCCGAGTGTCAGAGGCGAACATATGTGCTGCGCCAGGCCATGAATCCCAGCCCCGCAGTGTTTTAACAATGTTAAGACACTGCGGGGCTGGGATTCATGGTCATCGCGAACCGCACCGGCCGACATTACATGAGGTCAGAAGATGGGCAGCGCTAACAGCGCTAGGCCGGGGGATAACACGACAGCGCAGACTCCTGTACAGCAAATAACAACGCTCAGGAGGCTGCACCCAGCACCAAGGTGGGATTCTTGACATCTGTGCTGCGTCTCATTACAAAGGGAACTCGCGCCTCCAACACAGTTTGACTGTATAAAGGGCTAAATGTTATACGTGTTTCATTCGGCGTGTGCAAGGAGCAAAATTAAAAGAGCAACCTTTGACTTGTGCGGCACTACTGCTGCATAAGCTGTGGCTCTTCTAGTTTGTAACCCCTGAGGGGGGGTTAAAGGTTACCTTTGAAATCGGTTCAATTAGGCTTCGGCCTACACTCTGCTCCACCGGCAGAGCCCGGGCTCCAACAACGCTAGTTGCTGTCCGGAAGTGCTGGCTGCACAGAGCCAAACACCTCGCCAATGTGTCAGTGGGGTCCAGCACCGCCAGCTGTTCCCCTGCTGTGTAGCCGGCAACGTGTCCTGCGACCGCCACGCAGGCACAACAGACCCAAAGCTGCCGCCACTGCAGGCTTCGGCCTACACTCCCCTCCCCCTTGCTCCTCCTCCTGCTCCTCCTCCTGCTGACCCCGGGCTCTAACACCGCCAGTTGGGGCCCGGTACTGCTAGCTGCACAGAGAAAAACACCAGCCAATGTGTCAGTGGGGTCCAGCACCGCCAGCTGTTCCCCTGCTGTGCAGCCGGCATCGTGTCCTGCAAAAGCCACGCAGACACGTGCTCTTGTACCTTCTGCTCCCCATCCTGGTTCCAGTACCGTCAGCTGGTTCTGGGCAGAGCCTTTGGCTTAGGTGCCTCCCTCTGGGTATCCGAGTTCCACCAACGTCAGGTGGTCCTTGGTAGTGCTTTCAGGCACGGGTACCTCCTGCTTAGTAACCGGGTTCCAGTAACGTCAGCTGGTCCTCGGTAGTTCCATTGGCTCTTGGACCTTCGGCTACCCATCCGGGTTCCAGCACCGTCAGCTGGTTCTCGGCAGTGTCTTTTGCTATTGTACCTTCTGCTCCCCATCCTGGTTCCAGTACCGTCAGCTGGTTCCGGGCAGAGCCTTTGGCTTAGGTGCCTCCCTCTGGGTATCCGAGTTCCACCAACGTCAGGTGGTCCTTGGTAGTGCTTTCAGGCACGGGTACCTCCTGCTTAGTAACCGGGTTCCAGTAACGTCAGCTGGTCCTCGGTAGTTCCATTGGCTCTTGGACCTTCGGGTAGCCATCCGAGTTCCAGTTCCATCAGCTGGTTCTGGGCATTTTCTCAGCCTTCTTGTACCTTCTGCTACATTTCCAAGTTCAAGAGACTAAACACGATGACCCGGAAGACCACCCCTAAGATGACGACGACACCAGAGACGACAACCACCGTGATGACGACGACCCTGGAGACGATGACCCTGAAGACCACCCCGATGACGACGACCCAGGAGACGACGACCCTGGAGACGATGACGACCTGGAAGACCGAGAAGCAGAAGAACAAGAGGCTGCAGAACAAAGAGCAGAAGAACATTAAGCATAACACTAAATATCAGAGCAAAAAATATTATCTAAATTATAAGCAGAAGAAGACTAAGCAGTGTATGGGGGTGAGTCCGTTCCTCCTCGTGGTGCCCCTGGATAAAGCCTGATGCTGCAGGCCAAACTGAACGCGGACAAATGTAACTCTTTTGTGACAGGCAGAACGGAAGGTGTAATCTTCAAACTTTTATAGATAACAACTACGGGAATGCCTGTCACAAATAAGAATATGATGAAGAAGTAGAAAATGATGAAGATAATAGTAAAATAAAAAGAATATGAACAATGTAACCAAAAAAAATAATAGGTAGAAGATGAAGAAGAAGATGAATAAGGTGAAGATAGTTGATGTCAAAGAAGCTGATGATGAGGATAATGAAGAAGAAAGTGTGGGAGAAGTAAAAAAGAAGGTGAAGGGCATGGAAGTAGTGAAACATCAATATCTGACAAAATAAAAAAAAAATTAACATAGTCAAAATCTTTCTACCGCCGAACGTCATAAAAAAAACCAAAATCCTGCTATTCTATTACATTGGGCTAAACCTCTGTGCCTTTAATGTCTCCGCCACGTCCCCCAATACATCCTACATTATTCTTAGTTGTTTTCCTTCATGTAGAATGAACCTACAAGTTTATAAAGGGTTTTTTTTAATTCCGATATTTTCGTCCCATTGACTTGCATTGGGATCGGGTATCGGTATCGGATTAGATCCGATATTTTGACGGTATCGGCCGATACTTTCCGATACCGATACTTTCCGATATCGGAAAGTATCGCTCAACACTACACTCTACCCAATTGGGAGGTGTCTAAGCAACGTTGTTCCATTAGTGAGTTTGTTCTACTAGAGAATTGTTAGGTCTCAGTCCCTGAACCAGATTCCCTGGAACATGGGCTGCCATTCCCTGAACCCGAACCCCTGGTCCTTGTTCAGCCAAGTCTTGAACCCGAACCCCATGTCTATATGCAGCAAGGTCCTGAACCTGAACCCTTTGTCCTTGTGCGGCCAGATCCTAAACCTGAACTCTTGGTCCTTGAGCTATAAAGCTCCTCCATTGGAACCGGAGCCAGTTTCTGAGACCCATGTGTACCTATCCCTGTACTTCATGTTGTCCAGACTGTTATCCGAGTCTCCAAATCCAGCGCACTCTGTGATTAAGTGTCAGTGTCTGTTCTGCCTGAGAATCCAGAACCAGTGTAGACTTAACAGAGCATGAGTCTGTTTCTGTCTTCAAAACTGACCCCAGGGGATAGCAGCTACTATTTACTCCATTAACTCCAGTAGCTGTGGTACCAGAGTCTGCCTAGGAGTGGTACCTGGTGACTACCTGCAGCTCAAGCCTGACTCCGCCATCAGGAGCTCCAGTGAAAACCAGGCATCCGCTTAGCTATGCCCCTCTAGGCAAGCCCGGCCCCATGGCACATTGGGTGTACCAATTATGCGCACCCCCACATGCATGACAGTTAGGAGGGTCAGTAATAGAGTAATATTTTTTATTGTATGACACTGAGGGATTTTGCACGTACTGAATCTTTACCTTCTGCACCTCCTCGTCTGCCACAGTTTTTCCAAATAAATAATAGTGAAAGCTAAACGCCTCACTCTGCCAAAAATCACATTTCCCTACTGTGTAGGGTGGGTGGCAGCATCATGCTTCCAGAATGTTTCTATGCCAATTTTCCTAGAAACTTAGCAACTATAAAACATTCAATTAATGTAAAATAAGTGCACTCATATGACCTCAAACTAATTGATAATTTATAGATACACCTACTGTACAGAACTTTAAATATGTAGTAGAAAATCTGGTCTGAAAAAAAGTGGTAGCCTTGTGAAAGAGGGGGTTGCCTAGTGTTTAGAAACTGTAATTGTTCATTTACAGTCTTATGTAACTGTAAAAAAGGCAGTAAGAATTACTTTGAATCTCTGGATACTTCATCATCAGTAAAATTCCCCATTGGAGCGTTGCAGCTGTAGTTTCAGTTCCAGCACTGAAAACATCCCGGACGCAAGTATGTAGATTTTTTTCATTAAAATATGTCTCAGCTTTTGATGATTCCTGAAAACACATAATAATCCCCATGGTAATCAATATAAGCAGCTGGTTCCAAGACAATTGCAACCAATCTGTTTTTTATACGATAGGCACCTTACCTTTTGTTTAACTTTTTTTTACCTGAAATAGTAGATTTTCGAAGGAATGGTCTCATTAATCTAGTTGCCTAAATTGCAATTGGACAATTGGACAAACTTGTGCGAGTCTCTCGCATCAATACCCGGCATTGCCGCCGGCACTCGGGACTGGAGTCTGCGGCTGCATGTATTTATACCGGACCTGAGTGCCGGCGCCAGTGCCGGGTATTGATGCGAAAGACTCACGCAAGTGTTATGATCCTAGTGGCAAGGATCGCAAGAGGACTAGCTAAGTAACTAAACAGACTACAAACTCTGGGGAAGTGGTAACTGAATTGACCGCAACCTGATCCTATCCACACACAACTATAGGTAGCCGTGGAACGTTACCTGAAAATCCTAGACGTCTCTTCACGGCCTAAGAAACTGACTATTCCTAGAGGGAACGAAAGTCCTCACTTGCCTCAGTGAAATGACCCCAAAGATATAGAATAGCCCCCCACAAATATTAACGGTGAGTTAAGGGGAAAGCACAAACGCAGAGATGAAATTAGATTTAGCAAATGAGGCCCGCTAACACTAGATAGCAGAAAATAGAAAGGGAACTGTGCGGTCAATTAAAAACCCTATTCAAAATATCCACGCAGAGATTGCTCGAGCCCCCGCACCAACTAACGGTGCGGGGGAAGCAACTCTGTACCCCAGAGCTAACCAGCAGCAAGAAATCACATATTAGCAAGCTGGACTAAACTCATCATACACAGAAATCATATTGCAGACTGATGAGCAAAAAATAATTAAACAGAACTTAGCTTCTCCTGAAGAGACTGAAACCGAAGATAATCAGGAGTAATCAGAATAGCACTGAATACATTGACAGCCGGCAACAAGTGGAAGTGAAACAGAGCTAAATAGGAAACTCCCAAGTGAATAACGAGGCAGCTGATCCAGCCACAGACCCGCAGAATAACAAACAAAGCCACCAGGGGGAGCCCAAAACAAAAATCACACAATACCACCTGTGACCACAAGAGGGAGCCTGAAAACAGAGTTCACAACACGCAAGTTTCTCGCATCACACTCGCAAGTGTGATCCCAGCCTAAGGTCCATCCTATAGTCTTAAAAATATTGTAGTTTGGTCTGTGGCTCCTCATCTTGAACAACCCTTGCAGTGCCCCAGAGATCAGTGCTCCTGCTCTCTGCATAAGTCTTAGAATGAATATTATTGTGTTGTTGCTGTAATATAATATTTTGAGCATTGACCAACTGGATAGTACAAGGCTCAGATGCTCCCAGTATTAGTAATATGCACCATATAAGAAAGTAACGCACCTGTTCCTGCTTCAGAAGATATGCATCGATATATCCGGTGACATCATTTGCATCTAAATCCAATTGTCGATTCATCGAACATTGTGAAATAAAACTCCTCAGATCTTGTATGTTCTGCTGTATTTTCTTATGTAGGCCAAGGAGTGATCCGAGGAAGGGATAATAATTATACAGCTGTGGAAATCAACAATTCCTCTTTAGATGTTCGTGCAACAAAAAGTACAGACCTGTTCAATAAACGTTTAAATTGGGAGCAGCTCGGCCAATCAGTGGTTAGCACTCCACCATTCATCCCTAGGAACCTAGATTAGAATCCAGCCAAGGATAATTTATGAATTGGGCCCAATTCAGTTTTTAATTTTGTTCAACACAATTGTCTTCAGTGTAGTGGATCTGATTTTTATTTGTTATTGGTCTGTGTGGATGTTTTTGGAGCTCCCGCCAGGGCCGTGGGGTACTCGGAACAGGATCTGATGTTCTTAAGGGGGTGGTCATGGCAGCAGTGACCCGGTCCGTGGCCCTGGGCATCCAATAAAAATGGGAATGAAATGAAGGGAAAATAAAGTCTATAGGGAGTTAGTTTGTGACGCCACCCATGGTACTCGGCAATAGGGAAATGGCCGACGCTGCGGTTCAGGTCCACTGGGGCAGATGGTGACACAGCTGAGGTGTTTCAGCTCTCCACTGGTAGAGCTAGGCCCCAGGGCAGTTAAAGAGTAAAAGTTAATGATGGATATTGTGATGCAGGGCAGGTGATGCAGTAATAATTCAGAGGACACAGCAGAGTGCAGTTTCCACACTTTTACTCACAGTTCTTAAACAAAGTCCCAGCCGGGTGCTGTGTCCTCTGGGTCTGTGGTCCAGCCAGCTCTCAGGTAATTTGGGGTCCACTTTGCCAGAACCTCCTTCTTATGTGCCTTCCCTGGCCATCTCGCTGAAATGGCTCCCGCCTCTCCTGCCCTGCGCCTTCACACACAGTATCCCAAGCCAGCAGCCTCGGATCTTGTCGGGTGACTTCCTTCAGGTCCCCTTGATCCTAGGTGGCTACCTTTTCAGCGAATGTGTGTGGTTGTGGCTATGGAACATACAGATACCACAGCCTCTGGCTGGCTAGCTAAGCCTTATAGTTCTACACTAGTCTGGGAGCCAGTTCCCCCACAGTGACCACGTCCCTCCACCCAACTACAGTCGGCGTAGATACGGACCCCACAGGTGGATTCCTCACTACCCGTGCCCCTAGTACTCCTCTCTCTTCTTTCTGTCAGGAGCTTCTCTCTATCTTCATTGTTCTCTCTTTCTGTTCTCTGGTGCTGGGACGAGCTCCTCACTGCTCAAGTCCCCAGCTCCAACTCTCTCTCATGTCTTCTCTGCTCCACTCCTTCCCACTCACTGCCTTTCCAGAGTCTTCCTGACTCCTCCCTCCTGTTTCCATGACAACCCCTCTCTACTTCCTCCACCCACACCCTCTACCTAGTTCCCTCCAGTCCCATAGAGGTCTAGTGTTGGATGCTAATGTGTGGGTCCTGAGTAGTGCCCCCCTTACCCGAGAGCGAAGTACCACACCTCTGGCTGAGGTGCAGTACCTCTGTGGTGACTGGACCCTGAGGGGCGCCACTTTTTTTTTACCATTCATGCGTGTCACTCATTTTTCTCATGAGAAAAATAATGATTGATGTTTCCTAAGTCTCTACTAGCATAAGGCTAAGTTCACACTGGGCATTTTTGCTGCATTTTTTAATGCTTTTTTTATGCTAATTTTCAGCTGTTTTTCACAGTACCAGCAAAACCTGAGATTTCAGAAATCACGTGCACACATTGTTTTTTTGTCATCGGTATTTTGTGATTTGCATGGTTTTTTGACATAAAGCATGTCACTTCTTTCAGCGTTTTGCACCCATTGAATTGAATGAAAAAAATACACGGAAAAACGCACCAAAACCACCGCAAAAAATGCAGCAAAACCTGTGCTTTTGCCTCAGATTCTTTCCTGCCAAGCACTCAGGTTTTGCTGCAGAAAAAAATGCAGCAAAAAATGGCCAGTGGGAACTTAGTCATGAAGCACACAGAGGCAAATTGGACATGACATGTGAAAAAGACCATAGTCCAGACCTGGGCAAAGACCTGGCCACACCGTTCCCTCCCCCATCCACCGCTCACTGTCACTGCTCTCCGCATCCTAAAGATGCAGACAGTGATAAATAAATTGGTGGAGTAGGGGTCACTGGCTCCATCGTCCACCAATCAGCATGTGAGCCAACAGTTGCGATGACGTCATTTCCTTGCATCAGCTGTGCACTGCAGAGAGACAGAGAGCAGAGGTAGAGTGCCGGGGGAACAGAGCAAAGTGAGGTTGTGTTATTGCTTTTTTTCCCATGTGTATGGGATATTTGCATGTATATTGGGGGCTGTGTGGGACTCATAATGTATTTAGGGGGCTCATGCTGTATAAAAGGTTATGTGGATTTCATGCTGTATATTAGAGGCCATGTGGGGCTCATACTATATATAAGGGGCTATGTGAGGCTCTTGCTGTATATAAGAGGCAATGTGGGGCTCATACTCTACATAAGGGGACTATGTGGGACACATGCTGTATATAAGAGGCAATGTGAGGCACATGCTGTGTATAAGATGCTATGTGGGGGCTCATGTTGCACATAGGGGGCTATATGAGGTATATTCTGTATATCAGAGGCTATGTGAGGCACATGTTGCATATCAGAGGCTACGTGGGGCATAAACTGTACATGTGAGGCTACATCGGGCACATTCTGTATATATGAGGCTATGTAGGGGCACATACTGTATATAGGAGACTAAGTGGGGGCTCTTACGGTATATATAGAGCTGTGTGTGGGCTCTTACGGTATATAGTGCTGCGTGTGAGCTTACTTGGTATGTAAGGGACTGTGTGTGGGCTCATATGATATATAGGGGATTTGAGCGAACTTATTTCTGCCTAATATTAAGTCATGCAATTAATATTAATATAGAATAATTATAATTAATATGTTAATATTAATATTGAGCAGAATTAATTTTAGCCTATTGGTTCAGTGCTGCACAACAGTCATGGTCTCTCATGTGACCCCTCAGGAAAATTAATTGCCCACCCTTTCGATAGACTATAATAGATAAGTGTTTTATCTGTAAAAACAAACAAACAAAAAACACAGAACATGCATGCAAAACACGTGTAGATGGGCCTAAGTTGGTACATTCTCCTTGTAGATTTGCATGGTTTATTTTATGTCTCTAGACTTTCTTAACACACTATGCCATCATGGATTAAAATACTGTTGGGCACGCAAGGTCCCCATCTTCACGCCAGCATATGTCCAGGCCCGTTTTATTATTATTATTTATTTATATAGCACCATTGATTCAATGGTGCTGTACACGAGAAGGGGTTGTACAAAATACAGATATCACTTACAGTAAACAATCAAACAATGACAGACTGATACAGAGGGTAGAGGAACCTGCCCTTGTGGGCTTACATTCTACAGGATGGTGGGGAAGGATACAGTAGGTTGGGGTTTGCAGCAGCTCTGCTGTTGGTGAGGCGGTAGCTCCGCTAGTGGTGAGTGTAATAATTATAGGGGATAACTCAGGAGACTCTTTGCGTGGAACAAGACAACTACCGGACACAGTTTTATAAGTGGTAAAGTCTATATTATCACACAATGATTCAAACAGGTGCAGAGAGAAACTCAAGTCCACAACACTTGGTGTAAATATTAAACACAGCTTAGCAGTCTATAGGAAACTTCAGAGGAAAATGCAATCAAGCAGAAAGTCTATGAAGCACAGTTATTCTTGAGGATACTTGACACGAATAAATCCTTGTCTTAGTCCAAACACAGATAGATATGCTTATAAGGCAGTTCAAATCATATCTTAGCTCAACCAGGGAAGCCTGGTTAATATTCTCAAGTTCTTGCAGAGCAGAAACAGCTTACATGTCCAGCAAATGCAGATGGAAGTAAACACGAGCAGCAGATGAAGGAGGATTACTGGAACTGGTGTATGCAGCAGGAACTCAGAGCAAAGTAGCAGGATCACCACACAGGTTCACAGGAGCAGGTATATAGCCAGGGAGTAATCAGAGGTCAGGAGGTGGATGCAAGGCAGAATACTCTAGTACAGACTGAAGGCTGGGGTGGAGTTTTATAGCAGGAAGACACAGTGCACATGAGACCAAAGACACCATCTTGGAAAAGGTCAGTAATGCACAAAAGGTAAAAAATGTTCAGAGTCCTGACATTACTCCCTCCTTAGAAGCGGCCTCAGGACGATCCTGGACCTGGTTTCTCAGGGAATCTCTGATGAAAACGAGAAATCTTCTGTTGGGCATTGATGTTTTCCACAGGTTCCCAAGAGTCTTCCTCAGGGGGATATCCCTGCCATGTTATCAGATATTGGAGCCGATTCCTGCGAATCCTGGAATCAATAATTTCCTCCACCACAAATTGTTCTTGCCCATCAATCACCACAGGCTGCGGAGGTGGCACAACACGTCCCTGGAAGGTATTAGGCGATACAGGCTTTAGTAAAGATACATGAAAAACTGGGTGTACCTTCATAGTCCTAGGCAGCTTCAGCCGGCAGGCCACAGAGCTCACAATACCGTTGATCTTGAAAGGGCCAATGAATTTCTGTCCAAGTTTTTGTGAAGGAACGTTTAACTTCAGATTCTTAGTTGCTAACCACACGGAATCTCCTACCTTGAACATGGGTGCAGGTTTACAGAATCTATCAGACGATCTCTTATAACGTTCTTGAGCTGTGGTCAGGGATTCCTTCAGAACCTCCAGATTTTGTTTCATCACAGTCAGCCTTTCCTCCACTGCCTGAACCGGAGAATTAATTGGAGACCTAGGTAAAATACACGGATGATAACCCAGATTGGCAAAGAAAGGTGTAAATTTAGTGGAGTCGTTCTGAGAATTATTATATGAAAATTCGGCTAACGGCAGCAACTCCAACCAATCATCCTGGAGATGGCTGACATAGCATCTTAGATATTGTTCCAGCGTCTGGTTGGTCCGTTCAGTCTGACCATTTGTCTGGGGATGGTAAGCGGAAGAGAGAAAGACATTAATATTGAGTGCAGAGCAAAACCCCTTCCAGAATCTTGAAGTGAACTGTACTCCACGGTCAGAGATGATCTCATCTGGAACCCCATGCAACTGACACATTCTGTATAACCAAGTTCACTGTATCTTTAGTTGAGGGGAGGCTGGTGCATGGAACAAAATGAGCAGCTTTAGTCAGGCGATCAACTACCACCATGATTGTATTCATGCCCCCCGATGTAGGCAGCTCCACAATAAAGTCCATTGATATAGCCCCCCAAGGGCGGGACGGAACAGGTAATGGTTGTAGAAGACCCGTAGGTGCCACATGAGGAGTCTTGTAACGGGCACATACCACGCAAGAGAGAACATAGTCCTTAGTATCCTTCAGGCAAGTTGGCCACCAGAAGAATCGGCTCAGGAACTCTTGTGTCTTCTGTACCCCCCTGTGACCAGCCAACTTGGAGTCATGTACCAACTTGAGGATCTGCAGATGGATGACCTCAGGGACGAAGATACGTCGATCTCTGAACCACATGCCACCCTTAAAGACAAGATTAATATCCACAGGTGGGTTGGCCAAAAATACATCACCGTCATAGGCCTCCCTACACTCCTTCCACAAGTCCTGATCGTGGATAACTCCGATGAAATTGGCATCAGATAGAATGGTCTTGGACGGGGCTCCAGGTACGGAATCCGCAGCATGGATTCAGGATAAAGCATCAGCCTTCCCATTACGAGAACCTTGACGCTACGAGATAGCAAAGTTAAATTGATTTAAAAATAAGTTCCAACGAGCCTGACGAGGAGAAAGACATCTAGCGGATCTAAGGAACTCTAAATTGCGATGGTCAGTTAGCACTATGATCTGTTGTGCAGCTCCTTGCAGATGATGCTTCCATTCTTTGAAAACCGCAATAATAGCCAGCAATTCCTTGTCTCCCACGTCGTAATTCTTCTCTGCTGAGGTTAGTCTACGGGAAAAGAAAGCACAAGGATGTAGTAGACCCTTCTCTCCAGTTCTTTGGGAGAGAATAGCCCCCAAAGCATTATCAGAAGCGTCCACCTCCACAATGAATGAAAGTGTTGGATCTAGGTGTATCAACAGCGGTGCTGATGTTAAACAGACCTTAAGCCGATCAAAAGCTTCTTGAACCTGTGATGACCACTTAAAGGGCTTTTCCTTCCTTGTCAAGGAAGTAATGGGACGGACAATATCAGAAAAATTTCGAATGAAGCGTCTGTAGAAATTTGCAAAACCAATAAAACGTTGGACCTCCTTAACGTTCTTGGGTACTGGCCAGTCAAGGATAGCCTGAATCTTACCAGATTCCATGTTCAGCCCCTGGGGAGAGATGATATAACCTAAGAACTGTATCTCAGAACGATGGAACTCGCATTTCTCCGGCTTGATATACAGATGGTTCTCTTTCAGACGTCTTAAAACAGCTTTGACATGTTCTTCAAGTTCCTGTAGAGAGTCAGAAAAGATTAGGATATCGTCCAAATAGATCACCACAAACTGGTCCAACAAATCTCTGAAAATGTCATTAGAAAGGTGTTGAAACATTGCAGGGGCATTACAAAGCCCAAAGGGCATCATGAGATATTCAAATTGTCCATACCGGCATCGGAATGCTGTCTTCCACTTATCCCCTAGACAAATACGCACCAAATTATAAGCCCCATGAAGATCCAGTTTAGAGAACACCTTAGCATGGCGGACTCTTTCCAGTAATTCGGGAATCAGAGGCAAAGGGTAACGGTTTCGTACGGTTACCTTATTGAGTTCCCGATAGTCAACACACGGTCTCAGGGTCCCATCCTTCTTTTTTACAAAAAATATAGGTGCCCCTGCTGGTGAGGAAGAAGGATGTATGAAGCCTTTGGCCAGATTTTCATCAATATACTCCTTTAAGGCTTGAAGCTCAGGTGCTGCCAAAGGGTATACATTACCAAAAGGAAAAGCTGCCCCAGGAAGCAGCTCAATGGGACAGTCATAATGCCTGTGTAGAGGTAGCTGATCTGCATTCTTCTTGTCACAGATGTCAGAGAACTCTTTATATGCTGGAGGTAAAGAAAATACCTGTACATGTGGTTCCGTAGCCGTGGACTCAGGGACAGCCTCTGTTAACACTGAGTTGCTCCTTGTTGGAAAGATAATCTCCTTGGTCTCCCAGTTGATAATTGGGTTCAGAGAACGCAACCAAGGAATGCCTAAAATCACAGGAAAATGAGGAGAAGAAATTAGCAAGAGAGAAAGTTGCTCCTGATGATAGGCTCCAACAAAATTTCAAGGGGTACGGTCTCCTGATCCACAGGCCCAGAGATTAAAGGTGACCCATCCACTGTTTCCATGGTAATTGGAGAGGCTCTTTGCTGAATTTCAATACCATGTTCCTTGGCAAATGCGATATCCATGAAATTGCCACCTGCACCAGAGTCAATCATAGCTGCACAGGAAATCCACTGTCCTGAACACAGGATCTTAATAGGGAGAGAACAGTGAGAGTTCTTCTCCTTCAGCTCCTTGTGGGGTGAAGTCATAGTAAGTGAATGGAATACAGCATTTAAAGGCAGGCTATATTCAGAGATGTCAGATTCATCATCACAGTTGTCATACTCCCCTACTGGTGCTAGCACCTTGTTAGGCCGTCTAGGACACTTAGGACAATCGATCAAGAAGTGGTCAGAGTGGCCGCAGTAGAAACATAGACTTTCATGAAGGCGATGCTCCCGGCGCTCATTGATCTCGCGCCTCTGCATGGAATCAATTTGCATGGGCACCTCCTCCACCTCCCGAGAGGTTTTACCTGCAGGCTCTTTGGAAGGAAGGGAAAAGTTAGAAATACGGTTATATGCAGCAAATTTTTGCTGCCTACGCTCAGTAAGGTGAATGTCTATGCACACGCAATGCTGTATAAATGTCTCTAGCTCTTGTGGTGACTCAGAGTGAGCTAGTTCATCTTTTATAATACTAGACAGCCCCTTTTAAAAATAGGCAGTTGTGCATAACTGTCCCAATTAGTATCTACCACTAATCTCCTGAATTCAGTGGCATACTCAATAACAGAACGTTTAGCCTGGCGTAAAGACAACAAAGCAGATTCAGCAGTTGCACGGCGATTAGGGTCATCAAACATTAATGCCATAGCGGCCAAGAAATCATCCAACTTATTTAACCGTGGGTCACGAGACTCAATCATCGGATTCGCCCAGGCAAACTCTCGTGAGGTCAGTAGCATTATTACACACAATACTTTGGATCTATGAGTAGGAAAATGGTCAGCATGCACATCAAAATATAGCATACATTGATTCACAAAGCCATGAAATTTGTCGCTATCACCATTAAATCTGAATGGGGGCAACTTAGGTGGGCTAGCTGGTGGCGGTTGCCGAGAGGGTAGTCACTTGTGCAGCTATTTGCGTGCTTATGTCCTGAAAAGCCCATCCATACTGGGACTCTATGCCAGCAAGTTTGTTTTCCTGGGCTGCCATGCGGTTGCTTAAGTCCTGCAAAGTTTGTCCAAACACTTGTTGATTGTGATCAAAGCTTCCAAACTTCTTTTGCAGACCTTCCACATCTTTCTGCAGTGATCTAATTATGGAAAACACCAGCTCTAATCTTCTTTCTGCAGTCATTGTTCCAGCAGTCTCCTTTTTTTTATGGCTACAGTATCCTGTAATAATTATAGGGGATAACTCAGGAAACTCTTTGCGTGGAACAAGACAACTACAGGACACAGTTTTATAAGAAGTAAAGTCTATATTATCACACGGTGATTAAAACAGGTGCAGAGAGAAACTCAAGTCCACAACACTTGGTGCAAATATTAAACGCAGCTTAGCAGTCTATAGGAAACTTCAGAGGAAAATGCAATCAAGCAGAAAGTCTATGAAGCACAGTTTTTCTTGAGGATACTTGACACGAATAAATCCTTGTCTTAGTCCAGGCACAGATAGATAAGCTTATAAGGCAGTTCAAATCATATCTTATCTCAACCAGGGAGGCCTGGTTAATAGTCGCAGGTTCTTGCAGAGCAGAAACAGCTTACATGTCCAGCAAATGCAGATGGAAGTAAACACGAGCAGCAGATGAAGGAGGATTACTGGAACTGGTGTATGCAGCAGGAACTCAGAGCAGAGTAGCAGGATCACCACACAGGTTCACAGGAGCAGGTATATAGCCAGGGAGTAATCAGAGGTCAGGAGGTGGATGCAAGGCATAATACTCTAGCACAGACTGAAGGCTGGGGTGGAGTTTTATAGCAGGGAGACACAGTGCACATGAGACCAAAGACACCATCTTGGAAAAGGGCAGTAATGCACAAAAGGTAAAAAAAAGTTCAGAGTCCTGACAGGGAGGAGGCCATAGGGTCATGGGTTTTCAAGTTGCGCCTGAAAGGGCCGAATGTGGTTGATAATCGGAGGTGTTGGGGCACAGATTTCCAGAGAATGGGGGATATTCGGGAGAAGTCTTGGAGGCAATAGGGTAAGGAACGAATAAGTGTGGAGGAGAGAAGAAGGTCTTGGAAGGACCGGAGATTACGTGAGGGAAGATATCGGGAGATTAGTTCAGAGATATATGGAGGAGACAGGTTATGGGTGGCTTTGTAGGTCAGTATTAGTAATTTGAACTGGATACGCTGAGGAATTGGGAGCTAGTGAAGAGATTTACAGAGGTGAGAAGTGGAGGAGTAGCAAGGAGTGAGATTAATTAGTCAGGCAGCAGAGTTAAGGATGTACTGGAGATATGCGAGAATATTAGCATGGAGCCCACAGAAGAGGATGTTGCAGTAGTCAAGGCGGGAAATGATTAAGGCATGTACAAGCATTTTAGTAGATTAAGGGTTGAGGAAAGGATGGATTCTGGAGGTGACAGGAGGTGCAAAGAGCTTGGATGTGCATTTTGAAGACAAGGCAGAGTCATGGGTTACTCCGAGGCAGTGGATAGATCAGGCAAGGAAGATCTGTGAGCTGGAGGAAATATGATGAGTTCAGATTTGTACACTTTGAGTTTGAGGAAGCAAGAGGAGAAGAAGAAGGATATGGCTGATAGACCAGTATATAGGTGGTACCGGAAACCATGGGACTTTCTGAGTTGTCCCAGGCCAAGGAAATAGATTGAGAAGAGTAGGGGTCCTAGGACAGAGCCTTGAAGGACTTCAACAGAGAGTGGGCAGGATGAAGAGATAGTGTGGGAGTGGGAGACGTGGAATGTGCGGTTGGAAAGGTATGAGGAGATCCAAGATAGGGGAGGTCTTTAATGTCAAAGGAAAAGAGGATCTGTAGTAGGAGGCAGTGGTCAACTGTGTCAAAGGCAGAGGACAGGTCTAGAAGGAGGAGTATGGAGAATTGTCTGTTAGCTTTGGCAGTAATTAAGTATTTAGTAATTTTGGTCAGGGCAGAATCAGTGGAGTGATAGGGATGGAAACCAGATTGTAGATTGTCAAACAGCAAGTTAGATGAGAGGTGAGAAGAAAGTTCAGCATGGACATGCTGCTCCAGGAGTTTGGAAGTTAATGGGAGTAGTGATATGGGACAATAGCTGGACATATCGGTTGGGTTGAGGGATGGCTTTATAAGGATAGGCGTGATTGTGGCATGTTTGAAAGCAGAAGGGAATGTACCAGAATTTATTGATAGGTCGAAGAGATGGGTTAGGGATGGGATAAATGTAGTGGTGAGGTTGGGGAGGAGATAGGATGGGATAGGGTCGAGTGCACAAGTGGTGAGTTGTGAATTGGAGAGGAGAAGATTAAGCTTCACTTCAGTGATGTTGGAGAGGGAGGTTATGGGGAAGGACATTGGTCTGGTATCCAAAGGGGTTGTGATGGTTGAACAATAAAGACGTGCCTTACTTGTTTGAAGTTCGCCAATGACCATCTGGATGATCCGTTTGAGACATGGGAGAAGGTCATGTGGTCAGATGAGACCAAAAAATAACTTTGTGGTATTAACTCCACTCGTCTTGTTGGAGGAAGAAGAAGGATGAGTACAACGCCAAGAACACATTCTCAACTGTGCAGCATGGTGGGGGAAACATCATACTTTGGGAGTGCTTTTATGCAAAGGGGACAAAACGATTGCACCAAAATGAAGGGAGGATGGATGTATCGCGACTTTTTGGCACTGAAGATGGGTCGAGGCTGGGTCCACCAGCATGACAATGACCCAAAACACACAGCTAGGGCAACTAAGGAGTAGCTCCGTAAGAAGCATTGCCAGGCCCTGGAGTGGGCCTGGAGTGGCCCAACCAGTATCCAGACCTGAACCCAATAGAAAATCTTAGGAGAGAACTGAAACTTAATGTTGTCCAGCTACAGTCCCGAAACCTGAAAGATCTGGAGAAGATCTGTATAGAAGAGTGGGTCAAAATCCAGGCTGCAGTGTGTGCAAACTTGGTCAAGAACTACAGGAAACATCTGACCTCTATAATTGCAAACACAGGTTTCTGTACCAAATATTAAGTTCTGTTTTTCTAGTGTATCAAATACTTATTTTATGTAATAAAATGATGATTAATTATGTACCGATCATACAATGTGATTTTCTGGTTTTAATTTTTAGATTCTGTCTCTCCCATTGAAGTGTACCTATGATCAAAATTACAGACCATTGCTTTCTTTGTAGGTGGGAAAACTTGCAAAATCAGCAGTGTATCAAATACTTATTTTCCCCACTGTATATACATCAGTCTCAGTTTTACCTGTATAAAGTATATAGATTGCTGTATATACAATATATATAATAAACTGCTTCTGCTGTATATATTACGTAGGTGATACTGCGATTATACACAGCTGTCGCAGTAGCACCTACATAATACAGTATATATACATCAGTTGCAGTATCACCTACTGTATATATTGTATATACAGCAGTAGCAGTATCACCTACATAATGTATATACAACAGTCTTTATACATTATATAGGTGATACTGCAACCTCTATGTGTAATTGCAGTATCACTTTTATAATGTATATGGGCTACTTTTTCTGCAACAGAATGTTTTTTTTGTTTTACTGTGTCTTTTTTTGGGTTTCAGTGGTGTGAATGGTGACCCTAAAGGCCTGTTCACTGTGTGCTTGGCTCATGTGTTTGCTTTAACCAATTGTTTTCTTGTTTCTACAAGACTAGGTGGGTTCCCACCCTTCCTTGTGAGCCGTGCACATAAAAGTCGTTCTATGCTACGTGTCCACATTGGACTTTTCCTTCCTGAATCCTGCTCATAAAGGTACTATACATATGACCAGGTTTTTAAACATATCAGATAGGGATTACATACATTAGCTAGGACTGCTCTAATACGGGTATACCTTGACGTTTGGTAGAGCGGCTTAATATACAGTTTTTGCAAAAAACGTATTAACCAAATACCCTGTGTTTTTCCATCTTTTTACTAGCACTTCCTGCTTACTGACATTTTCTGCAACACAGTGTTTTTTGGTTTTACTGTGTCTTTTTTTGTGTTTCAGTTTCTTAGTGGTGTGAACGGTGACCCTACAGGCCTGTTCACTGTGTGCTTGGCTCATGTGTTTGTTTTAACCAATTGTTTTCTTGTTTCTACAAGACTAGGAAGGTTCCCACCCTTCCTTGTGAGCCGTGCACATAAACGCCTTTCTATGCTGTGTCCACATTGGACTTTTCCTTTCTGAATCCTGCTCATACAGGTACTATACATATGACCAGGTTTTTATATACAAATTTTAAAAAACTGACCGTCACTTTCAAACATAGAATAAGTGTGAACAGGTGCTGAACCTAGAGTCACCAACTCGTATACAGTCAAATAAATAAGGCAGCACACTGCGGCGCTAAAACATGCAAACATGAAACATGAAAATTGAATTGCATTACTGCACTAGAAATATGAAAAAATGAGAGCGTTTAGCGCATAAATTGGCCTCCGAGATCCCCGATGCGCGTTTTGCGTTAGCTTCCTCCTGGGGGCCGGGGATCTCGGAGGCACAGCATGCCACGCGGCATCACACTTTTGGAAGAGACACATTCAGTCAGGTAATATGTGTTTATGAGGGATCGTAACTCTTTATTATTTCTAAAACCGCATGACGCACACATTATGGTTAATAGTGCGGGGTTCTGTGATATTGTAGCTCTTAGCGGCTATGGTTACTAGTGTTTTTTGCCTATACCACATGTATTTTTGAGACGCATATTTTGCTATGGAATATTAGATATGGAAATTTAAAAATTTGTATGCACTTTGCACTTTAAAAGGATAGCTTGTTTCCATGCAATAGGGAATTCCATTACAATTCTTTGAATATGTGTAGGTATTTATGATATCAGTATGACTTTGGAAATTCCCCTAGCTAGCATCCCAGTAGGAGCAGCTATGATGGTGGTATGATTTTGGAAAAAAAATGTTTCCTCAGCTAGTATTCCATATCTTTTTTGAGCAATTAATTAAATGAGTATTTATATATCCTGTCGGCGTTATACTTGAATTTTTTGATTGTATACACTTCAGCTGGCCCCTTGTAACAGATTTGTTTTTGGTTAGAGGCACTATTTTTATCTATTTGTATATGTATTTTACATGTGTTTAAATAAAGTTGTATCTTTTAATAAAAAAAATAAGAAACACTAATTTGACTGACTGTAGCTTAATAGCAATTTAGTCAGTATGTTTGAATAATGTAAAGGTGCCAACAATTTTGCCTTGCACATTTTGGGGGGTTTGTGTAAAATGATGTCCAATTTGCCTCTGTCTTTTTTCACACAGGAAATAAACATGTGTATAACAAAACATGTGTAATTGAAATATTTTCTGCAGAAATACTTCATTTTCTGGAGCAATTACAAGGGTGCTAACACTTTTGGTCATGACTAGGGTTGAGCGACCTTTACTTTTATAGGATCGGGTCGGGTTTCACGAAACCTGACTTTTTCAAAAGTCGGGTTGAGTGAAATCGGCCGATCCTATAAAAAAGTCGGGGTCGGGGTCGGCCGAAACTCGAAACCCAATGCAGTGCATTGGGTTTCCAATGGTTCCCAGGGTCTGAAGGAGCGGAAACTCTCCTTCAGGCCCTGGGATCCATATTTAAGTGTAAAATAAAGAATTAAAATAAAAAATATCGCTATACTTACACTCTGACGGGCCCTGGTACTAACCAGGAACCTTCCTTCCTTAGAATCAGCCTTCCAAGACCTGCGGTGATGTCACGGTGACGTCGCGGCTTGTGATTGGTCACGCGAGCGGTCACATGGGGGCCGTGCGACCAATCACAAGCCGCGACGTCACCGTGACGTCACCGCAGGTCTTGGAAGGCTGATTCTAAGGAAGGAAGGTTCCCAGTTAGTACCAGGGCCCGTCAGAGTGTAAGTATAGCGATATTTTTTATTTTAATTCTTTATTTTACACTTAAATCTGAATTCCGATACCAATTCCCGATATCTTAAACATATCGGGAATCGGTATCGGAATTCCGATTCCAGATTCAGAAGATCGCCGACCTCATGGCCGACCCCACACAGGGGTCGGGTTTCATGAAACCCGACTTTGCCAAAAGTCGGCGACTTCTGAAAATTGCCGACCCGTTTCGCTCAACCCTAGTCATGACTGTATTTGGTGAGCATCTGAGAAGGACTGTTCTGCTCCGGTAGAGTAACCCACAAAATTTGAGAAAGGGGAAACAGAATACTAGTTGGAAGACCTTGTTAGTTTGGTTGGTGTTTACCGGTACACTACTACTCCTCTCTTCCCTGGATGAGGGAAGGGTACAGACTGAGAGCTGATTCAGGAGCTAAGGCAAGGTATGTGGCCCCGGCGTCTTCACCTTCAGAAGTAATATGGGGAATAGGGTAAGCTAGGGTACCCCTAGCATTAGGGACAGGGAAGGAGCCCCTTGTCCCGGAATACCCAACAAAAGAATCGTGACACCATTAGTCCTAAAGGTGATCCTCAAACTATTCTAAGAATTCACTAAAACGTTAAGACATAAAATCTGACTGTTTTCTTACCAACACTTTGGGTGTACCGACCAGTTTGGCATTTTCATCTATCAAGCTGATTAATTTTTTAAATGTTGGGTCATCGTAATCAAACCTTTTCCCAAAGATAATAGAGCTGATTACATTGGAAACTGCACTGTTTATCAGCATGTGAGTATTGAATGGTTTGCCTAGAAGAATAAAAAAATAGGGTTAAAATATAAATGAATAAAAAATTGTAAAACTAAATAGTGACTCAACATGAAAAGACATTTGCAACCACAAAATTAAAACAATGTTCAGTAGATGACAGAAGATCACTGAATCAACCTTATACAATTTTAAACTTACAGCCAGAATGACAATTGAAATCCTAATGATACGTTTAGAAGCTGGAGATGTTTTCCATGTGCAGAAAAATGTGATGCAAATTTCCAGTAAAAACTTGACAATTTGTGGCAAATCCTTAAATACGTAATGGAAGCATCCGCTATATGTGAAAGGGCGTTTGTAAAACTCCTAGGAGTAGCATAGTACTTTAACTGCGGTGCGGATTGACAATTTGGATTCTGTAGACGGGATTGAAGAGAGAGATAGACAAGAAACTAAATTGTATAAAAGTTATGAGATGTATGGGAAATATATATCTTACCATTCTGAGATTTAACACTTTCTATAAGGGACATTAATTCATCTTGAATTCTGGCTTCCACACTTTTCTTCCCCATTCCAAAGTCTCGAAGTGTTGATATTGTGAACCTCCTCGTGGATTTCCATGTTTCTCCATTGGAAAATGTTATGCCTAAAACATAGTTATATAGGAAAAAGAATGAATTAGTCTTACTAAATAGAAAACAGGATTGTAACCTAAAGAATTCAATGAGTGGATTATTTAGAAGTTGATGGATGAGGATGAAGAAGCGAAGAAGGAAGAAAAATAGAATGAAGATGATAATGAGAAAACTGGAGATGAAAAAGGTGAAGGAAGAATAATGTAGATGATGAGAAGAAGGAAACAGAAGATGAATGATGTATAGAAGTAGAAGAAGATGAAGGTTAATGTAGATTAAAGCAAAAAAGAGGACTGCTGAATACTTTGTAGGAATGAGCTTATCACATCCATCCCCTCCCATTTTTCTTTTGTGTTTTCCTTGTTCATTTTCATCCTTGACTGAAAAAAGTTTAGGCTTTTGTTTCCCTGGATTTGTTCAATAAATATCAGCAGATTCATTTCAACATTTATTATTTTGTGCAAAATTCAATAAAAAATTTGCAAAATAAATAAAAGGATATAAAGGAAGTAGAATGATGACGATGATGAAGTCGGAGTAAGAACAATGGAGAAGTATAGTCAATAACCACTACAACTTTCTGCAGTCTTTGCACAACTTCTAAGAATTAGCGTAGGTGTTAAACGTCTTCTTCAATTCATAACATTTGTCCATAAATTACATTTGTTTATGTTTTCAGTGAATCTTCAATTATCAGAATCAGCTATAGTTAGTAGAGATGAGCAAACTTGTTCGGAAAACGTTCGCCAATCTTAAATTCAGCACAAAAGCAGCACACTCGGATTCGTATTCACGGTCATGAGCATTTTTACTCAAAGTCGGCAAAATGTGGTCACAAATGGGTAAATCATCGCGTTTCCACTAATGCTTTTGTTATTACTTTGGCTAGGATAGTGGTGCTCTATGATGAGCGGGGGATGGTGGGACGTGTTTGATGGGGGTGTGTGGAGAGGTTAGAGGAGCAGCGCGCTCCTTTTTTTCTTTCTTAACTTAATGTGTGTTGATTCTGGCAGCCAATCAGGGCTCAGAAACCATCCTCAACATCATGACGCAAGGTCTTCTGTAATTGGCTGCCAAAATCACATGTCCCTGGGAAAATAAAAATCAGACATTTTGTTCTGCTGGCACCATTGTCTCAGTGTCACAGTGCAGAGAGGTCGCTCCTGCGCTAGTGCTTCTGCTGAAAGTGAACTTGTCAGTTCACTAGATAGGATCCTGTCCAGTGTGAAATCAATCTTCCAGCATCAAAGTAGATTGTGGGAAAACTGTGTGGCGGACTCTGGAGGCCCCATTTGCTAAATCGTTTGTGATAAAACTGTCTTTCAGTGGCAAATCAGAAGGCCAGATTTCCACTTAAAAATTGTTAGGCCTAATATTAGGGTGCAGCCTGGAGGGCCAATTAGTTAATCCAAATCGTTTTTGATAAAACTGTGTTTCAGTGGCAAATCAGTTGGTCAGATTTCCACTTAAAAATCGTTAGGCCTAATAATGGGGTGCAGCCTAGAGGGCCAATTAGCTGTTCCAAATTGTTTGTGATATAACTGTGTTTCAGTGGAACATCATAAGGCCAGATTTCCACTTAAAAATCATTAGCTCTAATATTCAGGTGCAGCCTAGACTGCCAATTAGTTAATCCAAATCATATGTGATAAAACTGTCTTTCGGGGCAAATGAGAAGGCCAGATTGCCAGGGTGCATTTCACTACTGATACCTGGGCAAGCAAACATGGGCAGGGATGCTACATCTCACTGACTGGGCACTGGGTGACTCTGGTGGCTGTGGGGGAAGTGTTTGAATCCCCAATGCTTGCGGGACAAACCTCTGTATCTAACACTTCTTCCACTGCTTCTGGCTCCTCCACCTCCTCTAGGGCCTCCATCTGTGCCCTTAACCTCTCCCTTAATAAAACACACAATCCAACAGTATAGATAGAATATCCTTCATCTCTGTACAGTGCAGCCATGACTCACTGCATTCAGTCAGTGTTTAACTTAATATGCCTTGGGGATCGCAGTCACACAGCTCAAGAGGTATGGACACCTATCCATTCTAAGTTAGAGCAATGCTGTGTCCACTGAACCTGGAGTGAGGGAAGGCTGTGTGCAATAATGGTGCAAATTGGTGGCTTCCCTACACCCGGTCAACTTCACACATGTGCCTTGCATGGCTCACGTCATCATCCTGGTGGTACAGCAATTTCTCTGCCACTATCCCTGCCTGGATGCAATGTTACAGAAAGCAAGGTCACTGCATTTTCACTTCCAACGATGGCACCCCACAGGTCATCGACTTGCATTGCTACAGAGGTCTTTCGGCATACTGGTTAACCATTTGATTTACGATTTTCCGACACGATAGAATTCCACATGTTGCAGTGACTGTGGCAGCAGCAAAGAGCCCTGCGGCAGTATGTCCTTTTGCATAGTCTGGGCCAATGCAGTCCGGATGTGGTGCAAATCACGCTTGTGGAGTGGGCACAGATGAAGTACCTCTGCACCCTTCTACACAGTTTTGAAATTGCTACTAAGATGGTTAGGGCCATCTTAGGTTTACTAAGAGTGGTTTTCCCCAATACACCAGTATGGCACACTGTGTTTATCCCAGTTCTAAACCATTCACCCTGGCAACATCATGACGTCATCACAAAAACATTGGTAGCAGCAGCAGTGTAAGTTGTATAAGCAATTTCTGTGAGTCATTTCATGCATTTTTTTAGACCAGCCCATGCACCAGCAGAACAGAGTACAAGTCTGACACATTGTGAATGACTGGAGAGGATGGTACAGGAGTATCTGGAGCTCAATATCAATTCCATCAAGGGGGGTTGGGACCTTTTGCATTTTGGTCTTCAAAAATGGAAGAATGGCCTAAGCTTGCCTGTCACACCTTGGAGGTTTTGTCATACCAGGCAGCCAGTGTTCTGTCAGAACGTCTCTTCAACGCTGCTTGTGGTGTCCTGATGGAGAAGTGCATCCAGCTGTCTCATAAAAGTGTAGGACACCTAACGTTCATCAAAACGAACAAGTCATGGATCTCCAATGACTTTTGCACCCCAGTCGCAGACTGGGAAGACTAAGGGATGGTGTCGTTTTATTGTCATGCATTGATATCGCGTTATTGCAGTCTGTGCCTTCTTTGTAGTGTCTTCTGTGCCTGTTGTTGATACTGTTGCTTATGCAAACAATTTTATGAGATGTAGAGACTCCAAGTTGTGCTTCCTTCTGTTGGGTTGTCTGTGGTGGTAGGTGTGTCAGAGGCCTATTATACTGTTTCTACGCTGTAGAAATTGATGCCACTAGTGGTGCATGACAATTATTTTTTGAAATGTGGAGGCTCCAAGTTGGGTCTCTATTTTGGGGCTTGCCTGTAGTAGAAGGTGTGTCAGAGGCCTTTTATACTGTTTCTACTCTGTAGAAAATAATTCCACTTTAGTGGTATGTGACAATTATTTTTGAAATGTGGAGACTCCAACTCGGGTCTCCATCTGGTGGATTGCCTGTAGTGGAAAGTGTGTCAGAGGCCTATCATACTATTTCTACTCTGTAGAAATTGATGCCACTTTAGTGGTGCATGACAGTTATTTTTTGAAATGTTGAGACTCCAAGTTGGGTCTTAATTTGGTCGGTTGCCTGTAGGAGATGGTGTGTCAGAGGCCTGTTATATTGTTTCTACTCTGTGGAAATTGATGCCACTTTAGCGGTGTGTGACAATTATTATTTGAAATGTGGAGATTCGAAGTTGGGTCTCCATCTGGTTGGTTACCTGTAGTAGAAGGTGTGTCAGAGGCCTATTATACTGTTTCTACTCTGTGGAAATTTGTGCCACTTTAGTGGTGTGTGACAATTATTTTTTGAAATGTGGAGACTCCAAGTTGGGTCTCTATTTGGTGGGTTTCCTGTAGTAGAAGGTGTGTCAGAGGCTTTTTATACTGTTTCTACTTTTGTGGAAATTGATGCCACTTTAGTGGTGTGTGACAATTATTTGTTGAAATGTGGAGACTCGAAGTTGGGTCTCTATCTGGTGGGTTGCCTGTGGTGTAAGGTCTGTCAGAGTCCTATTATATTGTTTCTCCTCTGTGGAAATTGATGCCACTTTAGTGGTGTGTGACAATTATTTGTTGAAATGTGGAGACTCGAAGTTGGGTCTCTATCTGGTGGGTTGCCTGTGGTGTAAGGTCTGTCAGAGTCCTATTATATTGTTTCTCCTCTGTGGAAATTGATGCCACTTCAGTGGTGCATGACAGTTATTTTTTGAAATGAAGGGTCTCCAAGTCGGGTCTCCATCTGGTGGGTTGCCTGTGATGTAAGGTGTGTCAGAGACCTATTATACTGTTTCTACTGTGAGGCAGTAAGGGGGATCATATACGAGGTTTGATATGTGTCCCCCAGGATGCAGAAGGAATGTTATTAAACCCACTGGAGTGCCTTGTGTTTCACAGCAGAACACCTGTGAATCACAAGGCAAAATAAAAGAAAGAGTGGATTGGGTCCAAGTAGTTGACCCAGTCAGATTTTTTGGAAAACCAGTCAAGGGCTTTTTTTTTTAGAGGGATTTGCAGGTTTGGTAGTGGGGTGAATCCCTCTCTCCACTCCGGATTTCGGAAGTGGCTCTTTGGGCAAGATTCCATTTAAAACCTGTTAGTTTGGCCTTGGGTGTGTCAGTTTGTAGTTTGCAAGCTGCAGAGCAGGAGGCTCAGTACAACCCAAGTCTGTGTGAAGCTAACGAAGAGCCAGGGACTTCAAGGCGGCTGACGCACCCAAGAGGCATGGCAGTGCCATTGTCCATGGCAACGGGTTTTGAACACAGAATGTATTTGAGGAAACCCGGCTGCGATCCAGAGGATATCACTCCTGTATGGGAGTCTGAAAATAAAGACACTGTTTATGTTGAACTTTCTGTGGTCCCAGACTGTCTATCGCACTGCACCAACCCCGCTGCTCTACACTACTCTGCGGAAATTGATGCCATTTTAGTGATGTGTGACAATTATTTTTTGAAATATGGAGACTCGAAGTTGGGTCTCCATCTGGTGGGTTACCTGTGTAAGTAGGGCTCCCAGACAGGCAGGCCTGCACTTACTTTCTGTCAATTACCTGTGTTACTTTACTTACATTTTTCTACCAATATTTCTGTATGAAACTGATGTTTGTGCCAGCTGAGTGTGGCTGGAATATATATATAAAAAAAAATTGTCGGTGTTGCATGAGGAATCAGGTCTCACAGCTAAGAAGACTTACATTGCTCCCTTAACCACCAGATGCTCATTGAAACTTCAATTCCAAGCTGTAAATGCTGGGCCAGACCCTGATACCTCATGCATGACCCACGGCTGCTGCTGCTGTGCCATTGTCAAATTTCTACTGTGGGTCAATTCATGCTCCTTTTCATGGTTTCTGCTCCTAACTTTAGCCGTTTGGGAAGCTTTTTGTCACCCCTTAAGGTGTTGGTTTTGCCTCCCATTGAATCTAATGTTGTTCGGGTACATTTGTCGAACATGTTCTACGAACATCTAAATGTTCAGCGAATCAAAACTAAGCTTGAAAGGGTTCACTTATCTCTAATAGTTACTGTACTTTATAGTATTCTGCTCCCCTAACAGGTCACTGTTGTGGATTTTTGATTCATGGAATGCACAATATTAAAGTTCTTTAAATACCTAATCCATGAGAGAAAACCTCGAAGATTGGTTCAATCGCCCGTTCTCCAAAATCATCAGCTCGTGTAACAAGTGCTTCTTTTACAATCTTATATCCAGCAAGTATCACCTTTTTCTTGGGTCCAAAATGTACAGTAAATATTTCGCCATACTTCTCAGAAAGCTGTAAAATATTGTATTTTATAGTTATATAAACATATATTTGAATATTATTTCTGCAAAGGACAAAAAAATTGTGTCCTAAACCACAATGTCACTCACACGGGGCCAATTAAGGTACATTTCCAACAAGCCACAGTTGTTGTTGAGTCCATGTAGCTGGAGAAGGGTGAACATGGGAGGCAGGACTGCACAGCTCCTGCCCATGAGAATACAAAGAATAGTGTATGGATACAATAGAGTGACTATGACTTTCCCGTGTATCCGCAGTCTATTCGGTGTGCTCTGCTTACTTCTCTGCATGAAAAGTGCCTTCAAATGTAAAAAATGCATTATAATTTTAGTTACTCTTTGATGATTTCATATGTCCATGCCTTTCTCAAATGTTAACCATTAAAATGTACTTACATATCCTGTAATGAAATGGAAGACTACACTTTTTCATGGCATTAAGCTGAACTAAAAGATCTGCCATTACTAGAGGAATTTTTGAATAGGTTTAATAGGGGCCCTCTGCTGTATATTTTAACCCCCGTAGGAAGTGATATACAGTAATTTCATTAGAAAATCAATTTCCTATGGTTAATTGTCTCACTTCAACCCAATGGTATAAGATATTTAATATTCAGTCACTACAAGACCATGACTCTGCATATGAAGCAAAACTGGTAAAACTGGTAAAAATGTAAAGCGTGGTGACAGATCTCAACAAAACTCAGATCTCGACTCTGAAAATTATTAAAGAGAATGTCCACTCAGAACAATCTGGTGCAGCCATCAATTGGCCAATGTAGATTTGGCTTTTCTTCATCCATGGTGATCAACTGTTAATCGTGGGGAAAGTCAAAGAACCCAAAAGCAATGCCCAACTTTACTAATGCCTCAATGGACAAAAATTTCTACAATAATTGTAATATTTGATAGAAAACTCCTCAAAATACTGGAAATTGTTATAGCACCAGGAGGGAGAACCAACCCTATAATATTGGCCATAGTTTACATATACAGGTATAATGATCAACGCTCTTGGAAATATTATTGAAGTTACGTTTGGCCATATATTAAATGCTATGGTATTTTTATTAATCCATTTTTTCTTCTCCCATGGTTTCATTAAAGTAATAGGGCACTAAATGAGTAAATTAACACAGCCCCAGCAACATGACAAGTCTACGCGACTTCAAGGGTTTCTTGACTTTGAACAATCCCTATTTAATTAGATGGTGCCTCGACAATAATTTGATCACAAAGTGTCCAGCTCCAGTAGCCAGCTATTATTCTAGGGAAACTATGACAGTAAGTATTCAATCTTTCTCCCTCGCCACCACAAAAGAAATGTAGCATTACACAGTGTCCATTCGCATCAGTGGTTTGTGTATAATGCAGTAAATGACAAGACCTCCAGACCTTTAATGCTCACCTTGAACCTATTCATACCGGTCTCATTCACCAACCACCCTCAATTTCTTTGCCCCCACCCTCCTTGACTATACAGTAAGTCCAGTATCTTACCTTCATCAGAGATTCGTAGGGCCTATTCAGGTCCACCAGGTTGAGGTTTCCAATGACCGGCAGAGGCATCGGTCCAGGGGGCATCTTTGCTGTGCTCTTCTTAATTCCATGTATCCAATAGATGAATAATGCAATGAAAATTGAAAAGTATACTAACACATCGGCTCTAGCCAAAAAGTAGGCAATAAAAGCCATAGCGAAGTTCTGGTAAGAGTCCGTTCTGATTGTGCTGCTGATCTCATATTTATACACTTGGGCTTACTTTTCCTACATGTGTCAATATTTATTAACCAGCAGATTGGCCAATCGCCATTTAAATTTGCCAGACAGTCTTAGCTTAATCTTTCACAATCTTTGCCCAACCTTGTTTTTACATATATTGCATCATGCACTTCACCCAAATACAGGATGGCCAATGTGTATTATAATGTGATATTGTATAGTGGGTTAAATGAATATGATTTTAATATTTTATCTTACCTGTTCTGCAGTTGTACCACTTCCATGGTATAAAATTCACATACTAATGTTTGAATTAATTTTTAGTTATAGCAGGATCAGGGCCGGGACAATGTGTTTTGGCACCCTAGGCAGATGAAGTCAATGTCGAAACCACCCCATGCAAAGGAATGGGTCAGAGACTAAGGTAATAGGACCCCTAATGCACCCTCCCTCCGATGGGTCAGGAAACAAGCTCCGATGACCATTTTCACTTGTATTTTTACCTTTTTCATAAAAAAAGCAATCGTAAGAAAGTGGTGTACTTTAGAGGCGTGATTAAACAGGGAGTGCAATTTCAGAGGCAGATATAGAATAATTCATTGTTTGAGGATCGGATACACAATACAAGGGACAAATAGCAATATTCATTCCTAACAGCCTATATTTTAAATATTAGACACAAGGATAGTTATGGAATGTACTATAGCTTAACAATAATGGGGGCCATAAGGTTTCAATTAAAGTGCACAGACAAATTTTTGTACCATACTTTAGTTTTTCCCATGAAACTGTATTGTTTGAGGACCTGATCTGAGAGATCAAAAAAACCCATAAACGTATTATAATCCAGGATACAATCTGACTTTGGGACTTGCTGTGGTACCTCAGACAGTGACAAGAGAACTGTTGCCACTGTGTATGGTAGTCAAGATAAGGACAATTAACAGCTTAAGGAGACCTCTCTGTTTTCTTTTCATGGTGGTGCATTCAACTGTACCTCTGACAGAGAGAGTCTTGAAGAGTAGGATGCTGGTGTAAAGTTATACGCTGCATTGTTCATGGAAAGTGGAGAATGTGGACTGAATGGAACTATGTGCTTATGCTGTATCTGAAAACGATGTGCTGCTAACAGAAGAAAGTTTTATGTTATAAGTTTGAAATAGACTCTGTTTCTTTATATGCATCAATGCCGGCAGCCGAACCTCAGCCAGCTCGATGGGACCCTGACAGTGCAGACGGTAAAACAGAAGGTATGCTGCAGAGAGGACATTATATTCATGTGATGGGAGACCAGGGCGCATTTAAGAACGTACTCTCAGCCACGACTACGACCCTGCCGCTCCCTCACAGTGTCACCAAGAGGAGAGGGGCACTCAAGGTGCACATCAGCAGGCCACATGATCTGGTCATGTGACCAGACATGTTACCAAACCGACGCAACGCCTGTGTTGATCACCAGTCCCCGCATTGATAGGCAGCGCATGCACGGTACGTGCTCCAGCCATCTAGCCAGAAGTGAACGGTAACTAACAAAGAATGCATGTATTAATGAATGATTATGTGCCTATGCTATTAATGAGCTCTAGAAAAAATGAGTGCCCCCCAATCTCAATTAACTTTACGCTTCGCAAATAGACCTGATATTAATGTTTGAAAATAAAACATTTTATTTTCAAACATTAATATCGGGTGTATTTGAGACTTGGCTGTGCTCAAGTTGGTGGTACAGATCTTACTGTGAGCAGATGATTAGATGGTGGAGGAAGCTGAGTAGGAGGAAGAAACAGGACAGAGAAACATCCAGCAATCCTCGGTGGTGGTAGGACATGAGACCTTCCGCCTCTGGCCCAGCCGCAACTATATTTACCCAGTGGGCAGTTAGGGAAATGTAACATCCCTGTGCGTGCTTATTGGTCCACGTATTAGTTGTTATGTGGACCTTACCACTGATGGTGTTGCGAAGGTGGCTGCAGGTATGCAATTCTTACAAGGGAATTGTGACAGCATGCACATCATACACTAACACGTCTTGTGAGTTTGGGGATGCAGGGTTCAGACTTTTCACAATATTCCTCATGCCTATGTAGTGGCCATTTTGTGGATGAAGATGTGGTAATTATCTCAGAGATTGAAGCAGCGATAGCAGAATGGATCATGTAAGGTATACTGACTAAACATTATAATTGCATAGTTACATTTAATATGAAGGTGGAAGATCTCTTTAAGCCTCTTTTCAGACCAAATTCCAGTTTCAGTTCCTAATTCAGTTGAGGATTCCCTCTGAAGACCCAAAAAAGGGGACCCAAAACATCAAAAGTTCTACTCTGAGCAGCC
This sequence comes from Ranitomeya variabilis, assembly GCF_051348905.1. Lineage (NCBI taxonomy): Eukaryota > Metazoa > Chordata > Amphibia > Anura > Dendrobatidae > Ranitomeya > Ranitomeya variabilis. Next base: position 36,289,351 of record NC_135238.1, read on the forward strand.
TGTATGGAGTAAATGTGCTACCATTGCTTTTGGCGTCTACAGACTTGTCTCCCATTGAGCACATCTGGGAATTCATTGGTTGGTAATTGCACAGGCAGCTGCCAGCAGTTGATCTTGATGATTTGTCCATTTGCATTCAGCGTGGCAGAATCGAATATACCTCAGTACTGGACACAAGTGACCATGTGCATGACTACTGTTCATCAGGAGGTGATTCGCTTTCTTGTATTGCATAATTTGCATGATGTCGTCGTGTTGGGTCTACCATGGTTGCAGACTCATAATCCAGTCCTGGATTGGAAAGCTATGTCTGTGTCAAGTTGGGGTTGTCAGGGAATTCATGGTGACGCTCCTGTGGTGTCAATTGCTTCGTCCACTCCTTCTGAAGTCCCTACGTTTTTGTCAGACTACCAGGATGTATTTGAGGAGCCCAAACTCAATTCTCTACCTCCTCATAGGGACTGTGATTGTGCTATAAATTTGATTCCTGGTAGTAAGTTTCCTAAGGGACGACTTTTCAATTTATCGGTGCCGGAGCATGCTGCCATGCGGAGTTATATAAAGGAGTCTTTGGAGAAGGGACATATTCGCCCGTCCTCATCCCCTCTTGGTGCAGGATTCTTTTTTGTGGCTAAGAAGGATGGTTCCCTGAGACCTTGTATTGATTATCGCCTTTTGAATAAAATCACGGTCAAATTTCAGTAACCTTTGCCATTGTTAACTGATTTGTTTGCTCACATTAGGGGGTCTAGTTGGTTCACCAAGATAGATCTTCGTGGTGCGTATAACCTTGTGCGTATAAAACAGGGTGATGAATGGAAAACTGCATTTAATACGCCTGAAGGCCATTTTGAGTACCTGGTGATGCCTTTTGGACTTTCTAATGCTCCTTCAGTCTTTCAGTCCTTTATGCATGACATCTTCTGTGAATATCTGGATAAGTTTATGATTGTGTATCTGGATGATATTCTGTTTTTTTCAGATGATTGGGAGTCTCATGTTAAGCAGGTCAGGATGGTCTTTCAGGTCCTGCGTGACAATGCTTTATTTGTGAAGGGCTCAAAATGTCTTTTTGGAGTCCAGAAGATTTCTTTTTTAGGTTTCATTTTTTCTCCTTCTACTATTGAGATGGACCGAGTCAAGGTTCAGGCTATTCATGACTGGACGCAGCCTACATCTGTTAAGAGTCTTCAGAAGTTCTTGGGTTTTGCTAATTTTTACCGTCGCTTCATTGCTAATTTTTCTGGTGTTGTTAAGCCTTTGACGGATTTAACCAAGAAAGGTTCTGATGTGACTAATTGGTCCCCTGCGGCTGTGGAGGCCTTTCGGGAGCTGAAGCCCTGGTTTTCTTCGGCTCCGGTCTTATGTCAGCCAGATGTCTCACTTCCTTTCCAGGTGGAGGTTGATGCTTCCGAGATTGGAGCGGGGGCTGTTTTGTCGCAGAGAAGCTCCGATGACTCTGTGATGAAGCCATGTGCTTTCTTTTCAAGAAAGTTTTCGCCTGCCGAGCGGAATTATGATGTCGGTAATCGGGAGTTGTTGGCTATGAAGTGGGCATTTGAGGAGTGGCGACATTGGCTCGAGGGAGCTAAGCATCGTGTGGTGGTCTTGACTGATCACAAGAATTTGATTTACCTCGAGTCGGCCAAGTGGCTGAATCCCAGACAGGCTCGTTGGTCGTTGTTTTTCTCTCGTTTTGATTTCGTGGTTTCGTACCTGCCTGGTTCGAAGAATGTGAAGGCTGATGCTCTTTCTAGGAGTTTTGTGCCTGACTCTCCTGGAGATTCAGAGCCGGCTGGTATCCTTATTGAAGGGGTGATTTTGTCTGCCATCTCCCCAGATTTGCGACGTGTGCTGCAAGAGTTTCAGGCGGATAGACCTGATCGCTGTCCACCGGAGAGACTGTTTGTCCCGGATAGATGGACCAACAGAGTCATCTCCGAGGTTCATTCTTCGGTGTTGGCGGGCCATCCTGGAATATTTGGTACCAGAGACTTGGTGGCCAGGTCTTTTTGGTGGCCTTCCTTGTCGCGGGATGTGCGTTCCTTTGTGCAGTCTTGTGGAATTTGTGCTCGGGCTAAGCCTTGCTGTTCTCGAGCCCGCGGTTTGCTGTTACCTTTGCCTGTCCCGAAGAGGCCTTGGACACACATTTCCATGGATTTTATTTCAGATCTCCCTGTCTCTCAGAGAATGTCTGTCATCTGGGTGGTGTGTGATCGTTTTTCTAAGATGGTCCATTTGGTGCCCTTGCCTAAGTTGCCTTCCTCCTCCGAGTTGGTTCCACTGTTTTTTCAAAATGTGGTTCGTTTGCACGGGATTCCTGAGAACATTGTTTCTGACAGAGGATCCCAGTTTGTGTCTAGATTTTGGCGGACCTTTTGTGCTAAATTGGGCATTGATTTGTCTTTTTCGTCGGCCTTCCATCCTCAGACGAATGGCCAAACCGAGCGAACTAATCAGACCTTGGAGACTTATTTAAGATGTTTTGTTTCTGCTGATCAGGACGACTGGGTTACTTTTTTGCCGTTGGCCGAGTTTGCCCTTAATAATCGGGCTAGTTCTGCTACTTTGGTTTCTCCTTTTTTTTGTAATACGGGGTTTCATCCTCGTTTTTCCTCGGGTCAGGTGGAGCCTTCTGACTGTCCTGGAGTGGATGTTGTGGTTGATAGGTTGTATCAGATTTGGAATCATGTGGTGGACAATTTGAAGCTGTCTCAAGAGAAGGCTCAGCTCTTTGCTAACCGCCGTCGCTGTGTGGGTCCCCGACTTCATGTTGGGGACTTGGTGTGGTTGTCTTCTCGCTTCGTTCCTATGAAGGTCTCCTCTCCTAAGTTCAAGCCTCGGTTTATCGGTCCTTATAGGATTCTGGAAGTCCTTGGCCCTGTGTCATTTCGTCTGGACCTCCCGGCATCATTTGCTATTCATAATGTGTTCCATCGCTCGTTGTTGCGGAGGTATGTGGTGCCTGTGGTTCCTCCGGTTGAGCCTCCTGCCCCGGTGCTGGTTGAGGGAGAATTGGAATACGTGGTGGAGAAGATCTTGGATTCTCGTATTTCTAGACGGAGGCTCCAGTATTTGGTTAAATGGAAGGGCTATGGTCAGGAGGATAATTCTTGGGTTGTCGCCTCTGATGTTCATGCGGCCGATTTGGTTCGTGCCTTCCATGTGGCTCATCCTGATCGCCCTGGCGGTTTTCATGAGGGTTCGGTGACCCCTCCTCAAGGGGGGGGGGTACTGTTGTGAGCTCTGTTTTCAGGCTCCCTCTTGTGGTCACTGGTGGTATGGTGTGACTTTTGCTTTGGGCTCCCCCTGGTGGCTTTGTCTGTTATCCTGCTGGTCTCTGGCTATCAGCTGGTTCGTTATCCTCTGGGAGGTTCCTATATAGCTCTGTTTTACTTCCACTTGTTGCCGGCTGTCGATGTAATCAGTGCTACTCAGATTCCTTCTGACTACCTTGCTCCCAGTCCATCCAGGATAAGCTAAGTTTTGTTTGCTAATTTTTTGATCAGCAGTGTTTATCATGTTTTCTTGTCCAGCTTGCTAAAATGTAATGCCCTCGCTTGCTGGTTGCTCTAGTGGGCTGAGTTTCTCCCCACACACCGTTAGTTGGTGTGTGGGTTCTTGAAATCTCAGGATGGATATTTTGTAAGGGTTTTTATTGATCGCATAGACCCCTGCTCTATTTTCTGCTTTCTAGTACTAGTGGGCCTCTTTTGCTGAATCTGATTTCATCCCTATGTATGTGCCTTCTTCTTACTTCACCATTAATATTTGTTGGGGGCTTCTATATCTTTGGGGATTATTTCTCTGGAGGCAAGCGAGGTCTTTCTTTCTCTTTAGGGGTAGCTAGTTCCTCAGGCTGGCTCGAGACGTCTAGGAATTTTTTAGGCACGTTCACCGGCTACCTTTAGTTGTGTTGGATAGGTTTAGATTTGCGATCAGTCCAGTTACCATCTCCCTAGAGCTCGTCCTTAGTTTATTCACTTGCGGGTCTATTTGTGATCCTCAGCCATTAAGGATCATAACACTTTCCCACCCATGCTCTTTTGGTCGCTCCTAAATATCGGGCCCAAAATCCAGTCCACTAAAATGCTCTCAGTAACTAGGTGTTAATGGAGCACTCTATTCCAGGACCTACATCATTGAAGCCAGGCACCTCGGTGACACATACCTGCTATCCAGGACTGTACTTCCTGCTTCTCTACAATGCCCTAAGTGTTACATCTCCTATGCCAAAAACTAAAGGCACAGCAAGTCTGAAGAAAACAAACTCATCTTATAAAAGATAACTACCCACAGTTACAGCACATTCAAATATTTATTTGTGCTAGAAGATAGACTTAGTCAAAACATTCAGCTCAGTTCAGTGTTACTAAAACTAAAAAAAGTTTCCTTTAAATTAAAGGTACATTAGGATAATTGGAGGATTTCATTGCAAGATTTGGTCCACTAAGGTATGCAAACTGTGCATTGTGTGATTTAATAACATAACTTTCACCTAAAGATATTTGATAATGAAATTTTAAACAAGGTACAAAATTAAATATATTAAAATATAATCAACCCAAACATTGATCTCTACTGTTCAACATGCACTAATAGTTTGGCTTCGCACATGTCATGAATGGTGCGGGGATTAATAAGAATCCAATGCCAGGCTTGAGATTTAGATCTTCTCTGGAAACTCCTGGAGGCGGACAGAAAGTAAATGCTTGAAGAAGTCCAGTGAAAAACAGGAAAAGTTCCATCTTGGCCAAACCTTGCCCAGCACAAGCTCTTTTTCCTGTAGAAATGGGATTACCGATTTAATCATGTCATGATGAAACTATATCTTGACCATAACCATAACACAACACTCTCTCTTAAATGTTCCTGAGGCTCCTGGACAAAAGGTAGAACTCCAGGAAGCCACAAAAGCTTCATAGAACCCCCTGGAGAGCATTGTTGACTGAAGGTTTTCTGTGCATGGCTCCATAATTCATTGTATCCAGACTAAAGGTACCGTCACACTCAGCAACGCTGCGGCGATATAGACAACGAGCCGACCTAAACTAGATAGCTGGAGCGTCGCTGTTTAGGTCGCTGTAGAGATGTCAAACACAGCAACTCCAGAACGATGCAGGAGCGATCCAGTGACATAACTGCGACTCACTTCTCGTTCTCGCTGGTTGTTAGCTTCAAGTCAAATATTGCTGGCGTCGTTGCTTTTGATGTCAAACATGACGATACACGCCGACCTGGCAACGAAATAAAGTTCTGGACTTCTAGCTCCGACCAGCGATGGCACAGCGGGATCCAGATCGCTGCTGCGTGTCAAACACAATGAGATCGCTATCCAGGACGCTGCAACGTCACGGATTGTTGTCGTTTTCATTGCAAAGTTGCTGAGTGTGACGGTACCTTAAGCCCTAGAGTTCATAGAATATTACAACAATGCTCCATCCTCCAAAAGGATGCCAATTCAGAACTGGTTCTTGAAAAGTGATGAAAACGTTGACCATGCTTCTTTTCATTGCCCCAAATACAGCCAAAACCATTTAGAAATTAAAGCTGAACTTCATAAGTACTTGAGAACATGACGAAACTGCATATGCGGACTAGTGGTTCCTACTCTTCTAAGTGTATACATACTTGCAAGTGGAATTTAAAAGAATCATAATGTCAGCGGCATAGCTTGGTTGTGGGGCATATGTCTTGCTGCTGACTTTAAGGGGGGCTCAATCTTTGGTCCAGGTATGTAGACAGAGGGATAGAGTGGCAAACTAAATTCTTGCCGCAAATGAAGCAAAACATAGTGAAGACTTCGGGAAATATACTCTAAGCTTTATTGCTGAAAAATTATAAAGTGACCATGATGTGCTGAGCATCTTAATAAGACCATACAACAGTTTTGAACTTTTTGAATTTTTTCAAGCACAAAATATAGGATTTTGAAAAACACATTATTTCTTAATAAAATATAGTCATTCTGTTAGGGAGTGTTTTGTCAGTTGAGTGACATGTAAAATGGTTTTATTTAGCATCTTTATAGACCTTATTACTTACCTACTGAAAAAGGCATAAATGCATCATTTCGGACAAATTTCCCATTTTCATCTAAGAAATTATTGGGATTAAAATCATAGGGAGTTTTCCATTGAGTCTTGTCATAGAGAACTGATGTCAGAAATGGAATAACCTCTGTACCCTGTGAACAATAAGTCACCAAATATCATTTTAATTATATAAATTTCCTTTCCAAAAATGTGAATTTATTGCGATGGCTGTGGACCCCATGGCAGTCCCTTTTACTAATTGTTCAAAAGAAAAAAAATCCTTGAGCATAAGCATAATTTTTATAAACTCACTTTTGGGATCAGGTAACCCCGGAAATACACATCAGTTGGAGTTGAATGTGACAGGTTTAGTGGGGCAATATTTCCAAACCTTTGTATTTCATGTATTACTGCATCAGTATAAGGCATGTTCTTCCGATCTTCAACTGTCGGTAGCTGTCTTGGTTTAATATGTGTTTTAATTTCATCCTGTACTTTCTCTGTAAAGTAAAAGAAAACATATTTTGTTACTTTTTGCACGTGTACAGCAATGCCAATGCAATTAAAATTGCTAGATCATAAGCTTTTACTACTACTTGAACTTCTTCTACCAGGGCCAGTTTAAGCAAGGATAGGCTGACAATATATTTAGTACATTGATATGTCTACATTCTTGTTAATTCTCATCTCTCCTGATCTTTTTCTGACTGTTGTAACTATGTACGTTTACTAAGAGTATATTAGTATATACCAATAAGATTATGACTGAAGCAATCAATTATATACAATAGTTTAAAAAATAACAAAGGTAATGTAAATAAGTAAATTGTCTAAAATAAATTCAATTTTAATTGAATGTACTTAATAACTACTCACGTCCATTCATTATGAAAAACATGAAATTCTTAATGGAGTACACTTATGTTAAGTTTATTTTTCTAATGGTTTTATTTTTCCAGAATTTGGAATGAAATGAGAACTTGTACCACAGTTAGTAAAAAGTTTCAATCAGGTGATGGAGCCAACAGAATATTTAAGTCTCTGAACAGTCTTTAGGGTACGGTTATGTAAATCATCTGTCCAGAGTAAGAAATCTTCAAAAAACAAAAGCACCTAGAGTGTAGCGCTAATGCCTGCATCCCCGCATGGATCTCCTTCCCCCTCTATGCAGCTCAAGAGATAATTACCGCCCCGGCCATGCGATGTTGTATTTGGCAAGGCATGCACCCTGCTTCCTGCTATCTGTGCATGCTTTATTGGTGACGGGCCTAGAGTGCATGCTGCTCTGTTCTTAAATGGTCAGCGCATAGCTCAAAAGATACCAACAACCAATGGCTAAGAGGCATCCTGTATATAAGACACTCTACCCAATTGGGAGGTGTCTAAGCAACGTTGTTCCATTAGTGAGTTTGTTCTACTAGAGAATTGTTAGGTCTCAGTCCCTGAACCAGATTCCCTGGAACATGGGCTGCCATTCCCTGAACCCGAACCCCTGGTCCTTGTTCAGCCAAGTCTTGAACCCGAACCCCATGTCTATATGCAGCAAGGTCCTGAACCTGAACCCTTTGTCCTTGTGCGGCCAGATCCTAAACCTGAACTCTTGGTCCTTGAGCTATAAAGCTCCTCCATTGGAACCGGAGCCAGTTTCTGAGACCCATGTGTACCTATCCCTGTACTTCATGTTGTCCAGACTGTTATCCGAGTCTCCAAATCCAGCGCACTCTGTGATTAAGTGTCAGTGTCTGTTCTGCCTGAGAATCCAGAACCAGTGTAGACTTAACAGAGCATGAGTCTGTTTCTGTGTCTTCAAAACTGACCCCAGGGGATAGCAGCTACTATTTACTCCATTAACTCCAGTAGCTGTGGTACCAGAGTCTGCCTAGGAGTGGTACCTGGTGACTACCTGCAGCTCAAGCCTGACTCCGCCATCAGGAGCTCCAGTGAAAACCAGGCATCCACTTAGCTATGCCCCTCTAGGCAAGCCCGGCCCCATGGCACATTGGGTGTACCAATTATGCGCACCCCCACATGCATGACAGTTAGGAAGGTCAGTAATAGAGTAATATTTTTTATTGTATGACACTGAGGGATTTTGCACGTACTGAATCTTTACCTTCTGCACCTCCTCGTCTGCCACAGTTTTTCCAAATAAATAATAGTGAAAGCTAAACGCCTCACTCTGCCAAAAATCACATTTCCCTACCGTGTAGGGTGGGTGGCAGCATCATGCTTCCAGAATGTTTCTATGCCAATTTTCCTAGAAACTTAGCAACTATAAAACATTCAATTAATGTAAAATAAGTGCACTCATATGACCTCAAACTAATTGATAATTTATAGATACACCTACTGTACAGAACTTTAAATATGTAGTAGAAAATCTGGTCTGAAAAAAAGTGGTAGCCTTGTGAAAGAGGGGGTTGCCTAGTGTTTAGAAACTGTAATTGTTCATTTACAGTCTTATGTAACTGTAAAAAGGGCAGTAAGAATTACTTTGAATCTCTGGATACTTCATCATCAGTAAAATTCCCCATTGGAGCGTTGCAGCTGTAGTTTCAGTTCCAGCACTGAAAACATCCCGGACGCAAGTATGTAGATTTTTTTCATTAAAATATGTCTCAGCTTTTGATGATTCCTGAAAACACATAATAATCCCCATGGTAATCAATATAAGCAGCTGGTTCCAAGACAATTGCAACCAATCTGTTTTTTATACGATAGGCACCTTACCTTTTGTTTAACTTTTTTTTACCTGAAATAGTAGATTTTCGAAGGAATGGTCTCATTAATCTAGTTGCCTAAATTGCAATTGGACAATTGGACAAACTTGTGCGAGTCTCTCGCATCAATACCCGGCATTGCCGCCGGCACTCGGGACTGGAGTCTGCGGCTGCATGTATTTCTACCGGACCTGAGTGCCGGCGCCAGTGCCGGGTATTGATGCGAAAGACTCACGCAAGTGTTATGATCCTAGTGGCAAGGATCGCAAGAGGACTAGCTAAGTAACTAAACAGACTACAAACTCTGGGGAAGTGGTAACTGAATTGACCGCAACCTGATCCTATCCACACACAACTATAGGTAGCCGTGGAACGTTACCTGAAAATCCTAGACGTCTCTTCACGGCCTAAGAAACTGACTATTCCTAGAGGGAACGAAAGTCCTCACTTGCCTCAGTGAAATGACCCCAAAGATATAGAATAGCCCCCCACAAATATTAATGGTGAGTTAAGGGGAAAGCACAAACGCAGAGATGAAATTAGATTTAGCAAATGAGGCCCGCTAACACTAGATAGCAGAAAATAGAAAGGAAACTGTGCGGTCAATTAAAAACCCTATTCAAAATATCCACGCAGAGATTGCTCGAGCCCCCGCACCAACTAACGGTGCGGGGGAAGCAGCTCTGTACCCCAGAGCAAACCAGCAGCAAGAAATCACATATTAGCAAGCTGGACTAAACTCATCATACACAGAAATCATATTGCAGACTGATGAGCAAAAAATAATTAAACAGAACTTAGCTTCTCCTGAAGAGACTGAAACCGAAGATAATCAGGAGTAATCAGAATAGCACTGAATACATTGACAGCCGGCAACAAGTGGAAGTGAAACAGAGCTAAATAGGAAACTCCCAAGTGAATAACGAGGCAGCTGATCCAGCCACAGACCCGCAGAATAACAAACAAAGCCACCAGGGGGAGCCCAAAACAAAAATCACACAATACCACCTGTGACCACAAGAGGGAGCCTGAAAACAGAGTTCACAACACGCAAGTTTCTCGCATCACACTCGCAAGTGTGATCCCAGCCTAAGGTCCATCCTATAGTCTTAAAAATATTGTAGTTTGGTCTGTGGCTCCTCATCTTGAACAACCCTTGCAGTGCCCCAGAGATCAGTGCTCCTGCTCTCTGCATAAGTCTTAGAATGAATATTATTGTGTTGTTGCTGTAATATAATATTTTGAGCATTGACCAACTGGATAGTACAAGGCTCAGATGCTCCCAGTATTAGTAATATGCACCATATAAGAAAGTAACGCACCTGTTCCTGCTTCAGAAGATATGCATCGATATATCCGGTGACATCATTTGCATCTAAATCCAATTGTCGATTCATCGAACATTGTGAAATAAAACTCCTCAGATCTTGTATGTTCTGCTGTATTTTCTTATGTAGGCCAAGGAGTGATCCGAGGAAGGGATAATAATTATACAGCTGTGGAAATCAACAATTCCTCTTTAGATGTTCGTGCAACAAAAAGTACAGACCTGTTCAATAAACGTTTAAATTGGGAGCAGCTCGGCCAATCAGTGGTTAGCACTCCACCATTCATCCCTAGGAACCTAGATTAGAATCCAGCCAAGGATAATTTATGAATTGGGCCCAATTCAGTTTTTAATTTTGTTCAACACAATTGTCTTCAGTGTAGTGGATCTGATTTTTATTTGTTATTGGTCTGTGTGGATGTTTTTGGAGCTCCCGCCAGGGCCGTGGCGTACTCGGAACAGGATCTGATGTTCTTAAGGGGGTGGTCATGGCAGCAGTGACCCGGTCCGTGGCCCTGGGCATCCAATAAAAATGGGAATGAAATGAAGGGAAAATAAAGTCTATAGGGAGTTAGTTTGTGACGCCACCCATGGTACTCGGCAATAGGGAAATGGCCGACGCTGCGGTTCAGGTCCACTGGGGCAGATGGTGACACAGCTGAGGCGTTTCAGCTCTCCACTGGTAGAGCTAGGCCCCAGGGCAGTTAAAGAGTAAAAGTTAATGATGGATATTGTGATGCAGGGCAGGTGATGCAGTAATAATTCAGAGGACACAGCAGAGTGCAGTTTCCACACTTTTACTCACAGTTCTTAAACAAAGTCCCAGCCGGGTGCTGTGTCCTCTGGGTCTGTGGTCCAGCCAGCTCTCAGGTAATTTGGGGTCCACTTTGCCAGAACCTCCTTCTTATGTGCCTTCCCTGGCCATCTCGCTGAAATGGCTCCCGCCTCTCCTGCCCTGCGCCTTCACACACAGTATCCCAAGCCAGCAGCCTCGGATCTTGTCGGGTGACTTCCTTCAGGTCCCCTTGATCCTAGGTGGCTACCTTTTCAGCGAATGTGTGTGGTTGTGGCTATGGAACATACAGATACCACAGCCTCCGGCTGGCTAGCTAAGCCTTATAGTTCTACACTAGTCTGGGAGCCAGTTCCCCCACAGTGACCAGGTCCCTCCACCCAACTACAGTCGGCGTAGATACGGACCCCACAGGTGGATTCCTCACTACCCGTGCCCCTAGTACTCCTCTCTCTTCTTTCTGTCAGGAGCTTCTCTCTATCTTCATTGTTCTCTCTTTCTGTTCTCTGGTGCTGGGACGAGCTCCTCACTGCTCAAGTCCCCAGCTCCAACTCTCTCTCATGTCTTCTCTGCTCCACTCCTTCCCACTCACTGCCTTTCCAGAGTCTTCCTGACTCCTCCCTCCTGTTTCCATGACAACCCCTCTCTACTTCCTCCACCCACACCCTCTACCTAGTTCCCTCCAGTCCCATAGAGGTCTAGTGTTGGATGCTAATGTGTGGGTCCTGAGTAGTGCCCCCTTACCCGAGAGCGAAGTACCACACCTCTGGCTGAGGTGCAGTACCTCTGTGGTGACTGGACCCTGAGGGGCGCCACTTTTTTTTTACCATTCATGCGTGTCACTCATTTTTCTCATGAGAAAAATAATGATTGATGTTTCCTAAGTCTCTACTAGCATAAGGCTAAGTTCACACTGGGCATTTTTGCTGCATTTTTTAATGCTTTTTTTATGCTAATTTTCAGCTGTTTTTCACAGTACCAGCAAAACCTGAGATTTCAGAAATCACGTGCACACATTGTTTTTTTGTCATCAGTATTTTGTGATTTGCATGGTTTTTTGACATAAAGCATGTCACTTCTTTCAGCGTTTTGCACCCATTGAATTGAATGAAAAAAATACACGGAAAAACGCACCAAAACCACCGCAAAAAATGCAGCAAAACCTTTGCTTTTGCCTCAGATTCTTTCCTGCCAAGCACTCAGGTTTTGCTGCAGAAAAAAATGCAGCAAAAAATGGCCAGTGGGAACTTAGTCATGAAGCACACAGAGGCAAATTGGACATGACATGTGAAAAAGACCATAGTCCAGACCTGGGCAAAGACCTGGCCACACCGTTCCCTCCCCCATCCACCGCTCACTGTCACTGCTCTCCGCATCCTAAAGATGCAGACAGTGATAAATAAATTGGTGGAGTAGGGGTCACTGGCTCCATCGTCCACCAATCAGCATGTGAGCCAACAGTTGCGATGACGTCATTTCCTTGCATCAGCTGTGCACTGCAGAGAGACAGAGAGCAGAGGTAGAGTGCCGGGGGAACAGAGCAAAGTGAGGTTGTGTTATTGCTTTTTTTCCCATGTGTATGGGATATTTGCATGTATATTCGGGGCTGTGTGGGACTCATAATGTATTTAGGGGGCTCATGCTGTATAAAAGGTTATGTGGATTTCATGCTGTATATTAGAGGCCATGTGGGGCTCATACTATATATAAGGGGCTACGTGAGGCTCTTGCTGTATATAAGAGGCAATGTGGGGCTCATACTCTACATAAGGGGACTATGTGGGACACATGCTGTATATAAGAGGCTATGTGAGGCACATGCTGTGTATAAGATGCTATGTGGGGGCTCATGTTGCACATAGGGGGCTATATGAGGTATATTCTGTATATCAGAGGCTATGTGAGGCACATGTTGCATATCAGAGGCTACGTGGGGCATATACTGTGCATGTGAGGCTACATGGGGCACATTCTGTATATATGAGGCTATGTAGGGGCACATACTGTATATAGGAGACTAAGTGGGGGCTCTTACGGTATATATAGAGCTGTGTGTGGGCTCTTACGGTATATAGTGCTGCGTGTGAGCTTACTTGGTATGTAAGGGACTGTGTGTGGGCTCATATGATATATAGGGGATTTGAGCGAACTTATTTCTGCCTAATATTAAGTCATGCAATTAATATTAATATAGAATAATTATAATTAATATGTTAATATTAATATTGAGCAGAATTAATTTTAGCCTATTGGTTCAGTGCTGCACAACAGTCATGGTCTCTCATGTGACCCCTCAGGAAAATTAATTGCCCACCCTTTCGATAGACTATAATAGATAAGTGTTTTATCTGTAAAAACAAACAAACAAAAAACACAGAACATGCATGCAAAACACGTGTAGATGGGCCTAAGTTGGTACATTCTCCTTGTAGATTTGCATGGTTTATTTTATGTCTCTAGACTTTCTTAACACACTATGCCATCATGGATTAAAATACTGTTGGGCACGCAAGGTCCCCATCTTCACGCCAGCATATGTCCAGGCCCGTTTTATTATTATTATTTATTTATATAGCACCATTGATTCAATGGTGCTGTACACGAGAAGGGGTTGTACAAAATACAGATATCACTTACAGTAAACAATCAAACAATGACAGACTGATACAGAGGGTAGATGAACCTGCCCTTGTGGGCTTACATTCTACAGGATGGTGGGGAAGGATACAGTAGGTTGGGGTTTGCAGCAGCTCTGCTGTTGGTGAGGCGGTAGCTCCGCTAGTGGTGAGTGTAATAATTATAGTGGATAACTCAGGAGACTCTTTGCGTGGAACAAGACAACTACCGGACACAGTTTTATAAGTGGTAAAGTCTATATTATCACACAATGGTTCAAACAGGTGCAGAGAGAAACTCAAGTCCACAACACTTGGTGTAAATATTAAACACAGCTTAGCAGTCTATAGGAAACTTCAGAGGAAAATGCAATCAAGCAGAAAGTCTATGAAGCAGTTATTCTTGAGGTTACTTGACACGAATAAATCCTTGTCTTAGTCCAAACACAGATAGATATGCTTATAAGGCAGTTCAAATCATATCTTAGCTCAACCAGGGAAGCCTGGTTAATATTCTCAAGTTCTTGCAGAGCAGAAACAGCTTACATGTCCAGCAAATGCAGATGGAAGTAAACACGAGCAGCAGATGAAGGAGGATTACTGGAACTGGTGTATGCAGCAGGAACTCAGAGCAGAGTAGCAGGATCACCACACAGGTTCACAGGAGCAGGTATATAGCCAGGGAGTAATCAGAGGTCAGGAGGTGGATGCAAGGCAGAATACTCTAGCACAGACTGAAGGCTGGGGTGGAGTTTTATAGCAGGGAGACACAGTGCACATGAGACCAAAGACACCATCTTGGAAAAGGGCAGTAATGCACAAAAGGTAAAAAAAAGTTCAGAGTCCTGACAGTGAGGAGGCCATAGGGTCATGGGTTTTCAAGTTGCGCCTGAAAGGGCCGAATGTGGTTGATAATCGGAGGTGTTGGGGCACAGATTTCCAGAGAATGGGAGATATTCGGGAGAAGTCTTGGAGGCAATAGGGTAAGGAACGAATAAGTGTGGAGGAGAGAAGAAGGTCTTGGAAGGACCGGAGATTACGTGAGGGAAGATATCGGGAGATTAGTTCAGAGATATATGGAGGAGACAGGTTATGGGTGGCTTTGTAGGTCAGTATTAGTAATTTGAACTGGATACGCTGAGGAATTGGGAGCTAGTGAAGAGATTTACAGAGGTGAGAAGTGGAGGAGTAGCAAGGAGTGAGATTAATTAGTCAGGCAGCAGAGTTAAGGATGTACTGGAGATATGTGAGAATATTAGCATGGAGCCCACAGAAGAGGATGTTGCAGTAGTCAAGGCGGGAAATGATTAAGGCATGTACAAGCATTTTAGTAGATTAAGGGTTGAGGAAAGGATGGATTCTGGAAGTGACAGAAGGTGCAAAGAGCTTGGATGTGCATTTTGAAGACAAGGCAGAGTCATGGGTTACTCCGAGGCAGTGGATAGATCAGGCAAGGAAGATCTGTGAGCTGGAGGAAATATGATGAGTTCAGATTTGTACACTTTGAGTTTGAGGAAGCAAGAGGAGAAGAAGGAGGATATGGCTGATAGACCAGTATATAGGTGGTACCGGAAACCATGGGACTTTCTGAGTTGTCCCAGGCCAAGGAAATAGATTGAGAAGAGTAGGGGTCCTAGGACAGAGCCTTGAAGGACTTCAACAGAGAGTGGGCAGGATGAAGAGATAGTGTGGGAGTGGGAGACGTGGAATGTGCGGTTGGAAAGGTATGAGGAGATCCAAGATAGGGGAGGTCTTTAATGTCAAAGGAAAAGAGGATCTGTAGTAGGAGGCAGTGGTCAACTGTGTCAAAGGCAGAGGACAGGTCTAGAAGGAGGAGTATGGAGAATTGTCTGTTAGCTTTGGCAGTAATTAAGTATTTAGTAATTTTGGTCAGGGCAGAATCAGTGGAGTGATAGGGATGGAAACCAGATTGTAGATTGTCAAACAGCAAGTTAGATGAGAGGTGGGAAGAAAGTTCAGCATGGACATGCTGCTCCAGGAGTTTGAAAGTTAATGGGAGTAGTGATATGGGACAATAGCTGGACATATCGGTTGGGTTGAGGGATGGCTTTATAAGGATAGGCGTGATTGTGGCATGTTTGAAAGCAGAAGGGAATGTACCAGAATTTATTGATAGGTCGAAGAGATGGGTTAGGGATGGGATAAATGTAGTGGTGAGGTTGGGGAGGAGATAGGATGGGATAGGGTCGAGTGCACAAGTGGTGAGTTGTGAATTGGAGAGGAGAAGATTAAGCTTCACTTCAGTAATGTTGGAGAGGGAGGTTATGGGGAAGGACATTGGTCTGGTATCCAAAGGGGTTGTGATGGTTGAACAATAAAGACTTGCCTTACTTGTTTGAAGTTCGCCAATGACCATCTGGATGATCCGTTTGAGACATGGGAGAAGGTCATGTGGTCAGATGAGACCAAAAAATAACTTTTTGGTATTAACTCCACTCGTCTTGTTGGAGGAAGAAGAAGGATGAGTACAACGCCAAAAACACATTCTCAACCGTGCAGCATGGTGGGGGAAACATCATACTTTGGGAGTGCTTTTATGCAAAGGGGACAAAACGATTGCACCAAAATGAAGGGAGGATGGATGTATCGCGACTTTTTGGCACTGAAGATGGGTCGAGGCTGGGTCCACCAGCATGACAATGACCCAAAACACACAGCTAGGGCAACTAAGGAGTAGCTCCGTAAGAAGCATTGCCAGGCCCTGGAGTGGGCCTGGAGTGGCCCAACCAGTATCCAGACCTGAACCCAATAGAAAATCTTAGGAGAGAACTGAAACTTAATGTTGTCCAGCTACAGTCCCGAAACCTGAAAGATCTGGAGAAGATCTGTATAGAAGAGTGGGTCAAAATCCAGGCTGCAGTGTGTGCAAACTTGGTCAAGAACTACAGGAAACATCTGACCTCTATAATTGCAAACACAGGTTTCTGTACCAAATATTAAGTTCTGTTTTTCTAGTGTATCAAATACTTATTTTATGTAATAAAATGATGATTAATTATGTACCGATCATACAATGTGATTTTCTGGTTTTAATTTTTAGATTCTGTCTCTCCCATTGAAGTGTACCTATGATCAAAATTACAGACCATTGCTTTCTTTGTAGGTGGGAAAATTTGCAAAATCAGCAGTGTATCAAATACTTATTTTCCCCACTGTATATACATCAGTCTCAGTTTTACCTGTATAAAGTATATAGATTGCTGTATATACAATATATATAATAAACTGCTTCTGCTGTATATATTACGTAGGTGATACTGCGATTATACACAGCTGTCGCAGTAGCACCTACATAATACAGTATACACTCACCGGCCACTTTATTAGGTACACCTGTCCAACTTCTTGTTAACACTTAATTTCTAATCAGCCAATCACATGGCGGCAACTCAGTGCATTTAGGCATGTAGACATGGTCAAGACAATCTCCTGCAGTTCAAACCGAGCATCAGTATGGGGAAGAAAGGTGATTTGAGTGCCTTTGAACGTGGCATGGTTGTTGGTGCCAGAAGGGCTGGTCTGAGTATTTCAGAAACTGCTGATCTACTGGGATTTTCACGCACAACCATCTCTAGAGTTTACAGAGAATGGTCCGAAAAAGAAAAAAAATCCAGTGAGCGGCAGTTCTGTGGGCGGAAATGCCTTGTTGATGCCAGAGGTCAGAGGAGAATGGGCAGACTGGTTCGAGCTGATAGAAAGGCAACAGTGACTCAAATCACCACCCGTTACAACCAAGGTAGGCCTAAGAGCATCTCTGAACGCACAGTGCGTCGAACTTTGAGGCAGATGGGCTACAGCAGCAGAAGACCACACCGGGTACCACTCCTTTCAGCTAAGAACAGGAAACTGAGGCTACAATTTGTACAAGCTCATCGAAATTGGACAGTAGAAGATTGGAAAAACGTTGCTTGGTCTGATGAGTCTCGATTTCTGCTGCGACATTCGGATGGTAGGGTCAGAATTTGGCGTAAACAACATGAAAGCATGGATCCATCCTGCCTTGTATGGAGCATCTTTGGGATGTGCAGCCGACAAATCTGCGGCAACTGTGTGATGCCATCATGTCAATATGGACCAAAATCTCTGAGAAATGCTTCCAGCACCTTGTTGAATCTATGCCACAAAGAATTGAGGCAGTTCTGAAGGCAAAAGGGGGTCCAACCCGTCACTAGCATGGTGTACCTAATAAAGTGGCCGGTGAGTGTATATACATCAGTTGCAGTATCACCTACTGTATATATTGTATATACAGCAGTATCAGTATCACCTACATAATGTATATACAACAGTCTTTATACATTATATAGGTGATACTGCAACCTCTGTGTGTAATTGCAGTATCACTTTTATAATGTATATGGGCTACTTTTTCTGCAACAGAATGTTTTTTTGTTTTACTGTGTCTTTTTTTGGGTTTCAGTGGTGTGAATGGTGACCCTACAGGCCTGTTCACTGTGTGCTTGGCTCATGTGTTTGCTTTAACCAATTGTTTTCTTGTTTCTACAAGACTAGGTGGGTTCCCACCCTTCCTTGTGAGCCGTGCACATAAAAGTCGTTCTATGCTACGTGTCCACATTGGACTTTTCCTTTCTGAATCCTGCTCATAAAGGTACTATACATATGACCAGGTTTTTAAATATATCAGATAGGGATTACATACATTAGCTAGGACTGCTCTAATACGGGTATACCTTGACGTTTGGTAGAGCGGCTTAATATACAGTTTTTGCAAAAAACGTATTAACCAAATACCCTATGTTTTTCCATCTTTTTACTAGCACTTCCTGTTTACTGACATTTTCTGCAACACAGTGTTTTTTGGTTTTACTGTGTCTTTTTTTGTGTTTCAGTTTCTTAGTGGTGTGAACGGTGACCCTACAGGCCTGTTCACTGTGTGCTTGGCTCATGTGTTTGTTTTAACCAATTGTTTTCTTGTTTCTACAAGACTAGGAAGGTTCCCACCCTTCCTTGTGAGCTGTGAACATAAAAGCCGTTCTATGCTACGTGTCCACATTGGACTTTTCCTTTCTGAATCCTGCTCATACTATACATATGACCAGGTTTTTATATACAAATTTTAAAAAACTGACCGTCACTTTCAAACATAGAATAAGTGTGAACAGGTGCTGAACCTAGAGTCACCAACTCGTATACAGTCAAATAAATAAGGCAGCACACTGCGGCGCTAAAACATGCAAACATGAAACATGAAAATTGAATTGCATTACTGCACTAGAAATATGAAAAAATGAGAGCGTTTAGCGCATAAATTGGCCTCCGAGATCCCCGACGCGCGTTTTGCATTAGCTTCCTCCTGGGGGCCGGGGATCTCGGAGGCACAGCATGCCACGCGGCATCACACTTTTGGAAGCGACACATTCAGTCAGGTAATATGTGTTTATGAGGGATCGTAACTCTTTATTATTTCTAAAACCGCATGATGCACACATTATGGTTAATAGTGCGGGGTTCTGTGATATTGTAGCTTTTAGCTGCTATGGTTACTAGTGTTTTTTGCCTATACCGCATGTATTTTTGAGACTCATATTTTGCTATGGAACATTAGATATGGAAATTTAAAAATTTGTATGCACTTTGCACTTTAAAAGGATAGCTTGTTTCCATGCAATAGGGAATTCCATTACAATTCTTTGAATATGTGTAGGTATTTATGATATCAGTATGACTTTGGAAATTCCCCTAGCTAGTATCCCAGTAGGAGCAGCTATGATGGTGGTATGATTTTGGAAAACAAATGTTTCCTCAGCTAGTATTCCATATCTTTTTTGAGCAATTAATTAAATGAGTATTTATATATCCTGTCGGCGTTATACTTGAATTTTTTTGATTGTATACGCTTCAGCTGGCCCCGTGTAACAGATTTGTTTTTGGTTAGAGGCACTATTTTTATCTATTTGTATATGTATTTTACATGTGTTTAAATAAAGTTGTATCTTTTAATAAAAAAAATAAGAAACACTAATTTGACTGACTGTAGCTTAATAGCAATTTAGTCAGTATGTTTGAATAATGTAAAGGTGCCAACAATTTTGCCTTGCACATTTTGGGGGTTTTGTGTAAAATGATGTCCAATTTGCCTCTGTCTTTTTTCACACAGGAAATAAACGTGTATAACAAAACATGTGTAATTGAAATATTTTTTGGGAGAAATACTTTATTTTCTGGAGCAATTACAAGGGTGCTAACACTTTAGGTCATGACTGCATTTGGTGAACATCTGAGAAGGACTGTTCTGCTCCGGTAGAGTAACCCACAAAATTTGAGAAAGGGGAAACTGAATACTAGTTGGAACACCTTGTAAGTTTGGTTGGTGTTTACCAGTACACTACTACTCCTCTCTTCTCGGGGCGAGGGAAGGGTACAGACTGAGGGCTGATTCATTAGCTAAGGCAAGGTATGTGGCCCTGGCGTCTTCACCTTCAGAAGTAATCTGGGAAATAGGGTAAGCTAGGGTACCCCTAGCATTAGGGACAGGGAAAGAGCCCCTGGTCCAGGGATACCCGACAAAAGAATCGTGACACCATTAGTCCTAAAGGTGATCCTCAAACTATTCTAAGAATTCACTAAAACATTAAGACATAAAATATGATGCTTTTCTTACCATCACTTTGGGTGTACCGACCAGTTTGACACTTTCATCTATCAAGCTGATTAATTTTTTAAATGTTGGGTCATCATAATCAAACCTTTTCCCAAAGATAATAGAGCTGATTACATTGGAAACTGCACTGTTTATCAGCATGTGAATATTGAATGGTTTGCCTAGAAGAATAAAAAAATAGGGTTAAAGTATAAATGAATAAAAAAATGTAAAACTAAATAGTAACTCAATATGAAAAGACATTTGCAACCACAAAATTAAAACAATGTTCAGTAGATGACAGAAGATCACTGAATCAACCTTATACAATTTTAAACTTACAGCCAGAATGACAATTGAAATCCTAATGATACGTTTAGAAGCTGCAGATGTTTTCCATGTGCAGAAAAATGTGATGCAAATTTCCAGCAAAAGCTTGACAATTTGTGGCAAATCCTAAAATACGTAATGGAAGCATCCGCTATATGTGAAAGGGCGTTTGTAAAACTCCTAGGAGTAGCATAGTACTTTAACTGCGGTGCGGATTGACAATTTGGATTCTGTAGACCGGATTGAAGAGAGAGATAGACAAGAAACTAAATTGTATAAAAGTTATGAGATGTATGGGAAATATATATCTTACCATTCTGAGATTTAAAACTTTCTATAAGGGGCATTAATTCATCTTGAATTCTGGCTTCCACACTTTTCTTCCCCATTCCAAAGTCTCGAAGTGTTGATATTGTGAACCTCCTCGTGGATTTCCATGTTTCTCCATTGGAAAATGTTATGCCTAAAACATAGTTATATAGGAAAAAGAATGAATTAGTCTTACTAAATAGAAAACAGGCTTGTAAGCCAAACAATTCAATGAGTGGATTATTTAGAAGTTGATGGATGAGGATGAAGAAGCGAAGAAGGAAGAAAAATAGAATGAAGATGATAATGAGAAAAATGGAGACAAAAAAGGTGAAGGAAGAATAATATAGATGATGAGAAGAAGGAAACAGAAGATGAATGATGTATAGAAGTAGAAGAAGATGAAGGTTAATGTAGATTAAAGCAAAAAAGAGGACTGCTGAATACTTTGTAGGAATGAGCTTATCACATCCATCCCCTCCCATTTTTCTTTTGTGCTTTCCTTGTTCATTTTCACCCTTGACTGAAAAAAGTTTAGGCTTTTGTTTCCCTGGATTTGTTCAATAAATATCAGCAGATTCATTTCAACATTTATTATTTTGTGCAAAATTACTTAAATTTTTTTCAAAATAAATAAAAGGATATAAAGGAAGTAGAATGATGATGATGTGAATTCAGAGTAAGAATAATGGAGAAGTATAGTCAATAACCACTACAACTTTCTGCAGTCATCGCACAACTTCTAAGAATTAGCGTAGGTGTTAAACGTCTTCAATTCATAACATTTGTCCTTAAATTACATTTGTTTATGTTTTCAGTGAATCTTCAATTATCAGAATCAGCTATAGCTACTAGAGATGAGCAAGCTTGTTCGGAAAACGATCGCCAATCTTAAATTCGGCACAAAAGTAGCACACTCGGATTCGTATTCACGGTCATGAGCATTTTTACTCAAAGTCGGCAAAATGTGGTCACAAATGGGTAAATCATCGCGTTTCCACTAATGCTTTTGTTATTACTTTGTCTAGGATAGTGGTGCTGTATGATGAGCGGGGGATGGTGGGACGTGTTTGATGGGGGTGTGTGGAGAGGTTAGAGGAGCAGCGCGCTCTTTTTTTTCTTTCTTAACGTGTATTGATTCTGGCAGCCAATCAGGGCTCAGAAACCATCCTCAACGTCATGACACAAGGTCTTCTGTAATTGGCTGCCAAAATCACATGTCCCTGGGAAAATAAAAATCGGACATTTTGTTCTGCTGGCACCATTGTCTCAGTGTCACAGTGCAGAGAGGTCGCTCCTGCGCTAGTGCTTCTGCTGAAAGTGAACTTGTCAGTTCACTAGATAGGATCCTGTCCAGTGTGAAATCAATCTTCCAGCATCAAAGTAGATTGTGGGAAAACTGTGTGGCAGTCTCTGGAGGCCCCATTTGCTAAATCGTTTGTGATAAAACTGTCTTTCAGTGGCGACTCAGAAGGCCAGATTTCCACTTAAAAATTGTTAGGCCTAATATTAGGGTGCAGCCTGGAGGGCCAATTAGTTAATCCAAATCGTTTTTGATAAAACTGTGTTTCAGTGGCAAATCAGTTGGTCAGATTTCCACTTAAAAATCGTTAGGCCTAATAATGGGGTGCAGCCTAGAAGGCCAATTAGCTGTTCCAAATTGTTTGTGATATAACTGTGTTTCAGTGGAACATCATAAGGCCAGATTTCCACTTAAAAATCATTAGCTCTAATATTCAGGTGCAGCCTAGACTGCCAATTAGTTAATCCAAATCATATGTGATAAAACTGTGTTTCGGGGAAAATGAGAAGGCCAGATTTCCACTTAAAAATCTTTAGGTATAACAGTGTTGTTCAGACAAACTATCTAAAAAAATAAATAGTGATTATTTAGTGACATGTGACTGACAGCTGTGGGCCTAAGGTTGTGAAACAGCAGGTTTGAAGAGGGAAGGCTACTTACAACACGAGTGGGAAAAAGCGAGGTAATTGTGGAAGGAGGAATAGGCTTGTCATTTGACATGTGTGTTGCTTAGGTATTGTTAATGAAAACGCAACTGAACAAACACCGTTTCATCAAGTGGTCTCTCCTCCTCTTCCTCCACCTTAACATCACATACAGTACAATCCTCAGAGGTGGCACCCTAATCATTCTTGTCTCCCCTCGCGTCAAAAAATTCCAAACGCCCAACTGACTGTAGAGAACCACAGATGGGCCATTTTGCAGAGCTATTCACACATTCTATTCCATGGGCATCAGAGGTCTGCTCCGAAGAATCACAGAAACCAGAGGAAGAAAGCATCTGCACTGATGCCCCCAATTTTTTCACCTTGGATCCCGGGCTGGAAAAAGTAGGGTCCAAGCAGAATCCAAACCCACATCACCAGATGTTAGCCACCAAGGGTGGAGGTGAACCTGATGAGATTCAGATACTAGAGGAGCACATGGACTGTACTGTGTTGTCAGAGCAGGAAGAGGAGGAGGGTGACTCTCAGGGTGGGGAGTATAAGAACAGAGAGGATGACGATGAGGTTGTAGATCCCACTTGATGTAAACCAATAGGTACAGAGCTGAGTAGCTCAGCAGAAGGGGTGGAGGAGGAGGAAGATGAGGAGGTTATGTTGCAGCTTCCCACACAGACATGAAGTGATGGAGCCACGAGAAACACTGCATCCTTAGCCCCAACTCTGGCTGTGGCCAGCACAGGTAACCAGTGTTCAATTCTCAGGGGTGGCAAGGGTTGCTTAGCCTGGGCATTTTTTGAGACCGCAAAGGATGACCCAGCACACATGTCAAATTTGCAAAAAAAAACCTCAGAAGTGGCAAAAATTGCAATAATTTAACAACTACATGCATGAACTGGCACATGTGCGTTCAACATCCCTTAGCATAGGAATCTCATTGTGCTAAAATGTGGACTAGTGTGCCAACCACCGGCTGTCCCATCAACCCCATATGCTGCTTCTTCCTCCTCCATCACCATGCCAAGTCTTTTCACACAGGTCTCCCGCCCCAGAAATAACACTTGTTTACCCACTACAATCAGGGTGATTGAGAGCCCGTCAGCTTTTACAGAAGTTGAAATGACTGCTGCTTTCATGTCACTTAGCACAACACATCTTCACATCTTTCTCAATCCACCACAACATCTCCGCCTGCACCACACTCACAGTCCAGCAGTTTATCCTTTTCTATGTAATCCATCCTCTCTCAGCACAGTGGCCAGCACTTGGTCCCGCAGTTGTGGTAGCATGAAAGAATGTTTCCTCCTACATATGCCAAAGCTAAGAGCCATTCAGCCTACTGGATACAGATGGTTTCAAAAAGTAGATAGCCTTTGCAGTCCCACAGTACCAGTTGCCAAGTCTCACCATTATTTCTCTAAGAAATCTGTGCCTGCACTACACCAGCATGTCGCCAACAACATCACCCATTCCCTGAAAAAATCTATGTCTGCCAGGGTGCATTTCACTACTGATACCTGGACAAGCAAACATGGGCAGGGATGCTACATCTCACTGACTGGGCACTGGGTGACTCTGTGGCTGTGGGGGCAGGTGGGGAAGTGTTTGAATCCCCAATGCTTGCGGGACAAACCTCTGTATCTAACTCTTCTTCCACTGCTTCTGGCTCCTCCACCTCCTCTAGGGCCTCCATCTGTGCCCTCAACCTCTCCTTTAATAAAACACGCAATCCAACAGTACAGATAGAATATCCTCCATCTCTGTACAGCGCAGCCATGACTCACTGTATTTAGTCAGTATTTAAATTAATATGTCTTGGGGATCGCAGTCACACAGCTCAAGAGGTATGGACACCTATCCAGGCTAAGTTAGAGCAATGCTGTGTCCACTGAACCTGGAGCGAGGGAAGGCTGTGTGCAATAATGGTGCAAATTGGTGGCGGCCCTACACCCGGTCAACTTCACACATGTGCCTTGCATGGCTCACGTCATCATCCTGGTGGTACAGCAATTTCTCTGCCACTATCCCTGCCTGGATGCAATGTTACAGAAAGCAAGGTCACTGCATTTTCACTTCCAACGATTGCACCCCACAGGTCATCGAGTTGCATTGCTGCAGAGGTCTTTCGGTATACCGGTTAACCATTTGA
Source organism: Ranitomeya variabilis (assembly GCF_051348905.1). Lineage (NCBI taxonomy): Eukaryota > Metazoa > Chordata > Amphibia > Anura > Dendrobatidae > Ranitomeya > Ranitomeya variabilis. Next base: position 36,314,216 of record NC_135238.1, read on the forward strand.
TTTGCGATTTTCCGACACGATAGAATTCCACATGTTGCAGTGACTGTGGCAGCAGCAAAGAGCCCTGGAGCAGTATGTCGTTTTGCATAGCCTGGGCCAATGCAGTCCGGATGTGGTGCAAATCACGCTTGTGGAGTGGGCACAGATGAAGTACCTCTGCACCCTTCTACACAGTTTTGAAATTGCTACTAAGATGGTTAGCGCCATCTTAGGTTTACTAAGAGTGGTTTTCCCCAATACACCAGTATGGCACACTGTGTGTATCCCAGTTCTAAACCATTCACCCCTGCAACGTCTTGGCGTCATCACAAAAACATTAGTAGCAGCAGCAGTGTAAGTTGTATAAGCAATTTCTGTGAGTCATTTCATGCATTTTTTAGACCAGCCCATGCACCAGCAGAACAGAGTACAAGTCTGACACATTGTGAATGACTGGAGAGGATGGTACAGGAGTATCTGGAGCTCAATATCAATTCCATCAAGGGGGGTTGGGACCTTTTGCATTTTGGTCTTCAAAAATGGAAGAATGGCCTAAGCTTGCCTGTCACACCTTGGAGGTTTTGTCATACCAGACAGCCAGTGTTCTGTCAGAACGTCTCTTCAGCGCTGCTTGTGGTGTCCTGATGGAGAAGTGCATCCAGCTGTCTCATGAAGGTGTAGGACATCTAACGTTCATCAAAACAAACAAGTCATGGATCTCCAATGACTTTTGCACCCCAGTCGCAGACTGGGAAGACTAAGGGATGGTGTCGTTTTATTGTCATGCATTGATATTGCGTTATTGCAGTCTGTGCCTTCTTTGTAGTGTCTTCTGTGCCTGTTGTTGATACTGTTGCTTATGCAAACAATTTTATGAAATGTAGAGACTCCAAGTTGTGCCTCCTTCTGTTGGGTTGTCTGTGGTGGTAGGTGTGTCAGAGGCCTATTATACTGTTTCTACTATTTGGAAATTGATGCCACTTTAGTGGTGCATGACAATTATTTTTTGAAATGTGGAGGCTCCAAGTTGGGTATCTATTTTGTGGCTTGCCTGTAGTAGAAGGTGTCAGAGGCCTTTTATACTGTTTCTACTCTGTAGAAAATAATGCCACTTTAGTGGTATGTGACAATTATTTTTGAAATGTGGAGACTCCAACTCGGGTCTCCATCTGGTGGATTGCCTGTAGTGGAAAGTGTGTCAGAGGCCTATCATACTATTTCTACTCTGTGGAAATTGATGCCACTTTAGTGGTGTGTGACAATTATTATTTGAAATGTGGAGATTCGAAGTTGAGTCTCCATCTGGTTGGTTACCTGTAGTAGAAGGTGTGTCAGAGGCCTATTATACTGTTTCTACTCTGTGGAAATTCATGCCACTTTAGTGGTGTGTGACAATTATTTTTTGAATTGTGGAGACTCCAAGTTGGGTCTCTATTTGGTGGGTTTCCTGTAGTAGAAGGTGTGTCAGAGGCTTTTTATACTGTTTCTACTCTGTGGAAATTGATGCCACTTTAGTGGTGTGTGACAATTATTTGTTGAAATGTGGAGACTCGAAGTTGGGTCTCTATCTGGTGGGTTGCCTGTGGTGTAAGGTGTGTCAGAGTCCTATTATACTGTTGCTACTCTGTGGAAGTTCATGCCACTTTAGTGGTGTGTGACAATTATTTTATGAAATGTGGAGACTCCAAGTTGGGTCTCCATCTGATGGGTTTCCTGTAGAAGAAGGTGTGTCAGAGGCCTATTATATTGTTTCTCCTCTGTGGAAATTGATGCCACTTCAGTGGTGCATGACAGTTATTTTTTTAAATGAAGGGTCTCCAAGTCGGGTCTCCATCTGGTGGGTTGCCTGTGGTGTAAGGTGTGTCAGAGACATATTATACTGTTTCTACTGTGAGGCAGTAAGGGGGATCATATGCCTTGTGTTTCACAGCAGAACGCCTGTGAATCACAAGGCAAAATAAAATAAAGAGTGGATTGGGTCCAAGTAGTTGACCCAGTCAGATTTTTAGAAAAACCAGTCAAGGGCTTTTATTTTTAGAGGGATTTGCAGGTTTGGTAGTGGGATGAATCCCTCTCTCCACTCCGGATTTCGGAAGTGGCTCTATGGCCAAGATTCCATTTAAAACCTGTCAGTTTGGCCTTGGGTGTGTCAGTTTGTAGTTTGCAAGCTGCAGAGCAGGAGGCTCAGTACAACCCAAGTCTGTGTGAAGCTAAGAAGAGCCAGGGACTTCAAGGCGGCTGATGCACCCAAGAGGCATGGCAGTGCCATTGTCCATGGCAACGGGTTTTGAACACAGAATGTATTTGTGGAAACCCGGCTGCGATCCAGAGGATATCACTCCTGTATGTGAGTCTGAAAATAAAGACACTGTTTATGTTGAACTTTCTGTGGTCCCTGACTATCTATCGCACTGCACCAACCCCACTGCTCTACACTACTCTGCGGAAATTGATGCCATTTTAGTGATGTGTGACAATTATTTTTTGAAATATGGAGACTCGAAGTTGGGTCTCTATCTGGTGGGTTACCTGTGTAAGTAGGGCTCACAGAAAGGCAGGCCTGCACTTACTTTCTGTCAATTACCTGTGTTACTTTACTTACATTTTTCTACCAATATTTGTGTATGAAACTGATGTTTGTGCCAGCTGAGTGTGGCTGGAATATATATTAAAAAAAATTGGCGATGTTGCATGAGGAAACAGTTCTCTCAGCTGAGAAGACGTACATTGCTCCCTTAACCACCAGATGCTCATTGAAACTTCAATTCCAAGCTGTAAATGCTGGGCCAGACGCTGATACCTCATGAATGACCCATGGCTTACTGCTGCTGTGCCATTGTCAAATTTCTACTGTGGGTCAATTCATGCCTAGTGTTGAGCATTCCGATACCGCAAGTATCGGGTATCAGCCGATACTTGCGGTATCGGAATTCCGATACCGAGATCCGATACTTTTGTGGTATCGGGAATCGGAATCAGAAGTTTCCAGTGTATGGTTCCCAGGGTCTGAAGGAGAGGAAACTAAGGTGCAGGGGCCTCCGGACAGGTGAGTATATCAATATTTTTTATTTTAATTCTTTATTTTACACATTCATATGGATCCCAGGGCCTGAAGGAGAGTTTCCTCTCCTTCAGACCCTGGGAACCATCAGGATACCATCCGATACTTGGTGTCCCATTGACTTGCATGGGTATCGGTATCGGAATTGGCGAGATCCGATACTTTGCCGGTATCGGCCGATACTATCCGATACCGATACTTTCAAGTATCGGCCGGTATCGCTCAACACTATTCATGCCCCTTTTCATGGTTTCTGCTCCTAACTTTAGCTGTTTGGGAAGCTTTTTGTCACCCCTTAAGGTGTTGTGTATACGTTTGGTTTTGCCTCCCATTGAATCTAATGTTGTTCGGGTACATTTGTCGAACCGTTCGGCGAACATGTTCTTCGAACATCTAAATGTTCGGCGAATCAAAACGAAGCTTGAAAGGGTTCACTCATCTCTAATAGTTACTGGACTTTATAGTATTCTGCTCCCCTAACAGGTCTCTGTTGTGGATTTTCGATTCATGGAATGCACAATATTAAAGTTCTTTAAATACCTAATCCATGAGAGAAAACCTCGAAGATTGGCGCAATCGCCCGTTCTCCAAAATCATCAGCTCGTGTAACAAGTGCTTCTTTTACAATCTTATATCCAGCAAGTATCACCTTTTTCTTGGGTCCAAAATGTACAGTAAATATTTCGCCATACTTCTCAGAAAGCTGTAAAATATTGTATTTTATAGTTATATAAACATTTATTTGAATATTATTTCTGTAAAGGACAAAAAAATTGTGTTCTAAACCACAATGTCACTCACACGGGGCCAATTAAGGTACATTTCCAACAAGCCACAGTTGCTGTTGAGTCCATGTAGCTGGAGAAGGGTGAACGTGGGAGGCAGGGCTGCACAGCTCCTGCCCATGAGAATATAAAGAATAGTGTATGGCTACAATAGAGTGCCTATGACTTTCCCGTGTATCCGAAGTCTATTCGGTGTGCTCTGCTTACTTCTCTGCATGAAAAGTGCCTTCAAATGTAAAAAATGCATTATAATTTTAGTTACTCTTTGATGATTTCATATGTCCATGCCTTTCTCAAATGTTAGCCATTAAAATGTACTTACATATCCTCTAATGAAATGGAAGACTACACTTTTTCATGGCATTAAGCTGAACTAAAAGATCTGCCATTACTAGAGGAATTTTTGAATAGGTTTAATAGGGGCCCTCTGCTGTATATTTTAACCCCCGTAGGAAGTGATATACAGTAATTTCATTAGAAAATCAATTTCCTATGGTTAATTGTCTCACTTCAACCCAATGGTATAAGATATTTAATATTCAGTCACTACAAGACCATGACTCTGCACATGAAGCAAAACTGGTAAAATTGGTAAAAATGTAAAGCGTGGTGAGAAAGATCTCAACAAAAATCAGATCTTAACTATTAAAATTATTAAAGAGAATGCCCACTCAGAATAATCTGGTGCAGATCAATGTAGATTTGGCTTTTTTTCATCCATGGTGATCAACTGTTAATCGTGGGGAAAGTCAAAGAGCCCAAAAGCAATGTCCAACTTTACTAATGCCTCAATGGACAAAAATTTCTACAACAATTGTAATATTTGATAGAAAAACTCCCCAGAATACTGGAAACTGTTATAGCACCAGGAGGGAGAACCAACTCTATAATATTGGCCATAGTTTACTTATAAAATGGTCAACGCTCTTGGAAATGTTATTGAAGTTACGTTTGGCCATATATTAAATGCTATGGTATTTTTATGAATCCATTTTTTCTTTTCCTATGGTTTAATTAAACTAATAGGGCACTAAATGAGTAAATTAACACAGCCCCAGCAACATGACAAGTCTACGCGACTTCAAGGGTTTCTTGACTTTGAACAATCCCTATTTTAATAGATGGTGCCTCGACAATAATTTGATCACAAAGTGTCCAGCTCCGGTAGCCAGCTATTATTCTAGGGAAACTATGACAGTAAGTATTCAATCTTTCTCCCTCGCCACCACAAAAGAAATGTAGCATTACACAGTGTCCATTCGCATCAGTGGTTTGTGTATAATGCAGTAAATGACAATACCTCCAGACCTTTAATGCCCACCATTAATCCATTCATACCGGTCTCATTCACCAACCACTCTCAATTTCTTTGCCCCCCACCCTCCTTGACTATACAGTAAGTCCAGTATCTTACCTTCATCAGAGATTCGTAGGGCCTATTCAGGTCCACCAGGTTGAGATTTCCAATAACCGGCAGAGGCATAGGTCCAGGGGGCATCTTTGCTGTGCTCTTCTTAATTCCATTTATCCAATAGATGAATAATGCAATGAAAATTGAAAAGTATACTAACACATCGGCTCTAGCCAAAAAGTAGGCAATAAAAGCCATAGTGAAGTTCTGGTAAGAGTCCGTTCTGATTGTGCTGCTGATCTCATATTTATACACTTGGGCTTACTTTTCCTACATGTGTTAATATTTATTAACCAGCAGATTGGCCAATCGCCATTTAACTTGGCCAGACAGTCTTAGTTTAATCTTTCACAATCTTTGCACAATCTTGTTTTTACATATATTGCATCATGCGCTTCACCCAAATAAAGGATGGCCAATGAGTATTATAATGTGATATTGTATAGTGGGTTAAATGAACATGATTTTAATATTTTATCTTACCTGTTCTGCAGTTGTACCACTTCCATGGTATAAAATTCACACACTAATGTTTGAATTAATTTTTAGTTATAGCAGGATCAGGGCCGGGACAATGTGTTTTGGCACCCTAGGCAGATGAAGTCATTGTCGAAACCACCCCGTGCAAAGGAATGGGTCAGAGACTAAGGTAATAGGACCCCTAATACACCCTCCCTCCAGTGGGTCAGGAAACAAGCTCCGACGACCATTTTCACTTGTATTTTTACCTTTTTCATAAAAAATCAATCGTAAGAAAGTGGTGTACTTTAGAGGCGTGATTAAACAGGGAGTGCAATTTCAGAGGCAGATATAGAATAATTCATTGTTTGAGGATCGGATACACAGTACAAGGGACAAATAGCAATATTCATTCCTAACAGCCTATATTTTAAATATTAGACACAAGGATAGTTATGGAATCTACTATAGCTTAACAATAATGGGGGCCATAAGGTTTCAATTAAAGTGTCCAGCATTTGGTGAGTAGCCTAATGGAAGCTATACAGACCCCATTATAGATAATGTAATGTGTCTGATGGTTTTTGCATCCGTCATGCCACAAATAGAGTTTCCAACAAAGTTGTTGGTGGTTCTGGTGTCATATTCCTGTGTCCTGTACTGATGGTGGTCATGGTGTTGTACTCATGCACCTATGATGGGTTTGGTGGTGTATTCCTGTTCTGATAGTGGTACTGGTGACATAGTAATGCAGCGATGGTTATTCTGGTGATATATGCATGTACTGATGGTGGTTCTTGTGATGCATTCATGTAGTGATGGTGCTTTTTGTGCTGTATACATGTACTGATGTTAATTCTGATGCCACATTTATGTATTGATGGTGGCTCTGATGATGTATACATGGAAACAAAACCAAATTCATTGACATAAATTACATAAATTAACCCCTTCAGGACATCCGCCGGACATGTACGACGCAGCGTATAACTTTACACCAGCATCCTACTCTTCAAGACTCTCTCTGTCAGAGGTACAGTTGAATGCACCACCATGAAAAGAAAACAGAGAGGTCTCCTTAAGCTGTTAATTGTCCTTATCTTGACTACCATACACAGTGGCAACAGTTCTCTTGTCACTGTCTGAGGTACCACAGCAAGTCCCAAAGTCAGATTGTATCCTGGATTATAATTAGTGTTGAGAGATACCGTCCGATACTTGAAAGTATCGGTATCGGAAAGTATCGGCCGATACTGGCAAAGTATCGGATCTAATCCGATACCGATACCCGATACCAATACAAGTCAATTGGACTCAAGTATCGGACGGTATCCCTGATGGTTCCCAGGGTCTGAAGGAGAGGAAACTCTCCTTCAGGCCCTGGGATCCATATCAATGTGTAAAATAAAGAATTAAAATTAAAAATATTGATATACCGTATTTTCCGGCGTATAAGACGACTGGGCGTATAAGACGACCCCCCAACTTTACCAGTTAAAATATAAAATCTTCTTAAAAGTCGGGGGTCTTCTTATACACCCTATGTCGTCTTATAGGGCCGGTGAATATGTGCCTTTTGGGGGGGGGGGGGAGTGATCCTGATGACGAGGGGGCGTCTCACAGGAAAGTGAGTATCCCCCATTACCTTATCGTAGCGGTGCAGCGTGGGGGTCTCAGTGCTGGGAGTGGCGGCGGCGGCTGCTGTGCTCTGGTGCGGCGGCTGCTGTGCTCTGGTGCGGCGGCTCCTCTTCTGTGTGGGGCCTCTGTGCTGTGCGGTGGCGGTGGCGGCGGCATATCTTTATCCAGTTGGGGCTCCTCCGGCATCTCCTTAGCCCTGGAGGCCCCGCCGCAACTCCATGAGTGCAATGCAGCGGCCATTTTCCCGGAGGCAGCTCAATAGGTGCGATGCGGTGGCCTCCGGGAAAATGGCCGCTGCTCAGATTCAGATCTCGTCCCGAAATCTCGGGACACGAGATCTGAATCTGAGCAGCGGCCATTTTCCCGGAGGCCACCACATTGCACCGATGGAGTTGCGGCGGGGCCTCCAGGGCTAAGGAGATGCCGGAGGAGCCCCAACTGGATAAAGATACGCCGCTGCCGCCGCCACCTCACAGCACAGAGGCCCCACACAGAAGAGGAGCCGCCGCACCAGAACACAGCAGCCGCCGCCGCTCCCAGCACTGACACCCCCACGCTGCACCGCTAGGATAAGGTAATGGGGATTACTCACTTTCCTGTGAGACGCCCCCTCGTCATCAGGATCACTCCCCCTCCCCACCCACCATATACACCGGCGTACAAGTCGATTCCCGGCGTATAAGACGACCCCCGACTTTTAAGAAGATTTTCGGGGGTTAAAAAGTCGTCTTATACGCCGGAAAATACGGTACTCACCTCTCCGAAGCAGCCTGGACCTTACCGAGGGAACCGGCAGCGTTCTTTGCTTAAAATGCGCGCGTTTACTGCCTTCCATGACGTCACGGCTTGTGATTGGTTGCGTGCCGCCCATGTGGCCGTGACGCGACCAATCACAGCAAGCCGTGACGTAATTTTCAGGTCCTGAATGCCTAATTCTAGGCATTCAGGATTTTAAAATTACGTTACGGCTTGTGATTGGTCGCGTCGCGGTCACATGGGCGACGCGACCAATCACAAGCCGTGACGTCATGGGAGGCAGGAAATGCGTGCATTTTAAAATTACGTCACGGCTTGTGATTGGTTGCGTGCCGCCCATGTGACCGCGACGCGACCAATCACAGCAAGCCGTGACGTAATTTTCAGGTCCTGAATGCAGAATTAGGCATTCAGGACCTGAAATTACGTCACTGCTTGCTGTGATTGGTCGCGTCGCGGCCACATGGGCGGCACGCGACCAATCACAAGCCGTGACGTCACGGAAGGCAGTAAACGCGCGCATTTTAAGCAAAGAACGCTGCCGGTTCCCTCGGTGAGGTCCAAGCTGCGTCGGAGAGGTGAGTATAGCAATATTTTTTACTTTAATTCTTTATTTTACACATTAATGTTGTTTCGATACCGATACCCGATACCACAAAAGTATCGGATCTCGGTATCGGAATTCCGATACCCGCAAGTATTGGCCGATACCCGATACTTGCGGTATCGGAATGCTCAACACTAATTATAATACGTTTATGGGTTTTTTTGATCTCTCAGATCAGGTCCTCAAACCATACAGTTTCAGGGGAAAAACTAAAGTATGGTACAAAAATTTGTCTGTGCACATTGAACAGAGAGCACTGTACAATGTATTTGTGCTGTTTTTTTTTGGCAAATTACTTAAAATAACAGAGACAAAAAAAATAAGCAAAAATAAAAAAAACAGATCCATGAGGCAGAGGTCCAAGCAGAGGAGGGGGTGGAAGTGGGCGTGGTGGTGTAGGTGGAAGGGGCAAACACCTTTTTTTTGGACAAATAGCTTAAAATAAGAGAGACAAAAAAATAAAAAATAAATAAAAAATAGAGTCACGAGGCCAAAGGTGAAAGTGAAGAGGGTGAGGGGGCCAACAATGTTTTTTTGTTTAATTATTGTTCTAAATTTGCGGATGCACCAATATGAAACAAATGCAAAATAGAGTGGAACCGTGGCTGAGTGCGGCTGGTTTAATTGTCTAGTCCACCACAGGCATGGACAAGTCCTCTGTGATCCACCCCTGATTCATCTTTAGGAATGATAGCTTCCCCATGTTGTCATTGTCTGTGGACAGGCCGCCCTGTTTGTGATGACACCCCCTGTGGTGGTAAAGACACTCCCTAGCATGATGCTTGCTGTAGGGCATGCCAGCACCTCCAAGGCATACAGGGCAAATTTAGGCATGTGTCCAGTTTGGACACCCAATAGTTAAATGGGGCAGACCCATCAGCTATATGTGGGTTCCCAGCAGATTCAAGACCGTCTTGTGGTTGGCAGCTGGACATGCATGAATTGACCAAATTATGTGCTAAGTGTCTCTATTTTTTCTTATTATCTAGAGCAATAAAGCTATTCATATTTCATATATTACATATTTACATGCTTTCGCACTACAGAGTGCAACTTTGTTTGCTGTTTGTTTAACTTTGGATTTTGAGGTGATTGAGGTGCCCCTGCTGTGTTGGCGACTTCCTCCACAGCCTCTGCCTTGTTGTTCTACTGAGCTGCCGCTGTCCATTAGGAAAGGCATTAGTATTATATTCCAGCAGGCATATAAATGGTATTGTAGTGCTGATGATGGTGTCATCAGCGCTGGCCATGTTGCTGGTATATTCAAAGCAGCGCTACACGTCACACACATCCCGCATTGATGGTAAAGTGGGTTTGTTCCGCTGAGCAACTCACCTGTGTGTGCTGCACCTGAAAATCTATTATTTCTTAGAATCCAAGATTATGACCTCACATACAATAAAGTAACGATCCCTTCAATAAAAACCATAAGCTAATAGAGGTAATGAAGGAACTGTGTGATGCAATAAAATACAATTTTATTATTATATCAAGAATTCAAGATCTAAAATATACCATTACAAATACACTTAAATAAACAAATACGGTAAATGAAGAGTACATACAGGATAGTACTACCTATTCTAAAAAATCTAGAATGGTTGCAGATCATGGAAAGATATAGATCCAAACATCAATGATATATTAAAAGCTCTAATAGCACTCCGTATGGAATATGGGTGTATTAGATATTAATGGCAGTTTACCCTATACTGTATCATACTACCCACTACATACAGAGTAAAGCAAAGGTTATTTGATGATAATGACATGCAATTATACATCCATAATGGTAAGTTGGATAACACATATATGCCCAGTAAATGGAATGCACCAATAATGCAGGTATGGTACTCAACGATGTATTAAAGTGGAAATATAAACCTGCTCAGAAATAATGTACATCATTATAGAGCCCTCAATAGATATCATCATGGATTTCCTGTAGTCATATTGCCACCAGGATGTATGGTTCTAAGCCGCACCTTGACGCACGTTTCACTGCCTCTGCAATTTCATCATGAGGTAGGTAAGCACTGTGTCTGGCTGTGTTATATAGTGAGGGTAAGTTGTATAACTTCATACAGTTGTGCACATTGTGTCACCGCCATGTTGCGTTGTAAGAGGGTACAGAAACTGTTCCACGTCCCTACCCCTTTGAAGTATAGCATAATGTTATACTGCTGTGTGTATATGTCATTCTGCTATGTGTTATGTATGTAAGTAGAGATAGGGTGAGTGTAGTACCCCAAATCAGACACTAGACTGGGCACATTAGTGTACATAGTTATTTAGGAGGAGCTAGCCGTGGTTAAGAGAAGTCTTCCTGTTGTAAGGCAGAAGGGGCCCAGGTGCCCATGTATGGTTGATAGCTCCACAACTTTGAAGCAAAGCACCCAGCCATCCAGAGTCCAGATGGACAGAAGCTCAGCTGAAGCAGCCGTGTGACAGCAGTGTGGAGCAAAAGTGAGAGAAAATGTCCTAAACAGTACGGGGACACAGGTTGCTCATCATGTGGCAGATCATTGCATGGGCTGATGCCCTCAGACCCTGGCAAAACGGATGAGGGAACCACTAAGCATAGTGGGTCTTGACAGGGAGGATGCTCCGTTACTGCAAGAGGCGGTACGACCCAGGCACATGCTGAAAGACGTAGAAATAAGGTAACAGAAAGTGGAGAATTTGGACTGAATGGAATATGTGCTTATGCTATATCTGAAAAGGATGTGCTGCGAATAGAAGAAAGTAAATTTTACTTTATAAGTTTCAAATGGACTCTGTTTCTTTATATGCATCAATACCGGCAGCCGAACCTCAGCCAGCTCGATGGGACCCTGCAGATGGTAAAACAGAAGGTATGCTGCAGAGAGGACAATTATATTCATGTGATGGGAGACCAGGGCGCATTTAAGAACGTACTCTCAGCCACGACTACGACCCTGCCGCTCCCTCACAGTGTCACGAAGAGGAGAGGGGCACTCAAGGTACACGTCAGCAGGCCACATGATCTGGTCATGAGACCAGACATGTTACCAAAGCGACGCAATGCCTGTGTTGATCACCAGTCCCCGCATTGATAGGCAGCTCATGCACGGTACGTGCTCCAGCCATCTAGCCAGAAGTGAACGGTAACTAACAAAGAATGCATGTATTAATGAATGATTATGTGCCTATGCTATTAATGAGAAAGAATGAGCGCCCCCCAATCGCAATTAACTTTACGCTTCCCAAATAGACCTGATATTAATGTTTGAAAATAAAACATTTTATTTTCAAACATTAATATCGGGTGTATTTGGGACTTGGCTGTGCTCAAGTTGGTGGTACAGATCTTACTGTGAGAGGATGATTAGATGGTGGAGGAAGCTGAGTAGTAGGAAGAAACAGGACAGAGAAACATCCAGCAATCCTCGGTGGTGGTAGGACATGAGACCTTCCGCCTCTGGCCCAGCCGCAACTAGATTTACCCAGTGGGCAGTTAGGGAAATGTAACATCCCTGTGCGTGCTTATTGGTCCACGTATTAGTTGTTATGTGGACCTTACCACTGATGGTGTTGCGAAGGTGGCCGCAGGTATGCAATTCTTACAGGGGAATCGTGACAGCATGCACATTATATACTGACATGTCTTGTGAGTCTGGGGATGCAGGGTTCAGACTTTTCACAATATTCCTCATGCCTCTGTAGTGGCCATTTTGTGGATGAAGATGTGGTAATTATCTCAGAGACTGAAGCAGCGATAGCACAATGGAACATGTAAGGTATACTGACTAAACATTATAATTGCATAGTTACATTTAATATGAGAGGTGGAGGATCTCTTTAATCCTCTTTTCAGACCATATTTCAGTTTCAGTTCCTAATTTAGTTGAGGATTCCCTCTGAAGCCCAAAAAAATGGGATCCCAAAACATCAAACGTGCTACTCTGAGCAGCCTGTATGGAGTAAATGTGCTACCATTGCTTGTGGCATCTACAGACTTGTCTCCCATCGAGCACATCTGGGAATTCATTGGTTGGTAATTGCACAGGCAGCTGCCAGCAGTTGATCTTGATGATTTGCCCATTTGCATTCAGCGTGTCAGAATATAACTCAAACATCCATTAGTAGCCTCATTGATAGGAGCCAGGTGCAAGTGTGAGGATTTCTGTGTGTGGTGATCATACTTGATACTAAATAAATCAAGATATTTTAAAACATTTTCCGTCCATTTTTTTATCATTTACATGTCAGTAATGTGTCTATGCATACTGTGATTTAAAAAATTCCACAATTTTTCCTTCTTGGTTTTGAAATTTCAATGTTGAGGGGTAGTTACCTTATCTAGAATCAACATTACTGCTCCTCCAAAGGTGAAAAGAGGACCATCCCCAGAAAAGCTGCTGACTAGGGTTGAGCGAAACGGGTCGATCATTTTCAAAAGTCGCCGACTTTTGGCTAAGTCGGCGTCTCATGAAACCCGATCCGACCCCTGTGCTTGTCGGCCATGCGGTACGCGACTTTCGCGCCAAAGTCGCGTTTCAATGACGCGAAAAGCGCCATTTCTCAGCCAATGAAGGTGAACGCAGAGTGTGGGCAGCGTGATGACATAGATCCTGGTCCCCACCATCTTAGAGAAGGGCATTGCAGTGATTGGCTTGCTGTCTGCGGCGTCACAGGGGCTATAAAGGGGCGTTCCCGCCGACCGCCATCTTACTGCTGCTGATCTGAGCTTAGGGACAGGTTGCTGCCGCTTCATCAGAAGCAGGGAGAGCGTTAGGCAGGGTCCACTAACCACCAAACCGCTTGTGCTGCAGCGATTTCCACTGTCCAACACCACCTTCGGTGTGCAGGGACTGTGGAAGCTATTTTTTTTTTTTTTTCCCCTCAGCGCTGTAGCTCATTGGGCTGCCCTAGAAGGCTCCGTGATAGCTGTATTGCTGTGTGTACGCCACTGTGGAAACCAACTGCTTTTTTCAAAGCACATATCCTCTTGTTCCTTCCTTTCTGCACAGCTATCTTTTCTGTTTTTCCACACTTTTTATTTAATTTGTGCATCAGTCCACTCCTATTGCTGCCTGCCATACCTGGCTTACATTACTGCAGGGAGATAGTAATTGTAGGACAGTTTTTTTTTTTTTTTTGTTTTTTTTTTTTGTGGGAGATTAAGATTGGCATTTCTGCTACAGTGCCATCCCTGTGTGTGCCATCTCTCACTGAGTGGGCCATAGAAAGCCTATTTATTTTTTCCGTGATTTGTGTTCTAAAATCTACCTCAACACAAAAACAGTACATCAATCAGTGGGAGAAAAATATTGGCCTCAGTCAGGGCTTGTGTGCCACTGCTGTGTGTGCTATCTCTCATTCAGTGGGCTATAGCAAGCCTATTTTTTTTTTTTTTTTTTTAATATTATTTGGTTTCTAATTCTCCCTGAAAAAAAAAAAAAAAACCTAAAAAAACAGTGGGAGAATAATATTGCCCTTTCAGCTTGTGTGCCAGTCTTGACTCCTGGGTGTGCCACCTCTCTCCCTCTCATTCAGTGGGCCATAGAAAGCCTATTTATTTTTTTTTTTAAATATTATTGGGTTTCTAAAGTCTCCCTGAAAAAACAAAAAATACATAAAAAAACAGTGGGAGAGTAATATTGCCCTTTCAGCTTGTGTGCCAGTCTTGACTCCTGGGTGTGCCACCTCTCTCCCTTTCATTCAGTGGGCCATAGAAAGCCTATTTATTTTTTCCGTGATTTGTGTTCTAAAATCTACCTCAACACAAAAACACTACATCAATCAGTGGGAGAAAAATATTGGCCTCAGTCAGGGCTTGTGTGCCACTGCTGTGTGTGCTATCTCTCATTCAGTGGGCTATAGCAAGCCTATTTTTTTTTTTTTTTTTTTTTTTAATATTATTTGGTTTCTAAAGTCTCCCTGAAAAAAAAAAAAAAACATAAAAAAACAGTGGGAGAGTAATATTGCCCTTTCAGCTTGTGTGCCAGTCTTGACTCCTGGGTGTGCCACCTCTCTCCCTTTCATTCAGTGGGCCATAGAAAGCCTATTTATTTTTTGGTTTTTTTAATATTATTTGGTTTCTAAAGTCTCCCTGAAAATAAAAAAAAAAAATACATAAAAAAACAGTGGGAGAGTAATATTGCCATTTCAGCTTGTGTGCCAGTCTTGACTCCTGGGTGTGCCACCTCTCTCCCTCTCATTCAGTGGGCCATAGAAAGCCTTGTTTTTTTGTTTTTTTTTTAATATTATTTGGTTTCTAAAGTCTCCCTGAAAATAAAAAAAAAAAACATAAAAAAACAGTGGGAGAGTAATATTGCCATTTCAGCTTGTGTGCCAGTCTTGACTCCTGGGTGTGCCACCTCTCTCTCTAATTGTGGGCCATAGAAAGCCTATTTATTTTTTGGTTTTTTTAATATTATTTGGTTTCTAAAGTCTCCCTGAAAATAAAAAAAAAAAATACATAAAAAAACAGTGGGAGAGTAATATTGCCCTTTCAGCTTGTGTGCCAGTCTTGACTCCTGGGTGTGCCACCTCTCTCCCTTTCATTCAGTGGGCCATAGAAAGCCTATTTATTTTTTGGTTTTTTTAATATTATTTGGTTTCTAAAGTCTCCCTGAAAATAAAAAAAAAAAATACATAAAAAAACAGTGGGAGAGTAATATTGCCATTTCAGCTTGTGTGCCAGTCTTGACTCCTGGGTGTGCCACCTCTCTCCCTCTCATTCAGTGGGCCATAGAAAGCCTTGTTTTTTTTTTTTTTTTTAAATATTATTTGGTTTCTAAAGTCTCCCTGAAAATAAAAAAAAAATACATAAAAAAACAGTGGGAGAGTAATATTGCCATTTCAGCTTGTGTGCCAGTCTTGACTCCTGGGTGTGCCACCTCTCTCTCTAATTGTGGGCCATAGAAAGCCTTTTTATTTTTTTCCTTCATTTGTGTTTTAAAATCAACCTCAACACAAAAACACTACATCAATCAGTGGGAGAAAAATATTGGCCTCAGTCAGGGCTTGTGTGCCACTCCTGTGCGTGCCATCTCTCATTCAGTGGGCCATAGAAAGCCTTGTTTTTTTGTTTTTTTTTTAAATATTATTT
Source organism: Ranitomeya variabilis (assembly GCF_051348905.1). Classification (NCBI taxonomy): domain Eukaryota; kingdom Metazoa; phylum Chordata; class Amphibia; order Anura; family Dendrobatidae; genus Ranitomeya; species Ranitomeya variabilis. The sequence continues at coordinate 36,329,990 of NC_135238.1, forward strand.
GGTTTCTAAAGTCTCACAGAGAAAAAAAAAAAAATAAATTAGGTGGGAGATTAATATTGACATTAGTGCTTGAGTGACAGTCCTGCGTGTGTGTCATCTCTGTGATTTGGTGTCACAGAAAACAGAGTGTGTAACATTGTGCCTGATTTTCCTTGTGGTCTCACCAACCTGTTAAGGGATATTGAAATCATACTGAAGTTATAGCTCACCGTGTAAGTTGTTTGACAGCAACAAATAAAGTTAGTTTGGTTACGATTTTTAAACAATGAGGAAGTCTGGTGCAAGAGGTCGTCGTGGGCGTTCATTGTCAGCTGGTAATGATGGTAGTGGTAGTGGAGCATCAGGTGGTCGTGGGGATAAAAATATTCCACCTAAGTCTGGAGCTGTGGAGCCAGTTTCGTCGTCAGGCTACACAAGGCCTCGAACGCTCTCTTTTCTGGGAGTAGGAAAACCGCTTTTAAAGGCTGAGCAGCAACAGCAAGTTTTGGCTTACATTGCAGACTCAGCCTCTAGCTCTTTTGCCTCCTCTTCCGAAACTGGTAAATGTAAAAGCAGCGCGTCGCTTGTGGATGTTCACGGTCAGGGACAAGTCGCTTCCTTGTCCTCCTCAGCAAAAACTACAACAAGAGAGAAGGATGCAGCAGGCGACACAACGGGTCACTCCATGGAGCTCTTTACACATACCGTCCCTGGCTTAGAAAGTGAAACATTTAACAGGCCATGCCCATTACAAGTAGATTCTGACATGGAGTGCACTGATGCACAGCCACAGCCAGAGTACTATGCTGCTCCTTTGACTCAGACCACCACATTGCCCTCTCAGGGTACAGATCCACAATCAGACCCTGATGAGACTATGTTGCCCCGCCACGAACGCTATACCACCGACCGACACAGTGACACAGACGAAGTTGCACACGAGCTCGAAGAGGAGGTAATAGATGACCCAGTTATTGACCCCGATTGGCAGCCATTGGGGGAACAGGGTGCAGGCGGCAGTAGTTCAGAAGCGGAGGTGGAGGAGGGGCCGCAGCAGGCATCAACATCGCAACAGGTTCCATCTGCCGGGCCCGTATCTGGCCCAAAACGCGTGTCAAAGCCAAAACCTGTTGGAGGACAGCGTGGCCATCCGGTTAAAGCTCAGTCTGCAATCCCTGAAAAGGGATCCGAGTCTAGGAAGAGTGCAGTCTGGCATTTTTTTAAACAACATCCAACTGATCAGCGCAAAGTCATCTGTCAAAAATGTTCAACTAGCTTAAGCAGAGGTCAGAATCTGAAAAGTCTAAATACTAGTTGCATGCATAGACACTTAACCACCATGCATTTTCAAGCCTGGACTAACTACCAAACGTCCCTTAAGGTTGTAGCACCCTCGGCCAATGAAGCTAGTCAGCAACGCAACATCCCTTCCGTCACTGTAAGGCCACCATTTTCCGCACCACCGGCAGTATCTGTGCAGGTTTCTTTGCCAGCCAAAAGCAGTCAGGGTCAGGGAATCACCAGTTTAGTAGGAGGAAATATTGCATCTAGGGCACCGGCGGAAACAATACCGTCTCCAACCGTCTCTCAGTCTGCCATGTACACCGGCACACCCGAAAGTTCCACGATCTCCTGCTCTCCAGTCCAGCTCACCCTACATGAGACTCTGGTTAGAAAAAGGAAGTACTTATCCTCGCATCCGCGTACACAGGGTTTTAACGCCCACATAGCTAGACTAATCTCGTTAGAGATGATGCCCTACCGTTTAGTTGAAAGCGAAGCTTTTAAAGCCCTGATGGAGTACGCTGAACCACGATACGAGCTACCTAGTCGACACTTTTTTTCCAGAAAAGCCATCCCAGCCCTGCACCAGCATGTTAAACAGCGCATCGTCCATGCACTTAGGCAATCTGTGAGTACAAAGGTGCACCTGACTACAGATGCATGGACCAGTAGGCATGGCCAGGGACGTTATGTGTCCATCACGGCACACTGGGTGAATGTGGTGGATGCAGGGTCCACAGGCGACATCAATTTAGGGACAGTTGTGCCTAGCCCACGGTCTAGGAAACAGTTGGCTGTAGGCGTTCGCACCCCCTCCTCCTCCTCCTCGTCCTCCTGCAGAAGCTACAGCTCTTCCACAGAACGCAGTCGGCCAACCACTCCATCGGCAGATGACACTGTTGCACACCAGTTGTCCCATTATGGGCCAGCTACTGCCAAGCGTCAGCAGGCTGTATTGGCTATGAAGTGTTTGGGCGACAACAGACACACCGCGGAAGTTCTGTCCGAGTTCTTGCAACAAGAAACGCAGTCGTGGCTGGGCACAGTAGATCTTGAGGCAGGCAAGGTAGTGAGTGATAACGGAAGGAATTTCATGGCTGCCATCTCCCTTTCCCAACTGAAACACATTCCTTGCCTGGCTCACACCTTAAACCTGGTGGTGCAGTGCTTATTGAAAACTTATCCTGGGTTCTCCGACCTGCTCCTCAAAGTGCGTGCACTTTGCTCACATATCCGACGTTCGCCTGTACACGCCAGCCGTATGCAGACCTATCAGCGGTCTTTGAACCTTCCCCAGCATCGCCTAATCATAGACGTTGCAACAAGGTGGAACTCAACACTGCACATGCTTCAGAGACTGTGCGAACAGAGGCGTGCTGTTATTTATTTGTGGGAGGATACACGGGCAGGCAGTAGGATGGCAGACATGGAGTTGTCAGGTGTGCAGTGGTCGAAGATACAAGACATGTGTCAAGTCCTTCAGTGTTTTGAGGAATGCACACGGCTGGTTAGTGCAGACAACGCCGTAATAAGCATGAGCATCCCCCTAATGCGTCTGCTGATGCAAAGTTTGACGCACATAAAGGAGCAGGCGTCTGCACCAGAGGAAGAGGGAAGCCTTGATGACAGTCAGCCATTGTCTGGTCAGGGCAGTGTACAGGACGAGGTAGCGGGCGAAGAGGAGGTGGAGGACGAGGAGGATGATGGGGATGAGTATATTTTTAATGCCGAACCTTTCCCGGGGGCACAGGAAATTGGTTGCGTGTCACGGCCGGGTTCTGGTTTTTTGAGGGACACAAGTGACGTAGATTTGCCTGCAACTGCCCCTCAACCAATCACAACCGGAGATTTGACAACTGGAACTTTGGCCCACATGGCGGATTATGCCTTACGTATCCTAAAAAGGGACACACGCATTACGAAAATGATGAACGATGACGATTACTGGTTGGCCTGCCTCCTTGATCCACGCTATAAAGGCAAATTGCAAAATATTATGCCACATGAGAACTTGGAACTAATATTAGCAACCAAACAATCAACTCTTGTTGACCGTTTGCTTCAGGCATTCCCAGCACACAGCGCACGTGATCGTTCTCACACAAGCTCCAGGGGGCAGCAGACTAGGAGTGTTAGGGGTGCACACATCAGAAGTGGCGTTGGACAGAGGGGTTTTCTGACCAGGTTGTGGAGTGATTTTGCTATGACCGCAGACAGGACAGGTACTGCTGCATCAATTGAAAGTGACAGGAGACAACATTTGTCCAGTATGGTTACTAACTATTTTTCATCCCTTATCGATGTTCTCCCTCAACCGTCATTCCCATTTGATTACTGGGCCTCCAAATTAGACACCTGGCCAGAATTGGCAGAATATGCATTGCAGGAGCTTGCTTGCCCGGCAGCAAGTGTCCTATCAGAAAGAGTATTCAGTGCTGCAGGTTCAATATTAACCGAAAAAAGGACTCGTCTGGCTACCCAAAATGTTGACGATCTAACATTCATTAAAATGAACCACAACTGGATTTCGAAATCTTTTGCCCCACCTTGCCCGGCCGACACCTAGCTTTCCTATGAAAAGCTCTTGCCTGTGAATTACTTTTCTAATGTCTAATTTGCTGCAGCTGATTGTACAGCATACGACATGTTTACACCTCCCTAAATGGCAAAACTCCCCACACGGGGCCGTGGTATCGCGACTTGGCGCAAGCACCCGTGAGACTGCTGTTTGTCTGAAGAGGTGGGTGTGCTCGCTTTTGGTTGACGGCATTGCTACTGGGTCCCTCATAGTACAATGTAGTGTCTCTGGCGGTGGTGGTGCGCACCCAACGTCAGACACACCGTTGTAACATGAGGGGCCCTGGGGCGGTCCCACCGGCCTCAAGAGAGTTCCCCCCTACCCCAGCTCAAAATGTGCTCTACCACGTGCAAAATTATGTCGCACAGCTCCACCAATCTTTAGTCTATTCGCTGACATCATTCAATGTCTGGCACTGACAATACAAATTTGTAGACATCTATGATGCAACTTAAAGTAGTCTGTGTCTGTGTCCTATATTGGCACCATTAAATAGTTACTGCCAAATTACAATGTCAGAAACTCAGTAGATGAGCCCACCCCTGTACCTAAGTATGCCACCTTTTTTTTTTGTTTTGGTTGTTTTGCGAGACATTAACATCTATTTATATTTTGGGAGTACTGGGACAGACACTCCTTGCACTACTCCTCCACTCACCACCAAGCTGCCTGTGTATCCATGTAACCGCTGTAAAACTGCCATGAGCCTATTGTTTGTTATTTTAGGCCTTTGATAGCCTGTCTGCGGTCCCTACTTTAAATACTCCTCCACTGACCACCAAGCTGCCTGCCCGTGTATCCATGTAACCGCTGTGAAACTGCCATGAGCCTATTGTTTGTTATGTTAGGCCTTTGATAGCCTGTCTGCGGTCCCTACTTTAAATACTCCTCCACTGACCAGACCACTGCTGCCCGTGTACCCCTGGAACCAATTATAAAGTGCCTACAGCCAGCCCATTTTCTTATGTTAGGCCTTTGAAGCCTGTCTGCGGTCCCTACTTTAAATACTCCTCCACTGACCAGACCACTGCTGCCCGTGTACCCCTGGAACCAATTATAAAGTGCCTACAGCCAGCCCATTTTCTTATGTTAGGCCTTTGAAGCCTTTCTGCGGTCCCTACTTTAAATACTCCTCCACTCACCACCACCAAGCTGCCTGCCCGTGTATCCATGTAACCGCTGTGAAACTGCCATGAGCCTATTGTTTGTTATTTTAGGCCTTTGATAGCCTGTCTGCGGTCCCTACTTTAAATACTCCTCCACTCACCACCAAGCTGCCTGTGTATCCATGTAACCGCTGTAAAACTGCCATGAGCCTATTGTTTGTTATTTTAGGCCTTTGATAGCCTGTCTGCGGTCCCTACTTTAAATACTCCTCCACTGACCAGACCACTGCTGCCCGTGTACCCCTGGAACCAATTATAAAGTGCCTACAGCCAGCCCATTTTCTTATGTTAGGCCTTTGAAGCCTGTCTGCGGTCCCTACTTTAAATACTCCTCCACTCACCACCACCAAGCTGCCTGCCCGTGTATCCATGTAACCGCTGTGAAACTGCCATGAGCCTATTGTTTGTTATTTTAGGCCTTTGATAGCCTGTGTGCGGTCCCTACTTTAAATACTCCTCCACTCACCACCAAGCTGCCTGCCCGTGTATCCATGTAACCGCTGTGAAACTGCCATGAGCCTATTGTTTGTTATTTTAGGCCTTTGATAGCCTGTGTGCGGTCCCTACTTTAAATACTCCTCCACTCACCACCAAGCTGCCTGCCCGTGTATCCATGTAACCGCTGTGAAACTGCCATGAGCCTATTGTTTGTTATGTTAGGCCTTTGATAGCCTGTCTGCGGTCCCTACTTTAAATACTCCTCCACTGACCAGACCACTGCTGCCCGTGTACCCCTGGAACCAATTATAAAGTGCCTACAGCCAGCCCATTTTCTTATGTTAGGCCTTTGAAGCCTGTCTGCGGTCCCTACTTTAAATACTCCTCCACTGACCAGACCACTGCTGCCCGTGTACCCCTGGAACCAATTATAAAGTGCCTACAGCCAGCCCATTTTCTTATGTTAGGCCTTTGAAGCCTGTCTGCGGTCCCTACTTTAAATACTCCTCCACTGACCAGACCACTGCTGCCCGTGTACCCCTGGAACCAATTATAAAGTGCCTACAGCCAGCCCATTTTCTTATGTTAGGCCTTTGAAGCCTGTCTGCGGTCCCTACTTTAAATACTCCTCCACTCACCACCACCAAGCTGCCTGCCCGTCTATCCATGTAACCGCTGTAAAACTGCAATGAGCCTATTGTTTGTTATTTTAGGCCTTTGATAGCCTGTCTGCGGCCCCTACTTGCAATACTCCTCCACTGACCACAATGCTGCCTGGAGTGCCTGCCTGTGTATCCATGTAACCGATGTAAAACTGCCATGACTGCCTACTGTTTGTTATTTTAGGCCTTTGATAGCCTGTCTGCAGCCCCTACTTGCAATACTCCTCCACTGACCACACCAATGCTGCCCGTGTACCCCTGGAACCTATTTAAAAGTTCATAGAGCCTAGTTATATATTTTATTTACTATTAATAAGGCCATGATGGACTACGCTGTACCACGCTACAAGCTAACCAGTCGACACTTCTTTTGCGAGAAAAGCCATCCCAACCCTCCACCAGCATGTAGAAGACCGCATTGTCCATGCACTCTGGCAATCTGTGAGTACAAAGGTGCACCTGACAACAGACGCATGGACCTGTAGGCATGGCCACGGAAGATTACGTGTCCATTACGGCGCAATGGGTTAATGTGGTGGATGCATGGTCCACAGGGGACAGCCTACTAAGTCTGTCTGCAGTCCCTAATTCAAATTGTGCTCCACTGTCTAAATCGGAACTTCCACCTTCTGGCTTTCGGCCTATAGTATCAGAAATTAAACTGCATTTGGCCTTCAACTTTGGTTAGGGCCTACTAACGGCTTCTGCCCCTCCCTGGTGTTGCCCTCAACTAAATAAAGCTGAGCTTCAACCTTCTGCTCCAAATTACCATTTTGAAAAATGCAATAGGCTTTTCAGGCCTACTAAAGGAGTCTGTCTGTGTGCCCCTCCCTGGTGTTGTCCTCAACTAAATAAAGCTGAGCTTCAACCTTCCGGCTCTCATTATGTGGTTTTAAAAAAAAAAAAGGTGGTTAGGGCCTACTAACGGCTTCTGCCCCTCCCTGGTGTTGTCCTCAACTAAATAAAGCTGAGCTTCAACCTTCCGGCTCTCATTATGTGGTTTTAAAAAAAAAAAAGGTGGTTAGGGCCTACTAACGGCTTCTGCCCCTCCCTGGTGTTGTCCTCAACTAAATAAAGCTGAGCTTCAACCTTCCGGCTCTCATTATGTGGTTTTAAAAAAAAAAAAGGTGGTTAGGGCCTACTAACGGCTTCTGCCCCTCCCTGGTGTTGTCCTCAACTAAATAAAGCTGAGCTTCAACCTTCCGGCTCTCATTATGTGGTTTTAAAAAAAAAAAAGGTGGTTAGGGCCTACTAACGGCTTCTGCCCCTCCCTGGTGTTGTCCTCAACTAAATAAAGCTGAGCTTCAACCTTCCGGCTCTCATTATGTGGTTTTAAAAAAAAAAAAGGTGGTTAGGGCCTACTAACGGCTTCTGCCCCTCCCTGGTGTTGTCCTCAACTAAATAAAGCTGAGCTTCAACCTTCCGGCTCTCATTATGTGGTTTTAAAAAAAAAAATGGTGGTTAGGGCCTACTAACGGCTTCTGCCCCTCCCTGGTGTTGTCCTCAACTAAATAAAGCTGAGCTTCAACCTTCCGGCTCTCATTATGTGGTTTTAAAAAAAAAAAAGGTGGTTAGGGCCTACTAACGGCTTCTGCCCCTCCCTGGTGTTGTCCTCAACTAAATAAAGCTGAGCTTCAACCTTCCGGCTCTCATTATGTGGTTTTAAAAAAAAAAAGGTGGTTAGGGCCTACTAACGGCTTCTGCCCCTCCCTGGTGTTGTCCTCAACTAAATAAAGCTGAGCTTCAACCTTCCGGCTCTCATTATGTGGTTTTAAAAAAAAAAAATGGTGGTTAGGGCCTACTAACGGCTTCTGCCCCTCCCTGGTGTTGTCCTCAACTAAATAAAGCTGAGCTTCAACCTTCCGGCTCTCATTAAGTGGTTTTAAAAAAAAAATGGTGGTTAGGGCCTACTAACGGCTTCTGCCCCTCCCTGGTGTTGCCCTCAACTAAATAAAGCTGAGCTTCAACCTTCTGCTCCAAATTACCATTTTAAAAAATGCAATAGGCTTTTCCGGCCTACTAAAGGTGTCTGCCCCTCCCTGGTGTTGTCCTCAACTGAACAAAGCTGAGCTTCCACATTCTGGCTTTCGCCCTATACTATCAGATATTAAACTGCATTTGGCCTACTAGTGTGGTTAGGCCCTTGAAACAGTGTCTGCTGCTCTTGGGTTTGCTACTCCACTGAACAAAGCAATGCCGCCTGTTTAGTCCTGTTACCAATTTTGAACTGCATGTAGCCTACTTTATTCTTTGGCCCTATATCTGTTTCCTCCTCATCCTGCCCATTGCCCAGCCACTGCTAAATGAGTCTGCTGGTACATTGACCGAGACCACTACATTCCCCTTGTACTCTACACAGCCAGAATCTGTCCCTGCTGAAAGTAAGGTTCCCCTTCCCGCATGTTATACCACCTTACACAGGGACAAAGAGGAAGGTGCAGATGAAAGTGCAGGTTCCTTCATCAGGTGGGGGGGCATACTCGTTGGCGACGTCACTGGCACAGGGCCCCTCAGAGTACGCAAAAGTGTCGCTGCTGGTGGGAGGCGCCCCCGCCATGCAAACACACCGCCGTACTTTGAGGGGCCCTGTGCCAGTGGCAATGCGAACGAGTGGGCCCCCCCCCTGCTTGCTCAGGATCACAGCACTTGCAACTTTTAAATAATTACCTTTCCCTGCAACACCGCCGTGACGTAGTCCGCATTTCCTGGGCCCACGAAAAACTTGAGCCGGCCCTACTCCCCCCACAACTTTTGCCAAATGACCCCCAATTCCCTATGCCCAACTATTATTATAAAGTTAATTAAGATTGACAAGCTTCAGAAACAAGAATGGATGTTTTTGGCATTAAAATGGGCACTGTAGGTGTTTTCCTGGCCTCCACTCACTGCCGACTATGCTTCCCCATTGACTTGCATTGGGTTTCGTGTTTCGGTCGATCCCCGACTTTTAGCGATAATCGGCCGACTGCACTCGACTCGACTCTGGACAAAATCGGGTTTCCCAAAACCCTACTCGATCTTAAAAAAATGAAAGTCGCTCAACCCTACTGCTGACTGCTACCATCTAAAACTGATGACAGAGCTGATCACATGCTGTCAGGTTAGTAGAGCCTATATATTTTTTAGTCTTTGTGTGCAACAATAGCAGCAATAACAACCATTCTTTTTAGATGAAGGCTCCATAAAGTAAATTTATTTGCTGTTTTTACATAGTTACATAGTTATTAAGGTTGAAGGAAGACTTTAAGTCCATCTAGTTCAACCCATAGCCTAACATGCCGTAACATGTTGATCCAGGGGAAGGCAAAAAACCCCATGTGGTAAGAGTAAGCTCCACCATGGGGAAAAAAATTCCTTCCCGACCCCACATACGGCAATCAGACTAGTTCCCTGGATCAACACCCTATCAAGGAATCTAGTGTATATACCCTGTAACATTATACTTTTCCAAAAAGGTATCCAGTCCCCTCTTAAATTTAAGTAATGAATCACTCATTACAACATCATACGGCAGAGAGTTCCATAGTCTCACTGCTCTTACAGTAAAGAATCCGCGTCTGTTATTATGCTTAAACCTTCTTTCCTCCAGACGTAGAGGATGCCCCCTTGTCCCTGTCTCAGGTCTATGATTAAAAAGATCATCAGAAAGGTCTTTGTACTGTCCCCTCATATATTTATACATTAATATAAGATCACCCCTTAGCCTTCGTTTTTCCAAACTAAATAGCCCCAAGTGTAATAACCTATCTTGGTATTGCAGACCCCCCAGTCCTCCAATAACCTTGGTCGCTCTTCTCTGCACCCGCTCCAGTTCAGCTATGTCTTTCTTATACACCGGAGACCAGAACTGTGCACAGTATTCTAAGTGTGGTCGCACTAGTGACTTGTATAGAGGTAAAATTATGTTCTCCTCATGAGCATCTATGCCTCTTTTAATGCATCTCATTATTTTATTTGCCTTTGTAGCAGCTGCCTGACACTGGCCACTGAATATGAGTTTGTTATCCACCCATACACCCAGGTCTTTTTCATTGACGGTTTTGCCCAGAGTTTTAGAATTAAGCACATAGTTATACTTCTTATTACTTCTACCCAAGTGCATGACCTTACATTTATCCCCATTAAAGCTCATTTGCCATTTATCAGCCCAAGCTTCTAGTTTACATAAATCGTCCTGTAATATAAAATTGTCCTCCCCGTATTGATTACCCTGCAGAGTTTAGTGTCATCTGCAAATATTGAAATTCTGCTCTGTATGCCCCCTACAAGGTCATTAATAAATATGTTAAAAAGAAGAGGGCCCAATACTGACCCCCTGTGGTACCCCACTGCTAACCGCGACCAAGTCCGAGTGTGCTCCATTAATAACCACCCTTTGTTTCCTATCCCTGAGCCAGCTCTCAACCCACTTGCACATATTTTCCCCTATCCCCATTATTCTCATTTTATGTTTCAATCTTTTGTGTGGCTTATGCCATTGGGTTTAAGGACCCTTTGCATGCCTTACATTAATAGAATATGGGTATTGATATTAGTCAAGGGGAAGTGGAAAGGCCACAGGCCCTGATTAATGTGCTTCATGTGCCGAAAAACCTAGAGAAAGGTCAATTAATTCAGCCAACAGCTATTTCTTAAACAAACAAGAACAAAAATAGTTCTTCCATTGGGTAGGCAAAGCTACAATATGGTCTCACCCATGCACCAATTCAGGCAGTGCTTTTGGCTCAGTTTGGTCAACAATAGTGGTAACTCCAAAATGTTAGACTAGCCTGGAGCCAATTGAGCTGCCTTGTATAATACATCCAAGACCTGGACTAGAGTGAGTGGGAGCGACCTTTCCCACCCAAGCTCTTTTGGTCGCTCCTAAATATCGGGCCCAAAATCCAGTCCACTAAAATGCTCTCAGTAACTAGGTGTTAATGGAGCACTCTTTTCCAGGACCTACATCATTGAGGCCAGGCACCTCGGTGACACATACCTGCTATCCAGGACTTCACTTCCTGCTTCTCTACAATGCCCTAAGTGTTACATCTCCTATGCCAAAAAACTAAAGGCACAGCAAGTCTGAAGAAAACAAACTGATCTTATAAAAGATATACTATGCACAGTTACAGCACATTCAATTAATTATTTTTGCCTGAAGATACACCCAATCAAAAAATTGTATCAGTGTTACCAAAACTAAAAAGTTTATTTTGAATTAAAGGTACATTAGGATATTTGGAGGCTATTGTGAGATTTAGCCAACTAAGGTTTGGGAGCTGTGCATTTTGTGATTCAATAATAAAACTTTCACCAAAAGATATGTGATAATAAAATTTGAAACAAAGTACAAAATTAAATATATTAAAATATAAACAGCAAAAACATTGGTCTCTGCTGTTCACCATGCACTAATAGTTTGGCTTCGCACATGTCATGAATGGTGTGGGGATTAATAAGAATCCAATGCCAGGCTTGAGATTTAGATCTTCTCTGGAAACTCCTGGAGGCGGATAGAAAGTAAATGCTTGAAGAAGTCCAGTAAAAAACAGGAAAAGTTCCATCCTGGCCAAACTTTCCCCAGCACAAGCTCTTCTTCCTGTAGAAATGGGATTACCGATTTAAACAGGTTATGTTGAAATGATATCTTGGCCCTAACACATTGAATATAATGCATACTTTACAACTATCTCTTAACGTTTGTGAAGCTCCAGGAAAAAAAAGGTAGACCTCCAGGAAGCCAAAAAAGTTTTATAGACCCCCTGGAAAGCATTATTGACTGAAGGCTTCCTGTACATAGCTCCAGGATTCTTTGTATTCAGACTAAAGGTACCGTCACATTAAGCGACGCTGCAGCGATATAGGCAACGATGCCGATCGCTGCAGCGTCGCTGTTTCATCATTGTGTGGTCGCTGGAGAGCTGTCACACAGACAGTTCTCCAGTGACCAACGATGCCGAAGTCCCCGGGTAACCAGGGTAAACATCGGGTTACTAAGCACAGGGCCGCGCTTAGTAACCCGATCTTTACCCTGGTTACCAGTGTAAATGCAAAAAAAACCAAACAGTACATACTCACATTTCGGTGCCTGTCGCGTCCCCCAGCGTCCGCTTCCCTGCACTGTGTAAGCACCGGCCCTAAAGCACAGCGGTGACGTCACCGCTGTGCTCTGCTTTACGGCCGGCACCGACACATTCAGTGCAGGAAGCTCTGAGAAGCAGCGCGGACGCCGGGGGAATGTGACAGACATCAGAGGGTGAGTATGTAGTGTTTTCTTTTTTACTTTTACAATGGTAACCAGGGTAAATATCGGGTTACTAAGCACGGCCCTGCGCTTAGTAACCCAATATTTACCCTGGTAACCATTGTAAAACATTGCTGGCATCGTTGCTTTTGCTGTCAAACACAACGAAACATGCTGATCTGACGACCAAATAAAGTTCTGGACTTTAAGATCTGACCAACGATATCACAGCAGGATCCAGATCGCTGCTGTGTGTCAAACACAACGATATCGCTATCCAGGACGCTGCACCGTCATGGATTGCTATCGTTATCGTTGGAAAGTTGGTCAGTGTGAAGGTACCTTAAAGGTACCTTCACACTGAACGATATCGCTAGCGATCTGTGACGTTGCAGCGTCTTGGCTAGCGATATTGTTGAGTTTGACACGCAGCAGCGATCAGGATCCTGCTGTGCCATCATTGGTCGGAGCAGAAAGTCCAGAACTTTATTTCGTCGCTGGACTCCCGCAGACATCGCTGCATCGGTGTGTGATGCTGATTCAGCGATGTCTTCACTGGTAACCAGGGTAAACATCGGGTTACTAAGCACAGGGCCACGCTTAGTAACCCGATGTTCACCCTGGTTACCAGTGTAAATGTAAAAAAAAACAAACACTACATATTTACATTCCGGTGTCTGTCCCCCGGCGCTGTGCTTTCCTGCACTGTCAGCGCCGGCCAGCCGTAAAGCAGATTGCAGCGGTGACGTCACTGCTGTGCTTTACGGCCGGCGCTCACAGTCAGTGCAGGAAAGCACAGCGCCGGGGGACAGACACCGGAATGTAAGTATGTAGTGTTTGGTTTTTTTTATATTAGCACTGGTAACCAGGGTAAACATCGGGTTACTAAGCGCGGCCCTGCGCTTTGTAACCTGATGTTTACCCTGGTTACCCGGGGAGCGGCATCGTTGGTCGCTGGAGAGCTGTCTGTGTGACAGCTCTCCAGCGACCACACAACGACGAAACAGCGACGCTGCAGCGATCGGCATCGTTGTCTAGATCGCTGCAGCGTCGCTAAATGTGACGGTACCTAAAGCCCTAGAGTTCTTAGAGTATTACAACAATGCTCCATCCTCCATAAGGATGTCAATTCAGAACTGGTTCTTGAAAAGTGATGAAAAGATTGACCTTGCTCTCTATCTTTACCCTAAATATGGCTAACACCATTCAGAAATTGATGGTCATCTTCATGAGCTTAAAGAGTATTCCCATCTCCAAGATTCTATCCTATAGCAGGCATTGCAGGACCTTAAGTATCCATGGTTATGACCACTAACAACTAGCTAACTGTCACCATATCAGTGATCATAACCATTAATACCTAAGGTCCTGAATGCTTTCACATGAGGAAAAAGACATCGTCAATCAGAAAAACTATATTACGTTTCTAATTGGTGGTATTTGCTAATATTGTTATTATTACACCTACTACATATTGAGATAGGATTTCGGAGATGGAAATACCCCTGTATGTAATTAAGAGCATGACCAAGCAGCATATGAGCACATTTTGAACTAGTGGTTCCTACTCTTCTAAGTATATACAGTACATGCTTGCAACTGGAATTTAAAAGAATCATGTCAGAGGCATAGCTTGGTTGTGGGGCAAGTGTTCTGATGCTGACTATAAGGAGAGCTCCATCAAACAACTCTGCCATGGTCAGGGTATTTAGACAAAGGGCCAGAGTACCAAAATGAATTCTTCCCCAGTATGAAGCAAAATATAGTGAAGACTTTGAGAAATGTACTCTATGCTATATTGCTGAAAAATTCTAAAGTTTCCCATGAATATGCTGAGCACTAGTGTTGATTGAGCAGTGAAATGCTCGAGTGCTCAGTACTTGAATTGAACACGTTGGATGCTCGAATGTGTTCCACTTGAGAAGCAAGCATAATGGAAATGAATTTTTCTAGAGGATGGAAAAATTCTTTTGAGAGAATCGAGCAGTGCCAAGCTAGCTCGCCCATCACCACTGAGCACATATTAAGACTGTAGAACAGTTTTGAATTTTTTCAAGGACAAAATATGGGATATAGAAAAAACATACATTATTTCTTAATAAAGAATAGAAATTCCGTTAGGGAGTGTTTTGCGATTTCAGTGACATGTAAAATGAATTGATCTTGCCTGTTAATGCTCATTACTTACCTACTGAGAACGGCATAAATGCATCATGTCTGACAAATTTCCCATTTTCATCTAAGAAGTGATTGGGATTGAAATCATAAGGAGTTTTCCATTGGGTCTTGTCATAGAGAACTGATGTCAGGAAAGGAATAACCTCTGTACGCTGTGAATAACAAACCACAAAATATCATACATACATATCATTCATTTTTAAAAATGTGAAATTATTGGTATGGTGGTGGACCCCATAGCAGTTCCTTTGACTAATAGGTAAACACATACAGTAAGTGTTTATAAGCAAGAAACCAAATCCTTAAGCATTAGGAGATTTTTATTATAAACTCACTTTTGGTATGAGGTAGCCATGGAAGTACACATCACTTGGAGTTGAGTGTGACACATTTAGTGGGACAATATTGCCAAACCTTTGTATTTCATGTATTACTGCATCGGTATAAGGCATATTCTTCCGATCTTCAACTGTCGGCAGCTGTCCAGGTTTAATATGTGTTTTAATTTCATCCTGTACCCTCTCTGTAAAACAAAAGAGAACATATTTTGCTTTTTTTCTATTAGCATAGCAATATAAATGCATTTACTTCATAGATAATAGGCTTATATAGTACTATGACTTGTAGTTCCTATATCAGGGGCAGCTTAATCAAGGATAAGCAGCCAATTTATTGTGTATCCTCACATTCCTACCTTCTTGTTATTTTTTATCTTTTTTTGGCTGTTGTATAAATGCAGCAATACATTATATACAATAGTATAAAAAGTAGCAAATATAGTCTAAATGGTTAAAATGATTTCACTTTTAATTAAATGTACTCACTAACTAAACAAGCCTAACTCTTAACTAGAATATGGATTTATTGTTTATTGCCATCTACGATCAAAAACATAGAATACATAATGAAGTGCACTTTAATTTATTTTTTCTAGTGGTTTTGCTATCATATACCATAATTTGGAATGAATAATTGTATTCAGACCCATTTTAAGCCAAAAATACACCATGAAGACAAAAGAGAACTTGTGCCAAAGTTGTTAAAGAGTTCCAATTAGGTGATGGAGATAACAAACTATTCAAGTCACTGAATATGCTTTAGGGTAGGGTTATGAAAATCATCTGTCCAGAGTAAGAAATCTTCAAAAAGGACAACACCATGAATAATGTTCACTAGTGAGAAAGGTCAGTGCTAAAGCTATGGTCTATTACATGGCTGTAGATTCTTCAAGTGTTGACAAGGATCTTCACGTCTATGATAATGTGACAAAGTCATTGTCGAAATCAAATTATATCTTGGCTCCAGTTTGTAAAAGAAAAACACTGAGATTAATTGGGTACTCTAGGAGAAAAAGTGGTATCACCTATCCACCAGAAACTCAAACTAATTGATAAGACGGAGGACTTTTTCTCTTGTTTAACTGGAGAGAGATCAAGCATGGGCGCTGCTCCGTCATTTATTCTCTATCGGTCTGACATAAATTATGTAAAATATTCCCGTAATACTTCTTTCCGTAACAAAGTTCCAAAGCTTGATGAGACTAAACCTCTCATTTTTAATGCCTATGTAAAAAAAAAGCTATTTTAGGTGAAAGCTAAATGCCAAAAATCACATGTCCCTCTGTCAAAGGTGGGTGGTGACATCATGATTCTAGAATGTTTCTAAGCAGAATTTCCTAGAACATGAGAAAATATAAAACATTCATTAAGTTAAAAAATATGCTGTATATACTAGAATTATCTAAACCTAATTGATAGTTTGCAAATCCTCTTATAATAAAACCTGTTTGGGAGAACCACCCAAAATTGTATTGAAAAATTTAGCTCTGCGGGGATTTGCCATAAAAAAAACCATTATGTGGTATATGAAATATGTTATGTATGAAGTAAATATGGAACAGAAACTTTGGTCTAGGCTGAATGGTAGCCTTCAGGAAGAGGTGATTTGGGGGTCTTCAGAGACCTTTGCTGTTCACCCACAGTCTTGTGTAACTTTAAAAAATGTATGAAGAATTACTTTGGATCTCTGGATACTTCATCATCAATAAAATTCCCCATTGGATCGTTGTAGATGCAGTTTCAGTTCCACCAGCGAAGAGATCCAGGACAGAAGAAAGTAGATTTTCATCATTAAAATACGTCTCAGTTTTTGTTGAATCCTGAAAATATGAAACACAAATATTCCCCATTTACTCACTATAAGCAGATGGTTCTGAGGCAATTACAGTATAACCTACTTCAGTTTCTTATTTGGCATATGGAGCGCCCGCTAGGACCGTGGGGTACTCGGTACAGTTCTTAAAAGGGATGTGTCATAGTGGCAGTGACCCGGTCCGTGGACCTGGGAGTCCAATAAAAGGGGTTTTCAAGTGAGAAAATAAAGTCTAAAGAGTAATGTTCATGACGCCACCTGTGGTACTCGGCCAGGGATGGCCGACGCTGCTAAAAGGGGTCCTCTGGGGATGATGGTATTGCAGCAGAGGTGGTATAGTTCCCCACAGGTAGAACTTAGTACCCAGGGCTCCCGCTGTAGTTGGTAAGGATGATAGATGGCAAAGTGCAGGAGAGAACTAGAGGACACAAGGTTGCAGTCTCTTTAACTTTTACTGATAGTATGCAGCCACAGTCCAGGGTACCGTTAATAGGTGATGGTGAGGTCAGGGCAGCCTGGAAGCAATTCGGAATTCCCCAAGCCAGGTGGGGTTGGAAGCCTTTCTTACTACGCTGTCTTTTACGTTCATTGCTGTCTGAAACTTCACACAATGTCCTCTCTTTCTCTCTGTCTCTTTTAGGTGGACACTACCCGCATGGCAGGCAACTCGAGCCATTTTACAGGCGTCCCTTCTCGTGGTGACTCCGAGCTCTATCTGCTGCTGTGCCTTCAGGTGTAATGGTGGCCAGGAGACTTGGAATCTCCTGCCCGCCGGTTTCTGCTGTGGGGCATACAGTTACCCCTACAACCTCGGAATTCCGGCCTCCGGTTTCTGCGCTGATTCTGGAGTGAGCCCACTCGCAGCTCCACTCCCATTATCTTTCCTTTCCTTTGCCTCTTCTCCCTTCACTGTCTCTTACAATCTAACTGACTCCTGTCATGAGCCGCAGAACCTTATGTGTGCACGGCTCCAGCTCTCCTCTTCACTGCTCCTCTCCTCTACTGATTGCCTAACTCCTCTTCCAGCCAGAATATATATAGGGAACCTGGAACCGGGTCTAGAGCTCCCCCTTCTTGCCTGGAGTAAGAACAGTGTTGTATGTACATGTTACCTGTTAAAGGGATCCTTGTCGCTTCCTGGCATGGCATCATCCTCCCCATGAGGAAGCCAATACCACTGTAACAACCGGCTTCCTGTGGAGTTACACATACACCTTCTCTTTTCTTTATCTCTTTTTTGTTCCTGAAACAGTAAACTCTGTGCCTCTATACTAAGTGTAACTACCAAGATTGTAGCTTCATGGGAGGCTGTAACCATTACACAAATTGCTTTATATTCAGTAAATACCTGTTCTAATTACGCCTTCCGGATTTTGTAGTTGACATGAAAAAAATGGCATAATCAGCACAAATGTGATAGCACATGGGCAGCTGAAAGTAGCAGCAACTGACCACTCTAAAGTGACTTACTCCCCCTTTGAAGAGTGGAAAGAGGTGACAGGACATAAAGTGGAGAAAATTCATTCAGCTCAAGGACCCCGCAAAGGAAGAGTCCATGAGGTCCGCCCAAACATGGAGAGAGAAGACTAGATATATTATTTTTGAGTTTAAAGAACAGAGTACCTTTTAGGAGCACACAAATTGGGAGCTGTTAAAAGGGCTGTCAGCAAAGCAGTTAAGAATTCACAAAAAACGCAGGGGACTGTGACCTACTTTCACTAGAGCTCTCACTTCCTGTTGATCACTTATAGGTTTGAAGATGGAGTTGAAAGCAGAGGTGACATCAGGCTGCAGAACTTGTTTTTACTGTTAATTAAAAAGCAGAGAGCAGCACCGAAAAAGCAAAGGAGGAGCCAAGGACTGACAGTGCACTGATACGCCC